>NC_067402.1:244683730-245352897 GCF_016432865.1 Antechinus flavipes
TAAAAATGTTTTCCCAGTTTATTGCTTCCTTTCTAATTTTGTTTGCAATTGTTTTTTGTTTTGTTTTTTTTGGACAAAGGCTTATCAATTTGATGTAATCAAAATTTTCTATTTTGTGATCAATAATGATCTTTAGTTCTTCTTTGGTCACAAATTCCTTCCTCCTCCACAAGTCTGAGAGGTAAATTATCCTATGTTCCTCTAATTTATTTATAATCTCATTCTTTATGCATAAATTATGGGCCCATTTTGATCTTAGCTTGGTATATGGTGTTAAATGTGGGCCCATGCCTAATTTTTGTCACACTAATTTCCAGTTTTTGCAGCAGTTTTTGTCAAATAATGAATTCTTATCCCAAAAGTTGGGATTTTGGGGTTTGTCAAACACTAGATTGTTATATTGATTGACTATTTTGTGTTGGGAGCCTAATCTATTCCACTGATCAACTAATCTATTTCTTAGTCAATACCAAATGGTTTTGGTGACTGCTGCTTTATAATATCATTTTAAATCAGGTACAGCTAGGCCACCTTCATTTGATTTTTTTTTCATTAATTCCCTTGAGAGTCTCAACTTTTTATTGTTCTATATGAATTTTGTTGTTATTTTTTCTAAGTCATTAAAATAGTTTCTTGGAAGTCTGATTGTCATAGCACTAAATAAATAGATTGGTTTAAGTAGTATTGTCATCTTTATTATATTCACTCAGCCTATCCAAGAGCACTTAATATTTTTCCAGTTACTTAAGTCTGACTTTATTTGTGGGGAACCTTTTTTGTAATTTTGCTCATATAATTCCTGACTTTCCTTTGGTAGATAAATTCCCAAATATTTTATGCTATCAACAGTTATTTTGAATGTAATTTCTGTTTTATGCCAATAAATTTGACAAGTTAAATGAAATGGAAAAATACCTTCAAAAATATAGCTTCTCTTGCTATCTCTTGCTATTGGATTTGTTGGTGATGTATAAAAATGCTGAGGATTTATGTGAATTTATTTTGAAATCTGCAACTTTGCTAAAATTGTGATTTATTTCTAACAGCTTTTTAGTAGAATCTCTGGGGTTCTCTAAGTATACCATCATATCATCTGCAAAGAGTGATAGTTTGGTTTCCTCATTACCTACTCTAATTCCTTTAATCTCTTTCTCCACTCTTATTGCAGAGGCTAGCATTTCTAATACAATATTGAATAATAATGGTGTTAGTGGGCAACCTTGTTTCACTCCTGATCTTACTGGGAAAGGTTCCAGTTTTTCCCCATTACATATGATGCTTACTGACAGTTTTAAATGTATGCTCCTGACTATATTTTAAGGAAAAGTCCATTTATTTCTATCCTTTCAAGTGTTTTTATTAGGAATGGATGCTGGATTTTATCAAATGCTTTTCCTGCATTTATTAAGATGATCTTATGGTTTTTGTTAATTTGGTTATTGACATAGTCAATTATGCTAATAGTTTTCCTAATATTGAACCAGCCTTTCATTCCTGGTATAAATCCTACTTGGTCATAGTGTATTAACCTGGGGATGATTTTCTGTAATCTTTTTGCTAATATTTTATTTAAGATTTTAGCATCAATATTCATTAGGGAGATTGGTCTATAATATTCTTTCTCTGTTTTCAACCTACCTGGTTTAGGTATCAGTACCATGACTGTGTCATAAAAGGAATTTGGTAGGATGCCTTCAATCCCTACATTTTCAAATAGTTTATATAATATTGGAGTTAATTGTTCTTTAAATGTTTGGTAAAATTCACATGTAAATCCACCTGGCCCTGGGGATTTTTTCTTAGGGAGTTGGCTAATGGCTTGTTCTATTTCTTTTTCTAAAAGGGCCTGTTTAGGATATTTACTTCTTCCTCTGTTAATCTTTGCAAGCTATATTTTTGAAGGTATTTTTCCATTTCATTTAACTTGTCGAATTTATTGGCATAAAGTTGGGGCAAAGTAACTCCTAATTATTGCTCAAATTTCCTCTTCATTAGTAGCGAGTTCTCCCTTTTCATTTTTAAGACTGACAATTTGATTTTCTTCTTTCCTTTTTTTAATCAGATTTACTAAGGGTTCGTCTATTTTCTTGGTTTTTTCATAGAACCAACTCTTTGTTTTATTAATTAATTAATTGAATTGTTTTTTTTTTTTTTACTTTCAATTTTATTGATCTCTTCTTTTATTTTTAGAATTTTAAATTTAGTGTTTGACTTCGGGTTTTTAATTTGTTCCTTTTCTAGCATTTTTGAGTTGCAAGCCCAATTCATTGACCTTCTCTTTCTCTATTTTATGCAAGTAGGCCTATAGGGATATGGAATTTTTTTTTTTATTACTGCTTTGGCTGCAACCCACACATTTTGGTATGACGTCTCATTATTGTCATTTTCTTGGGTGAAGTTATTAATTATGTCTATGATTTGCTGTTTCACCCAATCATTCCTTAGCATGAGATTATTTAATTTCCAATTATTTTTTGGTCTATTTTCCCCTGGCTTTAATTTACATTGCATCATGGTCTGAAAATGATGTATTTACTATTTATTTCTTACTGCATTTGAGTTTGAGGTTTTTATGTCCTAATATATGGTCAATTTTTGTATAGGTTCCATGAACTGTTAAAAAGAAAGTGTACTCCTTTCTGTCTCCATTTCGTTTTCTCCAGAGATCTATCTAACTTTTCTAATATTCTATTTACCTCTTTGACTTCTTTTTTATTTATTTTGTGGTTTGATTTATCTAATTCTGAGAGTGCAAGGTTGAGATATCCCACTATTATAGTTTTGCTGTCTATTTCTTCTTGCAGCTCTCTTAATTTCTCTTTTAAGAATTTAGGTGCTACACCACTTGCTGCATATATGTTTAATATTGATAATGCTTCTTTATCTATGCTACCCTTTAGCAAGATATAGTGCCCTTCCTTATCTCTTTTAATTAGATTAATGTTTGCTTTTGCTTGATCTGAGATCAGGATGGATATCCCTGCTTTTTTTACTTCTCCTGATGCACAGTAGATTCTGCTCCAACCTTTTACCTTTACTCTGTATGTATCTCCCTGCTTCAGGTGTGTTTCCTATAAACAACATATTGTAGAATTCTGGCTTTTAATCCAGTCTGCTGACCACTTCCTCTTTATGGAGGCATTTACCCCATTCACATTTATGGTTAAAACTACCAATTTTGCATTACTTGCCATCTTGTTAACCCCTGTTTATGCTTTTCTCCCTTCTTTCCCTCTTATCCCCCTCCCCAGTATTAAATTTGTGAGCACTACTTGCTTCTCGCAGCCCTCCCTTTTTAGTATCCCTCCCCCTGCCTTAGAGTTCCTCCCTCTATCTTAACACTTTTCCTCACAATTTCTGTATTCCCTTCCGCTTAGCTTATTCCTTCCCTTTTCACTTTTCCCTTTTCACTTTTCAATGAGGTGGGAGAAGTTTCACCATAAATTGAATATGTTTAACATTTTTCTCTTAAAGCCAATTCTGATAGCAGTAAAATACCCACTATATTCACCCCCCTCCATTCTTTCTCTCAGATATAACAGGTTTTCTTTGCCTCTTCGCAAGATATAGTACCCCCACTTTACCCCTTTTCTGGTACAATGTCCTTTCCACCTCTAGTTTCTAGAACAAGATATACATGTATTCTTTATACATCTTTATAGCAGAATATAGTTCCCAAGATTTCTTTTTACCTTTTTAGGTTTCTCTTGAGTTCTATATTTGTAGATCAAACTTTTTGTTAAGTTCTGCTTTTTTCATCAAAAATAGGTGAAATTCACATATTTCGTTGAATGTCCATCTTCTTCCCTGGAAAAAGATGCTCATTCTGTCTGGGTAAGTTATTTTTGGCTGCATACTGAGTTCCTTAGCCTTTCAGAATATCATGTTCCAGACCCTTAGATCTTTTAATGTGGACACTGCTAGATCCTGGTTGATCCTTATTGTGGCTCCTCTATATTTGAACTGGGTTTTTCTAGCTGCTTGCAGTATTTTTTTCCTTCGTCTGAGGATTCTGGCATTTGGCCACTATATTTCTTGGTGTCTTGATTTTAGGATCCTTTTCAATAGGTGATCGATAAATTCTTTCAATGTCTATTTTACCCTCTGTTTCTATGACTTCTGGACATTTCTCTTTGATAATTTCCTGGAAAATAGTGTCCAGGTTCTTTTTTTCATCATATTTTTCTGGGAGGCCAATAATTCTCAGATTGTCTCTCTTAGATCTATTTTCCAGGTCTGTTGTTTTCCTAAGAAGGTATTTCACATTTTTTTTTCCCATTGTTTGCTTTTTTTTTTTTTTTTTTTTTTTTTGGTTTTGCTTGACTGATTCTTGTTGTCTCCTTGAGTCATTTAATCCCATTTGTTCGATTCTGATTTTCAATGAAGTATTTTCTTCACTCACTTTTTTATATCTTTTTCTAACTGTCCAATGGAGTTTTTAAGTGAGTTGTTTTGTTCTATGGAATTTTTTTCCATTTCGCCAATTTCATTTTTTAGAGAGCTATTTTCTGTTTCCAGTTCACTAATTCTATTTTTCAATGATTTTTTTCTTTATCCATTCTGTCTTTAAATGAGTGGGGTGACTTCTCCAGACTCTCTTGCCAAGCCTCTCTCCTTTTCCCATTTTTCTTCTAGCTCTCTTATGAGAGTCGTTTTAATTTTTCCTATGAGATTCATCTGTGCTGAAGGCCAGATCATATCTCCCTTTGGGGATTCACCTGGAGACAGTCTGTTTTTAGTCTCCTCAGGGTTTAGAGTCTGCTCTCTATCCATATAGAAGCTGTCAATGCTTTAAGGTCCATTTCAATTTTTTGCTCATTTTGTCAGAGAAGGATCAAAGACAAACTAGCAAAGAAAAAAAGAAAAAAAAATCCAAAGGAATCTGATTTCTTTTTTGGGCTGTGTGATGTTACCGAGCTTCCTCTATAGATTGCGGGGAGGCAGAGTGTGTGCGTGGGGGGGAGAGAGGGGGGGAGGGGCAGCATCTAGGCACTAGCAGGACAGCGATGTCTGTGCTGCGCCTGCGCCCTGAGACACCGAGAGCGTGCTGAGGTACTGTGGGGGAGGGGTGGCCAGGACCCGAGAGACCTTAGCTGTTTGGGGTTGTATTCTTCACCCCCTGTGTTTTTAAGCTTCTCTGCTTGTCTATTGGCTTGCTGCCAGGGCAAAGTATCCAATTCTGTAGCAAAGCTCTCCCCACAGAGATGGTTGAGATCACACCCTTCCCCCCTTTGGTCTGCTCTGCTGTAAGCTGCCTGCCTTACTCTGTCTGCGGTGCTGCTGCTGCCTGCCTTCAGTCTGTGCTCAATCTATCCATCTCCATCCATGAGGAAAAACAGACCTTTTCTGGTTGATTTTGAGGATATCTTCTCTTGGTAATTATTATTATTATTATTATTTTTTAGTGAAGCACTAATTCTGAGTCTTGTCATGAAATAAATTATTCTGAGAGAAAATACAGAGCTTAAGTAGATAGGTGCATCCTCTCTGCCATCTTGGCCTGGAAGTCCCTAAAGATTACTTTAAAAAGATTTTCCTACCTTTCTTTGACTACCCATGCCTTCTACACAAGAAAAAAAATACATAGAAAATGACCATTTACCTGTCAGTTTAATAATAAGGCAAATTGAAGACGTTCCCTGCAAATTTCTGTTGCTTCTGATTAGATACTGTTTTCTTAAGATGTTGCCTAGAGACAAAGGAAACTCCATTCTAACAGAACTGATACTGGGAGGATGTTAATTGAGGGCATTTGGATTTTGTAGCAATTTACTCTATCATGTTCCTAGTTGTCAATTTCCTTGAAAAATGAGAAATGGAAAGTGTACTTGTGGATAAGCATCAATATTTTTCTCTGTTTGTGTTAGATGCTAAAAATGGAGATGAAAAGTCAAAGAACTGAAAGGAATGCAAGAGATAACTTGCACATCTCAGTAGAGTTCTCTAGGACATTGATATGTTAATTTCCTTTATGAGCATATTTTTATTCCTGCTAAAGTTTATTACCCAACAAATTAAATGGCTACTTGTTTTTCCCAGTATTTCACCAAGCTGAGGGACAAATACATCTCATTACTTTTTAAGGAAACTTGAAAGGATTATTGACATTATTTCTAAATGAGTAGGCAAGCAGAGTAATATATGATATCTGAGACAGGTAATAAATGTTCTGCTAAATTTTACTCTTTCACGATGCTGCCCATTTGGCTTAAAAGCAACATCAAATTAGTCAAGTAATAATAATATAGAATGGTTCCAGTTTTTCAAAGTCTTAATATTGATTTTCATAGTAGAAAAGCTTTTAAATACATATTGCAAATTGGCTAAGAATGGTGAAATTGTCTACTTAGTCCTGATCTTATCTTTCAGAATAAGACTCTTCAGTTGAATAAATACTTTAAAGATCTTATTAGGAAATATTTATGAAGTCTTGGAAAAGCTGCTTTTGAGTGTTTTAAATATTTTGTTTGTTTCTGGTACACAAATATATGTATTATTTTGAAATTGTCACCAGGGTAGTTGAGTTAGATTGAAAAGAGAGAAATCCCTTTTTGTAAACTACTAATAAAGCAATTCAAATATTCTACATGTAGAGAAGACATTTGGAGCCTCAATTCTGCTTCTTAAGGTAAGTTTTAAAAAGAACTACCAGACAGACTCCTAACAGAAATTTTCAACTGGCTTAAGTAAGTCTGTTCTATATTTGCCAATTTGGCACAAAGCTAGATATTGGTGACCTTTAGCAATCCAAACTAGCTTGCAATTAGCATTGAAGAACTCCCTTACATTCCAAATAGATTATTTAAATCTATGAGAATCTTTTACAATAATATATGTGACCAAGACTTTGCAAAGCACTTTACATATATTCTCTTATTTAATCCTCAAAAATCACTCTGGAAGGGACACCCACCTTACAATTTAAAAAGCTGAGTCAAAAAGAGATTGAGTCCCTAAGGACACAGAACTGATTAGTGTCTGAAGTCATAAATACTAGTCTTCCTGACTCAAGGTCCACAATTTTATTTACTGTATGTACTACATGTAAAGAATAAGACATAAATTTAAGACAGCTAGGTTACATCATAGTGCATAGAGTAATGGGGCCTAGAATCAGAAAGACCAATCTTCCTGAGTTCAAATTTGGCCTCAGACACTAATTATGTGAACCTAGAAAATCCATTCAACCCTTTTTGCCTCAGTTCCTCATTTGTAAAAAGAACTGGAGAAGAAATAGTAAACTATTCCTATATCTTTGCCAAGAAAACTCCAAATGAGGTCACAGCAGAGATGATTAAAATGAAAAATGACTCAACAACTATGCAAATTGGTTTTGCTTGACAGAGGGGATTTAATTTAGTGAGGATTGAATGAGTTGTTCAAGAGAATGGGTTTGTAGTGAGAATAGTAGTAATAATAATAATATATGACAATCTAGCATTCAAAATTATACAGAAAAGATTTGAAGAAATTCAAAATGTGACACAGATAAGGCAGTGTTGGCCCTAATATGTTAAATTTAATATATGCTTAAAATAAAATTGAAATGAAATATTTGGTGATGTTTGTCAAATAATGAGAAGCTTAAGAATGAGATTAAATGCATCATGAATAAATGAACAGATTTTTGTTCAGTGGATTGATTTGTCTGCTATCATCATTTCTTTATAGTTACCAATAAAGTCACTACTAATAGATAATAACTACCATTTTCATAACATTTCATAGTTTGCAAAGAACTTTAACATTTTATTTCATTTAATACTCACAACAAATCTGAGAGGGAAGTACTACTATTATCCCCATTTTACGGATGAGCTTGCTGAGGAAGACAAAAATTAAGTGATTTATCCAGAAAAATGTTGCTAGTAATTATATGAAGCTAGCTTTGAAATTAGGATTTCCTGATTACAAGTTTAACAATTTATGCACTGTGTCACCTGTCTCTAAGATTTATCAGTTATTATAATTTTTGGTATAAACTATATGCAGAAATCAGCAAATTTTGATTGGCATGTCTCTCTGGGAACTGTTTGGATAACTATGCACAGAGTAAAGGAAAAAAAATAGTTCATACTTCAAATATCAAAAACTAATAAAATGCTAGAAAATTTTGAAAGTGGGCCTTGCAGAGTACCTAGCACATGTGCTTAATAATGTTTATTGATTGTTAATCTACAAGTAATTGCAAAGTTACCTATATTTTTTATAAACATGATAAACAAAACAATGCATTTAACTAACATTTTTAAATACTTGGTTTTGGAAGTTTAATCTTGGAACTGGCCAGAGTAAATCAATTTTCATATGGGGAGCAATTCAAAATTTCTTCTTAAGGATGTTTAAGCATTTTAAAGAAATAACTTATTTATAACTTTCTCTTTTGAGCCTCACAAAAACTTATGAAGAAATTATTTTCCCAAATATTTTGATAATTACAATCTATCATTTCAGATGGTAACTTAAGTGATATTTCGAAGAATTTAGAGGTAGGAAGTGCCAGAGGTAGGTATCATTTGAGGTCTACTGCCTTTATTACTCTTTATTTTATATCACTATGTCCAAAAGAATGATAGTCTTAAAGAATTTGGCTCTTTTTTATTTGTCCTCTACTCTCCCCAGCATTTAGTACAATGTCTTGCACAGAGAAGGGATTTAGTAAGTACTAAATTTTTGTTTGAATGACATACCTTGAACTTATGGTTTCTTCCATTGAAATCACTTCTTTCAAGAATTCATAATACAACCTGTCTATTAATTTATATTCTCAAAGAAGTTTCTGATTTTTAAAGAAGTTAAAGGATTTGACTATGGTCCCACAATTGGTCGGTGTCAGAAATGTGATTTGAAACTAGCACTTCCTGCCTCCAAGTCAACCATTTTAGTTGATTCTCTCCTTTGTTCCCTCCCCACAGTTGTTTGTTTGTTTGTTTGGTTGTTGTTTTTTTTTTTTTTTTTTTTTTTTTTTTTTTTTTTTTTTTTGAGTGATAATTCAAAAGGAAAAATTAGAAAAGAGATCAGAAGGTTTGTACAAAAGATAGTCAGCATTGTGACATACTTAAATAGGAAAGAAAAAAATACAAGAGGAATCACAGCATCTGCTGAATATTTACCTACCATGATGGAATGCTATAATAGGGATGCAACTTAAATAGTGTTACTTACCATTATCCAAAGTGAATTTCCATGATGCCTTTAATCTGCTGATTTTAATTCTCTGTCTCACAAGTTTCAAAATTAACCCAGAACCATGATATCAACATTGCCTATAAGCTTTAGGATAGCAAGATGGGATCACCCATAGTGAACTCCCCAAAAGTTTCCTGTCCATCAGCAATGAATCCATACTCTTTGATTCAATTCCACTGAGCTGGAAGTGAGCAAAAGACAGATAACTGCATACTCATGTAGCAAAATGGGTTAGAAGAAAAATCTATGCCATATCCTGAAATCACATTTCAATCCATCCAACATCTAGATGGATGGTGATAGGATAAAAATGTATAAAATACATGCTCATATATACATGTATACATGTCTGTGCCATGTGTTAGATATAATATAATTTTGAAATTTGCTATTCCACATTTTTTTTTTTTGCTGAGGCAATTGGGGTTAAGTGACTTGCCCAGAGTCACACAGCTAAGAAGTATTAAGTGCCTGAGACCTGATTTGAACTCAGGTCCCACTGACTGAAGGGCTGGTGCTCTATCCACTGTGCCACCTAGCTGCCCCTCCCACATTTCTAATATATAGAGTGTGCATATATTTAAATATAAATGTGTTTATACACATAAATTTCATATAATTAACATATTACATAATTAGCATTTCTGTGTATTTCTGAGTCTGTATGTGTATAGGTATAAGTATACATATCTTCTACAATTTATAGTTTCAAAGAGTTACCCAAACCAAATTAAATGATTTTGTCCAAGGTTGCACAGCCAGTATACATATGATAGAGATGGCATTCTAGGGTTACTATCCATGTTGTTGTTGTTGTTGTTGTTGTTGTTGTTGTTGTTGTTTTAACAATGTTTGGACAATTTATCGCTTGTAATTGTCATTATAAACACAACCACAAAAAGAATAGCTTGGTACAGTCAAATAAATATAGGAATTGGAGATAGGAGAGACTTGACTAAATCCCATTTCTGACACATAATGTGATTATGTACAATTATTTTAACCTGTCTAATCTTTTTCAATGGTAAAATGTAAATGAGAGCCAGAGTAATGTATTGAATAGAGAACTGATCTAGAACTCAGAAAACCTGTGATCAAGTCACTAAAAAAGAAAAAAAAAAAAAGATGCTAGATTTAGGTGCATAAGAAATCTCAGAAGTCATCAAGTTCCTCCTTCATTATGTTGTAGATGAGGAACAGAGGCCCAAACAAGTTAAATTACTTTGTATAAGGATCCTCAGGTAATTTTCAAATGTAAATCCTAGGAAAAATTTATTTAATTTTTTTCAGAATCCTGTGATGTATGGAATTTTAGAAATGAAAGGAATAAGATTAAAAAGGAAATAAATAATGGTAAAATACAGTCTTCAAGTAGATAGACAAATAGGTATAGACATATGTATGTATGATGTATATATAATATATACATATATATTTTATTTATATTTATAACATATTATATTGCATATAAATACAGTATATTTATTATAATTATATATTATATTATACTGCATATATATTTATATGAAAATATATACATATATATTTAAAATACAAAAACTCCTGGTAAAGAAGAACTGATTGTAATCCCAGATCTCCTAAGCTATTTTATCTTCTAGACTTATAAAACATTTCAATACTGTTCCTTATAACCCTCAGGTTTATTAGCCTTAATCCCAATCTGGAGAGAGGAACTAGGAGTTATAGCTGGGAAGATCATGGAAGTATACATTTAAAGCTGGTTGACCACAGAAACCAGTTTAGCTCCATCTTTTTTTTTTTTTTTTGATATGGAAATGAAAGCCTTGAGAAAAGGGGTAATCTTGTCAAAGTCAGACAAATAGTAAGTGGCAGAATCAGGACTTGAACCCAGTAACAAGATGCACCCAAGAGAAAGCTCAACATTTTAAATGCAAAGGTTTTAAAGGGGAAGAAAAAGAACTTTTGAAGTAAAAAGTTTAAGAACCAATAAAAATGTGAGGAAGATCAATGACGAGGAAATCCTGAACTCATCCAACCTCTTTCTATTGCTTAAAAAAGTAAGGCCCTGGAGAGGTGACTAGACTTCACATAGCTAGTAAATAAGCACCAGAGCCAATACTAAGATCCATGATTTTTTTTTTTAATTATAGGTTTTTATTGACAAAACATATGCATTGGTAATATTTCAACACTGACCCTTGCAAAAGCTTCTGTGCCAACTTTTCCCTTCCTTCCCTCCATCCCCTCTCCTATATGGCAGGTAGTCCCATATATGTTAAATATGTTAATGTATATGTTAAATACAATATATGTATATGTATTTATACAGTTGTCTTGCTACCCAAGAAAGATCAGATTTAGAAAGAAGGTAAAAATAACCAGGAAAAAAACCAAAAATGCAAGCAAACAATAACAGAAAAAGTGTAAATGCTATGTTGTGGTCCACACTCATTTCCCAGTATTCTTTTACTGTATGTAGCTAGTTCTGTTCATTACTGATCAATTGGGACTGATTTGGATCCTCTCATTGTTGAAGATAGCCATTTCCATCAGAATTGAGATCCATGACTTCTGACTCCATCCGTTGCTTTCTCCATTTTACTATGCTATCTTTCACCTTTTCCTTGTCCATTATGGATCCCACAGTGCAGCCCATCTGTTTTCTGCTTGGCTATCAGTATAGATATTTCTAAAAAGGGCTCCTGCCCTCCCCAAACTCTTTACAGGATGAGATTAACTCAGAGCTTGTTTTCTGTCCTTTTGTCCCTAAAGCAAGAACAAAGTAATTTGAGGTTTTCTAAGGATTTTGACATATGTGTGTGCGTGTTTCCTCCAACAAGAAAGGAAAAAGCCAGGGATAAAAATAGCTAACTATGGAAAAGTTACAGAGTTTGAAGAAATCTCAATGTAATACTGAAAAAAAAATTGTCCTTGAAGTTGAGTGGAATGTAAGATGGAATTATTTCTCTAGCTTTCTGGGGTGCAAAACCTCTTTCTTCATGGTCATATCTGTCTACCATCTTTAATGCTCTGATTCTTAAGGACTGGTAATACTGATTTCAATCATTTTACAAATGTTTTTTAAGCACCTACAACAATTGCATATTCCAAGCATTAGACTAAGCTCTGGGGATATGAAGATAAAAATAAAATAGTCCCTATGCTCAAAGAGCTTATCTTCTTTCAGGATGTACAACATGTACACATATAAAGATCTCTAGAAAATTACCAGGTATTTTGGGGAGGCTAATCAGGGAATCATTAGCATGCTTCCTAAACACTTATTATCATTTCCATCTTTACTTCCACTGAAAACTTGAATCCTTCCTGGTATCCTGGATTTTGATAAGTGAGTCTTAGTATCACATTTTTTGAGTCAGGCCCCTACAACATTGCTAAGCTATCTCTATACATATGACTTCTTGTGTATGCCCCACTTCTTTATTACTTCCCCTAGTAGAATGTGAGCTCTTTGAAGGAAAGAGCTATCTTATTCAGTTGTGTTTGTATAAGCCAATAGTTTGCAAAATTCCTAATTCATAGTAAGCACTTAATAAATAATTTATATATTCATCTATCCATCCATCTATCTATCTATATCTATATCTATATCTATATATATGTATGTATATATATCATCTGGACATATCAAGTAAACATGAAGAGAGGGATTCTAACAAGTAGAGATAGAAGATAGAGTATCTTTGATGCATGAGAGACAGGTAGTGAAAAAAAGTATGAAGGTCAATTAAGTTGAACCAAAGACAATGTGAAGTGAAAGAGTAATATATAATTAAGTTCTAAAAGAAGTTTGGAGCTAGATTAGAACGTGAAGTTGGCTTCAGAATGACAAGTGGAAGAATTTGAGTTTTCATTTATTCATATGTTAATTTTAGTAACAGTTCATATATGTGAGCAGAAACTGAATGAACAAACAAATCAATGCATCAAAAATCTTTATTAAATGATCATTCTATACTAGCAAGGCAGTTTATTCTTCAAGGAGATGCTTTTTCTGATAAGGATTAGGCTAAAGAACCACGGAAGTCCCATTTGACATAGGAATTGTGATTCTGAGAACTATCTACTATGTTATCAACTAATAAAAGGCAAAATTAAATAATCAGAAGACCCACAAAAGAAATTATTTCTGGATCATTTGCAAATGTATTTGACAGAAAACAGGCAAAGAATGAAAAATTGAAAATTTTTGAAAATTGAAAATCATCTTGTTTTTATAAAATGATGGTAAATATAGTAAGTGCTCAAAAAGAGCTGAGAGAGGTCTCAACATTAGCACTCATTCTTCCAGAGTCAGGAGGCAGCAATTGATTTCTGGTCTGTTCCCTGGCCCATAATGCATATTGCAGATTTTCCACCTCTATCCTTTACCTTTTAACCCACTGACATTTATCTCCTTTCAGATCTTCCTTGGTATTTGAAATTCTTCCTGATTTCAGATTCAGCAGTAGCTTGAATGTGGGTTATAATCAGAGGATATTGCTTTCACAAGGACATTGGGGCCTCAGAAGAAATTTCAGTAAAAGGAACAGGAAAAAGAAAAAGAGATTGCTTCCAGTATACTTGTTAGTATATATTTGACCTAACTTTTGTGCTTCAATTTTTGACAGTGAGCAAACTCACATGGAGTATGACAACACCAAAAGAACTCTCAGCACTTTAATGCTGAACTTTGGCTCTTGCTGATAGCTTCTAAGGGATAATAGCAAGGAAAACCTCGGGCTGAGACTAGAGCTACATAAGGGAGGAAATACAGGCTATTTTTTAGCTTAAAGGAAATACAAGCATTCTATAGTGGCAGAGGTCATCATTTGCTCTAGTACAGTTCTCAAGGTGGAAGGAAGGTCAGAATTGTCAGGAAAGAGCACAGGAATAGCAGGGAGGTCTAAAGGTATGGGATGGTTAAAGAAAGGATAAAGCAAGAAAACTACCACCTCCTCCCCATAACAGCCATCTCCAGGCAAAGTTGGGATTTTTTTATATATAGAAAGGAGAGTAATACAATGTTCTTAGAAGGGGAAAAATTATTGAAAATTAAATAACTAAAAAGAAAAAGGGAAGATATAAAAATATCTATTTACAAGATTCCCATTTAAAATTCAAATTCAAAATGGAACATACATTGTATATGATAGATTTGGAACAAAAAGTGCTCTATGATTTCAGGAAGTGAAACTTTAATTTGAAGGCATGAATCTGCTATTTTTTAGTTGGTAGATTTGGGGACTAGTTTTTCTTCCACATTTATCTATCCAATGGACAAGGCCTTCAAAAATACATACATCTATAGTTGAAGCTCCTAGAGCTGAAAATATTTCATTTTTTTCTTTTTAGTCCCCAGCACCTTGCATAGTGCTTGATATATTATAAGGGGCATATAATAAGTATTTGTTAAATTGAACTGAATAGAATTGATGTATATATTTGCAGGTCACTTTGCTAATTGCTTCTTCATTGAAACTTTGCATGTTTTGTGTCAGAAAAAATTATATTGTGTTTGTTGAGAGCTTTTCTTTTGCTTTTCTTTGTATTTTTTCCATAGAACCTGGTGCATAGTATTAAGAAATGCTTATTAATAGAAAGCAGTATCGTTATTTTCCTTGGATACTTTTCATTTGGAAAGAAGTAAATTTACTGTCTTTTAATAAAAAAAATCTTTGCGACTAATGGAAAGTCTACAAGAGCTCTAGATTTGAAATCTATTCACTTAAAGAAAACACATCTAAACAAACTAAGAGATTGAGAGAAGAAAGATTCTAGTCTTCTAGCTTCTATTATCTAGAGAGAAGATGTATACAGTGCCATTCTCTTCAGTTAAAGGGAAAGAAAGTTCCTGAGAATTAGGGATCTTCTCTGTTTTAGCTGGGAGTCAGAAGATCAGGATCTCTTTTTTCCCCAATTTTTCCCAACTATATAATCAATCTCTATCAATAAGGAGTAAAAATGCAAATGGCTTCAAGTTCCTGCTTAATTCATACTTTGCATTACTATTTGTTTTGCTATATCTTTCTTGTTAATTTAGTGTGGGACTGTAGGTAAAGCAAAAAAAGAGTGAATATTGTAAAAAAAAAAAAAAGATTTTGCAAGGAGAAAAAAAAAAAGCATAACACCTAAAAGCTAATCAACATACCAGTCATGTCTAACCACACGTACAGTATTTGATACCCATAGTCCCCTATCTTGGCAAAGAAAAGAAATCTTACCATTATGTGTTTGTTATTTTTCTTGATTGTCCTTCTTTATCTTGAATGAATTAACAGGTCTTTCTGATCTTATCTGAATTTTCTACTCATTAGTTTTTTTTCTCATGAAGTAATATTCCATTACATTTGTGTACAATAATTTGTTTCAATATTATCTATTTTGTGTCTAATTTTTTATTGCCAGAAAATATTCTGCTATGAATATTTTAGTGTATTCTGCTTTTCATCTCCTTGTGGTACATGGCTACTACTTCTCATCTGTCTTCTCCCTTGATCTTACTATATCACATACCATATATCTTTCCATATGTATGTCTCTATAATAACAACTGTAAGGGTTAAAAAGCCTCTAGGAGCAAGGAATGCAGTTCAAGGCATGTGGGAGGACCTGAGTGATGAGAGGTACCAAGGCACAGGCGAGTTCTATGTGGAGATGAGACATAGCCTCAAGAGGAGGTGTCTGATCACAGGTACCATGCCTCCCTCCCTTTTCTCAAGCCAATCCCATTATGCCAGGTTTCTAGAGGACCTCTCCTTCTCCCAAATCCTCAAGGGGTCAACAAAGTAATTTCCATCCTTCTTGTGGCTTTCTAAATACATTTCTGTTGACTGCTTTTTTATTTCTGCTTGAACCCTTTCTACATCTTCATTATCCTACTCCCTGCCTATGAAAGAAAGTTTTCTAAATCTGGATTATTTCCAGCTCTTTCTAGTCATCAGCTGTTTGAAGAACTAAATCAAGAATTGGGGCTTGTATTTTCTCCCTTCTCACCTCCCTGAAGGACCAATTCTCTAGCTGTATTCTATTTTTTAATTTTTTTTTCATTATACCTTTTTATTTACAAAGCATTTGCATGGGTGACTTTTTTTTAACATTGACCCTTGCATAACTTTCTGTTCCAAATTTTCCCTGCCTTCTCCCCACCCCCTCTCCTAGATAGCAGGTAATCCAATACACGTTAAATGGGGTAAAATATATGTTAAATCCAAAATATGTATACATATTTATACAATTATTTTGCTGCACAAGAAAAATTGGATCTAGAAAGGAAAAAAAAAACTGAGAAGGAAGACAAAAATGCAAGCAAACAATTACAGAAAGTGAAAATGCTATGTTATGCGTCAACACCCAATTCCCATAGTGTAAATGGGTGTAGTTGCCTCTCTTCATTACTGGACAATTGAAACTGGTTTGAATCATCTCATTGTTGAAGCCAAATCCATTAGAATTGATCATTGTATAGTCCTGTTGTTGCCATGTAAAAGGATTTCCTGATTCTGGTCATTTCACTTTGCATCAATTTATGTAAGTCTCTCCAGGTCTTTCTGAAATCATCCTGCTGATTGTTTTTAGATAGAACAACAATATTCCATAATGTTCATATACCATAATTTATTCAGCCATTCTCCAATTGATGGGCATCCATTCACTTTCCAGTTTCTAGACACCACAAAAAGGGCTGCCCCAAATATTTTTGCATGTGTGGGTCCCATTCCCTCCTTTAAGATCTCTTTGGGATATAAACCCAGCAGTGACACTGCTGGGTCAAAGGGTATATACAGTTTGATAAATTTTTGAGCATAGTTCCAAATTGTTCTCCAGAATGATGGGATTTGTTAACAGTTCCACCGACAATGTATCATGGTTCCAGTTTTCCCATATCCTCTCCAACATTTGTCATTATTTTTTCCTGCCATCTTAGCCATTCTGAGAAGTGTATAGTGGTATCTCAGAGTTGTCTTAATTTGCATTTCTCTGAACAATAGTGATTGGGAACACCTTTTCATACGACTAGAAACAGTTTTAGTTACGTCTGAAAATTGTCTGTTCATATCCTTTGACCATTTATCAATTGGAAAATTAGCTTGATTTCTTATAAATTTGAATCAATTACCTATATATTTGGGAAATGAGGCCTTTATCAGAACCTTTGAATTTAAAATGTTTTCCTAGTTTACTTCTTCCCTTCTAAATTTGTCTGCATTAATTTTATTTGTACAAAAACTTTTGAACTTAATATAATCAAAATTATTTATTTTGTAATCAATAATGATGTCTAGTTTTTCTTTGGCCACAAATTCCTTTCTCCTCTAGAGATCTGAGAGGTAAAATATCTTATATTCTTCTAATTTATTTATTATATCATTCTTTGTGTCTAGATCATGAACCCATTTTGAACTTATCTTGGTATATGGTGTTAAGTGTGGGTCAATGCCTAGTTTCTGCCACACTTGTTTCCAGTTTTCCCAGGTGTTTTTGTCAAATAGTGAGTTCTTATGCCAAAAGCTGGAGTCTTTGAGTTTGTCAAACACTAGATTGCTATAGTTATTGACTATATTGTCTGGTGAACCTAACCTATTCCACTAATCAACTAGTCTATTTCATAGCCAATACCAAATGGTTTTGATAACTGATGCTTTATAATATAATTTTACATTTGGTACAGCTAGGCCATCTTCATTTGGTTTTCTTTCCATTAATTAACTTGAAAATTTGTTATTCCAGATGAATTTTGTTATTATTTCTTCTAGGCCAGCAAAATATTTTCCTAAGAGTTTGATTGGTATAGCACTAAATAAATGGATCATAGTTTAGGGATTATTGTCATCTTTATTATATTCCCTTGACTATCCAATAGCACTTGATATTTTTCCAACTATTTGGATCTGACTTTATTTGCGTGGAATATATTTTGTAGTTTTGCTCATATGGTTCCTGACTTTCCCTTAGCAGATAGATTCCCAAATATTTTACCCTATCAACAGTCATTTTAAATGTAATTTCTCTTTGTATCTCTTGCTGTTGGATATTGTTAGTGATGTATATAAACGTTGATGATTTGTGTGGGTTTATTTTGTATCCTGCAACTTTGCTAAAGTTGTGGATTATTTCTAATAGCTTTTTAATTGATTCTCTGGAATTCTCTAAGTATATGCTCATATCATCTGCAAAGAGTGATAATTTGGTTTCCTCATTAACTATTCTAATTCCTTTAATCTCTTTTTCATCTCTTATTGCCAAAGCTATACTACTTAATACAATATTGAATAGTAATGTTGATAGTGAGCAAAGTTGTTTCACCTCGATCTTATTGGGAATGGTTCTACTTTATTAGAACCATTACATATGATGCTTACTGGTGAATTTAAATAGATGACTTCTGACTATTTTAAAGAAAAACGCATTCATTCTGGCACTCTTTATGATTTTCAATAGGAATGGATGTTGGATTTTCTCAAATGCTTTTTCTGTATCTACTGAATTAATTTGGTTATTGATATAGTCAATTATGCTAATAGTTTTCCTAATCTTGAACCAGCTCTGCATTCCTGGCATAATTCCTACTTGGTCATGGTGTATGATCTGGGGGAAGATTTTCTGTAATCTCTTTCACAGCTGTATTCTAAACAGAGAATGCCAAAATTTGTTTAACTGTTGGTTCTTTTAAAAAATATAATAGAATATATAGATTTAACACATAAAGAAATTAGGGCCTGTCTAATATATCTTCCTTATTTTACAGATAAAAAATTTAAGAATGAGCAAGAGTGAGAAACTTATCCAATATCGCATGGAAAAGATAGTTTTTTTTTAAATATGGCTTTTTATTTTCTTTCTTTTTAAAAATTTATTTTTATTATCGCTTTGTATAAACAAAATATATGCATGGGTAATTTTTCAACATTGACCCTTGCAAAAACATCTGTTCCAACTTTTCCCCACCTTCCCCCTACCCTCTCCCCTAGATGGCAGGTAGTCCTATACATGTTAAATAAGTTAAAATATATGTTAAATATAATGTATGTATAGATAGTTAGATAGATTGATAGAAGATAGATAGATAGATAGATAGATAGATAGATAGATAGATAGATAGATGATACAGTTATTTTGTTGCACAGGAAAGATCAGTTTTAGAAAGAGTAAAAATAACCTGAGAAGAAAAAAACAAAAATGCAAGCAAAGAGTAACAGAAAGAGTGGAAATGTTATGTTATGGTCCATATTCATTTCCCAGTGTTCTTTCTCTGGGTGTAGCTAGTTCTGTTCATTACAGATCAATTGGAACTGATTTGGATCCTCTCATTGTTGAACAGAGCCATGTCCATCAGAACTGATCCTCCTATATTATTGAGGTATTGTTGTTGTTGTTTTTATCTTTTTAATTTTGAAAAAAAAAATTCTTTATAACATTATCCCTTGCACTCACTTCTCTTCTGACTTTTTCCCTCCCTGCCTCCACACCCTCCCCCAAATTGCAAGCAGTCCTATACATGTTAAACATGTCACAGTATTTCCTAGATACAGTATATATGTGCAGAACTGAACAGTTCTCTTGTTTCACAGGAAGAATTGGATTCAGAGGGTAAAAATAACCCAGGAAGAAAAACAAAAATGCAAACAGTTTACATTCATTTCCCCAGATTCTTTCTTTGGGTGTAGCTGATTCTGTCCATCATTGATCAATTGAAACTGAGTTAGCTCTTCTCTTTGTCAAAGAAATCCACTTCCATCAGAATAAATCCTCATACAGTATCTTTGTTGAGGCATATAATGATCTCCCATTTCTGCTCATTTCACTTAGCATCAGTTCATGTAAGTCTCCCCAAGCCTCTCTGTCTTCATCCTGCTGGTCATTTCTTACAGAACAATAATATTCCATAACATTCACATACCACAATTTACCCAACCATTCTCCAATTGATGGGCATCCATTCATTTTCCAGTTTCTAGCCACTAAAAACAGGGCCACCATAAACATTTTGCCACATACGGGTCCCTTTACCTTTTTTAGTATCTCTTTGGGGTATAAGCCCAGTAGTATCACTGCTGGATCAAAGGGTATGCACAGTTTGATAAATATTTTAGCATAATTCCAGATTGCTCTCCAGAATGCTTGGATCAGTTCGCACCTCCACCAACAATTCCTCAGTGTCCCAGTTTTCCCATATCCCCCTCCAACATTCATCATTATTTTTTTCCTGTCATCTTAGCCAATCTGACAAGTGTGTAGTGGTATCTCAGAGTTGTCTTAATTTGCAATTCTCTGATCAATAGTGATTTGGAATACCCTTTCATCTGAGTGGAAATAGTTTCAATTTCATCATCTGAAAATTGTCTGTTCATATCCTTTGACCATTTATCAATTGAAGAATGGCTTGATTTCTTATTCTCTATATATTTTGGAAATGAGGCCTTTATCAGAACCTTTTAGTGTGAAAATGTTTTCTCAGTTTGCTGCTTCCCTTCTAATCTTGTTTACATTAGTTCTATTTGTACAAAGGCTTTTTAATTTGATGTAATCAAAATTTTCTATTTTATGACCAATAATGTTCTCTAGTTCATCTTTGGTCACGAATTTCTTCCTCCTCCACAAGTCTGAGAGATAAACTATTGTATGTTCCTCTAATTTATTTATAATCTCATTCTTTATGCCTAGATCATAGACCCATCTTGATCTTATCTTGGTATATGGTGTTAAGTGTGGATCCATGCCGAATTTCTGCCATACTAATTTCCAGTTATCCCAGTAGTTTTTGTGAAATAATGAATTCTTATCCCAAAAGTTAGGATGTTTGGGTTTGTCAAGCACTAGATTGCTATAGTTATTGACTATTTTGTCCTGTGAACCTAACCTATTCTACTGATCAACTAATTTATTCCTTAGTCAATACCAAATGATTTTGGTAACTGCTGCTTTATAATATAATTTTAGATCTGGTACAGTTAGGCCACCTTCATTTGATTTTTTTTTTCATTAATTCCCTTGAGATTCTCAACCATTTGTTCTTCCATGTGAATTTTGTTATTATTTTTTCTAGATCATTAAAATAGTTTCTTGTGGGTCTGATTGGTATAGCAATAAATAAATAGATTAGTTTAGGGAATATTGTCATCTTTATTATATTTGCTCAGCCTATCTAAGAGTACTTAATATTTTTTCCAATTATTTAAATCTGACTTTATTTGTGTGGAAAGTTTTTTGTAACTTTGCTCGTATAATTCCTGACTCCTTTGGTAGATAGATTCCCAAATATTTTATGCTATCAACAGCTATTTTGAAAGGACTTTCTCTTTGTATCTCTTGCTGCTGGAGTTTGTTGGTGATGTATAAAAATGCTGAGGATTTATGTGGATTTATTTTGTATCCTGCAACTTTGCTAAAGTTATGAATTATTTCTAATAATTTTTAGTAGAATCTCTGGGGTTCTCTAAGTATACCATCATATCATCTGCAAAGAATGATAATTTAGTTTCCTCATTACCTACTCTACTTCCTTTAATCTCTTTCTCAACTCTTATTGCCGAGGCTAGCGTTTCTAATATAGTACTGAATAATAATGGTGGTAGTAGGCAACCTTTCTTCACTCCTGCTCTTACTGGGAAAGGTTCCAGTTTTTTCCCATTTCATATGATCCTTACTGACAGTTTTAAAATATATGCTCCTGACTATTTTAAGGAAAAGTCCATTTATTCCTATCTTCTCAAGTGTTTTTTATTAGGAATGGATGTTGGATTTTATCAGATGCTTTTTCTGCATCTATTGAAATGATCATGTGGTTTTTGTTAATTTGGTTATTAATATAGTCAATTATGCTAATAGTTTTCCTAATATTGAACCAGCTCTGCATGCCTGGTATAAATCCTACTCGGTCATTGTGTATTATTCTGGGATGATTTTCTGTAATCTTTTTGCTAATATTTTATTTAAGATTTTAGCATCAATATTCATTAGGGAGATTGGCCTATAATTTTCTTTCACTGTTTTGAACCTACCTGGTTTAGATATCAGTACCATGTCTGTGTCATAAAAGGAATTTGGTAGGACTCCTTCATTCCCTATTTTTTCAAATACTTTATATAGCATTGGGGCTAATTGTTCTTTAAATGTTTGGTAGAATTCACATGTAAATCCATCTGGTCCTGGGGATTTTTTCTTAGGGAGTTGATTAATAGCTTGTTCTATTTCTTTTTTCTGAAATGGGACTATTTAAGCACTTTACTTTTTCCTGTGTTAATCTGGGAAGCCTATATTTTTGGAGGTTGTCATCCATTTCACTTAGGTTATCAAATTTATTGGCATAAAGTTGGGCAAAGTAACTCCTTATTATTGTTCTAATTTCTTCTTCATTGGTGGAAAGTTCCCCCTTTTCATTTTTAAGAGTAATGATTTGATTTTCCTCTTTCCTTTCTCTAATCAGATTTGCCAAAGGTTTATCTATTTTTTTTATAAAACCAACTCTTAGTTTTATTTATTAATTCAATAGATTTTTTTTTACTTTCAATATTATTAATTTCTTCTTTTAATTTTAGAATTTCAAGCTTAGCATTTGATTGGGGATTTTTAATTTGGTCTTTTTCTAGCTTTTTAAGTTACAAGCACAGTTCATTGATTTTCTCTTTCTCTATTTTATTCATGTAAGCCTCTAAAGATATAAAATTTCCCCTTATTCCTGCTTTTGCTGCGTCTCACAAATTTTGGTATGATGTCTCACCGTTGTCATTATCTTGAGTGAAATTATTAATTGTATCTATAATTTGCTGTTTCACCCAATCATTCTTTAATTTGAGAATATTTAGTTTCCAATTACTTTTTGGTCTATTTACACCTACTTTTGTTGAATGTAGTTTTTATTGCATTATGATCTGAAAAGAAGGCATTTACTATTTCTGCCTTCCTGTATTTAATTTTGAGGTGTTCATGTCCTAATATATGGTCAATTTTTGTATAGGTTCCATGAACTGCTGAGAAGAAAGTATATTTCTTTTTGTCACCATATAGTTTTCTCCAAAAATCTATCATATCTAATTTTTATAATATTCTATTATCCTCTTTAATTTCTTTCTTATTTGTTTTGTGGTTTGGTTTATCTAATTCTGAGAATGTAAGATTGAAATCTCCCACTATTATAGTTTTGCTGTCTATTTCTTCTTGCAACTCTCTTAACTTCTCCTTTAGGAAGTTAAATACTATACCACTTGGTGCATATATGTTAATATTGATATAGCTTCATTGTCTATACTACCCTTTAGCAAGATATAGTTTCCTTCCTTATCTCTTTTTATTAGATCAATTTTTGCTTTTGCTTGGTCTGAGATAAGGATGTCTACCTCTGCTTTTTTTGACTTCACCTGAAGCATAATAGATTCTGCTCTAGTCTTTTACCTTTACTCTGTATGTATCTCCCTGCTTTAAATGTATTTCCTGTAAACAACATATTGTAGGGTTCTGACTTTTGATCCAGTCTGCGACCTGCCTCCGCTTTATGGGAGAGTTAGCCCCATTCACATTTACAGTTAAAATGACTAATTCTGTATTTTCTGCCAGCCTAATATCCCCAGATTATGCTTTTCTTTTTCTTGCCCCATCTTTACCCCCTTACCTAGTATTAAACTTATAGGTTCCCTCTTGCGTCAGGCAGCTCTCCCTCTTTAGTATTCCTCCCTCCTCCCTTTGAATCCCTTCCCCTTTTTTGTACCCTTCCCTTATTACTCTTTTTCCTTTTCCCTTTTCCTCTCCCAATTTTTAATGAGACGAGAGAAGATTCTCTGTAAAACAAATATATCAATTATTTCCTCTTTGAGCCAACTCTGAAGAGAGTAAGATTTACACAGTATTTCTTCACCTCTCTAAGTTCCCTCAGATATGATAGGTTTCCTTTGCCTTCTCATGGGATGTAGTTTCCCTCTTTTTATCTCCCCTTTTCCCTTTTTCTGACATTATCCCCTTTCCATTTCTACTTCCCTTTTTTATGTTATATCAGTAAAATTAAATTATACATGTGGTTTTTATGTATAGCCACAACAGAAATACAGTTTTCAAAAGTTCCTTTTACCTTTTTCTACTTCTCTTGAGTCCTATGACTGGAGATCAAATTTTTTGTTTAAATCTCATTTTTTCCTTAGAAACAACTGGAATTCCTCGGTTTCATTAAATGTCCATCTTCTTCCATGGGAAAAAATGCTCAGCTTAGCTGAGTATTTATTCTTGGCTGCAATCTAAGTTCTTTTGCCTTTCGGAATATTAGATTCCAGGCCCTTCGATCCTTTAATGTTGAGGCAGCAAGATCTTGCGTGACCCATATTGTGTCACGTCGGTATTTGAATTGTTTTTTTCCTGGCTGCTTGTAATATTTTTTTCTTTAATCTGATTTGGCCACAATATTATTTGTAGTTTTTATTTTAGGGTCTTTTTTAGAAGGTGTTTGATGAATTCTTTCAACATCTATTTTCCCTTCTGGTTCTATTACTTCTGGGCAGTTCTCTTTGATGATTTCCTGTAAAATAGTATCTAGGCTCTTTTTTTCATCATAATTTTTGGGAAGTCCAATGATCCCCAGGTTATCTCTCCTGGATCTATTTTCCAGGTCTGTTGTTTTTCCAAGTAAATATTTGACTTGTTTTCCCAATCTTTCATTTTTTTTGGTTTTGCTTGACTGATTCTTGATGTCTCCATGAATCAATCATTTCTATTTGTTCAATTTGTTCAGTTCTGATTTTTAGTGAGTTATTGTCTTCAATTTACTTCAACAAGTTGTTGAAGTGTATAATGATCTCCTTGTTCTGTTCATTTCACTTAACATCATTTTATGTATGTCTCTCCAAGCCTCTTTGTATTCATCCTGCCGGTCATTTATTATAGAACAATAATATTCCATAACATTCATATACCATAATTTATTCAGCCATTCTCCAATTGTTGAGCATCCATTCAATTTCCAGTTTCTAGCCACTACAAAAAGGGCTGCCACAAACATTTTTGCACATACAGGTCTCTTTTCCTTTTTTAATATCTCTTTGGTATATAAGCCCAGTTGTAAAACTGCTGGTTCAAAGGGTATGCACAGTTTGATAACTTTTTGAGTATAATTCCTGATTGCTCTCCAGAATGGTTGAATCCGTTAACAACTCCACAAACAATGCATGAATGTCCCAGTTTTCCCACATCCCCTCCAACATTTGTCATTATCTTTTCCTGTCATCTTAGCCAATGTGACAGGTGTATAGTGGTATCTCAGAGTTGTCTTAATTTGCATTTCCCTGATCAATAGTGATTTAGAACACCTTTTAATCTGACTAGAAATAATTTCAATGTCTTCATCTGATGACTGTCTGTTCATATCCTTTGATCATTTATCAATTGGAGAATGGCTTGATTTCTTATAAATTGGAGTCAATTCTCTATATATTTTGGAGATGAAGCTTTATCAGAACTTTTTAGCTGTAAAAATGTTTTCCCAGTTTATTGCTTCCCTTCTAATCCTGTCCACATTAGTTTTATTTGTACAAAAGCTTTTTAACTTAATATGATGGAAATTTTCTATTTTGTGATCAATAATGACCTCTAGTTCCTCTTTGGTCACAAATTCCTTGTCCTCCACTTGTCTGAGAGTTTACAATCATATGTTCTTCTCATTTATTTATATTCTCATTTTTTATGTCTAGATCATGAACCCATTTTGATCTCCTCTTGGTGTATGTTGTTAAGTATGGGTCAATGACTAGTTTCTGCCATACTAATTTCCAATTTTCCCAGCAATTTTTGCCAAATAATGAATTCTTATCCAAAAGGCTGGGGTCTTTGGGTTTGTCAAGCACTAGATTGCTATTGTTATTGACTATTTTGTCCTGTGAACCTAATCTATCCCACTGATCAACTATTTTATTTCTTAGCCAATACCAAATGGTTTTGGTGACTGCTGCTTTAGTTTTAGATCAGGTACAGCTAGGCCACATTTATCTGATTTTTTTCCCTTGAAATTCTTGTCTCTTTGTTCTTCCAGATGAATTTTGTTGTTATTTTTTCTACGTCATTAGAAAAAGATAGTTTACCCACATCTATCCAAACTAACCCAATAAACACTTATTAAGCACTTAAAATTTGCCATGAAAAGTGTTAAATAGTGGGGAAAGAATTAATAAAAGGAAAAGTGGTTCTTTCCTTCAATATGATTACAAATAAAAGGAGAGATAACACCAAAGAAAAGGAAAAAAGTAGTGGGGGCAGGGGAGGATGGAACAGAGTATACTCAGTTCAAGAGCATCTTATCCCATTGAATTGAAAGGCAAGACAGCAGATAAAAAGTGAAGTTGAGCTGAAAGTCCAGCTTTTGCTCATGTTAAAGGAAAGAATTAGGAGGATTGTGGTATCCTTTCCTCTTACTGTCCACTAAGAAGAAAGAAGATGCTGAGGGAACTAATATTAAGCAAGGTATGAGTTTGTAACATAGTAGTAAGTTTTGAAATAATATGCTGATCCGGGGAGAGTATCTTGTTTTATGGAATTGACACCAGGAAAATGCAACTATAGTGCTTTTTCTACTGTTCCACATTAAATGAACAAATTAACTTAATTGAATTATATAACATATATTACACGTGTATCATATTTTATATTGCTCTAATTTCTTACTATCTCCCTATATATGTCTGTATAAGTTCATGTGATATATGTCTATCTGTGTCTATGTATTTGTGTGTATGTCTGTGTATATGTGTATAGACAGAGATTTATAGTTATAGATATGAAAGTTAAGTGCTACCTAAAAGAATTTAGTTATCAGGAAATTTGAATGAATTAATTTTCAATGATATTATAGAATTCTTTATTTTAAATTTTTAACATTATTTGAAAAAAGTCATCTGGTTTGTTTTGTTGTATTCACATCTGTTTTTGCATATTTCCTCTTTATCTGGAGCAAATTTAAAAGTTTCAAAATAAAATAATAATTTTTGAATAGGTTTTTCAGAGTGAGTTGTCCTTGCCACAACTCAGAGAGATATCTTTAAAAGAATTTATATTGAAAAGTCAGATGTAACTTCAACAAAGGCATTACAAACTCTACTTCCAATTAGCACTGCATCAATTAGCAGCACATATATTAAAATCATAGAATGTATTTTATAAAGTGCAATCCTTTATCCTTTTGCAATATTTATTCTTTCTGAACAACAAAATGATCGTCATTATGTAATGAGAACCAGAGATCCAGTCTACTATTGTCTAGGTAAATAAATGAGCATTCTTTTTCTCATCTGTCGAATAAGGCAATTGGAATAGATGATCCAAATTTCCACCTCCAAAACATCACTAGCAAAACAACTAGCAATATTCTTTTAATTATATAGAGAAGGCTCCTTGGACACCGTCTAGTCCAATTCATTTTACAGGTGAGAAAATTGAGTCTCACAAAGGGTAAAAGATTAATGAAACTTTACACATATAATAACTAAACAGGCTTTGAATTTAAGACCTATTGTTAAAAATCCAGAGTTCCTTTAGTTGTTTAACATACTCTCCCACACTTAAGCCATATTCCCTAATAAAGAATGCATCTATTTATGTGGATATGATTCTAGAATAATAAAAAGACCTTTTTTACATAAAGATTTACATAAAGTCTATTTATTTCTTTACACATAGTTTGTGTAATTGAATATGAATTCCTTTGTTTTATTTTTGAACACTAACCTAAATACTGAATTCACAATCTCATCTAGGTCTATCCATGTGTTTTATTTTAGCTTTCTTCTTGTGAGCCATTTAATTATTTCACATATCTCATCTTCTTTTTCCTGTTGTAATTAAATACTTAAATGTATCTATGATTTTATAGATTCCCATTCATGCCTTTATATTTTATGTGATTGCTCTCAAAAAATTCCCACAGGGAATGTACTGAAAATTTGAAGGACCTTCCTGCAAGGGTACTAATGAAGCCTTCAATTTGTCATGTCTCATTCTGGCCATGTGACTAACACATCTTGTTTTCCTTTTATATAATCCTTTAACCCCTCCTCATTGATTAAAAAATGAAACCACTTCATATTCATCACACATCTTTACATTGATGTTGATAGGATACTCATCCTTATTTCTTTAGAGGAAGCATTAAACCATGTCTTACTGCCATATTAGCAATAGTAGCACAATATTCAAATTGACAAGATAATCCTTTCCTTTATGCAGAATATTGGAACTTTGAAATTTCCAGTACAAAATCCAATACATTCTCCATTTCAACTTTTTGTTCAATTCATTAGATGCACTGACTTTCCCAGATACTTGCACATATGTATCTTAATACATGAGATTTACTACAGTGCACTGGGGTTTGATAACAACATAATGTCATTCACAAATAGGACCATCAGTAGAAACTTGCATTCACACAGAAGCCTTCCTCAATCTGGGTGCTAGATCTCCTCCAACATGATAGCAAACACCTTTGGTTAGGGTACATCTCTCTTTTTTAAGACTTACTTTAACATTCTAATTAGAAGGTTTCAATAAGGTTATTTTTGTTACATCTTAAAATGTCTCTTGAATGTGCTTGAACAATGAATGGCAGGGTAATTGTATAAAAACAACCTATAAAATGATATTTTGTTCATTCTTAATTGCTATACTGTAGAGGGCCACAGAGAATAGGGAACTCTGAGAAAAATATACTTGAAGCAAGGATACTAACAGCAGAGTGTATATTCAGTGTGATTGATGAGATAATGGTTCTCTAGTTCACATATATTTAGTGTGATGTAATGATGTAATCAGACTAAGGTATTTAAGGGCTGAGAGGACTGGAGACGAAAGCTCTCAAGCTTAAACTCATACTCAGACACAGATACAGAGGATACTTGGAGTCAGACACAGAGGAGACTCAGACAAGGACTCAAACACAGAGGAGACACAGAAGACAGAGAGAGAAACAGAGATCCTCCTAGTACCTCTTCTGCCTTTATCATTCCTCCACTTAAGACCAAGGCTCATCTACAGATCCTCCAGAGAGCTAGTCTGGACATTACATTTTGGCATCCAAACGTGGAACACCAAACGGGGGACCCTAGACATGAGGCTCTGGACATAAGGACATACACTCACCAGTTTGACTAATGTGATCATAAGCTCAGTGGAGAAGTCACTGTGATCTGGAAATAGGGTGAGTATAAAAATAGACAAGCAGGAAACTTTGGTAAGGGCTAACCTAGTTATTTACATTTTTTCTGATAAATTACTAAGAGAGTCTCCCACACCCCAAGGGGTGTGTGTAGCTTGCATAATTAGGTTAAAAAATTGTTTGTTAATTAGAAGGGAAACAATAAACTGGGAAAACATTTTTACAGTCAAAGATTCTGATAAAGCTCTCATTTCCAAAATATATAGAGAAATGACTCTAATTTATAAGAAATCAAGCCATTCTCCAATTGATAAATGGTCAAAGGATATGAACAGACAATTCTCAGATGAAGAAATTAAAACTATTTATAGCCATATGAAAATATGCTCCAAATCATTATTAATCAGAGAAATGCAAATTAAGGCAACTCTGAGATACCACTACACACCTGTCAGATTGGCTAGAATGACAGGGAAAGACAATGCAGAATGTTGGAGGGGATGTGGGAAAACAGGGACACTGATACATTGTTGGTGGAATTGTGAACACATCCAGCCATTCTGGAGAGCAATTTGGAACTATGCTCAAAAAATCATCAAACTGTGCATACCCTTTGATCCAGCAGTGTTTCTACTGGGCTTATACCCCAAAGAGATACTAAAGAAGAGAAAGGGACCTGTATGTGCCAAAATGTTTGTAGCAACCCTGTTTCTAGTGGCTAGAAGCTGGAAAATTAATGGATGCCCATCAATTGGAGAATGGTTGAGTAAATTGTGGCATATGAATGTTATGGAATATTATTGTTCTGTAAGAAATGACCAGCAGGATGAAGATAGAGAGGACTGGTTGAGATTTACATGAACTGATGCTAAGTGAAATGAGCAGAACCAGGAGATCATTATATACCTCAATAACAATACTGTATGAGGATGTATTCTGATGGAAGTGAATTTCTTCGACAAAGAGATCTAACTCAGTTTCAATTGATCAAGAATGGACAGAAGCAACTACACTCAAAGAAAGAACAATCAGAAATGAATATAAACTGCTTGCATTTTTGTTTTTCTTCCCGGGTTATTTATACCTTCTGAATCCAATTCTCCCTGTGCAACAAGAGAACTGTTCAGTTCTGCACACATATATTGTGTCTAGGATATACTGTAACCGGATATACTGTAACCTATTTAACATATATAGGACTGCTTGCCATCTGGGGGAGGGGGTGGAGGAAGGGAGGGGAAAAATCGGAACAGAAGTGAGTGCAAGGGATAATGTTGTAAAAAATTACCCTGGCATGGGTTAGAGTGCACATCTCCTTGGCTCTCTAAGGAAGAAAAATTATAGCCAGATATGTGGAAAATAGTGGGAGAGCAACTAATTGAATGTTATGAAGTTATGGGGTCTTGCTTCAATTCCTGAGGAAACATTCCTAATGTACAATGTAATACAATTGGGTTTAAAGAAGCCTACAAGATCTAAAAGAAGGAAAGATTTTCATGTGTATAAGCACACAAGTAAGGGTGAGGAGAAAGAGCAGGGTGGGGGGGTGGTATTGACAAAGCAGCTGAAAGGCATGGAGAGTTGGACAAAACAGGAGTTAAGTACAATGCTGATGACCTTAAAGAGTGTGGAGTTTCTCACTTTAACAGCTCAGTTTCACTTCCTCCTATACCTGAGCAGGTGCCCTTAGGGCATTCCTCATTTCCTGACCTTCCTCCCTCAATTTCAACTTCATGGGCAGAGGAAGAAGGAGGAATGGGAGGGGTAGTGATACCATCAGCACTACCAATACAGCAGTTTTGTCCACCCCCTATGACACAATTACAAAAGGCATTAATTAAAGCTAAAGAGGAAGGACAGGATACATCTGAATTGAGACTAGAAGCACACCCTATGATTGAAGATTTTGACTTTTCAGGTGAAGCTAGGAAAAGATACACTCCTTTTAATTTGGAAACTATCAAAGATCTGAAAAAGGCTTGCACTCTTTATGTTAAGATGTTATTAGAGAATTTGGCTTATGAAATTTTAACCCCTAGTGATTGAAAATCTATAGCAAAGACATGTTTAGAAACTGAACAAAATTTGTGGCTTTCTGAGTATAGTGAACTCTGGAGAATACAAGCCCAATGAAATAGGCAATTTGGAGGTAATATAACAGTCACCTCTGACAAACTAACAAATGCAGACAATTTAGCACAAATTAATTACCTTATAGAAACATATGAGCAAATTGCTGCTGCTGCTGCTGCTGCTGCTATCAAAGCATGGGGCACCCTCCCAGGAAGACAAGATAGAGGGGAAGCCTTCAGGAAAATAGTCCAAGGTCCAAATGGATCCTTTGTTGATTCCATGGGACATCTGCAGACAATTGTCATATGAATTATTGGTGAAACTATAGCAACATAAATTATGATAAGACAGCTTGCTAAAGAAAATGCTAATGAGGTTTGTAGAAGATTATACTAAGGCTACACAAGGATGCTTCTTTAGCGGACATCATAAGATGCTGTGCCATAGTGGGTACAGATAACTTTTATTCCCAGGCTATGATGCAGATTTCTCAAGATCTGAACATGGGAGGACAAGGTCCCTTTTGGAAAGGGACTTCTAGACAGACTTGTCAATGCTTTCAATGTGGTAAAGCAGGGCATCTGAAAGCTCAGTGTTAGCATAGAAGATGGTGGGAGAGCAAGACCTGAAACCATATGTCCAAAATGCAACATAGGCTTCCACTGGGGATCAGAATGCAGATTGATTCAGTGAAAAGGGAAGCAGGGTCCAGATCCAAGGCCTCAATGGGCATCAGAATGTAGATTGACTCAGGGAAATGGGAAGTGGGGCCCAGCTCCAGAGCCCCAGGAAAAACACATATGGAGCATGATGGCAGTTGCTGTTACAACCAGAGAATCTCTAGATGTTTAGTACTCCCACATGATCAATCAACTGAGAAGCAACCTGATAGGAGAAAGGGATTATAATAAGGAAGAATAGAGATGTATGCAGCTGGGACTATTGAAATATCCCCTGGAGAGGTGAAATCTGTCCCTATCCCACCTTTAGATCTTTTGCCTCCAGGCACAGTAGGCTTGACCATTTCACCACCTGAGAGTGCTTACAAAACAGTATCCATCCATACACTGACGTGGGAAATTAAAGAATGTATAGCTAATATCCCAGTCACTAATACAGATAGAAGATGTGTAATTTATCAAACAAAAGAAGTAGTAGCATCAAATTTACTGATACAGACTTCTAATAGAAAATTTGGTGATATTTGCCCAAATTCTGACTCCCAACAACAGAATTCAGGAATATTCTGGACTGTAGCTATTACAGCTGACTGTCCAGTGCTCACCATCTATGTAAATGACATACCATTGAAAGGGTTGGTAGACACGATGCAGGTCATATAGTCATTAGAGGTGCCATTTGGCTCAGGCATTGGCTAAAGATTAAGGCAGACACCTATATGTCTGGCATAGGAGGATCAATAGTAGTTGAAGTTAGTGTTATCCCTTTGAGATGGATATTTGAAGGTAAAACAGGAATTTTTACTTTTTTGTAGTTGAAAAAAATACCCATCAATCTATGAAGAAGAGACATCTTGCAACAGTTAGAAATATAATTGATTTCTTCAACTTTTTAGACAGGGCTGCTATTGAAGGCCTGCCTTCACTCTCATCAATGGAAAACTGATATATCAATGTGGGTAGAACATGGCCATTAGTGAGTGAATTTGGTCCTCATTAGATATAGTACAAGAGCAACTTGACCAAGGACACTTGCAACCTTCTCTAAGTCCTTGGAATCCTTCTGTATTTGTAGTAAAGAAAGAAATCTGGAAAATAGAAGATAGTGACTGATTTGAAAAAAGTAAATGAACAGATGGAAACTAAGGGAACTCTTCAGCCTGGACTTCCATTTCCTGCTCATTTGCCTAGAGAATGGCCTCTTTGGGTTATAGATATTAAGGATTGTTTCTATTTTATCCCTCTAGATAAGGAGAATATGAAAAGATTTGCCTTTTCAGTACCCAGTGTTAATTTAGCTGAGCCTTATAAAACATATGAATGGACAGTATTGCCACAGGGAATGACAAATAGCCCTACTATGTGTCAAATGTATGAGGCTGCTGCTCTTACTCCAAGATGAAAAGCATTTCCAAAATTTATGTTGTTACATTATATGGATGATATCTTGGGGTGTGTATTTGAGGAGCACATGTTAGAAGCATGTCTACAAAAGACCATAAAAACACTAAAGAACTACAAATTGCATATAGCTCCAGAAAAAATACAAAGACATACTCCTTTTCAATATTTAAAATATGAAGTATATCCTAAGGTGCTTATAGTACAAAACTTTTTTTTTTTAAGAATAGTGATGTTGAACACCTTAAATGACTTTCAGAAATTAATAGAAGATAGCCAATGGATGCATCCAGTGTTAGACTTGACTACCTATCAATTACAACTATTACATGATATTTTAAAGGGAAACATTGCTTTAAACACCCCACGCTAGCTTACAAAAGAAGCTCAAGTGTCTTTGAGAGAAGTTGAACTGACTTTATCCAATGTGGTTGAATGAGTTATTCAAAACCTTTGGAAATATCAGTTTTTACTACAAAAGAGTCACCCACAGCAGTCTTTCATCAAGGATACAGTGTGATCGAGTGGTGACCTTCTCAGCACAACCAGAACAAAGCCTTACTCCTAACTGAGTGCTTGTGGCTAGAATTTTATTAAAGGCCTTTAAGTGAGCAGGACAATTATCTGGGATGAGACCTGACAAGAAAAATACCTTTTATACCAATGCACAAATTAATGTATTCTGTGAATCAATATCAGAATGACAAATTTTATTGGCCACAGCTCCAATTTTTACACATGGATCTCATGAAAGATAATCTACCTATTAGATAGTTGGCAATGGATTTTTGAAGAAACGTTTTCTAAGGTTCCTCTTGAAGGACCAACTATCTCTACAGATGCATCCAAACATAACATTTGTGCTATATACTCTCACCTAACTATAAAGAGAGTAGTCAGAACTCCTTTTCAGTCCACTCAGCAGAATGAATTGTACACAATCATGCTAGCTCTTACTAATTATTGAGGAGATGTACATATACTATCTCATTCAGCTTATTCTGTAGGTGTGGTACAAAGAATTGCCTCAGCCCAAATAAAATTTGTAGCTTCTAATATATAATCAGCTCTTTAAGGAATTTCAAGAACAAGTACAAAAGCATCAAGGTAAGATTTATATCTTGCATGTCCACTCTCATAGTAGACTTCCAGGTCCTATTTTTTATGGAAATTCAAAGGCATATCACCTTGTAACTATGGTAGCCAATTCTCCTTTATTTCAGGAAGCCCAAGAATCTCATTCTAAATATCATCAGGCTGCTCAAGGTTGCAATTTGGGATAAAAAAAAGAGGAAGCTAGGAGCATAGTAAAAGCTTGTACAACTTGCCTTTCTTTCCATGCTCCTATGCTCCTTCCAGGGAAGAACCCTCGTGGTTTGAATCCCAATGAAATTTGGCAAATGTATATGACTCATTATAAATCTTTTGGTCATCTGTCTTTTATCCATGTTGTACTAAACATCTTTTCAGGATTTACTTTTGCATTACCAGCAGCAAAAGACAAAGTCTGAGTAGTCACTGAATTCCTTATACAAGCTTTTGCAATTATTGGTGTACTACAAGCAATAAAAACAGATAATGGACCTGTATATACTCTAAACATTTTGCACACTTTTGTGCACAATATCAGATTTTAACACCACAGGCATACCTTTTAATCCTAAATGGCAGGCAATAGTAGAGAGGAGAAACAGAGACATTAATATGCTTTTCCAAAAACAAAAGAAAGGGGGAGCCACAGGTAACCCTAGAGAACTTCTAAATTTATCTTTTTATACTATTAATTTTTTGATTTTTGATAAAGATGCACTAGCTCTGGCAGATAGGTTTTATGACCCATTGGAAAGACAGTGTCTAGTGCAAGCAGCTTCACTATCTTTAGATAATGGTGAGGTGATGTGGAGAGATCCAGAAAGTAGTGAATAGAAGGGACTTAACATAGGTTAAGTGATTTGGGGGAGGGTTTGCTTGTATCTCTATAGATGGAGAAGGAATTATATGAGTGCCAATGAGTGGTATTTGCCTTGTCCATCAGAGAGAGACAGAGAAGACCCTTGAAACTAAGGTAAAGACCCAAGAAATATCAGATATTTCCATCTCTGACTACATGTGCCATTGAAAAAACATGGCTGTTAACCCTATAAGTATATCAATTGACTAATGAACATAAAAAATTGTTAACAAAACCACTGCAGGGCTTCAAAACCAGCAGGAATCATTTGATTCCCTGAGACATGATGAAAATGTTAGAGCACATCAAAATCTACAGGAATCTTTTGATTCCCTGACACATGAAGTAATGGGCAATAGATTGGTTTTGGACTATCTCTTGGCTGCTAAAGGAAGTGTATGTGTGATTGTTATTTATATGCCCTTCTTCTTAGACTTATGGATATATATAATTCCTCATATTGATTTATGTTGTTTGTTATGTCACTACTAGCCTGTGTTATGTTACTATGTGCTTGTGTAATACCCCCATGCTGATGGATTTATGTATACCTATTTCAAGTAAGACCCTGCAGGCCAGAGGAAACCTGCTAACAATATCTGGTTTGGTGTTCCCACCTCCCTGAGAAGTCAGGGAGGGCATGACCACCTTGTTCTAAAACAAAAGAAAGTGGGAGATGTAGAGGGCCAGAACATTGGAGAAGTATACTTGAAAGAAGTATATTTGAAACAAGATGTTATCTCAGTGGAACTGACAAGAGTATGACTCTCTAGTTCACATATATCTAGTATGATATAATGATAGAATCATTCTATATTGACATACTCAGTATGCTATAAGTTTGTAATTTTAATAGGGTATTTAAGGGCTGAGAAAACTGGGGACAAAATCAGACTCAGATTGAGACTGGTTGAGACTGACAGACTATTGGACTGCTGGAGGAGACTGGATCAGACTGAGACTAGGTCATACTATGAAAGACACAGACCATGAAGGAAACAATAAAGACTTTGAACTCTATTCTTGTCCATCCTTGTGGTGACTATCCTACTGAGACCAAGGCCCTTCTGGAGGACCTCCAGAAAGCTAGCACAAACGTTAGAGTTTCTGATTGGATTCTCTGTTCCTATCCAGAGTTAACATCATTGCAGCCTTTTATTCTGTTGACCATCTAATTCTATTGTCTTCAGAGATAACACATTTATCTGATTCAAATCTTTTATAAGCTCTGTCTTTATTGGATCCTCATATGTTCAGCAAATACTGTAGTTATTCTCCCAAGGTCTGCATTTGGCTTGTTTCTATTTGCTATTTACTTTTTTCATAAGAAATTCCTTTTATTTCCAAAGCTTCAAACATCATATTATATAGATGACTCCCCAGAACACATCTAAGATTTTTCGATATTTATCTTTTACCAAAATCTTGTCATATCATAAATATATATGTACAATCACATATAAATATATACATACACGTGTATGTATATGTGCATATATGTGTGTGTGTGTATATATACATATATATATATGTTATATGCATATATAAACATAGATTATGGCAGTTAGAATTAGAGAAATCAAATTATTTGCTATACATACATTTACATATATGTATGTAGTTATGTGTATATATGTACAGCATTTATATGTTATTTTAAAGTTTGGTAAATTATTTATATAATATTGTATCTCATTTTATCCTCATAACAACCCTGAGAAGTAGATGGTATTATTATTTCCTTTTTGATGACATGGAAACATCGACATTAAGAAATTTGCTCAGAATCTCATATGTACCTGAAGATGGATTGAAACTTGAGCATTCTAAACAATCCATTGTATCAACTACTAGTCAAAAGATAGATGAATAGAAAGATAGATATATAATGAATAGGTAGATGTAGATAGACACACTCATATATATCTATATATATATGTGTGTGTGTGTGTGTGTGTGTGTGTGTGTGTATACAACACACACACATGTGTATTTGCATGTTGTCTTATTTCTGGGAATTTGCCAAATGATATAGTGATGTTTCTAATTTATTTCAGGTGTTATTTCTTTCCTAGACATTTTAGGGCAAGTTAGTCAGATTCTCTGTTAGATGGACACAGTTTGATAAACCATCTTGATAAACTGGAATGTGTAATGCTTATAACAGCAGAAATTATAGAAATGCTATCTTAACAAGAAGAAAATGTTACCCAGTCTTTAATAATCTGCTGATGTCTACAGATTTAGCATGGCTGAATGAATTAGCTTAAATGTGCTAAAGTTGAAGAAACTGCAGGATTAGCTTTTAAGCTCATTAGTTCTGCAAAAGGCTAAGAAACAATGCTCAAATGCTAAATGTAAATGTATTTATTTCTCTCTAAAGATTCTAAATGGAGCATTTAAGTTTGAATTGAAAGAATTTCTACTTTCTATTTACATTGCCATTTACAGTGGGTTTTTTTTTTTATCTCTAGCACACATTTCTGAAATATTCCCTTGAAAACATCTCTGATCTAGAAATAATGGCCAAAAAACAGCAGCTGGGAGAGCCCTTCATCTGTGCTTTATCAGTTCCATGTCTTTGAGAATAATGTGAAAAAGGGTACTAGTGGTTGAATCAATTTTTTAAAATACATTATTCAGAAATTATAGTGCTATTCCATGATTCAATATTTAGGGAAGCCATAATATGCAAGTCTAAGTAATTCAGGTTTCCATATGAATTGTAAAGGATGTCTGGAGTCTTAATGTATACAATGGATTATGGAATTTAAAATTATTAAGGTGTGGGAGTATGAAGAATAGTCAGGAGTATTTACTGTTTGTTCAAAATGAAGGAAAAATATTCTCTCTCCCTACCCCCCATCGGTCTCTCTGTCTCTCCACATGCCATATATATATATGCACACATATTTACAGATACATATTTTTATATGAAAATGTTTACATATACATACATTTGTATACATATATAATCTGTGATTTCAACAGTGTGGGGAATTCACAGCATAAAAATCCCCTTCATTATTGCAAACCACAAACTCTTCTAAATATAGTCCTACAGAGGCAGCCAGGGTGTTGGGAACTTAGGTGAGTTGTTCAAAATTAAATAGTATGTATCAGTGGTAGGGCTAAAACACAGGTCTTCTTGATATGAAACCCGACTCTGGCTACTATGATTTGTCATTTTCAGGAAAGAGGCAAATCCTGCATCTCAGCCTTTTAATACAGTTCTGTGATTACTCAAAAACTCCTCAGTCTCAGATTTAAAACTCTCACTCTCCCCAATGACTCCTTGGAAATGAGTAAACTATCATTGTTTGAGATTCCAGAAACTTCTCAAAGAAAAAGTATGTAATGTTATTGATACAAATGCTAGGAATTCCACCTTCATTTCTCATTATGGAACCAAAGCCTTTAATATATAATGATAATTTTTCATTTATGTAGTACTTCAATGTTTGCAAAATGTTTTACTAATACATCCCATTAAGTTCTCACAACAACCCTGGGAGATAAAAGCTATTATCTTATTCATTTTTCAAATGAGGAACCTGAGTCCTGAATTTTAAGTACTTGGACAAAGTCACAAAGCTAAGAAATGTGTAAGGAAGGCAGAACCAAGATGGCAGAGAGTAGATGGGGCCAAAGTTCTTTCTGGCTTTCCTCAGAAGCAATACTGAATGAAGACTATGAACAGATTTGGAGTGACTGAACCCACATATATTTGAAGTATAACAAATTTCCACCATAAAATATCTTGGAAGAAGTTCAGGAAAAGTCTGTCTCAATTGGGCAAGGAAATGTGGTCCAGTGCAGGTATGCCTTGAGGATGCCCAGGGTGAAGAGGCCCTGAGTGGGAAAATCTAGTGGGAAGCTTTTAACTAAAATACAGCAGTTTGGCTGTTCTGTTCTGATTCAGAAGGACAATGGACATCAGATTAGTTATGAGACCTCCAACACAACTACAAAAGTCAAATAGTGAGCTCCTGAACCCCATCATAACAGGCAGGAAAGCCTATAGCATAAGCATCCCCAAGGCAATGAGAAGCTTCTTCACCCTATAAAGAACTTCAAAACAATCTCTCATTTTCTAGGAGCAAAACTCAATCTTGAAAAATGAGCAAAAAAATTAAAATAAAAGTTCTGATCATGGAGAGCTACTATGCAGATAGGGAAGAAAAGAACCTTAAGGACACGAGAGACAAAACACCTTGAGATGAAGCCTCAAAGGGAGATATGAATTGGTCTCCAACTCAAAAGGCTCTCATGGAAGAATTCAAAAAGGATCTTTGAAAGAGTTAGAAGAAAAATGGGAAAAAGAAATGAGAGCTTTGCAGGAAAGTTTGGAACAGGAAACAGAAATTTACTGAAGAAAAAACTCCTTCAAATACATTTGGGAAATTGGAAAAAATTAAACTCAAGAAAAAAATTCTTAAAAATAGATTTCATTAAATGGAAAAAGAAAACAATTCTTTGAAAAACAGAATTGGTGAAATAGAAAAAGAAAACAACTTCTTAAAATAGAATTGGTGAAATGAAAAAAAAATCCAGTAAACAGAACAACTCATTTAAAAGTTTAATTGGTCAAATGCATAAGAAAATAAAAAAGTTAACTGAAGAAAAAAATTTACTAAAAATTAGAATTGAACAAATGAAAGTGAATGACTTTGTGAGACATCAAGAATCATCAAACTAAACCAAAAAAAAGAAAAAAGAAAAAAAAATAGAAGAAAATGTGAAATACCTCAATTGAAAAACAACTGACCTGAAAAAATAGATCTTGAAGACAATCTAAGAATTACTGGACTTCCTGAAAATCATGATGGAAAAAAAAAAAAGATCCTGGACATCATCTTTCAGGAAATCGTCAAGGAAAACTACCCTAATATCCTAGAACCAGATGGGAAAATAGCCATTGAAAGAATACACCAATAATCCCCTGAAAGGGACCCAAAAATGAAAATTCCAAGGAATCTTATTGCTAAATTCCAGAATTATTACACAAAGGTGAAAATACTGTAAGAAGTCAGAAAAACATAATTCAAATATTGAGGAGCTACAATCAGGATTACCCAGGACCTAGGAGCTTCTACTTTAAAGGTTTGCAGGGCCTGGAATATGATGTTACAAAGGGAAAACAGCTTGGACTGCAACTGAGAATCAGCTATCCAACAAAACTAAATATTATCTTTCAGGGGGAAAAGATGGACATTCAGTCAAATAGGGGATTTTAAGTTATTTTTTGATAAAAATAGCAGAATTGAACAGAAAATTTGATCTTCAAATATAAAACCAAAGAAAAGCATATAAAGCTAAAAGAAGAGAAAACAAAACTTTGTTTTTTGGAGGTTAAAATTTTTATATATCTACATGAGAAGATGACACAGGTAAATCTTGAGAACTGTAGCTTTGTCGAGAGTATACTTAGAGGATGTAGGTGTAAATTGATTTTAATATGATGACTAAAAAAAAGAAATTAGGGGTATAAAGGTATTGTACTGAAAGAAGAGAGAAGGGAAGGTAAAATGGGGTAAATCACCTTAGATGTAGAGATGACGAAAAAAAAAAAAAAAAACAACCTATTACGCTTGAATTAAAGAAAGGAGGGGAATGAGCATTGTTTGAACCTTAAACTCAGCATTTGCCTCAAAGAGGGAATACCATATATACTTAGTTTGGTATAGAAACCTTAAGGAAAGTAGGAGAGAAAAAGGGAAAGGAAAGAGGAAGGCTAATAGAAGGGAGGGCAGAAGTAGAAGGGGAAAGAGATACAATAGGGGGCAAAGGCTGAAAAAAGGAGAGCAGATTAAAAGAGGAGGTTGTCAGAAGCAAAACACTTGTGAGGAGGAAGGGAGTGAAAGAAGAGAGAACAATGTAATTTGAGGAAAATAAAATGGTGGGAAACAAGAGTTAATAATATTAACTGAATGTGAATGGGATGAACTCATAAAATGGAAGCAGAAAGCCAAGTAGATTAAAAGCCAGAATCATACAATATGTTGTTTACAAAAAACATATTGAAGCAAAGAGATACATACAGAGTAAAGGTAAAAGGCTGGAGCAGAATCTGTTATGCTTTAACTGATCTTAAAAAAAAATCATGATGGTGATCCTGATCTCAGATCAAGCAAAAGCAAAAGTAGCATCTAATTCAAAGATAAGAAAAGAAACCAAAAGGTACCATAGACAGTGAAGTAATATTAACACTAAATATATGCACCAGGTGCAATAGCATCCATATTACTAGAAAAGAAGTTAAGAGAGTTGCAAGAAGAAATAGATAGCAAAACTATACTAATGGGCAATCTCAACCTCCCTCTCTCAGGCCTAGATAAATTTAATCACAAAATAAATAAAAAAGAAGTTAAGAAGATAGACAGGATTTTAGAAAAGTAAGGTATGATAGACCTTTGGAGAAAATTAAGTGGAATGTTTTTCTCAGTGGTACATGAAATCTACACATCAATTGACTGTGTATTAGGATCTAAAAACAAATGAAATGCACAAAGGCAGAAATAGAAAATGCATTCTATTCAGATCATGATGCAATAAGAATTACATGTAATGAAGGTCCACTAGACCAAAAGTTAATTGTAAATTAATAACCAAATCCTGAAGAATAAGTGAATGAAACAATAAACCATAGGAAAAATGATAATTTTATCCAAGAGAATGACAATAATGAGACAACAAATCTAAAATTTTAGAGATGAAGCAAAATCAGTTTTTAGAGGAAATTTTATAACACTAGACGCTTAAATGAATTAAGTAGCAAAAGAGATCAATGAATTGGCTTGCAACTAAAATAGTTAGAAAAAGAACAAATTAAAATTTACAAATTAAATACCAAATTTGAAATTTTGAAAATAAAAGGAGAGATTAATAAAAATTGAAAGTATGAAAAGAATTGAACCAATAAACAAAACTAAGATTTTATTTTATGAAAACCCCCACAAAATAGATAAACCTTTAATTAATTTGGTTAGGAAAAAGGAAGAAGAAAACCAAATTACCAATATCAAATATGAAAAGGGTGAACTTGCTGTCAACAAAAAGGAAATCAAAACTATAAGTAAATAAATAAAACAAGCTATTTCACCCCATTATATGTCAGTGAATCTGATAATCTAAATGAAATGGATAAATATCTACAAAAATATAGATTGCACAAATTAGCAGAGGAGGAAATCAATTGCATGAATACTCCTATTTTAGAAAAATAAATTGAGCAAGTTATTAAGGAACTCCTCAAGAAAAAAATCTTCAGGAACAAATGTATTCACAAGTGAATTTTACCAAACATTTGAAGAACAATTAATTCCAAATACTATGCAAACTATTTGGAAAAATAAGGGAAGAAAGAGTCCTACCAAATTTCTTTTATGACACAGATATGTGTTGATCTCTAAACCCGGAAGGGTCAAAACATAAAAAGAAAGTTATAAACACATTTCCCTAATTAATATTGATGCAAAAATCTTAAATAAAATATTAGCAAAGAAATTTCAACAATTTATCACTAGGATCATACTCTATGACCAAGTAGAATTTATACCTGGAATGCAGGGTTGGTTCAGGAAAACTATCAGCATAATTGATTCTATCAATATCTAATAAACAGATGTCATATGATCTTATCAATAGGTGCAGAAAAATGATTTGACAAAATAAAACACCAGTTTCTATTAATAAACCAAGTGCATAGGAATAAATGGAGTTTTTTTTTTAAATGATAAGTAGCCTCTATCTAAAATTATCAGCAAGTATTATATATAATGGGGACAAACTAGAAGCATTCCCAATTAGACCAGGAGTGAAACAGGATAGCCCACTATCACCATTACTATTCAATATTGTATCAGAAATGTTTACTTTAGGAATAAGAGAAGAAAAATAAATTAAATGAATTAGAGTAGGTAATGAGGAAACAAAATTATCACTCTTTGCAGATGATATGATGATATACTTAAAGAATCTCTAATTCTCAAATTCTAGAATTCTAGATTCTCTAGAAATTCTCTAATTCTAGAATACTAGAAACAATTAACAACTTAAGCAAAATGGAAGGATATAAAATAAACCCACACAAATCATCAGCATTTCTATATATTACCAACAAAATCCAGCAGAAAGAGATAGAGAAATTTTATTTTAAATAATTATAGATAATATAAAATATTTGGGAATCTATCTGCCAAGACAAGCTAGGTTGAAAGACATAATAGTCAATGACTATAGTAATCTAGTGTTCAATAAACTCAAAGACTCCAGCTTCTGAAAAAAGAAATGAGCATTTGACAAAAATTGTTGGGAAATTGTCCTTTCGAATATCATATTCCAGACTCTTCGATTCTTTAAAGTAGAGGCTTGTAAATCCTGATAATCCTCATAGTAGCTCCTTGATATTTGAATTGTGTCTTTCTGGCTGCTTGTAATATTTTCTCTTTGATCTAATAATTCTGAAATTTAGCCACAATATTCCCTGGAGTTTTCATTTTTGGATATCTTTCAGGAGCTGATCAGTAAATTCATTCAATGGCTATTTTATCCTCTGATTTTAGGACATCAGGGCAGTTTTCCATGATGATTTCCTGAAAGATGTTATCTAGGCTCTTTTTTCATCATGATTTTCAGGAAGTGCAATAATTCTTATATTGTCTCTCCTGGAGATGGTTTCCAGGGCATTTGTATTAAATACTAAGTAGGTATTTTAAATTTTCTTCTTTTTTTTTTTATTTCATTTAACGATTCTTGATGTCTTATTGAGCTATTCACTTCCATTTGTTCAATTCTAATTTTTAATGAATTATTTTCTTCAGTTAGCTTTTTAAATTTTCTTTTGCATTTGGTCAATTGAACTTTCAAACTCATTGTTTTGTTCTTTGGATTTTTTTCTCCATTCCACAAATTCTATTTTTCAATGAGTTGTTTCTTTTTTCATGTCACCAAATGTATTTTGTAGATAATTATATGCTTATCCCATTTCTCTAAATCTATATTTAAAGGAAATATTTCTTCAGATAATTTCTGTTTCCTGTTCCAGTCTCCTACAAAGCTCTCATTTCCTTTCCCCATTTTTCTTCTAACTTTTCTAAGATTCTTTTTTGAATTCTTCCACGAGAGCCTTATGAGATGAAGAGCAACTCATATTAATCTTTGGGGCTTCATCTGGAGACAATTAATCTTTCATTTCCTCAGGGTTTGTATTCTGTTCTTTTCTGTCTCCATAAAAGATATCTATGATCAGAGTTCTTTTTGCTTTTTTGCTCATTTTAAAAGGTTGAGGTCTGCTCTTATCCTAAGATTGTCCCAAGCTTCCTCTACAGATGACAGCATCTTCATGCTGCCATGGGGCTAGTGCTACTAACTTCCTTCCTGTGCTTAGTGGACATGGGCAAGTACTATGTTATTCTGGGGTTCAGGAACTCACTATAGGTCTTTTATAGTAGCATTGAATGTCTCACAGTTAATCTGTTGATCCACTAACTTCTGAACTAGGGCAGAATAGTCAATACTACTATATTTTGAACAGGAGTCTCTAGATAGATTCCCCTAGTGTGGGAATGCCACATCTCGCAGGATCTCTGTGCCACTAGGTCATCTTCTCGGTGACCCTTCCTACTCCCTCCTCTGTCTGATTAAAACAGACCTTGTTGCGTGTTCTGTCACTTAAAAAAAAAAAAAAAACAGTTCAGAGGTTTGATCTGGTACTGATCTGAGGGATCTAGAGAAACTAGGAAGAGCTCAAACAAAAGACCTATCTATTCTCTGTCATTTTGACTTTGTCCTAGGGAAATTGGAAAATAGTATGACAGTAACTAGACATTGACTAATACCTAACATTCATATCAAAATAAGGTCAAAATTGGTTTATGATTTAGATATAAAGAATGATGTCAGCAAATTAGGAGAACAGATGATCTGTGAAAAAGGAAGGAATTTATTTTTGAAAAAAAATACTATGAATTGAAAAACAGATAATTTTTATTTTATTAAATTTTTAAAAATTGTAGAAACACAACCAATGCAGCCAAAACTAGAAGGGAAGCAGAAATTTTTAAATCCAAGGTTTTTGATAAAGGACTCATTTCTAAAATATATGGAGAATTGAATAAAATGTATAAAAACACAAGCTATTCTCCAATTGATAAATGGTCAAAAGATAGAAACAATTTTCAAACCAAGAAATTAAAATCATTTCTAGTCATATGAAAAAATGTCCTAAATCACCATTAATTACAGAAATGCAAAATAAGACAACTCTGAAGTACCATTATATGCCTTTCACATTGGCTAAGATGACTGGCAAAGATAACAATAAATGTTGGAGTGTGGGAAAACTAGGACACCAATACATTGTTAGTATTGTTGTGAAATGATCCAACTATTCTGTAGAGCAATTTGGAACTATACCCAAAAGGCTATAAAGCTGGATCAAAATCTTTTGATCCAGCAGTATCTCTCCTGCGTCTGTATCCCAAAGACATAATTAAAAAGGGGGGGGAGGGGGAGAAGGAGGGGAAGGATTCACAGGTGCAAAAATGGTTTATAGCAGCCCTTTTTGTAATATTGCAATGTTCATCAGTTGGAGAATCTCGGAGTAAGTCATGATATATGAATGTAATGGAATATTATTCTTTAAAAATGATCATCAGGCTGATTCCAAAAATGCCTAGAGAGGCATTTGCTTACTTAGCAAAATGGGCAAAACCAAGAGAACATTGGACACAGCAACAGTAAGATTCTATGATGATCAAATGTGAAAAATTTGATTCTTTTCAACAATGAGGTGAATCAGGCCAATTCCAATAGCCTTATGATGGAAATAACCATCTGTATTCAGAGGAAGGACTATGGGGACTGAATGTGGATCACAACACAGTATTTTCACCTTTGCTGTTGTTGTTTTTTGCTAGCTTGTTTTTTCTTCTCATTTTTTCCCATTTTGATCTGATTTTTCTTATGCAGAATGATAAATGTTTAAAAGACTCACACATATTTGATCTATAATCAATTATTTGTTGTCTAGAGGGAGGAAGAAAAAATTGGAACACAAGGTTTTGGAAGGTTGAAAACTATCTTTTCCTGTATTTTGAAAAATAAAAAGCTATTAATAATATTAATTAATTAAATTAATTAATAAAAATTAATTAAAAAGAAATTTTTAAAAAAGAAACACATGAGACTGAATTTGAACTCCGGTCATTCTAATTCCAAACTCAATACTCTATCCATTGAACTGCCTAGACTCTATAGTATACTACTTATGAATCTCTTGAACTTTGTAAATGCAAGAACTTTGATTGTGTGATTGTAGAAAGAGTTAAATTTGTGTTCAGAGGACTTATATTCAAATTCTATTTTTTATACCACAGTTTGAAATTTGGGATAACTAAATCATCTTTCTTCACATTTTTAAATGGATTCTCTTGATCTTCCAAATGTTCTTCCTTGGTGTTCTTCTAAATGATTTTAGTTTTATTTTTCTCTACCCATATAAAATAATTTTAGTAGTTTGATTGATATGATACTGAATGCATAGATTAATTTGGGTAAATTGTTATTTTTATTCTGTTGACTTGTAATCCTGTGAACAATTAATGTTTTTCTAATTGTTTTGATCTGACTTTATCTGTGTGAAAAATGTTTTGTAATTGTGTTCATATATTTCTTGGGTTTATCTTGGTAGATAGACCCCAAATTTTATAACGTGTTTAGTTATTTTAAATGGAATTTCTCGATCACTTCTGCTAGATTTTGTTGTTAATGACACTATGGATTCATTTTATATCCTGCAACATTACTAATGTTGAAAATTATTTCCATTAGTTTATAGTTAATTCTCTAGGATTCTCCAAATGTGCTATCATATCATCTGCAAAGAATGATAGTTTTGTTTCCTTACTTTCTATTCTAATTCCTTAAGATTCTTTTTCTTCTTTTATTGCTAAAGTTTGCATTTCCTATACAACATTGAATAATAGCAGTGATAATGGGCATCCTTGCTTCAACCCTGATTGTATTGGAAAACTTCTAGCATATCTCCATTACAAATGTTTGCTAATGATTTCAATAAATATTATTTATCATTTAAGGTCAGCTCCACTTATTCCTATACATTCTAATGTTTCTTTTGTAAAATAGAAATAGGTGTTATAGTTTGTCAAAGGGTTTTTCTGCATTTATTGAAAAAATCTTGTGATTTCTCTTGATTTTTTTATTGATATGGTCTACTATGTTAATTGTTTTCATGATATTAACCAGCCCTGAATTGCTGGTATAAATCCCACCTGGTCACAGTGTATAGTCCTTGTGATATATTGCTGTGCTGTTTTTACTAAAAATTTATTTAAGTTCTTGCATCAAAGTCAGCAAAATTGATTTATATTTTTCTTTTTCTGTTTTGGCTCTTCATGGTGGAGATATCAGTATCATATTTATATCATAAAAATTGATAGGATCCCTTCTTCCCCTATATTTCCAAGTGGTTTATATAGTTTAGGAATTAATTGTTCTTTAAATATTTAGTAGCATTCACTTGTGAAAAACTGAATAAGTTGTGGTATATGACTTGGTAATGAACTATTATTGTCCAAAATAAAATTTATGACAAATGAAATGATTTCAGGAGAGAATTACATAAATTAATGCAAAATTAAACAGATTCAGAACAATAATGTACACAGTAATGGTAATATAATATGATGAGGGACTGTAAATGACATCTATTCTCAGAATACAATGATCCAAGGCAATTCCAAAGAACTCATAATGAAAACTGCTCTCTTACTCAAGTAAAACAATTAATATTGTCTGGACACAAACTGAAGTATATTATTTATGAATTTTCTTGCATATAAAATGAAGGGATCAATCTAGATTAAACAAAAACCACAACAACAATTGGCATTCATTAAGCCCCTACTATATGCTACACACTGTTAAATTGGGGGGGGGGAGATAGAAAGAAAAGCAAAAAACAGTCCTTGTTCTTAAGAAATTGAATTCTCTTCCAACTTCTGTCAATATACCAGTGTGCTCTCTATGAATCTCTGTTTGATTATGAATGGATAAATGGTTACTATTCTGAATAATTATTGTTATATAGCCTTTAGAACAATGAATGAGTGGATTAATTTGTTAATCACATAAGTGGGAAAGTTTGTCATCTTGGCACTGAAAAACTGATCCAAGATATCTGAATAGAACTCTTCCATCATTGTTGCACCCTTTTTGTTTTCATAAAGAACTTTAAATATACTGACTGTCTTGATTGAATCTAAGTTTATATGTGTGAAATCCTATGAAAATCAGTTAAGCAAAGAAGCTTATTTATGTCTATTGGTTGATCTCTTTTCTTCTGAATACATTTTCCCCCAAAGCTTTTGAAAAGGCGTAGCTTTAGAATATGTGTGCCAGAAGATTTTCATGACAAGGACAAGCAATCTTTTTGTTTAAAAAAAAAAAAATCCTTCGCACATTCACAAAATCTTAAAAATGGAAAGGATTGTAGAGATTATGATTCAAGGTGGGTGAAGGTGGAGATAGAGAGATATTATCTTACTCTTGAGAATGGAATAAGATTAAATTATTTACTGAAATCAGGATGCACTCTACTTTTGCTATTATGAGAAATGGTTTTAAAAGTAATGTTTATAAGATTGTCATGTGGAAGAGGAATGAGCCTCAAAAGACAGAATTTGTAGTAATCACGGGAGTTTGAGTTACAAAAATGAGAATATTGACTGTGTTTGGAAAAACTATCCAAAAGTTAGGATTTTTTAAGTTTAAAAATGCAATACATTAGGAAACAGTGAGTTACTTCTTTAAAGATCATAAATAGGTACTGGTTGCTTATTTAAGGGATATGGAATGGAAGGAATTCCTTTTCTACTGAAGGTTGTGCTAAATGAGTATGACATTACTTCCATCTTTAAGATTCTTCAAGTTGAGGAAATGAATTATAATGATGATGATGATGATGATGATGATGATGATGACGATGATGATGAAGAAGAAGGAAAAGAAGAAGGAAGAAGTAGAAGAAGAAGAAAAAGGAAGAAGAAGAAAGAAGAAGAAGAGAAAGAGGAAGGAGGAGGAGGAACAACAAGAAGAAAAGGAAATCCAGAACCAAGTCATAACTACCAGAAAAATCACCAGTAGGGAGTTCAGATATATTTATCAATGAAGGTTATACAAAGTAATGAGGTTTAATATTAATAACAATAATCACTATTATTTATATCATACTTCTAAAGTGCTTTAGTATACTTTCTTCTTTTGATTCTAATAGACAGATTGATTCTGATAGACAGATGTTATTGTTATGTCAATTTTACAAATGAAGAAACTGAAGTTGAGTTTAAGTGACTTGGCCAGGGACACATGACCAGTAAATCTATGAGGCCATATTTGAACTGTAGTCTTCCTGATTTCCAACCTACTGTTATTGTCTCTTGTAATATCTAGTAAATTGATTAAATTTGGTTCTTGATTCAGGAATCTTGGCCTTTAGTCTGTTTCTACTGCCTACTATCTGTGTGATTTTAGCCATTTCAGCCACAATTTAGTTTCCTAAATTGTAAAATGAGGGGTTTGGATCAGATGGCTATTGATGTTTCTTCCAGATGTTGATCCATGATCTTATGATTTAACTTCCTTGTCATAAAAATTGCTTGGCACACATACTTTGAAGCTTTACATTCAGCTTTGAACAGCATGTTAAGAATAACTTTTTTTAAAATCTATCAAATATCTAGAACGACATGGTCCAGGTATCCAGTGGTCAGCATTATACAACAAAACTTTACTATCCTTCATAACTTATCAGATAACCAATGCCCCTGCTGTAAATATACCTCTCAAGATACCATAGAAAATTAAACTGTACTGAATAAAGTATGATTATAGATGGAACTTTAGCCACAAAAACATTATTGGAAATAGAAATCACAATATTCAATATCCAGTCTTCGTGTAGAACTTCCAAATGTATATATCTAGTGCAAGAAATCAAAGCTATGTGTGAATAGGACAGGTTTATTTCATAGCTGTCATGGTGATTTTTTTTTTTTTGCTTTAAGCATGAGGATGGTTTCTATAAGGCCTACAGAAGATGACCTGATATTCCAATACTTGTTATTTAATGACAAAAAAAAGGTGATTTTATCCATCTTTGCAATATATTCTACAGAACATGTGATATAAAAGCAAATAAAGTTAACAATTTTTTGAAACATAATTTCTACCTGAACTTTATTGAAAAAAAAGAAGTCAGTAAATAAATATTTTGTAAGCCTTTACTATGTGTTCAGGCCCTTGAACTAAAAATCCAAAAACCAAAAATTCAACACATGCTATGTTCACTTTTTTTTCTTTTTCTTCTGTTTTTTTTCTCTTGTGGTTTTCCCCTTTTATTTAGATTTTTCTCTCCCAACAAGATTCATAAAGAAATGTCTATAATAAAAAATTTACATGTATAACCAGCAAAAAAACCAATAAAATACTTTTAGAAATAAAAAAATAAGTAAGTAGGAGTGAAGAGAGGACTTCAGTGGAAAGATAATGAGCTTAGTTTTAAATATTTTGAGTCTAAGATGTCTATTAGTCATTCAGTTCAAGTTGCCTAGCAGGTAGAGATGTCAGACTAGAGATCAGCAGAATGGTCAAGGCAAGATAGGCAAATTTAAGAATCATTAGCATAGAGATGATAACTAAATGTATGGGAGCAGATGAGATTATAGTGTAAAATAGAGAAAGAAGTACTAGTATAGTTCAGTTCTGCAAACATATATTGTATCTAGGATATACTGCAACATATCCAACATATAAAGGACTGCTTGCCATCTAAGGGAGGGGGTGGAGGGAGGGAGGGGAAAAAAATTGGAACAGAAACGAGTGCAAAGGATAATGTTGTAAAAAAAAAAATTACCCTGGCATGGATTCTGTCAATATAAAGTAATTATTAAATAAAAATTAAAAAAAAAAAGAAGTACTAGTATATTCACAATTAGTGGTTATGACCTGGGTAAGGATCTATCAAAGGAGACTAAGAATGAGTTCTCTAATACATAGGAAGTGAACCAAGACAACCAGTTGTGTAATATATAGGAAATGAACCAGGCTTCAAAAATCTAGAGAAAAGAGAATATTAAAAAGATGTATCAACTGTGTCAAAAGCCACATATAGATCAAGAGGAATTAAGAATGAGAAAAGACTATTGGATATGGCAATTAGGAGATCACTGGTAACTTTGGAAAGAGCTGTTTCAGAGTCAGTGGAATGATGAAGTTGCAAGCTGAATTATAAATGATTAAGAAGTAAAAGGAGGAAAAGTAGAGATCCTTACTGTAGAGAGTATTTTCAGTGACAATGGTCACAGAGTAGAACTGTAGAATAATAGTTTGCAGGGATGGATTTATCAAGTGAAGTTTTGTTATTGTTTACAATGGCATCTTTGTAAACACTAGAGAAGGAAGTAGCAGACACGGGCAGAATGAAGATAAATGATAGAATAAGGATGACAAGGGGGCAGACCATTGGAAGATACAGGAAGGAACAAGATGACTTGAATTGGTAGAGGAATGGGCCTTGATAAAAGGCAAGGCCACTTCTTTGTGTGAGATTAGAGTGAAGGAAGAGATAGTTGCAAAAGACACCTGAGGGATATAAAATGAGGAAAGGAGAAGAAGAGGGAGCTTTTGGTAAATAGCTTCAACTTTTTCAGGATTGGTACTTTTTTTTTTTTTTTTCCCTAACCACTTTCCTGAATCCTCCTAGGATCCACATTATCTCCGCCCCCCCCCCTTTTTTTTTACATACTGAGAGAAGGCATCACAGTAAAAGGCACAGGAACAACCTTCTATGCCTTTCATTGTAGAAGAAGAATGTGTCCTTAATTTCCCACAGCTCTCTAGAACCTGATGCCCAGTATATAGTTTTAGCTCACCTACTCTATTCCTAGTTTTAGAACTCGGCTCCCTTTTCCTATCCAGTGTTATATTTTATGTAGAAATATTGGTCAAAGAAAATGGAGAAGTTTTAGATGCTGTGGATAAATTCATTTACTTTGGCAGTATATTCTTCAGAGATAATCACATTGATAATGAGGTTGACACACACATTGCCATAGCTATCTCAGTATTTGGGAGTCTCTAAAGGAAAGTGTGAAAGAAGAATGGTATTAGACTGACTACCAAGCTGAAGATCTGTAGAGCTATTGTGCTGACTTCACTGTTTTGTTTGTGAAACCTGGACAATGTACCAGTACCATGCCAGGAACCTGAATTGCTTCCATTTGAATTATCTTAGGAAGATCCTGAAGATTACTTGTTAGGATAAGATACCAAAAACTGAGATGGTTTCTTTTTTTTTTAATAACTTTTTATTGATAGAATCCATGCCAGGGTAATTTTTTAAAATAACCTTTTATTGATAGAACCCATGCCAGGGTAATTTTTTATAGCATTATCCCTTGCATTCACTTCTGTTCCGATTTTTCCCCTCCCTTCCTCCACCCGCTCCCCGAGATGGCAAGCAGTCTTTTACATGTTGAATAGGTTACAATATATCCTAGATACAATATATGTGTGCAGAACCGAACAGTTTTCTTGTTGCACAGGGAGAATTGAATTCACAGGGTATAAATAACCCGGGAAGAAAAGCAAAAATGCAAGCAGTTTATATTCATTTCCGATTGTTCTTTCTTTGGTGTAGCTGCTTCTGTCCATCTTTGATTAATTGAAACTGAATTAGCTCTCTTTATCGAAGAGACCCACTTCCATCAGAATACATCCTCAAACAGTATCAATGTTGAGGTATATAATGATCTCCTGGTTCTGCTCATTTCACTTAGCATCAGTTCATGTAAGTCTTGCCAGTCCTCTCTGTATTCATCCCGCTGGTCATTCCTTATAGAACAATAATATTCCATAACGTTCATATACCACAATTTACTCAACCATTCTCCAACTGATGGGCATCCATTCATTTTCCAGCTTCTAGCCACTACAAACAGGGCTGCCACAAATATACACCTGCACATATAGGTCCCTTTCCCTTCTTTAGTATCTCTTTGGGGTATAAGCCAGTAGAAACACTGCTGGATCAAAGGGTATGCACAGTTTGATAACTTTTTGAGCATAGTTCCAAATTGCTCTCCACAATGGCTGGATGTGTTCACAATTCCACCAACAATGTATCAGTGTCCCTGTTTTCCTACATCCCCTCCAACATTCCACATTATCTTTCCCTGTCACTCTAGCCAATCTGACATGTGTGTAGTGGTATCTCAGAGTTGCCTTAATTTGCATTTCTCTGATTAATAATGATTTGGAGCATATTTTCATATGTCTATAAATAGTTTCAATTTCTTCATCTGAGAATTGTCTATTCATATCCTTTGACCATTTATCAATTCGAGAATGGTTTGATTTCTTATAAATTAGAGTCAATTCTCTATATATTTTGGAAATGAGGCCTTTATCAGAACCTTTGATTGTAAAAAATGTTTTCCCAGTTTATTGTTTCCCTTCTAATCTTGTCTGTATTTGTTTTGTTTTGTACAAAAACTTTTCAATTTGATATAATCAGAATTTTCTATTTTGTGGTCAATAGTGATCTCTAGTTCTTCTTTGGTCATAAATTCCTCCCTCTTCCACAGGTCTGAGAGGTAAACTATCCTATGTTCTTCCAATTTATTTATAATCTCGTTCTTTATGCCTAGGTAATGAACCCATTTTGACCTTATCTTGGTGTATGGTGTTAAGTGTGGGTCAATGAGATTGTTTCTAGAATTAAATTGCCAGGCATTCAAACTACCACAGAGAGTGCAACTCCATTGGACTAGTCATATTGTTTGAATGACAAACATTTACTTACTCCATTTATTTTGTGGAGAACTCACACAGACAGATCTTGTTTGTACATGATTGCATGCTGCTGCCCAACATATAAGCTGCTTAAAGACAGGGTCAATTTTTTTTTTGTTATTGTTGTTATACTTTATTTGTATACTTACAATGAAGCAAAGGGCTTAGCACATAGTAATTACTAAATGTTTATGCACTTGATGCCATATGATATCAAAAGAGATTTGAGAGATCTAAAATAGAACATTCAGAGGAAAATTAAAAATAACTTGAAGAATTTCATCATTTATTTCCTCCACTAACTTATCATTATCTACATGGAACTTGGCGACACACTGAAAGGGTAAAAATGGATTCATCATGAATTATGCACCAAATCCAGAATGGGCACCTCCTCCCCATAGCTAGGGCCATTGGCACAAACTCCTACACTCTTGCTTTCCTATACTGAAAAAGGGAGGCTTCCTGATGTTAGAGATCTAGGAGAGAAGCATATGAGAGAAATTAGCAAAATTCTTTTCCTCCTTATGGTATAAACCAAAGCCCTGACATTATTCACTGACTTTGCCATGGGTTTGAAAAATATCAAGTTTCTTAAGAATTTTGCAGAAATTTCAGATATTTGAAAGATATTGTTGACATTTGAAGGCCACATTTTTACTCATTTATTTTTTTCATTGGTAAAATTCAGTTCTTAGAAAAGGGTTTTTTCTTCTTTTTTTGCTATGTTCTGTTTGCATCAAATGTCTTAGAATGGACTTTTCAAAAATAAATTAAAAATAACCTCCATTCTGGATACCATCCTTGAAAGAGATATGTGACAAAATGGAACACCATCAAATGATGCAAATGCAGCTTTCTGGATTTTACTTTCAGGTAGTTACTCGGCTTTAGTGAGATTGATTTTATTGTTCTCCAAAACCATCTGATTATGAAAAGTGATATGATTAGGAACAGTAGAAAAGCAAACTAAGCTGAGATAAGAGACATCTTAAGGCCCATGTCTAAGTTAAGGGGCAGATCAATTCTCCAAGAGCCTCCACAGCTGTGAATTATAATACTTGATGGAGTTGCAAAGCAGCCTTTACTAAGGCAGATGTTCCTTGTGGATTGGGAATGAAATAAATTGGAAGCAAGAGGGAAGAGGAGAGACGTCAGAGAACCCAACTGCTGCTCAGTCTCCTTGTAGCATCATTATCCTCTCACATGAAGAGATCCATGTATCACAACAATTCCTGGAGGAAACCTGTCAGGACCAAACTGCTTTGTTATACCTCATTAAATCATATTTAGTGACTTAAATATAGTTTAATATTTAGTATAATATAAGATCATAATCTTTCCTTTTTTACTTTCAATAATTCACAGAAGACAGAGAACCTGGGGTCAATAATATTTTATGAATCTAGAGACTGAATCAACAAACTTCTAAGAAGATGAAAACTTTGTGGAAAGAGACACTGACTGATAGAAATGGTAAACATAAGGAGAAGACAATTTCCAGTGCCAGATGTCTCCCTCTATCTCATTCTCCTTATCCTTTACCTCTCTTCTTTCCCTAATGAAATAAAAAGTTTTCTGAAGGCAGATTTTTTCTTTTGCTTGTTTTCTTAGTCATTTCAAATGTTTAGCACTTTATTATCCATAGAGTAGGCATTTCATAAAATGTTTGTTGAATTAAACTCATGATTGACTTTTATTGCTATTCAAGGCTCTTTGGAATTTCATACCATTCTACTTTCTCAACCTTATCTTATATTAATCTCCTTTAGTCAAGAGAACTACTTACTCTCCCAAAAGACATTTTCTTGCTTTCCTTACTCTAATCTCTATACTTGGTATTCTCTTCCAATCCTATTAACTTTCAAACCTTCTACCTACTTTTAAAAACCAGCACAAATTATGTAGTACAAGAAAAGGATACCTGTCTCTGGAAATAGAGAATGTGGGTATAAATTCTCTCTGTGATGACTTCTTGAGAATGTTGGTTAAATCATCTAGTATCCCTGAACCTCATTTTTCCTCATCTGTAAATGAAGAGTTTGGACTAGATAGCCTCTTATATCCCAATTTCCACAATTATCATGCTGCATAAGAAAAAAGAGACCAAAAAGGGAAAAAAAATGAAAAAAAAAAACCCAACATGCTAATAACCAACAACAAAAAGGTGAAAATACTTAGTCCCCACAGTCTTCTCTCTGAGTGCCGATGGCTCTTTCCATCACAAGAACTAGCCTGAATCATCTTGCTGTTGAAAAGAGCTATGTCCATCAGAATTGATTGTCACATGATTTTGTTGTTGCTATGTTCTCTTGGTTCTATTCACATCACTTTTTATCAGTTCATGTAAGTCTCTCCAAGCTTTTCTGAAATCCTCCTGCTGATCATTTCTTATAAAACAATAATATTCCATAACATTCATATACTATAGCTTATTTAGCCATTTTCTGACTGATGGGCAGCCACTCAGTTCCTAGATCCTTGCCACTACAAACATTTTTGCACATGTGGGTTCTTTTCCCTTTTTATGATGTCTTTGGAACACAGGCCCAGTAGAAAAACTGCTGGATCAAAGAGTATGCACAGTTTGATAATCCTTTAGGTATAGTTCCATATTAGTTGGATCAGTTCACAACTCTAGTTTTCCCACATCCCCTCCAATATTCATCTTTATCTTTTTCTGTCATTTTAGCCAATTCAAGAGTTGTGTAGTAGTACCTCAGAGTTGTCTTAATTTACCTTCTTTGATCAATAGTAATATAGATTATTTTTTATATATGAATAGAAATGGCTTTAATTTCTTCATTTGAAAATTGTCTGTTCATATCCTTTGACCATTTATCAATCAGAGAATGGCTTGGATTCTTATAAATTTGAATAAAAATAACTTTTTTTTATCACAACTGTAATCTGCCTCTTACTCTTTCCTTCCTCTTTACTAAATATCTTAACTGTGACCAAAATTTAGTCTAAATATATCTTATGATTTTTATTTGGTTTTATCTCTAGAATAGAGATGTTTATGTTTATTAGGTCTCCTGTTTCTAGGGCAAACTGAAAATTTTTCTCTGCCTTGGTGGACCAGTGGCCGAATTTCTCTTTCTCTTTATTAAACCACATTCTTTTCCTGAACTTTGTTTTTTTTTTTTTTAATTTAAATTTTATTTTATTTAACAATAACTTTGTATTGACAGAATCCATGATGCCAGGATAATTTTTTTTTACAACATTATCCCTTGCACTCGCTTATGTTTCGTTTTTTTCCCCTTCCTCCCTCCACCCCCCCCCAAGATGGCAAGCAGTCCTATATATGTTAAATATGCTGAACTTTGTTTTAATAAAAGCTCTTGAAGCAAACTTTCTTGCATGTCAGAAGGACTCAAGAGAGTAGTTTGTTCTCTCTTATGATAATAAAACAACATGTTGTGACCTGTGTTCTTTGGGGAATAATAGAGGGTTAACTAAAATTATAGTTTTTTTTTTCACTTTATAGACTGAGTTTTATCTAATTCCATCATTGAATTTTTTAGCACATTTATATTAAATTATGGGGGAGCATTTATATCTTTGTAAACACCATGAAAGAATAACGAGAATTCACTTTAATACAAATAAATTTAAAATAAAATATGCATATGCTGTGACATAGGAAAGAGCTTTCATCTCCCCATAACAGTAAGAAATACCAAGGTATCCTGATGAGCAGCAGTTAAATTATCAATTAGAACTTTCCCTTCCAATCTTCCCTTTAGAGTCCTGACAAATGTTTGCAACAAGATCATCATCTTCTTGGATAACCAGTTTTCCATATTTTGGGGAGCCATACAAAGATATGATATTCTGTATCTTTTATTTTCCCAATATACAATAAGTCTAAGGTTCATTTGTGATACTCATTTTATCCAATAAACCAGAGATGGCAAAAAGTAGGGGGATTATGTTCCCAATCTTCTGCTTTTTCTTTCCACTGATGATTGTTTTCTTAATATTATTTTCTAAGTGAGAAGAGTATTCGATTTAGAATATTGATTATGAGGCAATGTGGTACAGTGGAAAGAACACTTTGAAGTTGGAGGAATGAGGTTCAGATTTAATCTCTGAAACTCACTCTGTATCTATGAGCAAATCATTTAATTCTTTGGGTCTCAGTTTCCTGAAATCTAATATGAGAGGATGAGACTGCATAGCTTCTATGGTCCCTTCTATTATTAGAGCAAAAATCTTTATTTTGTTTGTTTTAAAATTTATTTTATTTGAAAAAAAAATAAAAAGAAATAAAAAATAGAAAAGCAATATAAAACAAAATAAAGAAAAACAAAAGAGAACATTGCCATGTGCCCAGCAGAACATCAGGGAGGATTCAAAACATATAATAACCAATCACCAGATCAAGAAAGTAGTGTCCCTTAAAGCTACTCTAACCTTGTAGCTCTCCTTAGAGATACTCTTCTTGCCCATCCGTGGGCAGTATGGTTAGGCCACACTTACATGGTTTTGGGCACCAACCTGGATAACACAGACACAGACCGACCAGGAGGTAGGGGTGAAGTGAAAGAGAACTTTATTCTTAGATAGCACATATTTATACTCTCTCAAGGATCCGAGGAAAAGGAGGTCCTCTAGGAACCTGGTCAGGCAGGTCATAATGGGATTGGCTTGAGAAGAGGAAGGGAGGCGTGCTACGCTTTGAGAGCACTAAGGTGGGAGACATGGTATCTGAGGTCAGACACCCTGCTTGGAGCTATGCCCCATCTCCACATAGAAATCATTGGGCCTCAGTACCTCTTATCCCTCAGGTCTTCCCATATGTCTTGAACTGAATTCTATGATTCTAAAAGCTTTTTAACCCTTATATCTCCCCCTTTTTTATTAATAAGACCAAGTGTTCTCATGTTGACAAATAAGAAGCTCTTCCATAAGCACCTCTATAGAATTTTTAAGAATATGTATAAAGCATCCTAGCAAAGTAGGCAAAAGCAAAAAAAAAAAAAAGCAACCAACCAGAAATGACTACATAGAGCCCATGGGATACAATAGAAGGGAATGTGAAAGGAAGTATGTTGGATCCCACTAAGCTGGTCCGGGAAAGGTAATCATCTCTCTTCTATGGCGCTGTTTCAGGCATTTCTTGGATCATCTCCTTCTCTTCTTTTTCAGCCCCTATTTTAATTGGGGCAACTTTCCTTGTTCTTCTTTCTGGAATCCAGCAGCCTTTCCCACCAGGACCTGAAAGACATAAATATCCTGGCCCTCTCCAAAGTACTAAGGATGGACCTTGCCAATGTCCTTCCTCATCCTTCCAGAGGACCTTTTGAATGTTCTCCAGTGTTTGAAGCACTGTTTTTATGGGCCCTAGGTTTCTGTCCTGTCTATAAGATTGTGCCAAATGTATCATTTCTGGAAAGAGGCCAGTATCCCTATCCAGGCAAAAATTTGTAAGTATATAAGGTATTATCCACATCCACCATCAGGGATTCTGTCTACTTCTTCCCCCTTTCTGTTTAACAAGGGTGGCCTTCAGAGTATGATGGGCGTGTTCTACTAGGGCCTGACCCTGTGGATTTTATGGAATCCCTGTAACATGTTTAATGGCAAATGTGGCAAGGAAGGTGGCCATCTGTTTAGAGGTATAAGCTGGACCATTGTCAATCTTTATGTATTAGGAACACTATGACAGGGAGAGCAACTATACAAATGTTTAATGAAAGAAGGAGTATTCTCACAGGAGGCTACTATGACCCAAAGGAATTTAGAAAAGGTATTAATGCAGACATGGATGGCCTCACAGCCCACATGTGTCACATCCATTTGCCACAAATCATTGGGGAATAAACCCGGAAAATTAACTTCTTTACTAGGTGGAAAAGGGAGAAATGGAATACATTGCTTCACTATCTGTCAGGCTTGTTCCTAGGTGAGACCATAAAGGTGATGTAGAGAATTAGTGGTAAGTGGAGAAAATCATGGGCACATGGCAACCATGAGAAGGTAGCATTGTACTTCTGGGGGCGGAGCCAAAATGGCGGAGCAGGCACACGACTCTAAGCTCCTCTCATTACCCTCATAACCAACTATTTAATCCAGCCTCAAAAATAACTCTCAAAAAAGAAAAAAAATGAACTTAAATTCATGAAGATTAGAAGCACTACAACTTACCAGCCGAAGTGAATTTGGAAGATCGCCAGGAAAGGTTTGTTTGGAGGAGCCAGGAACAGACTAGCACAGGCAGGGAGAGGCTAGCATCCTAAGCAGACCGGGCAGGGGTGATCTCTGTGGCTAGAGAAGTTATAGGGACACTCTGCTATAGGCTAACTGCTCTGCCTTGATTACAAAGCAGTAAACTGGCAGAGAAATTAAAGCCTAAAACAGAGGGTTCTCTAAAAACGCCAGAACCTAACGAGATCTGGCTGTAACCCCTCAAACCTGGAAGTGACTCAGGCAGACTGTAAGGCAGCCCTGCAGCCATGTCCTGCAGTTCAGGACTTTTGCAGGGGCAGTTACTAATCTGCATGGCAGGGGGGCACAGCCTGGGCAGCCTCTGATCGGCAGAGTGGGAGGTTCGGCCTGGGCAGCCTCTGATCAGCAGAGTGGGGGGCTCAGCCTGGGCAGCCTCTGATGGACAGAGTGGGGGGCTTGGCCTGGGGCAATAGAACCTCCCCAGCTGACTGCTCATCTCAGGCAGACAATTCCAGTCCCTGCAAATCCATTCACTGCTCAACTACTAATACTCACAGCCCCAGGGCAAGGTTTGGCTTGGGAAGTGAAACTCTCACTGCTCAGCGTCTAGCCCCAGGGCAGTCGTTATCTCACACAGCCGGGGTTCTTTGAAGGGCACTTTCCCAGCCCGGCCCTGCAGGCCTGAGTTACTTTCTGGTGGGGAACTCTTTCCCAGAGCACTCCAGTACCTCGCTGCTTTTTGTAGCCGGTCAACAGGACAGCTACCCCGTCCATATACCTTTCACTGCTCTGCAGAGGAAGCTGGTAACCTCCTGGCTCTGAAGGCAGACCTTACAGGCTTTAACAAAATGAATTTAAAAAATCAAAAGAACGATTGATAGTTTCTACACAGAAAGAGAACAGCTTTTCAACCCTGAAGAGACTAATAGCAGACAGTCTCCAGATGATTGTTGGTCTCCAATACAAAAGGCTCTCCTAGAAGAGACTATTAAAAACCTTAAAAGAGAGCTAGAAGAGAAATGGGGAAAGAAACATAACTCACTAAAAGAAAAATCTGATAAAGTGGAAAAAGAAAACAACTTCCTGAAATGTGAATTGGAAAAGGTAAAAAAAACTCCCAAGGAGTGCAGGGAAATAGAATTTGCGAATTGGAAAAAGAAAATGACTCACTAAAAAAAAAAAAAAAAAAAAAAAAAAAAAGCTAATGAAGAAAGTAACTCACTAAAAATCAGAACTGAACAAATAAAAATGACTGATTCATTGAGACATCAAGAATCAGTCAAACAAAACCAAAAAAAAAGAAAGATTGGAAAAAAATGTCAAATATTTACTTGGAAAAACAACAGACCTGGAAAATAGATCTAGGAGAGATAACCTAAGGATCATCGGACTGCCAGAAAATTATGATGAAAAAAAGAGCCTAGATACTATTTTACAGGAAATCATAAAAGAGAACTGCCCAAAAGTAATAGAACCAAAAGGGAAAATAGGCATTGAAAGAATTCATCGAACACCTTCTGAAAAAGACCCTAAAATAAAGACTCCGAGGAATATTGTGGCCAAACTTCAGAATTTTCAGACTAAAGAAAAAATTTTACAAGCAGCCAGGAAAAAACAGTTCAAATACCAAGATGCCACAATAAGAGTCACACAAGATCTGGCTGCCTCAACATTAAAGGATTGAAGGGCCTGGAATCAGATATTCCAAAAGGCAAAAGAACTTGGAATGCAGCCAAGAATAAACTACCCAGCTAAGTTGAGTATTTTTTTCCACGGAAGAAGATGGACATTTAATGAAATAGAGGAATTCCATCTGTTTCTAAGGAAAAAACCAGACTTAAACAAAAAATTTGATCTTCAACAACAGGAATCAAGAGAAGTAGAAAAAGGTAAAAGGAACTCATGAGAACTGTATTTCTGTTGTGAATATACATAAAAACCATATGTATAATTTGATTTTACCAATATAACATAAAAAAGGGAAGTAGAAATTGAAAGAGGATAGTGTCAGAAAAAGGGAAGAGGGGAGATAAAAAGAGGGAAACTACATGGGACAATGAGGCAAAGGAAACCTATCATATATGAGGGAACTTAGAGAGGGAGAGGAACATTGTGTGAATCCTACTCTCATCAGAGGTGGCTCAAAGAGGAAACAATTGACATATTTGCTTTACAGAGATTCTTCTCTCACTTCATTAAAAAGTGGGAGAGGAAAAGGGAGAAGAAAAAAGAGTAATAAGGGAAGGGTACAAGAAAGGGGAAGGGATTCAAAGGGAGGAGGGAGGAATACTAAAGAGGGAGAGTTGCGCGACGTTAGTGGGATCAATAAGTTTAATACTAGGGAAGAAGGGAAGGAGGGCAAGAAAAAGAAAAGTATAATCTGGGGATATTAGGATGGCAGGAAATACAGAATTGGTTATTTTAACCGCAAATGTGAATGGGATGAACTCTCCCATAAAGAGGAGGCAGATAGCAGACTGGATCAAAAGTCAGAACCCTACAATCTGTTGTTTACAGGAAACACATTTAAAACAGGGAGATACATACAGACTAAAGGTAAAAGGCTGGAGCAGAATCTACTTTGCTTCATGTGAAGTCAAAAAAGCAGGGGTAGCCATCCTTATCTCAGATCAAGCAAAAGCAAAGATTGATCTAATTAAAAGAGATAAGGAAGGGAACTATATCTTGCTTAAGGGTACTATAGACAATGAAGCAATATCAGTATTAAACATATATGCACCAAGTGGTATAGCATCTAACTTCCTTAAAGAGAAGTTAAGAGAGTTGCGAGAAGAAATAGACAGCAAAACTATAATACTGGGACTCTCAGATTTAGATAAATCAAATCACAAAACAAATAAGAAAGAAATTAAAGATAAAGTAGCATTGTAAAGCCTGGTCCACCACCTCAGTGCCCACAAATATGCCTCCTGTACAGTATTGCTGAGAGTAACATGCAAAATGTAAATAGGATATTTCCTAGTCTGTAAAATCAGCTGAAATTCAGCAAGAAGGTTAGCAATTGAAGAATTATGAGGTTGTGCGACAGCATCCTCAATGCCTCTGAGCACCCGGACAGCATATAAGCTATTTGATATTATGTTAATGGGCTCTGGGTATCTCTTACAGGCATGGAGAATAGCAAAAGCTCATTTTTCTGGATGGAATCATAAGGAGTCTCTAACACCAGAATCTCTTTTAAGCATTCATGATAAATTGAGGCCTTGTGGTTCTTAGTGGCATCAGTAAAGACATTTGCACCTTGCACAGGCTCATCAATAATTGTCTTACAAGGGGGCTGTACCATAATGTGGAACAGCAAGGGAAGGAGTAAGCATGTAGAATGCAGGCTTAGTGTAGCCCATTGAGCACAATACACCCATGGCTATAAGTTTGCATCATGACTTCTCTAGCTCCCAGTTCAAAGGTTAAATATAGTCTTTTCCTGATTTGATGAGAAGCTTTTTTTTCCTACCTCAAGGACAAGTTCTCCCAGCATTTCAATATGGTTTGGTAATATCTTCTGTGGTCTTATCATTTACACATATTCCAAAATTTTACTACTTTGATATAATACCACAAAAGAATTTTTTTTGGTCTGCTAAAGAGACCTCTACAGAACATGTGGGATCCCACCTCGCCTTTCCAGATTTAGAAGTGAGAGCAATGATCTTATAAATTGCATCCTTCGTGGAGGAGGTCCATTCACGAGGGTAGTTTATATCAGATTCTCCATTTAAGATGTCAAATAAAGACTGCATTAAAGAAATAGGAATAGAGGCATTAGCCTTTAGCCATTGAATTTGTCCAACTAATTTCTGAAATAGGTTCAGAATATTCACCTTGTCTAATTTTAAGCTAGGTATCTGATTAGTAACTGTAGAAGTCCTTATGTGGAATTTCAGGTAAATGATGGGATAGTTATGTTGGATCTTTTCTGAGGCTGCCACCAGTCCATGTTGAGCAAGAGCGCTCATGGTCTCTGAGCAGGGCAGAGAGATCTTTCCCACAGCTCTTTGATAACAGTATATCATCCATATAATGCAGTATCATGGCATGAAGCTACACCTTCCTAGTTGGTTCTAGCACTTGTGCTACATATGCCTGACACAAAGTGGGGCTACAATACATCCCTTGGGGGAGAATTTTCTATTGGTAGTGCAGATTAAGTCCTGCATTGTTTATAGTGGCAATGGTAAAAACAAATCTTTTCTTATCCTGTGGGGCCAGAGGGAAGGAGAAGAAACAATTTTGTGTGTGTGTGTGTGTGTGTGTGTGTGTGTGTGTGTGTATGACTGTAACTGGTCAGCCAATGGGTACTAGATTAGGAGATGGCATGGCAGGCTATAGGGCTTCCATAGGTTCAATAGTAGCATTAACAGCATTAAGGTCCACTAGCATTCTGAATTTCCAATATTTTTTTCTTTATGATAAATACAGGGATATTCCATAGGCTGGAAACTGGTTCTCTATGTTGGGCCTTCAACTGTTGTTGCATAATTTCATGTAGGGCTTGGGCTTTATAAACTGAGAAAGGCCATTGAGGTACCCAAACCAGGGTGTTAGATTTCCATGTTAATGGTGTGGGCATGATATGAAAGTTGGTGCCCAAACACCCAATGACACCAATTAAAAATCCTGTGAAAGGAGTATATAAACTGAGGCCCCACAAACCTTCAATACGTCCTTGCACCATAGATTGTACCTGAGACCTGCAGCCACCAGGGGTTGGAATATCACCTTTTTGTCTGCAAGCTGCCAGGGCAGGTCTTCTGCTGCAACCCCTTTAGATACAGCATCTGCAAGGTCATCCATTTGAAATGCCTTGGAGCCTACATTCTCACATCTCTTTCTCATCTTTTTCAGTTCAGCCTTCCCATTTAAAGTAGGCATGGTCTTTTGGCAGTTAGTATTTGCAGTCTCTCATGTCAATTTCTGCATAAGGAGAAGGAGTCTTCTCCTCTGTCCACTGACCTCTCAACAGCCACCTGTAGGTGGGCCACAAAATCAGGAAAAGGTTCATCTGGGCCCTGTTTAATTTTTGCCATTGAGAGCTTCTGTTTGGCGGAAGCTTTAATTTACTAAATGCTCTTTGGGCTGCATCATATTGCATTTGATCTTCATTTCTTTCATGCCTTCCAGCTTTCTGTATTATTTGTCCTAAACTTGTCTGGGAATCGCCGAAGTCTTCATAAAGAGGCACAGGGAGCAGATAGGAAACATATCTCCTCAGGGAGGGCAGGGGATAGGAGAAAAGGCCATGCCTCAGAGACTAAGGCAATCTTCTCTCTGTTTGCTTTCTCCTCCCTCATCTTATCACTGTCCTTTTCCTCGAGTTCATATGTCTCTCTGTTTACTTTCTCATTCCTCATCTTATCCTTGCCTCCTCCTGTTCCGTCATATCCACTTCCTGCTTCTTCCTCACTACCTCTTCCTTTTTCATCACATCCATCTCCTTTGTCTTCTTATTTACTTCCTGATTCTTTCCCACAGCTAACTTCCACCGGCTCCTTTTTTATGAGCACTGTTGGTCCAGATGAGTGTCAGTTTATGACCCTCATTTGTTTTATGACTTTCAATTTGCACTTCATTATCTACATGCATCTTTTAAAGTACCCCCAAATCACTTGATAAATGATGTTGTTCCGGGATGGCTCCCAGTGTTTCTTTATTGTTGGAAGCCATCTGATTACCTACTACCTCCCACTTTTTAAAATCAATTTCCAGTTCTGCTTGCTTTACTATTTTATAAACTTCTTTCCCTAGCACCTCCTGGTATGAGACCCTCACAATAATTTGTCCCATTTCCTAACTTTCTACTCAGTAGAGCAGAGTTCTGTCTCTCTTCCCACATGTAAGTCTGCTACACCATGAGGTACTAGCCAAAATTGTCCCTCTTCAGGTGCCACTTGTAGCATCTCTTAACATTACTATAAACATATAGCTCCCCTTAGAGATACTCTAACTGCCCACCTGTCAGTGGCACAGCTAGGCCACACTTACTCATCTTCAGGCACCAACCCAGATAACACAGAGACAGACCAACCAGAAGATAGGGTTGAAGAGAAAGAGAACTTTATTCTTAGGTAGCACATATTTATACCCCCCTGAGGATCTGGGGGAAGGGGAGGTCCTCTAGCAACCTGGACAGGCAACTCATTAGGGGATTGGCCCAAGAAGAGGGAGATAAATGTGCTAGACTTTGAGAGCACTAAGGAGGGAGACTTGGTACCTGTGGTCAGACACCACTTCTTGAGGCTCTGCCCTGCCTCCACATAGAACTCATCTGCACTTCAGTACCTCTCATCCCTCAGGTCCTCCTACATGCCTTTGCATTCCTTGCTCCTAGAGGCTTTTAACCCTTACAGAAAGTATAAATATTAGTAGAAGAAATTATACTCATGAATGTTCATCCACCTTTTCCCTCCCTGTAAATTGCTCCCCTATTTTCTGCTGAGCATCCTATTTTATTCTTTTTCCCCCATTTCATCTTCCCTACTCCCAAGCAAACTATAATTAAGAAAAGATACATTTACATATACATATGTATACATACATACATACCCCATATACACTCACATATATCTTTCCTATTCCTGATGACTTTGCTCTACTTCTGCTCCTTAACTCGCTTTGCTATTATGTAACTTTACCCCACTCAAGGATGCCTCTCTTGTCTTCTTCCTCAACACATTGCTCTAGAGCAAAAATGTTGATAGTCCCTAAATTTGTATAGGACTTTAGAGCTTTCACTATGCTATTTGTTGTGATTTACTTGTTTCATTCATGATTCTTTAAGATTCCATTTGGAATTTTCTTGACAAATATTTAGTGTTTTGCTAATTTCTTTTTCAGTATATTTTATAGATGAAGAACTGAGGCTAACAGTGTTAAATGAATTGCAGAGTCACATTGCTAATGTATAAGAAATTAAGAAGATGATTCTTCTTGATTTCTAGTCCAATTCTCTAATTATGGTGCCACCTAGTCACTGTTTAGAATTCTGTTTAGAAGCCATTTTAAATCTTTTCACATGTTTTTTTAACAAGCCCTTTCTAGTAGAGCCTCTACAATTTTATATTTGTGAAATTGATTTTTGAGACCCATGTATAAAGCTTCCCATTTATTTCCTTTTGTTTTATTCAATGTGGCCAACTATTCTAACCCATGAAGATCTTTTGGGAGCCTTATTTTGTCATCCAATGCATAATTTTCTATTATCCTAAAATCCAAAATTTGATAAACACAACATCTATATCTTCAAGTCATCAGTAGATACATTTAATGAAAAAGAGTTGAGAAAAGACATAATATTCCACTGGAGACTTCCTACATTGACATCAATCAGGTCATTGATATTGACACATTCATCCAATCAGTTCTAACTAACTATGCTCAAATATATTAATGTCAACTTATAATCTAGTTTAAATCCAACTCTTTTCCTCTAGAAAAAAAAAGAAAGATGGTATGCACATAAGCAGAAACAGGTTTAGAAAGTAAAATCCATAAACATCAAAAGAATTTTTAAACACTTTAACCAATCATGAAGTCATCTCTCTCTAATTTAATTATGATTAATATTTTTTAAAAAGTGTTTGGTATCCGTTTTCCAAAGAACAATATATTTGTTGACAGTTCTATCTTTTTTTTTGTTGTTGTTTGTTTTCCAAATATAAAATTGTACAAACTTAACCATCCAAGGTCACTCAAAATCATTCCTCATTTCAGGATGGGACTGGCTTCTGGGAATCAATTTGCATGTTGGTTCGTTTCTCAGAGACAATATTAAATAATATTGGTTATTCTGAACCAATGGATAATTATTTTTACGTGTAATTAAATGCAGACTAGTCTGTGTACTATTGAAATGACCCATGATAAAATCATTGGAATGTGAGGCTTTGAATATACTTTACACACATATAAAGAGAGACAGAGAGAGAGAGAGAGAGAGAGAGAGAGAGAGAGAGAGAGAGAGAGAAAGAGAGAGAGAGAGAGGAGAAGAAGAAGAAGAAGAAGAAGAAGAAGAAGAAGAAGAAGAAGAAGAAGAAGAAGAAGAAGAAGAAGAAGAAGAAGAAGAAGAATTTAGCCTGGCATGAGTTTTTCTTGATTGTTATAACCCTTTCTTTAAGATACTTGCTTCTTTAGAAACTCACTATTCAGCCCTTTAGTTGTATTTTTTAGAATTTTTTTTTCCAGTAATCAAAATAAAGCTCAATAATTTACAAATCATAGATTCTACTCCCCATTAAAATAAACTAGGATAACATTTGCTTTTTTTTTCCAGCCCTGTTACTTCTCCCCTATGCCCTCAAGTCCTTTCAAACATCAATGAGAGAAGTTCCACAATAATACTTGCTAGGTTTTTCAGAGATCTGACAGGTAGTGCATTTGGGACTACTGATGGGAACTAGTCTTGGTATCATGTGCTCTCTTTCTGTCTCTTTATGTATCCCCAGTTTTGACAACTGCTATGCTATTTTTATCCTATTGTTTCCAGTCTTAAGCTTATTCTCTTTGGCAGAGTAAACACATGTAAAAGTTAAGTTATTTTATTCATAATTATCATACTATCCACACCAAGGAATTGTCACTTTATCTTCTTTCTCCCAATGTAGCTAAAATAGAACAAAACAAAGTAAAAAATAAATAAGAAAAATTCACAAACTATCATTTTTCTTTGTTGGTCTCTGCTCATTCTGATTTGTACCAATATTACCTTTATTATATATGTATCCCTTTCATTCACTGGTTCAAGGTCCTTGAGTAAATAAATGCCCCAAGTTTCTACCATATATTCATTTTCATTTCTGGTAAAATAAAAGAGTCAGGGATACATGATAGCTGTCTCCAACTACTTAAAATGTTATTTTAAAAAATAGATAAGTTTTGCTTTATTCCAGAGAACAGAAATTGGAGCTACAAGAATGTAGTGAGTTCAAATGTTGGAGTTCTTGTTCTTCTCAAAACACAGCCGGTTTAGCTTAGAGTTCTCCGAATGTCTCCAAATCCAAAGGTTCTGTCCGTTAGCCTCTGCCTCTGCTTTCTTCAACCTCCAACCAGCACAGAGATGGAATGAAACTCTTGTTTCCTTCTCTTGGGGCTCGGCTAGCTTTCTGGTGAGTCTTTCAGACCAGCTTGGTCTCAGTGCAGGAGCCCAGCCACCTACCACAGTGATGTGAGATGAAGATGAATCTGGTTGTCCACTGAACTCTCACTCGTAGCTTTATCCTCTGAAAACTCTTTGTCTGCCACCAGCCAGCCAAGTGGAATATATTCTGCTTTGCCTCGGAGAGAGGGCTTCTGGCATAATTCTGCTGAAATCTGTCAAAATGCTCTCTGTCTGCAACAGAGTCGCTCCACTCTAGTCAAGCTGAACTCTCCTCTGCGACCAGCCAGCCAAGTGAAAAATGTATTCTGGAATAGCTCTCTCTCCTCATTGGCCTTATATGTGAATCTTCTGAGAGAATGGGATTATGGGTTTTCTCCCATAGTGCTCTCTGGCCCAAAGAGCTTTAAGGGAGGTGTGAACACAAAGGTGTAAACACAAGCATTGTACTAATTAGTTCTACTTAGTACCTTGTTTCAGGTTCTGGCCAAAATCTTCTTGTAAGATTAGATCAACTCTAATTAGTTAGCAGTTTGTAAGGATTCCAACATCTCCCCCTTTCTTTTGTTAGATGAAAACACCAAAGGAAATAGGAAATCTAATCAGGTTAGTGGGTTTCTGAAGGGGTACACATAAATCCATCAATATGGGCCAGAACTTTGTAACAGATATACATGGTATACATAAATCCATCAATATGGGAGGCATTATACATAATTTACATAAGCACATAGCAATATAACACAGGCTAGTAGTAATGTAACAACATGAATCAACTTGAAAATTTACACATGTCCATAAGTCCTAGAAATAGTCCATAAGGAATCCATTGTCCATTAGTTCATGTGCCAGGAATCCAATAGTTCCTGTAAGCCCTGAAGTACTGCAAAAGTCTCATCAACAATTTTTCATCTTAAGGAATCCAATGATTCTCGCTGGTTTTTCAAAACTAAAACAGTTTCATCTTGTGTTAGGAAATCCAATGATTCCTGAAGATTTTAAAAGTCTTTTTAACAGTCTCCTTGTCAGCTATGCTCTTTCAATGGTGAGCACCATCAGCAACAGAACCACCCGATATTTCTTGGGTCTTCTCCTTTGTTTCAAGGATCTGCTCCATCTCTCTGCGATGGACAAGGCGAATGCAGCCTGTAGGCACCCATCTGATTCCTTCTCCACATGTAGAGATGCAAGCAAATCCTCTCCCCCAAGCAGTTAGCCTATCTGGTCCCTTCCATTCACCACTTTCTGGGTCTCTCCATATCACCTGGCGATTATCTAAAGATAGTGGAGCTGCTCGCACTGGACACTGATCTTCTGGTGGGTTATAAAACCTGTCTGCCGGAGCCAGTGCATCTTTATCAAAGATTAAAAAATTAATGGTATAGAGAACTAAATTTAGAAGTTCTCTAGGGTTACCTGTGGCTCCCCCTTTCTTTTGTTTTTGGAGGAGTGTCTTAAGGTCCCTGTTTCTTCTTTCTACTATTGCTTGACCTTGAGGATTAAAGGGTATGCCAGTGATGTGTAAAATCTTATACTGAGCACAAAAGTGTGCAAAATGTTTGGAGGTATATGCCGGTCCATTATCTGTTTTTATTTCTTGTGGCACACCCATAATTGCGAATGCTTGAATGAGGAATTCAGTGACCACTCGGGCTGTCTCTTTTGCTGCTGGTATGGCAAAAGTGAATCCTGAAAAGGTGTCTACCACAATGTGGATAAAAGACAGACGACCAAAAGACTTATAATGGGTCACATCCATTTGCCAGATTTCATTGGGTCTCAAACCACGAGGGTTCTTCCCTGGAGGCAGTGTAGGAGCATGGAAGGGAAGGAAAGCTGTATAGCTTTTTACTATGCTCCTAGCTTCTTCTTTTGTAATCCCAAATTGTAAACACAAAGCTCGAGTAGCCTGATGGTATTTAGAATGGGATTCCTGGGCCTCCTGAAATAAAGGCGTACTGGCCAACATAGTTAAAAGGCTATCTGCCTTTGAATTTCCATCAAAAATAGGACCTGGAAGTCCACTATGTGAGTGGACGTGCAGGATATAAATCTTTCCTGGATGCTTTCTCACTTGCTCTTGAAGTTCCTTAAAGAGCTGATATATATTAGAAGCTGCAAATTTTATTTGGGCTGTGGCAATTCTTTGTACCACACCTATTGAATAGGCTGAATCAGATATTATATTTATGTTGCCTGGGTAATAAGTGAGAGCTAGCATGATCACATATAATTCGTTCTGCTGAGTGGACTGAAAAGGAGTTCTGACTACTCTTTTTACGTTTAAATCATGAGAGTATACAACACAAATATTTTGTTTGGCTGCGTCTGTAAAAATGGTTGGTCCTTCAAGAGGAACCTTAGAAACCTTCTCCTCAAAAATCCATTGCCAATTATGCAGTAGTCTGGTTATCTTTAATGGAGATCCATGTGCAAAATTTGGAGCCATGGCCAATAAAATTTGCCACTCTGGGATGGTTTCACAGCATACATTAATTTGTGCATTTCTATAAAAGGTGTATATCTTGTCAGGTCTTGTCTCAGATAATTGTACTGCTCGCTTAATGGCCTTTAATAGAATTCTAGCCACAAGCACTGGGTAAGGCCCAAGGCTTTGTTCTGGTTGTGCTGGGAGGTTCACCCACTCTATCACACTGTCTCCTTGATGAAGGACTACTGTGGGTGCTTCTTTCATAGCAAAAACTGGTATTTCCAAGGGTTTTTGAGTTACTCTTTCAACTACATTGGATAAAGCCAGTTCAACTTCTCTCAAAGCCTCTTGAGCTTCTTTTGTAAGCTGGCGTGGTGAATTTAAAGCAGTGTCTCCCCTCAAAATGTCATGTAGGGGTTGCAATTGATTGGTAGTTAAACCTAATACTGGACGCATCCATTGGATATCTCCTATTAATTTTTGGAAATCATTTAAGGTGTTCAACCTCTCTGTTCTTAGACAGTTTTTGTAGTGTAAGTGCCTTAGGATATATTTCATATCCTAAATATTGAAAAGGAGCATGCCTTTGAATTTTTTCTGTAGCGATATGAAGTTTGTAGTATCTTAGTCTTTCTATGGTCTTTTGTAGACATGCTTCTAGCATTTGTTCCTCAGGTGCACATCCCAATATATCATCCATATAATGTAATAGCATAACTTTTGGAAATGCTTTTCTTATTGGAGCAAGAGCAGCAGCAACATACATTTGACACATAGTGGGGCTGTTCTTCATTCCCTGTGGCAAAACTGTCCATTCATATCTTTTATAAAGCTCAGCTAAGTTAACACTGGGCACTGAAAAGGCAAATCTTTTCATATCCTCTTTATCCAGAGGGATAGAATAGAAACAATCCTTAATATCAATGACCCAAAGAGGCCACTCTCTAGGCAATTGAGTAGGGGATGGAAGTCTAGGCTGAAGAGTTCCCATAGTTTCCATCTGTTCATTCACTTTTCTTAAATCAGTGAGCATCCTCCATTTTCCCAATTTCTTTTTTACAACGAACACTGGGGAGTTCCAAGGACTTAGAGAAGGTTGTAAATGCCCTTGTTCAAGCTGTTCCTGTACTATATCTAAATAAGGCCTGAATTTTATCGCTACTTAAGGGCCACTGTTCTATCCACACTGGTGTATCAGTTTTCCATTGGATAGGAACAGGTGAAAGGGTTGGCAGGCCTTCAACAGCAGCCCTGCTTAAAAAACCGAAGTACTCATTTTTAACCCCAATTGTTGTAAAACGTCTCTTCCCCACAGATTGATGGGGAGTTTTTCAACTATAAAAGGAGTAAAAAACTCCTGTTTTGCCTTCAAAAGTCCATCTCATAGGGGCAGCACTAACTTCAGCTGCTATTGATCCTCCTACTCCAGACATATAGGTGTCTGCTTTAATCTTTGGCCAGTGACTGGGCCAATTGGCACCTCTAATGACTGTACGATCTGCACCTGTGTCTACCAATCCTTCCAATGGTAGGCCATTTATATAGATAGTGAGCATAGGTCGGTCAGCCATTACAGCTGCTGTCCAGTATATTCCTGGATTTTGTGGTCTGGAGTCAGAATCTGGGTGACTATCACCAGGCTGCTTATTGGGATTCTGTATGAGTAAACCTGATGCTACTACGTCTCCTGGGTGATAAGTCACACATTGTCTACCTGTATTAGTGACTGGGATATTATCTACACATTCCCCAGTTTCCCACATCAGTGTGTGGATGGACACTGTTTTGTACATACAAAAAGGAGGTGAAATGGTCAAGCCTACTGTGCCTGGCGGTAGGGGATCCATAGGCTGGAAAGGAACAGATTTCACCTCTCCAGGGGGTATCTCAGTTGTCCCAGCTGCATACAGCTCTATTCTCCCCAATTGTAATTCCCTTCTGCCATCATATGGCTTTCTGGCTGATTGGTCATGTCTGGATACTAGGCACTCTCTGGGTGCACCATTTGCTGCCATCATGCCCCAAGTGTTTTTTGCCTTGGGCCCTGGGGCTGGGCCCCTCATCCCGTTTCCCTGAATCTGTCTGCATTCTGAGGCCCAATGGAAGCCTCTGTTGCATTTTGGACATGGGGTTTGGGGTCTTATTCTCCCACCTTGTTTTCCCATTCTATCTCTATACCAACATTGAGCTTTCAGATGTCCTACTTTTTCACACTGAAAGCATCTACGAGTCTCTCTGGAAGTCCCTTGCCAGGAGGGACTCTGTCTTCTCATGTTTGGATTTTGGGAAGTCTGCATCATAGCCTGGCTATAAAAGGCACCTGTGCCCACTGTGGCACAGCGTCTTATGAGCTCCTCTAAAGGAGCATCCTTGTGCAGTCCTACTATATAATTCTTCTGCAAACCTCATTAGCATTTTCCTTAGCAAGTTGCCTTATCAAAATGTCTGTTATTGCATTTTCTCCATTTGTTCTTGTGATAGCTGTCTGCAAGCGTCCCACAAAGTCAGCGAAGGGTTCATTTGGCCCTTGTGTTATTTTTGTGAAGGCCCTCCCCCTTGTCGTCTTTATTGTGAAGAGAAGCTCACGCTTTGATAGCATTATCAGCAATTTGCTGGTATGCTGCTACAGAATAACTAATTTGTGCTGTGACATCTGCATAAGGACCTACACCTGTTAGTAGGTCACAGGTGATTGCAGTATGAACTCCACTTTGACTATTTTGTTGGGCTTGTATCCTACAGAGCTCACTATATTCAGAAAGCCACAAGTAGTTCTGTCCAGGTTCTAGGCATATCCTTGCTATAGATTTCTAGTCATTAGGGGTCAAGATTTCAAAAGACAAATTTTGTAATAGCATCTTAACATAAGCTGATGTAGCCCCATAAAGAGTACAAGCTTTTTTCAGGTCTTTGAGGATTTCTATATCAAAAGGTGAGTATCTTCTACTTTCTTGAAGTAGAAATGAAGGTGAAGGCCGGCTTCCTCGGGCCGAGGTGGAAAGTGCTGGATGCTGTGGGGGAGGTGTTGGTGCTGTCACTGCCCCCCCCCCCCCCCACTACCCCTCCTCCCTCCATCCCGGAGGGTGGAGTTGATGGAGGAGAGTCAATTACCTGCTCCTCAGGTGGAGCTGAAGCTGCCTCAGATTCACCATACCCTTGAGCCTCACTTAAGTCTCCCTGCCCTGTAGGGATATGGCCATTAATCTGTTCTTTGTTTCCTCTTTTATCTCAGGCTTCCCCCTTTGGCTATTCCTAGAGTTTTTTCCTTTTCTCCTAGAACTAATACGGTATTTTAAGGCCAACTGTATCATATTGTATAAATAGAATACTTCAATGGAAACTGAATGAGGACTGTTTTCATTGTTATATGCAGAGATCTGTTGACCAACCAATGCCCAGTTATTTAGAGAGATTTGCTCTTCCTCTAAGAACCAAGGGGAGGTGCGTTTTAATGTAGCCAGAAGTCTAGCTGCCTGTCCCCAAGTTACAAGTAGCCCTTGATCTTCTATCAGCTTAAGCAGGCTTTCTATAGCACCACTCCTGGGTGGGGCTGGGGTTTGTGGGGTAGGGGTGGGGGATGGAGAATCTTTACCTAGGATCTGTCCCATTTCAGCCAAAAAAGGTTGTACTCACTAAGTTCCTGGTCACTGGAGACTTCTTCAGTGAAAGTAGGGTCCTTGGGCCCCACGTTGGGCACCAAAGTATAGTGAGTTCAAATGTTGGGAGCTCTTGTTCTTCTCAAAACACAGACGGTTTAGCTTAGAGTCCTCCGAATATCTCCAAATCCAAAGGTTCTGTCCGTTAGCCTCTGCCTCTGCTTTCTTCAGCCTCCAACCAGCACAGAGATGGAATGAATCTCTTGTTTCCTTCTCTTGGGGCTCGGCTAACTTTCTGGTGAGTCTTTCAGACCAGCTTGGTCTCAGTGGGGGGCGTGCAGGAGCCCAGCCACCTACCAGTGATGTGAGATGAAGATGAATCTGTTTGTCCACTGAACTCTCACTCGTAGCTTTATCCTCTGAAAACTCTTCGTCTGCCACCAGCCAGCCAAGTGGAATATATTCTGCCTTGCCTCGGAGAGAGGGCTTCTGGCGTAATTCCACTGAAATCTGTCAAAGTGCTCTCTGTCTGCACCAGAGTTGCTCCACTCCAGTCAAGCTGAGCTCTCCTCTGCGACCAGCCAGCCAAGTGGAAAATGTATTCTGGAATAGCTCTCTCTCCTCATTGGCCTTATATGTGAATCTTCTGAGAGAATGGGATTATGGGTTTTCTCCAATAGTGCACTCTGGCCCAAAGAGCTTTAAGGGAGGTGTGAACACAAAGGTGTAAACACAAGCATTGTACTAATTAGTTCTACTTAGTACCTTGTTTCAGGTTCTGGCCAAAATCTTCTTGTAAGATTAGATCAACTCTAATTAGTTAGCAGTTTGTAAGGATTCCAACATTTTTCAAAAAAGTAAGAGGTTTTAAAGAAGAAAAACCAAGCTTCTGACCATTTAGAGCTGTACAAATACAGAAAGAGCTATGTTAACATTCAATTGTTTGTACTTCATTCTTAAAAAGGACCATGATATCAGAGAGTTTATATCATAATATGCAAGTGAATTGGATTAAAATTAGTGAGGACTGTGCAAGGTCATCTGTCTCACTTTCTCCTATAGAGCAATCTGGATCCAGTGTTCAGATATAGGTTTCCCTTCACTGGAGATCTTTCAGCAAGGACTAGATGAAAACTTGTTGACTATGTTATCAAGAGTAATTTCTTTTGGATATTATGAGAAGGTACCTTCCCGTTCTCCTGTTATTTGATTCTGTCACTATAAAAAATTTCCTTTAGTAATCTCCCATATTCCCTTAACAATAATATTTCTGTACAGACAATGACTAACAGATATTTGTCTTACTTAAATTCTTCTGTGTTTTGAGTTCCACATTTCCATTTTACCAAATACTCCTAAATGTAACATAAACAACTCTTCTTTCCAATTTCCCTCCTCCCCACAAATGGTATCATTATATTGTTAGCTACTGTACCACTATTATCCCCCCATATCCAATCAACCATTATGTCCTATTGAGTGTCTTGTATCTTGCATATTTCCCTTCTCTCAACTCCCCCTATCACCAATCTAATCGAATTTCACATCATGTCTTACCTCATGTTCTAACTGAATGTTCCTGATTCCAGGCCACCCACTCATCTGAAAATTGTTCATATCCTTTGACCATTTATCAATTGGAGAAAGGCTTGATTTCTTATAAATTTGAGTCAGTTCTCTATATATTTTGGAAATGAGGCCTTTATCAGAACCTTTAACTGTAAAGATGTTTTCCCAGTTTATTGCTTCCCTACTAATCTTGTTTGCATTCGTTCTGTTTGTACAAAGGCTTTTTAATTTGATATAATCAAAAATTTCTATTATGTGATCAGTAATGGTCTCTAGTTCATCTTTGGTCACAAATTTCTTTCTCCTCCACAAGTCTGAGAGATAAACTATCCTATGTTCATCTAATTTATTTATAATCTCCCATACATTTTGGTATGATGTCCTGAGTACTCCTTACTCTGCTGCATTCAGATCATGCCCTGTAAATGCAGGTACTCACTAAGGCTCTTTCCTGGGCCCTTGTATTCTTCTTTCTTCATGCACATTCTCCTGGTGACTTCATCAGTTCCAATTCCCGTTGGTTCAATTATTATATCTACAGAAATAATTCAAAAATATATGTATCCAACCCCAGGCTTTCTCCTGAGACTCAATCTAGTATTGCAATAATAAATCAACAAGAAGCAATCAACAAGCATTTATCAAGCACCTAATATATTCCAAGGACTGCAACAAGGAAAAACAACCAGTCACTGATCTGGAGGAGCTTACACTCTGTTGGAAGAAATGGAAACAACAATGTGTATATACAAGGTAAATACAGAATAAAAGGAACATAATCTCTGGACAAAGAATGCCAGGAACAATGGGTTGGGATCCCATCACTGAGCATTACTATATGTATAACTCTCAATAAATCACTCAACCAGAACCTTAGTTATCTCATCAACAAAATATCCATAATAATAACTCCAGAAGTTTGTTCATAATGTTATTATAAAGATTAAAAGAGCTAATTTATGTATGTATGTATTTTTTTAAATAATCCACAAAATATGTAATTGCCAGGATTTCATGAGGATCAGAAGAGATAAGGGATATAAAGTACTTTGTAAAACTATAAAATAAAAATATTAAAAGTAAATAATAATATCTATAATAAAATAAATATAAAATAAAAATATTATAATACATTTTAATATGAAATGTAATAAGTATAAAACATAACTATTAAAATAAATAATAAATATAAAACAAACATAATAGTAAATAAATATAATAATTATTAATATAAATTATTGGAATTAATAACAACAATAATAATTAGCCTTTGCCAGATCTCCAATTTGGTGATAATATCACTGTGAGTCTTGTACTGAAGTACTGCAGAGCAATTTTTACAGAATAACACAGAAATGATAGTAAATGTTCAACACCTGCTATTTTCTGGAGTGAATACACATTTAAACTTAATCTGTATTATTAACAATTTCTTAATTCTAGATGACCAGCAAAACAATAACTCAACCCCAGTTTTTATAATTAGTATCATTTCTGAGATATAAATATTTACAATGAAATTCTAATAATTGGTTCTCAAAAACTACTTAGAATTGAATTGACAAATTCCTGTCAATGTCATGATGATAATAACTATGATGATGATAATTAATTACCAATGTTTCTCATTAGCCTCTTAACGAGATGTTTCTTAATGCATTATCCTTTAAAAACTTGCACAAAAATGTACCCATGAATTAATTACTCAAAAGTAACAAAATGAATATTTATTTTCTCTACCTGAAGCTATATCAACAGTAATATGTTTCTTGATAGCTCTTTAATTGAAGGAAAGGCATTGAAAGTCTATCAGATAATCAAATGTCTTTAAAGAGTTTTGGAATTCTTCAGAAGATTGAACCTTTCTCAGTAAATGACAATGAAAATGCTAAATAGTACCAGAAGCAAACAGCATTTCTGAAAATTGCATAGTTATGTAGGGAATCCATAAAGAAAGTTTATCTCTTTGTAAGCTCTAGATAAAATTGACGGTGAAAATGGAGCAGCAGGAGAATATGCAAGATAAAAAAGAAACTACTTCTCTCTCCTCTGGGAATACAAGTTTCTTTTTCTCCCACTTTGCCTCCACCCTACACTAGTTTGTCTCCCCTTCTACTCATCCTTTGATGTGAACACACACACATACATAAATATTCAAACCTGTGTGTACATATATTACATATATATGTGTAATTCTGTACATATATGTACATGCATGTGCATGCATGTTTGTGTATAAAAAGCCAAGAATATATGTTGATACATTCTTTAATTTCCTTCCCCAAAAAGGGCAATTACAGTTTGTATTATATTGGTAGAGTAAGGGGCAAGGCTTTAGATTGTACAGAGATGGACACTGGCTGCTGTGGCTTGGATAATCCATTGATAAGGCCAAGCTCAGTTATGGGCATAGGCAAAAGATGAATCAAAAGTCAAGACCTGCTAGAAATTGGGAAAGCAATCCAGTCTGTCTGTGGCAATAGAGGAAAGAAGATGTAGTCAGGATATATTTCATAAAAGTCTAGGGTTTAGAGTTAGAAGGAACCTTGAAGGTCATATAATCCAACCCCTCATTTTATAGATGAGAAAATTACAAGGTTAATTGCAGAAGTGGAAAGATGAGAATGGGAGTAGAGGTTGACAGGTCAGCACTGAAATGGAAGAAAGAATTAAAGTAGGGAAGAGAGACAGAAACAGAGACAAAAAGTGATAGAACATCAAAAAAATACTTGCAAATTAGCTTGTAAACTTAAAACAATTAAGCTATTTTTCATTATTACTATCATTATTTTAAACATTTGCATTATCATTATTTGGAATCAGAAGATCTGTTTTCCAATTTTTCCTCAGCTACTTATTATTTGCGACCTTGGGATAAGTTACCTAGATTTATCAATGGTTAGGCATCATTTTTTTTTAAGTGTAAAAATGACCCCTAAAGTTGTCTCTGGGCCTAAATCTATGAAACTATCATCCCAGGAAGTGTTTTGGCCAAGGTCACCAGGGGGAAAAATGAAAACAAAATAAAACCAAAAAACCCACAAGAGCCAGAATTAGAGAAAGAAATTATTTTACCATCCCAAATTAGACAAGAATGCCAAATCTCCAAGTGAAATTATTTCAGTTACACAATGCAAAGGCCTATAAATATCTGAGGTAGAGAATCATTCAAAAGGTTTAAGGATTTAACTTTATAGAAAAACTTTAAGCCAAAGGTAGAAAGAATCTGCATTTAGTTCTGTGATAAAATATAAAAAAGGGGCCAAACTTCCTTATATTTTGTATTATTATTTTAAATTATTTTTATATAAATTCTGTTGATGAAGATCTTTCTAAAAGCAGAGAGTTAAAAAGAACCTCCACATCTTCAGCATCAGAGTTGCCACTGTCAGAGTCATTGTGAAAAATCTGAAGCTTTGAAAAAATCTGTAGATATGAAATGGGGGAAGGGTTGGAAATGTGGGGGAGATGAAAAGAGACAGAAACACATAGAGAGAAGAGAGAAAGAGACAGAAAGAGAGAGAGACACACACAGAGAGAGACAGAAACAGAGAGGGAGAAGAAGAGACAGAGATAGAGGCAGAAAAAAAAAAAAGACAGAGACATAAAGATAGACACAGAGACAGAAAAAAAAAGAGAAAGAGTCCAAAGGAGAAAGAAACTTGGAAGGGAGAGGAGAAAAAGAGAGACAAGAGAAAGAAAGGAGAGGAGATAGAGGTCAGGCAAAGACAAAGAGAGGGAAGGAAAGAAAAAAAAAAAGAAAGACAGAATGAAAAGTTAAAAGTATTCTATTATTGAAATTATCTTCACTTGGTGGTGGAGCCAAGATAGTAGAGAAGGCACAGGCCACTTTCTAAGCTCCTTTCATGCCCTCATTAAGAATTTTAAAAATCAGCCTCAAAAATGGCGCTTGACTGATAAAATTCATGAAGATTGGAAGTACAACAACTTACCATACAAAGATAATCTGGAAGATCACCAGAATAGATTTGTCCCGAGCGGTGAAAACAGACCAGTGCAGGCAAGGATAGGACTGGGAGAAGGAGCAGCCTCTGTGATATGAAGGTTTGCAGAGAGCTTTCTGCCATAGGCTAACTGCTTTGCTTTGGTTGTGGAGTAGTGGGTCAGCAGAGAAATTAGAGCCTACGGTAGAAGGTACTCTGAAGGACACCAGAGCCTAACAGGATCTGGCTGTGCCTACCCAGGACCAGAAGTGACTCAGCATAGACTATAACAGAGCTCTTCAGTGGCATTCTTCAGCAGGAGCTTTCAAATCCACACAGCAGGGGGCACAGGCTAGGGCAGTTTGGCCTGGGACACTGGAATTTCCCCTAGCTGTACAATGCTACCCAGGCAGAGACACTTCCAATGCCCTCAGGGATAGGGCAACTGCTAATACTCAAAGCAGGCTTTTGTGGGGGGCAGTGATGCTTTCACTGCTCAGCCTCTAACCCCAAGGCAGTCAATAATCCTCACAATGGGGCACCTCCAAGGCAACTTTCTCAGCTTGGCCAGTGATACACACAGCCTACATCACTTTCAGTATAGAGCTCTTCCTAAAGCATTCCCAAAGCTCAGCTGCTCTTTGCAGCCCATTGACAGGACAGCTACTGTCCATATACTTATCCCTGGTCTGTAGAGGAAACTGGTAACCTCTTTTCCCTGAAGGCAGACTCTACAAGCTTAAAAAAAAAAAAAAAAAAAAAAAAAAAAAAAAAGAGTAAAAAAATCAAAACAACAATCGATAGTTACTATACAAAAAGAGAGCAGGTTTTCAACCTGAAGGAGAATAATAGCAGACAGTCTTCAGACAATACACCAAAGGGGGATATAACCTGGTCCCCAAAACAAAAAGTTCTCTTAAAAGAAACTACAAAAAAATTTTAAAAGAGAACTAGAAGAAAAATGGGGAAAGGAAAGAGAAGCTATGCAAGAGAGCACCAACTTGTGAAATATGAATTAGAAAAATTAAAGAACTCCCAGGAAGTGCAGGAAAGCAGAATTTGTGAATTAGAAAAGGTAAAGAACTCCCAGGAAAACAGGATTTGTGAATTGAAAAAGATAAAGAACTCCCAAGAAAGTAGGATTTGTGAACTGGAAAAAAAAAATAACTCAGTAAAAAAAAAAAAAAAAAAAAAAAAAGAGTGAAATGGAAAAAAAAATCCCATAGAGCAAAACAACTCATACTCAATTGGACATTTACAAAAATAAGTTTAAAAAAGCTAATGAAGAAAATAACTCATTAAAATCAGAACTGAACAAAGAGAAATGAATGATTCCTTGAGACATCAAGAATCAATCAAGCAAAACCAAAAAAATGAAAAAACTAGGAATAAATGTTAAATATCTACTTGGAAAAACAAGAGACCCGAAAATACATCTAGGAGAGATAATCTGAGGATTATTGGACTTCCCAAAAATTATGAGAAAAAAAAAAGCATAGATACTATTTTACAGGAAATCATCAAAGAGAACTGCCCAGATGTAATAGAAGCAGAAGGTAAAATAGGCATTGAAAGAATTCATGGAACACCTTCTGAAAAAAGACCCTAAAATAAAAACTCCAAGGAATATTGTGGCCTAATTTCAGAACTATCAGACTAAGGAAAAAATATTACAAGCAGCCAGAAAAAAAAAATTCAAATACCGAGGTGCCACAATAAGGATCACTCAAGATCTGGCTGCATCCACATTAAAGGATCAAAAGCCCTGGAATCTGATATTCCAAAAGGCAAAAGAACTTGGAATGCAGCCAAGAATAAACTATCCAGCTAAGATGAGCATTCTCTTCTATGGAAGAAGATGGTCATTTAATGAAACAGATGAATTCCATTTATTTCTAAGGAAAAAAGCAGATCTAAACAAAAAAAAATGATCTGCTGCCATAGGACTCAAGAGAAGCAGAAAAAGATAAAAAGAACTCTTAAGAACTGTATTTCTGTTGTGTATATACATAAAGAGTACATATACAATTTGATTTTACTGATATAACATAAAAAAGGGAAGTAGAAATGGAAAGGGGATCATGTCAGAAAAACGGAAAAGGGAAGACAAAAAGAGGGAAACTACTTTCCACAAAGAGCCAAAGGAAGATTATCATATCTCAGGGAATTTAGAAGGGGAAAAACATTGTGTGACTCTTACTCTCATCAGAGTTGGCTCAAAGAGAAAATAATTGACACATTTGTCTTACAGTGAAACTTCTCTCACCCCATTAAAAAGTGGGAGAGAAAAAGGGAAAAGGAAAAGAGTGATAAGGGAAGGGTACAAGAAATGGGAAGGGATTCAAAGGGAGGAGGGAGGGATATTAAAGAGGGAGAGAGGCATGATGCAAGTGGTGCCCATAAGTTTAATACTGGGAAAGGGAGAAAGGGGGGCAAGAAAAAGAAAAGCATAATCTGGGGATAATAAGATGGCAGGAAAAACAGAATTAGTCATTTTAACTGTAAATGTGAATGGGATGAACTCTCCCATAAAGAGGAGGCAGATAGCAGACTGGATCAAAAGTCAGAACTCTACAATATGTTATCTACAGGAAACACATTTAAAGCAGGGAGATACATACAGAGTAAAGGTAAAAGGCTGGAGCAGAATTTTTTATGATTCAGGGGAAGTCCAAAAAACAGGGGTATCCATCCTTATCACATATCAATCAAAAGAAAAAGTTGATCTAATTAAAAGAGATAAGGAAGGAAATTATATCTTGCTAAAGGGTAGCATAGACAATGAAACAATATCTATACTAAATATATATGCACCAAGTGGTATGGCATCTAACTCACTAAAGGAGAAGTTAAGAGAGCTGCAAGAAGAAATAGACAGCAAAACTATAATAGTGGGAGATCTCAAACTTGCACTCTCAGAATTAGATAAATGAAACCACAAAACAAATAAGAAAGAAATTAAGGAGGTAGATAGAATATTAGAAAAATTAGGTATGATAGATCTTTGGAGAAAACTGAATGGTGACAGAAATGAATATACTTTCTTCTCAACAGTTCATGGAACCTATTCAAAAATTGACCATCTATTAGGACATAAAAACCTCAAAACTAAATGCAAGAAGGCAGAAATAGTAAATGCTTTCTTTTCAGATCACAATGCAAAAAAAAAAAAACTACATTCAACAAAAAGTTAGGGAAAAAACTTCAAAACAAAACAACAAAAAGTTACATTAGACCAAAAAGTAATTGGAAATAAAATAATCTCATCTTAAAGAATGATTGTGTGAAACAGCAAATTATACACACAATTAATAATTTCATCCAAGATAATGACAACGATGAGACATCGTACCAAAATTTGTGGGATGCAGCCAAAGTGGTAATAAGGGGAAATTTTATATCTTTAGAGGCTTACTTACTTAAATGAAATAGAGAAAAAGAAGATCAATGAATTGGGATTGCAACATAAAAAGTTAGAAAATGACCAAATTAAAAACTCCTAATCAAACACTAAACTTGAAATTCTAAAATTACAAGAAGAAATTAATAATATTGACAGTAAAAAAAATAATGAATTAATAAATAAAAGTAAGAGTTGGTTTTATGAAAAAAACCCAATAAAATAGATAAATCTTTGGTAAATCTGATTAGAAAAAAGAAATAAGAAAATCAAATTGTTAGTTTTTTTTTAATTTTATAATAACTTTTTCTTGACAGAACCCATGCCAGAATAATTTTTTGCAACATTATCCCTTGCACTCACTTCTGTTCTGATTTTTCCCCTTTTTCTCTCCATCCCCTCCCCTAGATGGTAAGCAGTCCTATATATGTTAGATATGTTGCAGTATACCCTAGATACAATATATGTTTGCAGAACCGAACAGTTCTCTTGTTGCATAGGGAGAATTGGATTCAGAAGGTAAAAATAACCTGGGAAGAAAAACAAAAATGCAAATAGTTCACATTCATTTCCCAGTGTTCTTTCTTTGGGTGTAGCTGCTTCTGTCCATCATTTATCAATTGAAATTCACCTAGGTCTCTTTGTCAGAGAAATCCACTTCCATCAGAAATGATCCTCATACAATATTGTTGTCGAAGTGTATAATGATCTCCTGGTTCTGCTCATTTCACTTAATATCAGTTCATGTAAGTCTCGCCAAGCCTCTCTGTATTCCTCCTGCTGGTCATTTCTTACAGAACAATAATATTCCATAACATTCATATACCACAATTTACCCAGCCATTCTCCAATCGATGGGCTTCCATTCAATTTCCAGTTTCTAGCCACTACAAACAGAACCACCACAAACATTTTGGCACCAGGTCCCTTTCCCTTCTTTAGTATTTCTTTGGGATATAAGTCCAGTAATAACACTGCTGGATCAAAGAGTATGCACAGTTTGATAACTTTTGGGGCATAATTCCAGATTTCTCTCTAGAATGGTTGGATATGTTCACAACTCCACCAACAATGCATCAGTGTCCCAGTTTTCCCGCATCCCCTCCAACATTCATCATTATTTTTTCCAGTCATCTTAGCCAATCTGACAGGTGTGTAGTGGTATCTCAGAGTTGTCTCATTTTGCATTTCTCTGATCAATAGTGATTTGGAAGACTCTTTCATATGAGTAGAAATAGTTTCATTTTCATCTTCTGAAAATTGTCTGTTTATATCCTTTGACCATTTATCAATGGAGAATGGCTTAATTTTTTATAAGTTAGAGTCAATCTCAATATATTTAGGAAATGAGGCCTTTATCAGAGTTTTTAACTGAAAAAATGTTTTCCCAGATTGTTGCTTCCTTTTTAATCTTGTTTGTATTCATTTTGTTTGTACAAAGGCCTTTTAATTTGATATAATCAAAATTTTATATTTTGTGATCAATAATGATCTCTAGTTCATCTTTGGTCACAAATTACTTCCTCCTCCACAACTCTGAGATGTAAACCATCGTATGTTCCTCTAATTTATTTATAATCTCATCCATAAATCATGGGCCCATTTTGATCTTATCTTGGTATACGGTGTTATGTGTGGGTCCATGCCTAATTTCTGCCATACTAATTTCCAGTTATTGCAGCAGTTTTTTTCAAATAATGAATTCTTATCCCAAAAGTTAGGATCTTTGGGTTTATCAAACACTAGATTGCTATAGTCGACTATTCTGTCTTGTGAACCGAACCTTTTCCACTGATCAACTAATCTACTTCTTAGCCAATACCAAATGGTTTTGGTGACTGCTACTTTATAATATAGTTTTAGATCAGGTACAACAAGGCCACCATCATTTGATTATTTTTTTCATTAATTCCATTGAGATTCTCAAACTTTTATTGTTCCATATGAATTTTGTTATTATATTTTCTAGATCATTAAAATATTTTCTTGGAAGTCTGATTGGTATAGCACTAAATAAATAGATTAGTTTAGAGAATATTGTCATCTTTATTATATTTGCTCAACCTACCTAAGAGCACTTAATATTTTTTGAATTATTTAAATCTGACTTTATTTGTGTGCAAAGTTTTTTGTAATTTTGCTCATATAATTCCTGACTTTCCTTTGGTAGATAGATTCCCAAATATTTTATGCTGTTGACAGTTATTTTGAATGGAATTTGTCTTTGTATCTCTTGCTGTTGGATCTTGTTGGCAATGTATAAAAATGCTGAGGATTTGTGGGGATTTATTTTGTATTCTGCAACTTTGCTAAAGTTATGAATTAATTCTAATAGCTTTTTAGTAGAATCTCTGGGGTTCTCTAAGCATACCATCATATCATCTGCAAAGAGTGATAGTTTGGTTTCCTCATTGCCTACTCTAATTCCTTTAATCTCTTTCTCGACTCTTATTGGAGAGGCTAGTGTTTCTAATACGATATTGAATAATAATGGTGATAGTGGGCAACCTTGCTTCACTCCAGATCTCACTGGGAAAGGTTCCAGTTTTTCCTCATTGCATATGGTGCTTACTGACAGTTTTAATACATGCTCCTGACTATTTTAAGGAAAAGTCCATTTATTCCTATCCTCTCAAGTGTTTTTTATTAGGAATGAAAGTTGGATTTTATCAAATGCTTTTTTTGCATCTATTGAGATGATCATATGTTTTTGTTTGGTTGGTTATTGATATAGTCAATTATGCTAATAGTTTTCCTAATATTGAACCAGCCCTGCATTCCTGGTATAAATCCTACTTGGTCATAGTGTATTATTCTGGGGATGACTTTCTGTAATCTTTTTGCTAATATTTTATTTAAGATTTTAGCATCAATATTCATTAGGGAGATTGGTCTATAATTTTCTTTCTCTGTTTTCAGCCTACCTGGTTTAGGTATCAGTACCATGTCTGTGTCATAAAAGGAGTTTGGTAGGATTCCTTCAATCCCTATTTTTTTTTTAATGGTTTACATAGTATTGGAGTTAATTGTTCTTTAAATGTTTAGTAGAATTCACGTGTAAATCCATCTGGTCCTGAGGATTTTTTTTTTAGGGAGTTGGTTAATAGCTTCTTCTATTTCTTTTACTGAGATGGGACTGTTTAGGATATTTACTTCTTTCTCTGTTAGTCTGGACAAGCTATATTTTTGAAGGTATTCTTCTATTTCATTTAAGTTGTTGAATTAATTGGCATAAAGTTGGGCCAAGTAATTGCTAATTATTGCTCTGATTTCCTCTTTGTTAGTGGTGAGTTCTCCCTTTTCATTTTTAAGACTAACAATTTGATTTTTCTCTTTCCTTTTTTTAATCAGATTTACGAAGGGTTTGTCCATTTTGTTGGTTTTTTCATAGAATGAATTCTTTGTTTTATTAATTAACTCAATAGTTTTTTTTTCTTTCAATTTTATTGATCTCTCCTTTTATTTTTAGAATTTCAAGTTTAGTAACTTGAAAAAACTGGGGGTTTTTAATTTGTTCCTTTTCTAGCATTTTTAGTTGCAAGCCCAATTCATTGACCTTCTCTTTCTCTATTTTATGCAAGTAGGGCTCTAGAGATATGAAATTTCCCCCTATTACCACTTTGGCTGCATCCCATATATTTTGGTATGATGTCTCATTATTATCGTTTTCTTGGGTGAAGTTATTAATTATGTCTATGATTTGCTGTTTCACCCAATCATTCTTTAGTATGAGATTATTTAGTTTCCAATTATTTTTTGGTCTACTTTCCCCTGGCTTTTTGTTGAATGTAATTTTCATTGCATCATGGTCTGAAAAGGATGCATTTACCATTACTGCCTTACTTCATTTGAGTTTGAGGTTTTTATGTCCTAATATATGGTCAATTTTTGTATAGATTCCATGAACTGCTGAAAAGAAAGTGTACTCCTTTCTGTCTCCATTTAGTTTTCTCCAGAGATCTATCATATCTAACTTTTCTAGTATTCTATTTATCTCTTTGACTTCTTATTTATTTTGTGCTTTGATTTATCTAATTCTGAGAGTACAAGGTTGAGATCTCCCACTATTATAGTTTTGCTGTCCATTTCTTCTTGCAGCTCTCTTAATTTTTCTTTTAAGAAATTAGATGCTACACCACTTGACGCATATATGTTTAATAGTGATATTGCTTCATTAGCCACGCTACCCTTTAGCAAGATATAGTGCCCTTCCTTATCTCTTTTAATTAGATAAATTTTTGTTTTTGCTTGATCTGAGATCAGCATGGCTACCCCTGCTTTTTTTACCTCACCTAAAGCATAGTAGATTCTGCTCCAACCTTTTACCTTTAACCTGCATGTATCTCCCCGCTTCAGGTGTGTTTCCTGTAAACAACATACTGCAGGATTCTGGCTGTTAATCCATTCTTCTAATTGCTTCCTCTTTATGGGGGAGTTCATCCTGTTCACCTTTATGGTTAAAATGACCAATTCTGTATTACTTGCCATCTTGTTAACCCCTGTTTATGCTTTTCTCCCTTCTTTCTCCCTTACCCCCTTCCCAGTATTAAGCTTGTGAGCACCACTTGCTTTTCACAGCCCTCCCTTTTTAGTATTCCTCCCCCCATCTTAGAGTTCCTTCCCCTATCTTACTCCTTTCCCTCACAGTTTCCATATTTCCTTCCACTTAGAGTATTCCTTCCGTTTTCACTTTTCCCTTCTCACTTTTTAGTGAGGTGGGAGAAATTTCATCATAAATTGAATATGTCTAAAATTTTTCTCTTAAAGCCAATTCTGATGGCAGTAAGATACCCACTATATTCATCTCCCTCCATTCTTTCTCTCAAATACAATAGGTTTCCTTTGCCTCTTCGTGAGATGTAGTTACCCCCACTTTACCCTTTTTCTGGTACAATATCCTTTCCAACTCTAGTGTCTAGAACAAGGTATACATGTATTCTTTATACATCTTTATAGCAGAATATGGTTCCCAAGATTTATTTTTACCTTTTTAGGTTTCTCTTGAGTTCTATATTTGCAGATCAAATTTTTTGTTAAGTTCTGATTTTTTCATCAAAAATCGGTGAAACTTGTTTATTTTGTTGAATGACCATCTTCTTCCCTAGAAAAAGATGCTTATTCTGGCTGGGTAAGTTATTTTTGGTTGCATACCGAGTTCCTTAGCCTTTTGGAATACCATCTTCGAGGCCCTTTGATCTTTTAATATGGATGCTGCTAGATCCTGGGTAATCCTTATTGTGGCTCCTCTATATTTGATTTGGGTTTTTATAGCTGCTTGCTGTATTTTTTCCTTTGTGTGAGGGTCCTGGCATTTGGCCACTATATTTCTTGGTGTTTTGATTTTAGGATCCCTTTCAGTAGGTGATCGATGAATTCTTTCAATGTTTATTTTACCCTCTGTTTCAATGTTGTTCTTTGTAGTTGTCTTTGATAATTTCCTGGAAAATAGTGTTCAGTCTCCTTTTTTCATCATATTTTTCTGGGAGTCTAATAATTCTCAGATTGTCTCTCTTGGATCTATTTTCCAGTGTGTTATTTTCCCAAGAAGGTATTTCATATTTTTTTTTCCATTGTTTGATTTTTTTGGTTTTGCTTCACTGATTCTTGTTGTCTCTTCGAGTCATGTAATTCCATTTGTTCGATTCTGATTTTCAATGTAGTTTTTTCTTCACTCACTTTTTTTTATAGCTTTTTCTAATTGTTCAATTGAGTTGTTTTGTTCTATGAAGTTTTTTTCCATTTCACCAATTTTATTTTTTAGAGAGCTATTTTCTGTTTCCAGTTCACTAATCCTATTTTCAAGGATTTTATTTCTTTATCTACTCTGTCTTTAAATGAGTGGGATGACTTCTCCAAATTCTCTTACCAAGCCTTCTTCTCCTTTTCCCATTTTTCTTCTAGCTCTCTTGTGAGAGCCTTTTTAATTTCTTCTATGAAATTCATCTGTGCTGAGGAACAGATAATCCCCTCCTTTGGGGATTCACTGCTAATAGTCTGTTTTTAGTCTCCTCCTCAGGTTTTAGAGTTTATTCTCTATCCATATAGAAGCTGTCAGTGGTTAAGGTCCTTTTCAATTTTTTGCTCATTTCGTCAGAAAAGAATCAAAGACAAACTAGCAAAAAAAAAAAAAAATGGAATCTGCTTTTTTGGGGGGAGTGGCTGGATAGTGTTACCAAGCTTCCTCTACAGACTGAATGGAAGAGCGATGGGGGCAGCAGTGAGGCCCTAGCAGGACAGTGATGGCTGTGCTGCGCCTGTGCTCTGAGACTCCGATAGCATGCTGAGACACTGTGGGGGAGGGGTGGCCAGGTCCCGAGAGACTCCAGCTGTTTGGGGTTGTATTTTTCACCCCTGGTGTTTTTTTAGCTTCTCTGTTGGGCTACTGACTTGCTGTAAGGGCAAAGTATCTTATCCTGCAACAAAGCTCTCCCACAGAGACAGCTGAGATCACACCCCACCCCCCTCCAGTCTGCTGGGTTATGAGCTACCTTTTGGGCTCACGCTGCCGCTGCCTACCTTCAGCCTGCACCCAATCTAAAACCATCCCCACCTTCGAGCAAAAACAGACCTTTCCTAGCGAATTTCAAGGATGTCTTCTCTTGGTAACTATTTGTAGGTTTTTTTTTTTTCAGTCAAGCATTAATTCAGAGGCTTGCAATGAAATGGATTCTGAGAGAAAACTGGAGCTTACATAGCTGTATGCCTCCTGTCTACCATCTTCGCCGTAAGTCCCAAATTGTTAGTCTTAAAAATGAAAAGGGAGTACTTTTCAACAATGAAGAGGAAATTAGAGAATAATGAGTTACTTTGCCCAACTTTATACCAATAAATTTGATAATCCAAGTGACATGGATGACTGCCTCCAAAAATATAGTCTTCCCAGATTAACTGAGGAGGAATTAAATTGCTTAAATAGTCCCATTTCAGAAAAAGAAATAGAACAAGGTCTTAATCAACTCCCTAAGAAAAAATTCCCAGGACCAGATGGATTTACATGTGAATTCTACCAAACATGTAAAGAACAATTAGCCCCAATGCTATATAAACTATTTGAAAAAATAGGGAATGAAAGAGTCCTACAAAATTCCTTTTATGACACAGACATGGTACTGATACCTAAACCAGGTGGGTTGAAAACAGAGAAAGAATATTATAGACCAATCTCCCTAATGAATATTGATGCTAAAATCTTAAATAAGATAATAGCAAAAAGAATACAAAAAATCATTCCCAGAATAATACACCATGATCAAGTAGGATTTGTACCAGGAATGCAGGGCGGGTTCAATATTAGGAAAACTATCAGTATAATTGAAAATATTAATAACCAAATTAACAATAACCATATGATCATTTTAATAAATGCAAAATTCAACTTCCATTCCTATTCAAAACACTTGAGAGTATAGGAATAAATGGACCTTTCCTTAAAATAATCAATAGCATCTATTTAAAACCATCAGTAAGAATCATATGCAATGGGGTTAACCAGAACCATTTCCAATAAGATCAGGAGTGAAACAAGATTGCCCAATATCACCATTACTATTCAATATTGTATTAGAAATGCTAGCTTTGGTAATAAGAGTTGAGAAAGAAATTAAAGGAATCAGAGTAGGTAATGAAGAAACCAAATTATTACTCTTTGCTGATGATATGATGTTATACTTAAAGAATCCCAGAAATTCTATTAAAAAGCAATTAGAAATAGTCCACACCTTTAGCAAAGTTGCAGGATACAAAATAAACCCACATAAGTCATCAGCATTCTTATATACCATTAACAAAATCCAACAGTCAGAGTTACAAAGAGAAATCCCATTTAAAATAACTACTGATCATATAAAATATTTAGGAATCTATCTGCCAATGGTAAATCAGAAAGTATATGACCAAAACTACAAAACAGTTTCCACACAAATAAAATAAGGTCTAACCATTGGAAAAATGTTAAATATTCTTAGATAGGGCAAGCAAATATAATAAAGATGACAATACTATCTAAACTAATCTATTTATTTAGTGCTATACCAATCAGATTCCCCAGAAATTATTTTAATGACCTAGAAAAAAATAACATCAAAGGGCATATGGAAAAACAAAAGGTCAAGAATCTCAAGGGAATTAATGAAAAAAAAATCAAATGAAGGTGGATTAGCTATACCAATTTTAAATTTTATTATAAAGCAGTGGTTACCAAACCATTTGGTATTCTCTAAGAAATAGACTAGATGATCAGTGAAATAGGTTAGGTTCAAAGGACAAAACAGTCAATAACTTTTATAATCTAGTTTGACAAATCCAAAGACCCCAGCATTTGGGAAAAGAATTCACTGTTTGACAGAGAAAAATGGAAATTAGCATGGCAGAAACTAGGTATTGTTTCACCATATTGGTGATATCACTTATCACCATACATCAAAATAAGGTCAAAATGGGTTCGTGATCTAGGCATGAAGAATGAGATTATAAATAAATTAGAAGGACCTAGGAGAGTTTACCTCTCAGACTTGTGGAAGAGGAAGGAATTTATCACCAAAGAGTAAATAATGATCCTTATTAATCACAAAATAGAAAATTTTGATTATATCAAATTGAAAAGTTTTTGTACAAACAAAATTAATGCAGACAAGATTAGAAGGGAAGCAATAAACTGGGAAAACATTTTTACGGTCAAAGGTTCTGATAAAGGCCTCATTTCTAAAATATATAGAGAATTGACTCTAATTTATAAGAAATCAAGCCATTCTCCAGCTGATAATTGGTCAAAGGATATGAACGGGCAGTTCTCAGATGATGAAATTGAAACTATCTCCAGCCATATGAAAAGATGCTCCAAGTCATTATTTATCAGAGAAATGCAAATTAAGACAATTCTGAGATACCACTATACACCTGTCAGACTGGCTAGAATGGAAAGATAATGCAGAATGCTAGAGAAGATGTGGGAAAACACTGATACATTGTTGATGGAATTGTGAATACTTCCAGCCATTCTGGAGAATGATTTGGAACTATGTTCAAAAAGTTATCACACTGTGCATACCCTTTGATCCAGCAGTGTTATTACTGGGCTTATATGCCAAAGAGATTTTAAAGAAGGGAAAGGGACTTGTATGTGCAAAAATGTTTGTGGCAGCCCTCTTTGTAGTGGCCAGAACCTAGAAACTGAGTGGATGCTCATCAATTGGAGAATGGCTCAATAAATTTTGGTATATGAATATTATGGAATATTATTGTTCTGTAAGAAATGACCAGCAGGATGATTTCAGAAAATCCTGGAGAGAGTTACATGAGCTAATGCTGAGGAAATGAGCAGGACGAGGAGATCATTATAAACTTCAACAACAATACTATATGATGATCAGTTCTGTTGGACATGGCCCTCTTCAACAATGAGATGAACCAAATTAATTCCAATAGAGTAGTAATGAATTGAACCAGCTATACCCAGTGAAAGAACTCTGGGATGTGATTATGAACCACTACATAGAATTCCCAATCCCTCTACTTTGTAGATCTTAATTTTTTATTTCCTTCACAGGCTAATTGTACACGATTTCAAAGTTTGACTCTTTTTTGTCACTAAATAAATGTGGCTAAAAAAATACTAACATTTTGACCAGATTTTCTAGTCCATTGTTGTTTCTGTTTTGTTTTTCCCTGACTCTGGGAAATCTGTATTTACATTTTTTTTTTTTGGAACAAGATCAACTACCCCAAATAGCTATTCTTTTGCTAAAACAAACAACTAAAAAGAAATCCAAAAACTTCAAAACTTAAAAAAAAATCACCTCCAGCACAAACATGTACATAAAAATGTTTAGACCACAATCCTATCTGTATCACTCTCTAAAACTGTTTTAGCAGAATAACTGTTTGGACATGTATACATCTTATACTTTAACATATTTAACATATATTTGTCAATCTGCCTTCTGGGGGAAGGAGTGGGGAGGAAGGAGGGGAAAAGTTGGAACAAAAGGTCTTGCAATTGTCAATGTTGAAAAATTACCCATGCATATATCTTGTAAATAAAAAGGTATAATAAAAATCATTTTGAATGTAATGTGGAAAATAATAAATAAATTGAAATATTAAAAAATATATAAAATAAAATTATCTTCACTCATATGTAAATACTTTATCAATTTTTCTACTCTAGTCTTTGACAATGACTAGTGATTGAGATTTCAACTTCGGGTTTTCTCCTTAACTGGACCTTAAAAAGTTCATCTAGACTTCCGGTTAAGATGGCGGAGAGGAGGCACACAGCTGTGTAAGCTCCGTGCTTTCTCTCACTATCCATTTCATTACAAGCCTCTGAATTAATGTTTGACTGAAAAAAACCCACAAATAGTTACCAAGAGAACCCATCCTTGAGATTCGCCAAGAAAGGTCAGTCTTTACTGGAGGGCTGGGATGGTTTTAGATCGGGCGCAGGCTGCGGGCAGCGGAAGTGAGAGCACGGGAGCAGACTGGAGAGGGGGTGGGGAGTGATTGCAGTCGTCTCTGCGGGGAGAGCTTCACTACAGGATTAGATACTTTGCTCCGGCAGCAAGTCAGCAGCCCAGCAGAGAAGCTAAAAACACCGGGGGTGAAGAATACAACCCCAAACGGCTGGAGTCTCTCGAAACCTGGCCGCCCCCCCCTACCCCCCCCACAGTGACTCAGCACGCTCTGGGATCTCAGAGCGCAGGCGCAGCACAGTCCTGCTAGTGCCTCACTGCTGCCCCCCGTAGTCTGGAGAGGAAGCTCGGTAACACACCCAGCCCCTCCCCCAAAGAAAGACTCCAGTTTTTTCTGTTTTTCTTTGCTAGTTTGTCTTTGATTATTAGACAGAATGAGCAAGAAACTGAAGAGGACTTTAACCCTTGACAGCATCTATACAGATAGAGAGCAGACTCTAAATCCTGAGGAGACTAAAAACAGACAGTCTCCAGGTGAATCCCCAAAGGAGGAGATCATCTGTTCCTCAGCACAGATGAACCTCATAGAAGTAATTAAAAAGGCTCTCACAAGGGAGCTAGAAGAAAAATGGGAAAAGCAGAGTGAGGCTTGGCAAAAGGAGAGGGAAGCTTGGGAAAAGGAGAGGGAGGCTTGGCAAAAGAGCCTGGAGAAAGTTAAAGAGAGAGTGGATAAAGAAGTAAAATCCTTGAAAAATAGGATTGGTGAACTGGAAACAGAAAATAGCTCTCTAAAAAACAAAATTGGCGAAATGGAAAAAAATTCCAAAGAACAAAAGGAGTCAATGGGACAATTAGAAAAAGACTTTTAAAAAGTGAGTGAAGAAAATACTTCATTGAAAATCAGAATTGAACAATTGGAATTGAATGACTCGAGGAGACAAGAAGAATCAGTCAAGCAAATCCAAAAAAATCAAACAATGGAAAAGAATGTGAAATACCTTCTGGGGAAGACTACAGACCTGGAAAACAGATCCAGGAGAGACAATCTGAGAATCATTGGACTACCAGAAAAACATGATGAAAAAAGAGCCTGGACACTATTTTCCAGGAAATTATCAAAGAGAACTGCCCAGAAGTCATAGGAACAGAGGAAAAAATAAACAGTGAAAGGATTCATCGATCACCCACTAAAAGGGATCCTAAAATCAAAACACCAAGGAATATAGTGGCCAAATGCCAGAACCCTCAGACGAAGGAAAAAATATTGCAAGCAGCTAGAAAAACCCAATTCAAGTATCAAGGAGCCACAATAAGGATCACCCAGGATCTGGCAGCATCCACATTAAAAGATCGAAGGGCCTGGAATATGATATTCTGAAAGGCTAAGGAACTTGGTGTGCAACCAAAAATAACTTACCCAGAGAGAATGAGCATCTTTTTCCAGGGAAGAAGATGGACATTCAACGAAGTAAGCGAATTTCATCTATTTCTGATGAAAAAGCCAGAACTTAACAAAAAGTTTGATCTACAAATATAGAACTCAAGAGAAATCTAAAAAGGTAAAGATTAATCTTGGGAACTATATTTCGACTATATAGATGTATAAAGAATACATGTATACCTTGTTCTAGAAATTGATGTGGAAAGGACATTGTACCAGAAAAAGGGTAAAGTGGGGGTAGTACATCTCATGAAGAGGCATAGGAAACCTATTATATCTGAGAGAAAGAATGGAGGGGGATGAATATAGTGGGTATCTTACTGCCTTCAGAATTGGCTTTAAGAGAAAAATCTTAAGACATATTCAATCTATGGTGAAACTTCTCCCTCCTCATTGAAAAGTGAGAAGGGAAAAGTGAAAAGGGAAGGAATAAGCTAAGTGGAAGGGAATACGGAAACTGGGAGGGAAAGGGGTAAGATAGGGGGAGGAACTCTAAGGCAGGGGGAGGGATACTAAAAAGGGAGGGCTGTGAGAAGCAAGTGGTGCTCACAAGCTTAATACTGGGAAGGGGGATAAGGGGGAAAGAAGGGAGAAAAGCATAAACCGGGGTTAACAAGATGGCAAGTAATACAGAACTGGTCATTGTAACCATAAATGTGAACGGGGTAAACTCCTCCATAAAGAGGAAGCGGTTAGCAGAATGGATTAAAAGCCAGAATCCTACAATATGTTGTTTACAGGAAACACACCTGAAGCAGGAATATACATGCAGGATAAAGGTAAAAGGTTGGAGCAAAAACTACTATGCTTCAGGTGAAGTCAAAAAAGCAGGGGTAGTCATCCTGATCTCAGATCAAGCTAAAGCAAAAATTGATCTAATTAAAAGAGATAAGGAAGGGCACTATATCTTACTAAAGGGTAGAATGGATAATGAAGCAGTATCTATATTAAACATATATGCACCAAGTGGTGTAGCATCTAAATTCTTAAAAGAGAAATTAAGAGAGCTGCAAGAAGAAATAGACAGCAAAACTATAATAGTGGGAGATCTCAACCTTGCACTCTCAGAATTAGATAAATCAAACCACAAAATAAATAAGAAAGAAGTCAAAGAGGTAAATTGAATACTAGAAACATTAGATATGATAGATCTCTGGAGAAAATGTAATGGGGACAGAAAGGAGTACAACTTCTTTTCAGCAGTTCATGGGACTTATACAAAAATTGACCATATATTAGGACATAAAAACCTCAAACTCAAATGCAGTAAGGCAGAAATAGTAAATGCATCCTTTTCAGACCACGATGCAATGAAAATTACATTCAACAAAAAGCCAGGGGAAAGTAGACCAAAAAATAATTGGAAACTAAATAATCTCATACTAAAGAATGATTGGGTGAAACAGCAAATCATAGACATGATTAATAACTTCACCCAAGAAAACGATAATAATGAGACATCATACCAAAATGTATGGGATGCAGCCAAAGCGGTAATAAGGGGAAATTTCATATCTCTAGAGACCTATTTGTATAAAATAGAGAAAGAGAAGGTCAATGAATTGGGCTTGCAAATTGGGCTAGAAAAGGAACAAATTAAAAACCCCCAGTCAAACACTAAACTTGAAATTCTAAAAATAAAAGGAGAGATCAATAAAATTGAAAGTAAAAAAACTATTGAATTAATTAATAAAACTAAGAGTTGGTTCTATAAAAAACCAACAAAATAGACAAACCCTTAGTAAATCTGATTTAAAAAAGGAAAGAGGAAAATCAAATTCTTAGTCTTAAAAATGAAAAGGGAAAACTCACCACTAACGAAGAGGAAATTAGAGCAATAATTAGGATTTACTTTGCCCAACTTTACACCAATAAATTCGACAACTTAAATGAAATAGAATACCTCCAAAAATATAGTTTGCCTAAACTAACAGAGGAAGACATAAATATCCTAAACAGTCCCATCTCAGAAAAAGAAATAGAACAAACTATCAATCAACTCCCTAAGAAAAAATCCCCAGGACCAGATGGATTTACATGTGAATTCTATCAAACATTTAAAGAACAATTAACTCCAATGCTAAATAAACTATTTGAAAAAACAGGGATTGAAGGAGTCCTACCAAACTCCTTTTATGACACAGACATGGTACTGATACCTAAACCAGGTAGGCTGAAAACAGAGAAAGAAATTTATAGACCAATCTCCTTAATGAATATTGATGCTAAAATCTTAAATAAAATATTAGCAAAAAGATTACAGAAAATCATCCCCAGGATAATACACTATGAACAAGTAGGATTTATACCAGGAATGCAGGGCTGGTTCAATATTAGGAAAACTATTAGCATAATTGACTATGTCAATAACCAAACAAACAAAAACCATCTGCATCTCAATAGATGCAGAAAAAGCATTTGATAAAATCCAACATCCATTCCTAATAAAAACACTTGAGAGCATAGGAATAAAAGGACTTTTCCTTAAAATAGTCAGGAGCATATATTTAAAACCTTCACTAAGCATCATATGTAATGGGGAAAAACTGGAACCTTTCCCAGTAAGATCTGGAGTGAAGCAAGGTTGCCCACTATCACCATTATTATTCAATATTGTATTAGAAACACTAGCCTCTGCAATAAGAGTCAAGAAAGAGATTAAAGGAATTAGAGTAGGCAATGAGGAAACCAAACTATCACTCTTTGCAGATGATATGATGGTATATGTAGAGAACCCCAGAGATTCTACTTAAAAGCTATTAGAAATAATTCATAATTTTAGCAAAGTAGTAGGATACAAAATAAATCCCCATAAATCCTCAGCATTTTTATACACCACCAACAAAATCCAAGAACAAGAGATACAAAGAGAAATTCCATTCAAAATAACTGTTGATAGCATAAAATATTTGGGAATCTACCTACCAAAGTTAAGTCAGGAATTATATGAGCAAAATTACAAAAAAGTTTCCACACAAATAAAGTCAGACTTAAATAATTGGAAAAATATTAAGTGCTCTTGGATAGGCCGAGCCAATATAATAAAGATGACAATACTCCCTAAACTAATCTATTTATTTAGTGCTATACCAATCAGACTTTCAAGAAAATATTTTAATGATCTAGAAAAAATAACAACAAAATTCATATGGAATAATAAAAAGTCGAGAATCTCAAGGGAATTAATGAAAAAAAAAAAAAACAAATGAAGGTGGTCTAGCTGTACCTGATCTAAAATTATATTATAAAGCAGCAGTCACCAAAACCAATTGGTATTGGCTAAGAAATAGATCAGTTGATCAGTGGAAAATGTTAGGTTCACAAGACAGAATAGTCAACTATAGCAAACTAGTGTTTGACAGACCCAAGGATCCTAACTTTTGGGATAAGAATTCATTATTTGATAAAAACTGCTGGGATAACTGGAAATTAGTATGGCAGAAATTAGGCAAGGACCCACACTTAACACCATATACCAAGATAAGATCAAAATGGGTCCATGACCTAGGCATAAAGAATGAGATTATAAATAAATTAGAGGAACATAGGATAGTTTATCTCTCAGACTTGTGGAGGAGAAAGAAATTTGTGACCAAAGATGAACTAGAGACCATTACTGATCACAAAATAGAAAATTTTGATTATATCAAATTAAAAAGCCTTTTTACAAACAGAACGAATGCAAACAAGATTAGAAGGGAAACAACAAACTGGGAAAATATCTTTACAGTTAAAGGTTCTGATAAAGGCCTCATTTCCAAAATATATAGAGAACTGACCCTAATTTATAAGAAATCAAGCCATTCTCCAATTGATAAATGGTCAAAGGATATGAACAGACAATTTTCAGATGATAAAATTGAAACTATTACCACTCATATGAAAGAGTGTTCCAAATCACTATTAATCAGAGAAATGCAAATTAAGACAACTCTGAGATACCACTACACACCTGTCAGATTGGCTAAGATGACAGGAAAAAATAATGATGAATGTTGGAAGGGATGCGGGAAAACTGGGACACTAATGCATTGCTAGTGGAGTTGTGAACAAATCCAACCATTCTGGAGAGCAATCTGGAATTATGCCCAAAAAATTATCAAATTGTGCATACCCTTTGATCCAGCAGTGTTTCTATTGGGCTTATATCCCAAAGAAATACTAAAGAAGGGAAAGGGACCTGTATGTGCCAAAATGTTTGTAGCAGCCCTGTTTGTAGTGGCTAGAAGCTGGAAAATGAATAGATGCCCATCAATTGGAGAATGGCTGAGTAAATTGTGGTATATGAATGTTATGGAATATTATTGTTCTGTAAGAAATGACCAGCAGGATGAATACAGAGAGGACTGGCGAGACTTACATGAACTGATGCTAAGTGAAATGAGCAGAACCAGGAGATCATTATACACTTCGACGACGATATTGTATGAGGACATATTTTGATGGAAGTGGATTTCTTTGACAAAGAGACCTAACTGAGTTTCAATTGATAAATGACGGACAAAAGCAGCTACACCCAAAGAAAGAACACTGGGAAACGAATGTGAACTATCTGCATTTTTGTTTTTCTTCCCGGGTTATTTATACCTTCTGAATCCAATTCTCCCTATGCAACAAGAGAACTGTTCGGTTCTGCAAACATATATTGTATCTAGGATATACTACAACATATCCAACATATAAATGACTGCTTGCCATCTAGGGGAGGGGATGGAGGGAGGGAGGGAAAAAAATTGGAACAGAAACGAGTGCAAAGGATAATGTTGTAAAAAAAAATTTACCCTGGCATGGATTCTGTCAATATAAAGTAATTATTAAATAAAAATTAAAAAAAAAATAAAGTTTGTTTGTGCAAAAAAAAAAAAAGTTCATCTAAACTCCCAAGGTTTTGGGGAATAATGATTATTGCCCATTTGCACGTCCCAATCAATAGACAAGTTTGTCCAGATGGTCTATAATTCTAGAGGTAGGAGCTTAGAATTCATAGGACTATTGGAAATAGATATGCGATATTGATATGTCGCAAAGTCAAGGCTAAAAACTGTTTTCATTTTTCTACATAAGTGGACTGAGTCTCTGAACATCTCTAGAATAAAGTGAAGTGACAACTGTGATGTTCCTCCAGGGATGGCTGAATCAATGAACAGTATTCATTTGGGCACAATGTGAGTGACAAAGAAAGCAATATCATCAGAAAAGCACTTATGGCTTCAACCCCATTCCCAAAGCTAAATATATGTTACCTTTCCCTAAATGCAATTCATTTAGTCCAGCATCATCAGGCTTGGTGAATAAGAACAGAGGAGGAATATGATAGGGACTGGTAGTGTTTGATTTGGAAGAGGGTTAATGAGAGAATACATAAAAAAAAAAAAAAAAAAAAAAAGAATGCCACATAATAGAAAGAACTAATTCAATTTAACAAGTGCTAATTAAGTACATACTAAGGTCATGTGCCTACTATAATATGCCAGTGCCTGTGAAAAGGAATTTTAACAATTCCTGCCTTCAGGGATCTAGATTGGTAACTAATGGCAAAATTTCCAAATTGTGTTTGATACCTTATGCAAAAGAAAAAATTCTACAAAAATCCTAACTATTTGCAAGATGTTTATGCCTATCAGTGAACCAGTAAGCACTTAGCAAACATCTGCTTTGTGCCAGGCTCTATACTAGGCACAAAACCTAAAGGAAATAGCTTTGGTTGAAGAAACTTAGATGTATTCAGAATATGAACATATATGTAAATACATGAAAATATACACAAAAATACAAGATAGTTTTAGAGAGTGATACAGATAGGAGTGTGGTCTCAACATTTTTATGTACATGTTTGTGCTGGAGGTGATTTTTTTTTAAGTTTTGAAGTTTTTGGATTTCTTTTTAGTTGTTTGTTTTAGCAAAAGAATAGCTATTTGGGGTAGTTGATCTTGTTCCAAAAGAATGTAAATAAAGATTTCTCAGAGTCAGGGAAAAACAAAACAGAAACAATAATGGACTAGAAAATCTGGTCAAAATGTTAGTATTTTTTTAGCCAGAATGACAGAAGAAACTGGGATAATGCACTCCAGAAGCAAACTCTGTATCAATTCATATATATATATATATATATATATATATATATATATATATATATATATATATATATGCAAAACCTTCTGTTCCAACTTTTCCCCTCTTTCCCCCTATCCCCTCCCCTAGATGGCAGGTAGACCAATACATGTTAAATATGTTAAAGTATATGATGTTAAATACAATATATGTGTATGTATGTATATATATATATATATATAGTTATTTTGCTGCACACACACACAAAAAAATCAACTTAGAAATAAGGTAAAAATAACCTGAGAAGGAAATAAAAAATGCAAGTGGACAAAAACAGAGGGAGTGGAAATGCTATGTTGTGGTTCACACTCATTTCCCAGAGTTCTTTTGTTGGGTATAGCTGGTTTTCTTCATTATTGAACAAATGGAACTGATTTGGTTCATCCCATTGTTGAAGAGAGCCAAGTCTATCAGAATCAATCATCATATAGATCATCAACAGTATACTTGTTGAAGTATATAATGATCTCCTGGTCCTGCTCATTTCACTCAGCATCAATTCATGTAAGTCTCTGCTAGAGCTGATTTTTGAAGGAAAGTAGGAATTCTAGATGGCACATTGCAGCTAGGTTTCAGTTAGCATGAAAAATTAATTCCACACACACACACACACACACACACACACACACATATATATATATATTCATGCTTTATGAAGTCATAATATGTAAAATATGGCAACTACTTACAGTCTGATGGAATGTGAATTCAAATACTGTGATCATTTCATGGGTCTTAGATATTGAAAGCTTAAATAATCCTTCCTCTCTCCTTCCCTCCCTCCCTCCCTCCCTCTCTTTCTTCCTTTGTTCCTTCTCTTTTTGCTTACTTCCTTCCTCTGTGCTTATCTCCCTCTCTTCCTCCCTCCCTCTCTTCCTTCTTTCCTAACTTCATTCCCTTCTTCTTTTTTCAAAAATTCATGGAGTGTCTCCTATTTAAGAGGAATAATGGGGTGGGGCAATAAAAAGAATAAGAAGACATAGTCATTATCCACATAATGCTTATATTTTATAAACCACAACTTTATTCTATTTACAGAAAACTAATTTTCCTTTCCCTTCCTTTTTCTTGGATTTTTCAGATTTCACCTTGTTTCACCTTCATCCCCTCTAGCTTGAGAGACTGAAGCATTCTTATCTATGATGAGTCTTTGTAGGCAGTTTATCAGGGACGTCTACAGAGATTATTTTGCAAGTCCTCATCTCCAATCTTCAAAAGCACCATTTTTCAGAGTTCTGGATACTTTAGAACTAACAGATGCTCAAAAAATGAAGTCACAAGTAATATTCTCTCTAAAATGTAACGTTCTCTATTGAGGTTTTCTTGGGGTCTCTGAGAGCAGCCTTCGTTTCATTTCAGTAATCATCACATGAGTAGCCAGGAGTTAAAGTCCAAATTCTTTATTATCTCCTTCAAAGTCTTATCTCCTTCATTTGGGGATCAGCTAGTTTTCTGGAGACCTTCCAGATCTTGGTTTCAGTGCAGAAGCAAAGGAGGGGAGCCTGCCACCACTTCTCTGTCTTCCCTAGTTCTGATTCTGGCTGAGTTTGTTTGAGCTTACATGCTCTCTTATCATAGGTACTAAGTCCATGTACTGAACTAGAGAACTGTTAAACACCATGCTAAATAACCATTGTCTCTATCAATTCCACTGAATTAGCACTTTGTAAGAATCCTTGTTTCAAATTCAAAGTTCTGGTCCATAATAGCCACATATCATAAGATTATCAATTTATAGTTGGAATGGCTCTTCAGAAGTCATGTACTCAAACGCCTTCATTTTATGGTGGTGGAAATAGAGGGTCCACATTTACTTCTGGGGAAAAATTGGTAATAAAAGTGACTTGCCCATAAACACATTGGTAGCAAGATGCAGAAAATGACTCCTCTGACTTAAGAAATATAGATTTTCTTCTTAATCAGGAACATTTTGAGAAGTGATTTGCATTTGATGTCTCACATAAAGTATTAAAATGTCTATAACTTGGACCTACAGTTCCAACCATTAATATATGCCCCCCAAAGAAATCACTGACCAAAAAAAAGAGGCTCAATTAAGCTATTTAGAGTAGGCATTATTAGCATTTTTATTATTATTGTGTGTGTATGCTAGCAAAGAAATAAAAATAAAATTAATTTTCCATCTAATGTAGGATAGTTTAAAAAGTTATGATATATAAACACAATGGAATATGGAATATTGACTGGAATGGAATATAACTATTGCACAAGAAATAAGGAATTTGATGAATACAGAGTAGAATATAAGACAAAATGAGGCAAAAAGGAGTAAACAGAGCCAGTAAAAAACATAACAAATTTTTTTCAATGTCAATGAAAAGAACAATCATAAAACAATAAAGATAGATATCCACAAAATTATAAAGATCAACACTGATCCTCACAGACAGATAAGGAAAACTACATCCCAAAAGCCCAATAGCAAAAGTTGGGGGATCTACAGTTATGGAAGGTGGTATTTAACATAATTTTTTTTTGATATGTTGAATGAATTTTAAACATTAAGCAAATGTTACACCTATTCTGGAAAATTTGGGGTTTCACCCTATGGCTTGAAGTGCTAGGGAATCACCAACTATCTACTTGTCTTCTACTCTTTGGCTAGAAGTTCTTTGAATGTACAAACTAACTCAATACTGAGAGGGTAGGATTATTGTGGAATTAGATCATCAGAATAGCTCTGCAAACTATTTGACTTCCATTACTTTACTATATTTAACCAAGATGTAGTGATTGGTACAATAGCACAAACTTTATATGGAAATAAAGAGACATGGTAACATGGTAGTATTCTGCATATGAATGTGTATGCATATGCATATATGTGTGTTTTCATTTTTTTCCACAGAACCAACAAATCCAACAAAGCAATAAGTAATGATAGTAGCTAACATTTGCATAACACTAAAATTAGTGAAATGAAAGATACTTTACCAGTGTTATTTCATTTAATCCTAATAACAACATTGTAAAGTATGTGTTATTATTGTCATCATTTTACAAACAAGGAAACTGAGACTAAGAAAGGTTAAGCAATTCAATTACAATTACACAGCTACTGTCACAGGCAAGACTTAGCCTTTTTCTTGATTCCAAGTCCAGCATTCTTATCTACTGCTCCAGCTAATTGTTGTAACTGTATATTGCTATTAAAAACTATTATATTAAACAGTAACAAAACATAGGGACCTTGGTTGCACAGTAAATAGGACATCAAGCCTGAAGTTGGGAATGCATGAGTTCAAATCCAGCCTCAGACACTTACTGTGTGAACCTGGGCAAGTCACTTAACCCTGTTTGCCTCATTTTCCTCATTTGTTAAATAAGCTGGACAAGGAAATGCCAAGCCTTTAGTGTCTTTACTAAGAAAACTCCAAATGGGTTCAAAAAGAGTCAGACACCACTGAAAAAATTAAATAATCATAGTAACAATACATAGTAAAACTAACACAATATATTATACAACTACCACAAAATTCCAAGCCCACAATCTCTCCAAACCAGTAGTTTATGGACAAAATATATAACATTCTAAAATTAGAAGTCCTAGTGAATGCATAATTCAATTTCCTTATACCCCTGTACCCACCACCACCACTTCTCAGTCAGTCCTCCTATAAGTCAGAAAATATATACAATACAATGTGGATTGCACCTACTGTCTGACTCATGTATCTATCAATTGAATATTCAATAACTCTAAACCAAAGAACTTGGGCAGAATATGAATTTGTGTCTGGTATCCACTGAAACCTTTCCAGCTGTTACTTTACTTTTCTACTTTTTTACCCCTGATAGAACTCTCCAAAACCTTGCTTCAGTGTATTTATCTTATTTTGCTTAAAGCAGCATATGAAACAAAAGAAAGAACATTAGATTCAGAGTTGAACCAATTTGGATTGAATCTCAGTCTTACTTCTTCACTCTTCATGATCTTGAACAAATCATTTAATATCTTGGAGATATAGTTTTCTCATCTATAAAATGAGAGGCTCAGACAAAATCTTTTCTAAGGACCACTTCCTGTGGCCCATTGTATCTCACTCCCATGCCAAGCCCTACTATTGAGAATGAGAATAATAAGGCCATATGGAGTCTTGGAAGGGGGGAGGGGGGAAGGAAGGGGGAAGGGGAGGGGATCTTAGAGAAATAAGGAATATATTTAACTATCTCAATAAAAATAATTTATACAGAACATATTGTACATCGAGAAATACACATAAAGACTCAATTTCACAGCTAATGAATACATACTTATAGTTAATTACCTGCTTTAATAGGAATTTTTCTGTTTTCCCTGAGGCATCAGAAACTGTCAAGCAGGTACTTGCTAATAAATCTAAGATGCATTGAAAAGCCAGATCTTATTAAAAACCTGTGATCTGTCTCATCAGGAATATGCAAAAACAGGTTTAGTATTAGTATTTCCCATTTTGAACTCTCAGAGATTAACCTCATTATCTATGCAGGGTAAATAGCTTTTTAAAGTATGCATTGTAAAAAAAAAAAAAAAAAAAAAATGCCTTCAAATGGGGCCAAAAGGTGAAGAAGGAAGGGGAAAGTGCAGCTAATTGCAAATATTCCCCATGATTTATTTTATTGTGTTTTTAAAACTGGTGTCTACATATACTACCTCCAGCCCCAGTCCTCAGAGGACTAGTTTCTCAACATTAGTGAGATGTTTGGAAGACTGAGAGAGGGATTCTAGAAGCTTACTAGTGAAAACTAACTTTCAAACTAACTTTTTTATAAGGCTTTTAAGATTATCAATCTGCCATCTACTCAATTTTGTCCTATTCTCAAAACAACCTTAAGAGGTAGGTGTCTGGATTTTCTCCATTTTGCAAATGAGGACACTGAATCAATGACTTGCACAAATTTCCACAGCTAGTATTTGAATTAAGATCTGAACTCATGGCTTTCTGATTTCAAGTCTAATACTATATCTACAATGTTACATGCTTCTAATCACTTAAATTTTTATCCATCATGTCTCGATCCCATTGTCTAACTTAATAATATGATCAGGACCAAATCATGTATATAGTTCCACAAAATTCACACCTATGATACTGGAGTATATAATAGTCAGCAAAGATGAGATGAGATTCATTCTTCAGTCAGGCTTTTGGTGGCTCTCCTGGGGGACCCAGAGGCTCAGAGACAGAGCCAGAGAAGACAAGTGCACTGGAGGCAGGACCTCAAACTCTCGGAGCCAAGCAGAGACAGATTCATTCCATTGTCCCCCTTTGTGGTGGCTGGAGGCTGAAGCACTGTCCCTAAGATTCAGAGAGATTCATTCATTCCATCTTACACCATTGTGGTGGCAGGCCTGTCCTCCATTTCCTCTACTGAGACTAAGCTATCCCAGGCCACAGGCAAGGAGACAATAAAGAATTTTGGCTTTAACACCTGGCTATTCTTATGGTGATTTCTTAACTGAAATGAAGGCTGCTCAGAGACCACTAGAAAACCAAACAACAACATTATGCTTTATGTCTCTGTATTTCTCTGTCTCTCTACTTCTGTCTATGTATGTATAAGCCTATCTGTCTCTGTCTTTGTCTCTCTGTCTATGTTTGTGTCTCTGTGTCTCTGTGTCTCTCTCTCTGTCTCTGTCTCTGTCTCTATCTCTCTGTCTTTCTCTCTCTCTCTTTCTCTCTTACATGTCCTACTAGATAATAAAGAATTTATTATTCTCTAGTCAGATTTGAACCTCAAACAGTATCAATTCTTCCTTTTCAGAATGGAAAGGAGTGCTAAGGATATTATAACACAATGTCTATTATTTCTGATTATGTTTAAGTATAACTCTGGGATCAAATCTGGATAATTTGCAGCAGATTCTCCATATTTATAGGGAAAATTCATGATTCAATATTACATAAGTAACTGAAAAAAAAAAAAAAAAGATTAGGGTCTCCAGGAATGGTAAAAGATTTCAACATGGAAGTTTGGATTCCAAAACACTATCTTGAGAAGTAGTTTGTATTAGCTTCACTCCTACCTCCAGTAGAATATTAGTTCTTTGTGAGCAAAGCCAGTGTTCATTTTTTGTTTTTCATTTTACCTCTAGTACCTGCCACAGAACTGAGCACATAGAAGACATTATTTTTTTGTTGTTGTTGTTGGAACTATTTGGAATCAATTAAATGGAATGAAATAAAGAGAAAATCTAAAAAAGAAATCTCCCTTTTTGTTGCCTCTCAGGTAAAGCAGAAAAATAAGTGAAATAATATTTATTAAGCATTTGAAACTACAAAACAAATCTGTCATTATAGAAATGTATGTACTATACTTCCATGTAAGTATCATAGTGATTACTTATAGATATCATTTGGGGTATTATAAGCATCTATTTATCTAGTACACACACATACACACACACACACACATACACACACATATATAAGAAACAATTAGATAATGAATTTCTTAAGTTTAAATCAAATTTGCAATAATGTTACTATGATTTACAAAGCAGCTACCATGATTCTTAAATATATGTGTTATTCATTTATACTTTGTATATTACATAAATTAGTCAGGTGTCAGTGATTTATAAGCTTTAAAAAATTACTTTATATCATTCAAATATAAATGAAAATTTGCTAAATAATACAATGAAGACTTTTTTGAAGAAGAAAACTATAAATAAAACATTACCTTTCCTCTAAATCCAAATGTCAATGGAGAAAAGACATGAAATAAGTTTAAAAACAACAAAATATTTAAAAGATGCACTCAGAATTGAAGAATGAGATGCATAAATACTCTTTATGCATTTTATATATGCATGTATATATTGTGCTTGCTATTAGGAAATATGCTGGTGTATAGGTAGATATAGATAGATAAATAGATAGATATGGATAGATACATACATACATATATACAAACATACCTGGAATGTATGCATATTCAATGTACATGTGTAGCTTGCATTTATGTGTGTGCATCTGAATTTATGTATGTACACATGAAATTTAATATGCAAAATATGCATATGCACACACACACAAAAAAAAAAAAACACAGAGACACAAAATGCTAGTAAATCTCCTTTACAAGATGGTGAACACATGAAGACAGTTGGGTTTAGAGTAAATATTTTGAATAAAGGAGTCTAAGGTAAAAAGTCCTTGCATTTATCTTCTAATTCAAGCTATTCATGGATATTCAATATTTCAGAAAACAAAGAATAACCTCTTTGCTCAGTAGACTATTCTATGCTTGACACCTGTATAAAACACACATTTTAATTGTAGCCTTTATTGCTGACTTGCATGGCTTTATTATTGGTTGTTTTCTATGCAAATTCGGCAAAAGGTAAACTATGTATGGGTTCTTTTTGAGATTAGTGTGCCAGGGTATAACTTAATACAATACAGGAGTCTCTGAAACAGTTGCCAAGGATGTTTGGATATGCCAAGCTTCTACAACTTCTAATAGGAGACTACTGACACATTTTTCACTGCCTAAATCAATCAATGGCTCTAGTTTTCTCTCTATCTTGACTAATGGCAAGTCTACTCAATTTATAAACACTGAAAATGATCAATTATCATGAAAAGTTGAGACGGGAATGCATGCAGATGTGTGTCATAGTCAAGACAGCATAACCATATGATATTTCTTCTTTTGCTAGGGACTTTTAAACATTATGATAATTAGATTCTATGGACTTCTGGAAAGGAAAAAGAATATCAAGGTTACAAATCTTTGTAAGATGGACCAAGTCATGGGTATATACACAGTACAATTAATTGTTTCACCCAGAATAGAATGAAAATCAGAGTATAGTCCTACTGATGAAATAAATAGGTTGAAATCCTGATCAAACTGAATTCCCTACCTGTTGAGGAAACCACTGTGTCTAGATTTCTTCATAGGTAAAAAAGAATTAGATCAGATGATCTTCAATATCTCTTAAAGCTCTAAATCTTTGATCCTGCGGACCTATGAATACTTTGTACTTCTAAAGAAGTTAGTTGTATTTGTTTGTTTATTTATTTTGTGGGTCCATGTCTATTTATCTCGCACAGGCTGGAAAAGAAAAAGCCATTAATAGTCCAACACCACATTCGTAATGCTAAAGGAGAATAAAAATAATTTCTAGAAATTAATGCAATTCTACAGAATGATGAAATAAACTCCCAATGCTGGAAGCAACAGGTCCACTGTAGAAGGCCAAGTGTACTTGAAACAAATAATCTTACAACAAGGTGTTAATTCAGTGGAATTGAGATAATGATTGTCTAGTTTACATGTACTTTGTACTTGGTATAGTTCTACAAATTGACACCTATGATGATGTACTTATAATAGAGTTTATAAGAGTTAAGAGATCTGGGAGGGAGACAGACTTGAAGATAGACAGAGAAGACAGAGGTCTGGAGGCTGTAGCTCAAACTCTTGGACTCAGACATAGACTCCAGAACAGACTTGAAGAGAGACTTGAGGACAGACTCAAAGAGAAAGACTGTCATGGTGGCTGTCCTCTCTCCTTCACTTATCCACTAAGACCAAAGCCCATCTGAAGGTCCCACAGAAAGCTAGCCCAGCCCAAGAAGAGGGAGACCAACTGTGAAGGAGACAATAAGGACTTTGGACTTTATCCCTGACTATTCTCATGGTAATTATTCTGCTGAGACCAAGGCTGGTCCAAAGGCTCTTCAGAAAGCTAGTCAGAACATTACAGCCCTCTTATGTGATATCCTATCATTCAAAAGGGGATGCCCAATGAGACAGAATCAACAAAAATTAATAAATAACTAAGACATCATGCATTACTTTCCTCTCACCACTTCCCCCTCCCCCCCAAAAAAATTGAAGATCAATGGACATTTATAAATCTAGGTCAATACGCAAATTCTCTAATACTGGCACTAAGACTGGCTTTATCTAAATAGTGTGGAGAAGGTTAGGAAAAAAATACTTAATAGGCCTATCAGCAGGCAACCTTATACATTATGGTCTTTAGGTTGTGACAGGAGGAGTAAGTAAGAAAATGGTTTTGAGAAAAGTTGTTCTCAAGACTCAGTGCATTGCTACATTAACCTTTTGCTAAAATATTCCTCCAACCTTCTCTCAAACCAACAGTGGATAAAGCCTCTACACTGGTTTTGTAGTCAAAGAATCCATAAAAATTTGGAGTACAACACATTTCTAGAAGTAGATACGTTGGAAGAACTTCAGAAGAGATCTATTATAATTAGGCAGTGGGACAGTCTGCCAAGCCTAGAATGCAGCATAGGGAGACCAAGGCAAGAAGCTGGAACAGAATTTTCTGTGAGCCTCTTAGGCCACTCTGTCCTTGTTGCAAGAACGTAATTTGGTAGATTTGCCTTTTATAAAAGACAAATTGAAAACTACTGAGCATGGAAGAATAGAGGACCTAGTCACCATTACCCAGCAATGGAAATCAATCAGCAGAACTACCCCAGGGCAAATTAAAGCAGCTGTTGCTTCTTTGCATTGAGCAGACCTTAAGCCTTAAAAAATGAATAAAAAAAAAAAGAACACTCACCGTTGACAGCTTTTATATATAGAGAGAAAAACAGACCTCAAATCCTGAGGTTCCTAAAGGCAAAGCTACTCCAGAAGAAGCCCCCAAAAGAGACATGAGCTGGTCCCCATTTCACAAGGCTTTCTTAGAAGATTGCATAAAGGATCTTAAAAGAGAATTAGAAGAAAAATGAGGAAATGAAATGAGATCATTACAAGAAGGAATAGATAAAATGGAACAAGAATGCAATGAACAAAAAAAAAAAATTAATTGGTCAAGTGCAAAAGGAGCTAAAAAAGGTAACTGAAGAAAATAATACATTAAAATTAGAAGTGAACAAACAAGTGAATGACTCAATGAAATTTCAAGAATCAATCAAACAAAATGAAAAAATGAAAAAAAATAGAAGAAAATATGAAATATCTCCTAGGAAAAAACAACTGACCTGGAAAATAGATCTAGGAGAGACAATCTAAGGATTATTGGGCTTCTTGAAAGTCATGATGAAAAAAAGAACATAGACATTCTCTTACAGGAAATCATAAAAGAAAACTGCCACTGATTTCATACTATTTTCATTCCTATTAAAAACTCTAGAGAGTATAAGAATAAATGGACTTTTCCTTAAAATGGTCAGTGGCATCTATTCAAAACAATCAGCTAGTATCATATGTAATGGTGATAAATTGGAATTATTCCCAATAAGACCAGGGATGAAATAAGGTTGCCCACTATCACCATTACTATTCAATGTTGTATTAGAAATGCTGGGTTTGACAATAAGAAAAGAAAAAGAGATTAAAGACATTATAGTAAGTAATGAGGTAACCAAATTATCACTCTTTGCAGGTGATATGATGGTATATTTAGAGAACCCTAGAGAATCAACTAAAAAAATATTAGAAATAAACCATTTCTTCAGCAAAGTTGCAGGATATATAAATCCACATCAATCACCAACATTTTTATACTTCACTAAAAAAAATCTAATAGCAAGAGATACAACGAGATACAAAGAGAAATTCTACTCAAAATAACTGTCAATAATATAAAATATTTGGGACTTTTTCTGCCAAGGTGTTGGAATCCTTACTAACTGCTAACTAATTAGAGATGATCTAATCTTACAAGAAGATGTTTTGGGCAGAACCTGAAACAAGGTACTAAGTAGAACTAATTAATACAAGGCTTGTGTTCACACCTTTACTCATTGGAGTTCAAGGAGTTCACACCTCCCTTGAAGCTCTTTGGGCTAGAGAGCACTATGGGAGAAAACCCATAATCCCTCTCTCTCGTATCCCACAATTCCTCCCTCTTGGATAAAAGAAACAGACAGAGGGTCTTGGTCAGATTTCACCGAGTGAAGAGTGGAGCTGGCTGGAGGCTGAAGAAAGCAGAGGCAGAGGCTGAAGGACCAGACCTTTGGATTTGGTGACATTCGGAGAGAGCTCTTGGAACCAAGCAGAGAGATAGGCCTCTACGCTAACCGGGCTATACTAGAGATAATAAAAGATCTGAACAGGTGATTTTATCACCTGGCTGTGTTTTGAGAAGAAAAAGCTCACAACACCAAGGGAAAGTTAGGAACTATATAAGCAAAACTACAAAACACTTTCCATAAAAAAAAAAAAGTCATATCTAAACAACTGGAAAAATATCAAGTGGTGTTAGGTCGATCGAATATAATAAACACGACAATACTTCCTAAACTAATTTAATTATTTAATGCTATATTTCAAACTCCCAAGAAACTATTTTACTGACCTAGGAAAAATAACAACAAAATTCATCTGGAAGAACAAAATGTCGCAAGTTTCAAAGGAATTAATGAAAAAAAAAAATACAAACAAAAGTGGCTTAGCTGTACCAGATCTAAAACTATATTAAAAAGCAGCGGTCATCAAAAACCATTTGGAATAGGTTAAGTTCACAGGACAAAATAGTCAATGACTATAGTAATCTAGTATTTGGCAAACCAAAGACCCCAGCTTTTGGGATAAGAATTCCATATTTGACAAAAACTGCTGAGAAAATGGAAACTAGTATGATAGAAACTAGGTATTGACCCACACCTAACACCATATACCAAGATAAGGTTGAAATGGGTTTATGATCTAGACATAAAGAATGATATAAACAAATTAGAGGAACTTAGGATAGTTTACCTCTCAGATCTATGGAGGAGGAAGAAATTTGTGATCAGAGAAGAACTAGAGATCATTATTGATCACAAAATAGATATTTTAATTATATTAAGTTAAAAAAGGTTTGTACAAACAAAATTAATGAAGACAAGGTTAGAAGGAAAGCAATAAACTGTGAAAACATTTTTACATTCAAATGTTCTGATAAAGGTCTCATTTCTAAAATATATAGAGAATTTATACTCAAATTTATAAGACCTAAAGCCATTCTCCAATTACTAAATGGTCAAAGGATATTAACAGAAACTTTTCATTTTTTTAAAATTTAATTTTATTTAATAATAACTTTGTATTGACAGAATCCATGCCAGGATAATTTTTACACAACATTATCCCTTGCAATCACTTATGTTTCGTTTTTTTCCCCTCCCTCCCTCCTCCCCCCCCCCAAGATGGCAAGCAGTCCTATATATGTTAAATATGTTGCAGTATATCCTAGATACAATACATATTTGCAGAACCGAACAGTTCTCCCGCTGCACAGGGAGAATTGGATTCAGAAGGTAAAAATAACTCGGGAAGAAAATCAAAAATCAAATAGTTCACATTCATTTCCCAGTATTCCTTCTTTGGGTATAGCTGTTTCTGTCCATCATTTATCCAATGAAACTCAGTTAAGTCTCTTTGTCAGAGAAATCCACTTCCATCAGAATACATCCTCATACAATATCGTTGTCGAAGTGTATAATGATCTCCTGGTTCTGCTCATCTCACTTATCATCAGTCCATGTAGGTCTCTCCAAGCCTCTCTGTATTCATCCTGCTGGTCATTCCTTACAGAGCAATAATATTCCATAACATTCATATACCACAATTTACCCAGCCATTCTCCAATTGATGGGCATCCATTCATTTTCCAGTTTCTAGCCACTACAAACAGGGCTGCTACAAACATTTTGGCACATACAGGTCCTTTTCCCTTTTTTAGTATCTCTTTGGGGTATAAGCCCAATAGAAACACTGCTGGATCAAAGGGTATGCACAGTTTGATAACTTTTTGGGCATAATTCCAGATTGCTCTCCAGAATGGCTGGATTCGTTCACAACTCCACCAACAATGCATCAGTGTCCCCGTTTTCCCACATCCCCTCCAACATTCATCATTATTATTTCCTGTCATCTTAGCCAATCTGACAGGTGTGTAGTGATATCTCAGAGTTGTCTTAATTTGCATTTCTATGATCAATAGTGATTTGGAACACTCATGTGAGTGGTAATAGTTTCAATTTCTTCATCTGAAAATTGTCTGTTCATATCCTTTGACCATTTATCAATTGGAGAATGGCTTGATTTTTTATAAATTTGAGTCAGTTCTCTATATATTTTGGAAATGAGGCCTTTATCAGAACCTTTAATTGTAAAGATGTTTTCCCAGTTTGTTGCTTCCCTACTAATCTTGTTTGCATTCGTTCTGTTTGTACAAAGGCTTTTTAATTTGATATAATCAAAATTTTCTATTTTGTGATCGGTAATGGCCTCTAGTTCATCTTTGGTCACAAATTTCTTTCTCCTCCACAAGTCTGAGAGATAAATTATCCTATGTTCCTCTAATTTATTTATAATCTCATTCTTTATGCCTAGATCATGGACCCATTTTGATCTTATCTTGGTATGTGGTGTTAAGTGTGGGTCCTTGCCTAATTTCTGCCATACTAATTTCCAGTTATCCCAGCAGTTTTTATCAAATAATGAGATCTTATCCCAAAATTTAGAATCTTTGGGTTTGTCAAACACTAGATTGCTATAGTTGACTATTCTGTCTTGTGAACCTAACCTTTTCCACTGATCAACTAATCTATTTCTAAGCCAATACCAAATGGTTTTGGTGACTGCTGCTTTATAATATAATTTTAGATCAGGTATAGCTAGACCACCTTCATTTGATTTTTTTTTCATTAATTCCCTTGAGATTCTCGACTTTTTATTGTTCCATATGAATTTTGTTGTTATTTTTTCTAAATCATTAAAATATTTTCTTGGAAGTCTGATTGGTATAGCACTAAATAAATAGATTAGTTTAGGGAGTATTGTCATCTTTATTATATTCGCTCGGCCTATCCAAGAGCACTTAATATTTTTCCAATTATTTAAGTCTGACTTTATTTGTGTGAAAACTTTTTTGTAATTTTGCTCATATAATTCCTGACTTTCCTTTGGTAGGTAGATTCCCAAATATTTTATGCTATCAACAGTTATTTTGAATGGAATTTCTCTTTGTATCTCTTGCTCTTGGATTTTGTTGGTGGTGTATAAGAATGCTGAGGATTTATGGGGATTTATTTTGTAGCCAACTACTTTGCTAAAATTACGAATTATTTCTAATAGCTTTTTAGTAGAATCTCTGGGGTTTTCTAGGTATACCATCATATCATCTGCAAAGAGTGATAGTTTGGTTTCCTCATTGCCTACTCTAATTCCTTTAATCTCTTTCTCGACTCTTATTGCAGAGGCTAGTGTTTCTAATACAATATTGAATAATAATGGTGATAGTGGGCAACCTTGTTTTACTCCAGATCTTACTGGAAAAGGTTCCAGTTTTTCCCCATTGCATATGATGCTTACTGAAGGTTTAAAATATATGCTCCTAACTATTTTAAGGAAAAGTCCTTTTATTCCTATGCTCTCAAGTGTTTTTATTAGGAATGGCTGTTGGATTTTATCAAATGCTTTTTCTGCATCTATTGAGATGATCATATGGTTTTTGTTTGTTTGGTTGTTGATATAGTCAATTATGTTAATAGTTTTCCTAATATTGAACCAGCCCTGCATTCCTGGTATAAATCCTACTTGGTCATAGTGTATTATCCTGGGGATGATTTTCTGTAATCTTTTTGCTAATATTTTATTTAAGATTTTAGCATCAATATTCATTAGGGAGATTGGTCTATAATTTTCTCTCTCTGTTTTCAGCCTACCTGGTTTAGGTATCAGTACCATATCTGTGTCATAAAAGGAGTTTGGTAGGACTCTTTCAATCCCTACTTCTTCAAATAGTTTATTTAGCATTGGAGTTAATTGATCTTTAAATGTTTGATAGAATTCAGATGTAAATCCATCTGGTCCTGGGGTTTTTTTCTTAGGGAGTTGATTGATAGTTTGTTCTATTTCTTTTTCTGAGATAGGAGTGTTTAGGATATTTACTTCTTCCTCTGTTAGTTTAGGCAAGTTATATTTTTGAAGGTATTCTTCTATTTCATTTAAGTTGTCGAATTTATTGGCGTAAAGTTGGGCAAAGTAACTCCTAATTATTGCTCTAATTTCCTCTTCGTTAGTGGTGAGTTCTCCCTTTTCATTTTTAAGACTTACAATTTGATTTTCCTCTTTCCTTTTTTTAATCAGATTTACTAAGGGTTTGTCTATTTTGTTGGTTTTTTCATAGAACCAACTCTTAGTTTTATTAATTAATTCAATAGTTTTTTTACTTTCAATTTTATTGATCTCTCCTTTTATTTTTTGAATTTCAAGTTTAGTGTTTGATTGGAGGTTTTTAATTTGTTCCTTTTCTAGCATTTTTAGTTGCAAGCCCAATTCATTGACCTTCTCTTTCTCTATTTTATACAAATAGGCCTCTAGAGATATGAGATTTCCCCTTATTACCACTTTGGCTGCATCCCATATATTTTGGTATGATGTCTCATTATTATCGTTTTCTTGGATGAAGTTATTAATTATGTCTATAATTTGCTGTTTCACCCAATCATTCTTTAGTATGAGATTATTTAGTTTCCAATTATTTTTTGGTCTACTTTTCTGTGGCTTTTTATTGAATGTAATTTTCAATGCATCATGGTCTGAAAAGGATGCATTCACTATTTCTGCCTTACTGCATTTGAGTTTGAGGTTTTTATGTCCTAATATATGGTCAATTTTTGTATAAGTTCCATGAACTGCTGAAAAGAAGGTGTACTCCTTTCTGTCCCCATTACATTTTCTCCAGAGATCTATCATATCTAATTTTTCTAGTATTCTATTTATCTCTTTGACTTCTTTCTTATTTATTTTGTGGTTTGATTTATCTAATTCTGAGAGTGCAAGGTTGAGATCTCCCACTATTATAGTTTTACTGTCTATTTCTTCTTGCAGCTCTCTTAATTTCTCTTTTAAGAATTTAGATGCTACACTACTTGGTGCATATATGTTTAATATAGATACTTCTTCATTATTCATTCTACCCTTTAGCAAGATATAGTGCCCTTCCTTATCTCTTTTGATTAGATCAATTTTTGCTTTAGCTTGATCTGAGATCAGGATGGCTACCCCTGCTTTTTTGGCTTCACCTGAAGCATAGTAGGTTTTGCTCCAACCTTTTACCTTTAACCTGCATGTATCACCCCGCTTCAGGTGTGTTTCCTGTAAACAACATATTGTAGGATTCTGGCTTTGAATCCATTCTGCTAATCGCTTTCTCTTTATAGAGGAGTTTACCCCGTTCACATTTATGGTTAAAATGACCAATTCTGTATTACTTGCCATCTTGTTAACCCCGTTTATGCTTTTCTCCCTTCTTACTCCCTTACCCCCCTTCCCAGTATTAAGCTTGTGAGCACCACTTGCTTCTCACAGCCCTCCCTTTTTTAGTATCCTTCCTTCCCCCTTAGAGTCCCCCCCCCAACTTACCCTTTTCCCTCCCAGTTACCGTATTCCCTTCCACTTAGCTTATTCCTTCCCTTTTCACTTTTCCCTTCTCACTTTTCAATGAGGTGGGATAAGTTTCACCATAGATTGAATATGTCTAAAATTCTTCTCTTAATGCCAATTCTGAAAGCAGTAAAATACTCACTATATTCATCCCTCTCCATTCTTTCTCTCAGATATACTAGGTTTTCTTTGCCTCTTCATGAAATGTAGTACCCCCACTTTCCCTTTTTTCTGGTACAATGTCCTTTCCACATCTAGTTTCTAGAACAAGGTATACATGTATTCTTTATACATCTTTATAGCTGAAATATAGTTCCCAAGATTAATCTTTACCTTTTTAGATTTCTCTTGAGTTCTGCGCTTGTAGATCAAATTTTTTGTTAAGTTCTGGCTTTTTCATCAGAAATAGATGAAATTCGCTTATTTCGTTGAATGTCCATCTTCTTCCCTGGAAAAAGATGCTCATTCTCGCTGGGTAAGTTATTTTTGGTTGCATACCAAGTTCCTTAGCCTTTCGGAATATCATATTCCAGGCCCTTTGATCCTTTAATGTGGATGCTGCCAGATCCTGGGTGATCCTTATTGTGGCTCCTTGATACTTGAATTGGGTTTTTCTAGCCGCTTGCAGTATTTTTTCCTTCGCCTGAGCGTTCTGGCATTTGGCCACTATATTCCTTGGTGTTTTGATTTTAGGATCCCTTTCAGTAGGGGATCGATGAATTCTTTCAATGTCTATTTTACCCTCTGTTCCTATGACTTCTGGGCAGTTCTCTTTGATAATTTCCTGGAAAATAGTGTCCAGGCTCTTTTTTTCATCATGTTTTTCTGGAAGTCCAATGATTCTCAGATTGTCTCTCCTGGATCTGTTTTCCAGGTCTGTTGTCTTCCCCAGAAGGTATTTCACATTCTTTTCCATTGTTTGATTTTTTTGGATTTGCTTGACTGATTCTTCTTGTCTTCTCGAGTCATTCAATTCCAATTGTTCGACCCTGATTTTCAGTGAGGTATTTTCTTCACTCACTTTTTTAAGATCTTTTTCTAATTGTCCAATTCAGTTCTTTTGTTCTGTGGAATTTTTTTCCATTTCACCAATTTTGTTTTCCAGTTCACCAATCCTATTTTTCAAGGATTTGGTTTCTTTATCCACTCTCTCTTTAACTGACTTCTCCAGGCTCTTTTGCCAAGCCTCCCTCTCCTTTTGCAAAGCCTCCCTCTCCTTTCCCCATTTTTCTTCTAGCTCCCTTGTGAGAGCCTTTTTAATTTCCTCCATGAGATTCATCTGTGCTGAGGAACATATGATCTCCTTTGGGGATTCACCTGGGGACTGTTTGTTTTTAGTCTCCTCAGGATTTGGAGTCTGCTCTTTATCTGTATAGAAGTTGTCAAGGGTTAAATTCTTTTTCAGCTTCTTGCTCATTCTGTCTAATAATCAAAGACAAACTATCAAAGAAACAGAAGAAAAAAAAAACCCTTGAGTGGAGGCTGCTTTCTTTGGGGGAGGGGCAGGGTATTCGTGAGGCACGGGTCCTACTGTGCTATGGCGCCTGCGCTCTGAGACACTGTGGGGGAGGGGTGGCCAGGTCCCGAGAGACTCCAGCTGTTTGGGGTTGTATTCTTCACCCTCGGTGTTTTTAGCTTCTCTGCTAGGCTGCTGACTTGCTGCCGGAGCAAAGTATCTAATCCTGTAGCAAAGCTCTCCCCGCAGAGATGGCTGCGATCACGCCCCACCCCCTCTCTGCTCTGCTCGGCTCTGAGCTGCTTTCTGTGCTCTCGCTGCAGCTGCTGCCCGCAGACTGCTTCCGATTTAAATACTGTCCCTGCCCTCGCGCAAAAACAGACCTTTCTTGACGAGTCTCAAGGATGGTTTCTCTTGGTAAGTAATTGTATGTTTTTTTTCAGTCGAGCATTAATTCAGAGGCATGAAATGAAATGGATAGTGAGAGAAAAACACGGAGGTTACACAGTAGTGTATTTCCTCTCCGCCATCTTGGCCGGAAGTCTCAACAGAAACTTTTCAGATGAAGAAATTGAAGTTATTTCTAGTCATATGAAAAGGTGCTCCAAATCACTATTGATCAGAGAAATGCAAATTAAGACAACTCTGAGATACCACTACACACCTGCCAGATTGGCTAAGATGACAGGAAAGAAGTAACATTAAATGGTTCTCTGCCCAGAAATAATTTATAGAAAAGCAAAAATATAATTTAAAAATCAAATGAGAGACATTGAGTAAAAATTAAAAAACTCAAAAAGTAAAAATCCAAATCATTTTAAAAATCTACCAATCACCCCCTCAAAGAGATCCTTTGTGAAAAGCACATTGAAATATTATTGCCAAATTTTGAAACCTGCATGATCAAAGATTAAATTCTGCAAGGAGCTAGAAAACTAACAAATTAAATAAACTTTTGGTTCATTTGATCAGAAAAAAGAAAGAAAAAATCAAATCATCAGCATCAAAAATGAAGGCTGTGAACTTACCACCAATGAAAAAGAAATTAAAGCAATCATTAAAAGCTGTTTTGCCCAACTCTATGGCAGCAAGTCTGACAATTTAATTGAAATGGATGAATATTTACAAAAATATAAACTACCCATACTTACATAAGAAGAAATAAAATATTCAAATAGACCCATTTTCCCATTTTATTGAATACATTTGAATTTTTCCAATCATTAAAAGAATATAAGTGCAAATGAGAATGGGGTGAGGGAAAAGAAAAATGCAGTTTGGAATAGACTTCACCATGGAAAAAGCTTCATGAGCTTCCATTTATGAGGAAAAAAGGATAAAAGCATAGGGAGAGAAATTGAAGGATTTAGAAAATGCTCTATGCAGATAATAGGGTGATATAATTGGAGAAACCTAGAAAATTATTAAAAACAAAATTAACTGAAATCACAACTTTAACAAAGTTGAAAAATATAACATTAACTTATGTAAATTACCACTGAATACCCACATATTACCAAAAGAAGTCTAGCAGAAAGTTAGAAAAAGAAATTCTATTTAAAATAATTGTGAATTTGCAGGATACAAAATAAACCCACATAAGTCATCAGCATTCTTATATGTATCACTAACAAAATCCAACAGTTAGAGTTACAAAGAGAAATTCCATTTAAAATAACTACCAATAGTATAAAATATTTGGGAATCTCTCTGCCAAGGGAAAATCAGAAACTATATAAGCAAAACTATAAAACACTTTCCACACAAATAAAGTCAGATCTAACCAATTTGAAAAATATTAAATGTTCTTGGATAGGATGAGCAAATATAATAAAGATGACAATACTACCTAAACTAGTCTATTTCTTTAGTGCTATACTAATCAGATTCCCAAAAAACTATTTTAATGACCTAGAAAAAATAACAACAAAGTTCATATGGAAAAACAAAAGGTCAAGAATTTCAAGGGAACTAATGAGAAAAAAAAATCAAATGAAAGTGGCCTAGTTGTACCAGATTTTAAATTATATTATAAAGCAGCAGTTACCAAAACCATTTGGTATTGGCTAAGAAATAGACTAGATGATCAGTGGAATAGATTAGGGTCAAAGGACAAAACTGTCAATAATTTTAATAATCTAGTGTATGACAAACTCAAAGACCCCAGTTTTTGGGATAAGAATTCACTGTTTTACAAAAACTGCTAGGAAAATTGGAGATTAGAATAGCAGAAACTAGGCATTGACCCACACTTAACACCGTACACCAAGGTCAAAATGGGTTCTTGACCTAGGCATAAAGAATGAGATTATAAATAAATCAAAAGAACATAGGATAGTTTACCTCTCAGACCTGTGGAGAAGGAAGGAATTTATGACTAAAGAAGAATTAGAGATCATTATTGATCACAAAATAGAAATTTTTTATTATATCAAATTGAAAAGTTTTTGTACAAACAAAACTATTGCAGACAAGATTAGGAGGGAAGCAATAAATTGGGAAAACATTTTTACAATCAAAGGTTCTGATAAAGGCCTCATTTCCAAAATATATAGATAATTGACTCTAATTTATAAGAAATCAAGCCATTCTCCAATTGACAAATGGTCAAAGGATATGAACATACAATTCTCAGATGAAGAAATTGAAAGCATTTGTAGCCATATGAAAAAAAAAATGCTCCAAGTCATTATTATTCAGAGAAATGCAAATTAAGATGACTGAGATACCACTACACACCTATCAGATTGGCTAGAATGACAGGGAAAGATAATGCAGAATGTTGGAGGGGATGTGGGAAAACTGGGACACTAATACATTGTTGGTATAATTGTAAACACATCCAGTCATTCTGGAGAGTGATTTGGAACTATGCTCAAAAAGTTATCAAACTGTGCCTACCCTTTGATCCAGCAGTGTTTCTACTATACTTATATCTCAAAGAGATCTTAAAGAAGGGAAAGGGGCCTGTATGTGCAAAAACATTTGTGGCAGCTTTCTTTGTACTGGCCAGAAACTGGAAACTGAGTGCATGACCCTCAATTGAAGAATGGCTGAATAAATTGTAGTATATGAATGTTATGGAATATTATTGTTCTGTAAGGAATGACCAGCAGGATGAATACAGAGAGGCTTGGAGAGACTTACATGAACTGATGTTAAGTGAAATGAGCAGAAACAGGAGATCATTATACACTTCGACAACAATATTGTATGAGGATGTATTCTGATGGAAGTGGATTTCTGTGACAAAGAGACCTAGGTTAGTTTCAATTGATAAATGATGGACAGAAGCAGCTACACCCAAAGAAAGAACACTAGGAAATGAATATAAACTATTTGCATTTTTGTTTTTCTTCCTGGGTTATTTTTACCTTCTGAATCCAATTCTCCCTGTGCAACAAGAGAACTGTTAGGTTCTGCAAACATATATTGTATCTAGGATATACTGCAACATATCTAACATATATAGGGCTGCTTGCCATCTAGGGGAGGCGGTGGAGGGAGGGAGGGGAAAAATCAGAACAGAAGCGAGTGCAAGGGATAATGTTGTAAAATAAATTACCCTGGCATGGATTCTGTCAATGTAAAATTATTATTAAATAAAATAAAATTTTTAATTAATTAATAAATAAAATTTAAAAAAAAAAAAAAAAGAAAAAGAAAAAATAGAATCACTTAGGAACAGGCTGATGCTTTTGACAGCAAAATAAAAGATTGAAGATTCCATTTCAAAAAACAAAACAAAACAAAAAAAAAAAAAAAAAAAAAAAACAACTCTATTCTCCCCCATTGTAATCCCTTTCTCCCATCATATGACTCCCTGACTGATAGGTCATGTCTGGGTACTGGACTTCTAGGCACTCTCTGGGTGTAGCATTGGCTGCCATCATGCCCCAAGTATTTTTTGACTTGGGACTAGGGCTGGGCCCCTCATCCCATTTCCCTGAATCAGTCAACATTCTGATGCCCAATGGAAGCCTTTGTTGCATTTTGGACATGGGGTTTTGGGTCTTGTTCTCCCACCCTATTTTCTCACTCTGTCTCTATGCCAACATTGAGCTTTCTGATGTCCTACTTTACCACATTGAAAGCACTGACAGATGTCTCTGGAAGTCCTTTGCCAAAGGGGACTCTGTCTTCTCATGTTCAGCTCTTGCGAAGTCTTCATTGTAACCTGGCTATAAAAGGCATTTGTGCCCAGTGTGGCACAGTATCTTATGATCTCCTCTACAGGAGCATCCTTGTGTAGTGCTAGTATAATTCTTTTACAAACCTCATTAGCATTTTCTTTAGCAAGTTGCCTTATCATAATGTCTGTTACTCCATTTTCACCATTAGTTCATACAACAGCAGTCTGCAGATGTCCCACAAAATCAGCAAAGGGTTCATTTGGTCCTTGTATTATTTTTTGTGAAGGCTTAATCCTTATCATTTTTATTGGGAAGAGAAATCCATGCTTTGATAGCAGCAGCAGCAATTTGCCCATAAGCTGCTAAGGGATAATTAATCTATAGTAAAATTTCTGCATAAGAACCTACACCTGTTAGTTGTTCACAGGTGATTGGAGGATTAACTCCACTATGACTATTTTGTTGGCCTTGTATCTTACAGAGCTCACTATATTCAGAAAGCCACAAATAGTTTTGTCCAGGTTCTAAGCATATCCTTGCTATAGATTTCTATTCTTTAGGGTTAAGACTTCATAAGCCAAATTCTGTAGTAACATCTTAACATAAGCTGATATAGCCCCACAAAGAGTGCAAGCCTTTTTCAGGTCTTTGAGGATTCCTATATCAAAAGGAGCATATTTTCTACTTTCTTGATCTGAAGAGTCAAACTTTTGAATCACAGGATACATTTCCAGTTTCAAATCACCTAAATTCTGCCCTTCTTCAGTGGCTTTAAATATTGCCTTTTGCAATCTAGTCATAGGAGGGGATGATTTTTGTGGGGGAGGTGCTGGTGGTGTCACTGCCCCTCCTACTACTCCTCTCTCCTTCATCCCGGAAGGTGAAGTTGATGGGGGAGTGTCAAGAACCAGTTTGGGTTTAGGTGGGGTTGAAGCTACTTTGTGAGAGCAAGAATCACCATGCCCTTCAACACGCCCTTCATCTTCACTTAACTCCTCATGCCCTCTGGTGATATCGCTTTTAATTCCTCCTTTGTCCTCCTCATTTTTTCTCACACTTCTCATCTGGCCATACTTAGAATTTTTCTTTTTTCTATAACTTGCAGGATTCTTTAAGGCCAATTGTATTATGTTGTATGTATAGAATGTTTCCTTAGAAATATAATGAGGACCTTTATCATTGTAGTATTCACATAATTGTTGTACTAGCTTCCAATTATCTAGCCCTATTTCCTCTTCCTTTAAGAACTGAGGGGATGTGGGTTCTAATGTACCCGAGACTAGCAATCTGCAACCAAGTTATAATTAAGCCTTGTTCCTTGATCAACTCCAGGCCTTGTTACCGCACTCTATGACGCAGCTGCCCATAAGTCACAGCTAACTCATTTGGTTCAGGGATAGAACTCGTTAAGGCTATAATCGGAAGTCATTTATTGTGTATTAAATATCACGGAAGAATATTACGGTTCATTTTTTATTTAACACCCAAAGCATCTTGGAGACCTTTTGTTGCCCAGGTACGTACGTAGAGCTGGCCCGCAAGACACTTTGGTTCGTTCTTTTTCTGAGACGATGTTTACAAGAAGAAGAGTCCGCCCCTTTTTGTATTGTCGAAGTAGTTTGCTCTAGTTGTGTATCCGTTAATTTATTCGTCATCAAGCGAGCACTTTGCCCAAAAGAGAGGACTGACAAGTGTGCAAAATGTTTACAGCCCTTTGTGAGATGGTAGCTTCTCCTCTGTTTGTATCTGTAAGTTATTGTTCCAAAATCTGACCTGTCTCTTTGCGTTACCTACAACTTATACTTTGGAAGTTTGTAGCTGTGAATTTGCAACTGAGATTTCTTTTGCCTTCTGGCTTTGCCCCAAGAGATGAATAAAGCTTCTGTTGCCCCCTTGGATCGGAGGTGGGCATGGGGCTAGGGCTGGGGCTGGGGGAGAATCTTTTCCCAATATCTACCCCATTTCAGCTAGAAAAGGTTACTAGTTTAGTCCTTAATAAAGTAAGTTCCCTGTTTGTCTATTTAAATACTCATCCTATTTCCTGGTCACTAGCACTTCTTCAGTGAAGTTAGGATCCTCAGGCCCCATGCTCGGGCGCCAAATGTAACGATCGCATTAGCACCCAGGATACTGCAGAATCAGCTGGAGACAGGATAAGCAAAAGTTCTTAGTCTTTATTCTTGGTCTTTAGGGGTAGAAGTGAAGTGGATGGAATAAAATTGAGGCAGAAAAATACAGACTAATATTCCTAATAAATATTAAAACAAAATAATCAATAAAACATTTGCAGAGGCAATATTATTATTAAATATTAGTATATCATATATAATATTAATATTTGTAGGGGTCTGAAACTCCAAAAAGGTATGCTTGAATCAGACAACCAAGCACTTAAGGCTAATTACCTATTCGATGTGAGATGATGGCTCTATATCCATATTTAGATGAGATGGTGCTGTAATGGCTCTCCTCACCATTGGTGGTCTCTGAATGTTTGGTGTTGAAATAATTGTAGGCAAGGATTGGAGGGCTGGGGGAAAGAAGTCAGAGGTACTTGGTGGCAGGACAAGGAAGAGAGAGACCGGAGATTCCAGAATCCAGGTTACATCTTTGGCAAACTGCAAGGCAGTTTGCTTGCCTCCTTCACGTCTCCCCTAAAGACTAAGGACTTTGATTTACCCTGACTCTGGCTGATCCTGAGGCCCTCCAGGGAGCTAGTCTGGACATTATAAATATTAATACTATTAAAATATTTAAAAGATAACAAACTATATCCTGGTTGGGTTTGTTCCTGGAATTTGTTTGGCTCAATATTAACAACACTATAAATATAATTCACCATATAAATTAAAAATAAATGATTTTATATGTGTATATATGTGTGTATATATATATATATATATAATCATATATAAATATATGTAAATCATCTATATACCTAAAATCATACATATATATTTATATATGTATAAATATGTTTTTAAAGGTAAAATGAAAATGACAAATATCTGTTTTTATTATTAATTTGATGAATTGTATCTATAGTTTTCTTAATATTAAGCCAAAATAACATTTTTGGTATAAATCATAAATCCAAGTAGTACATTGCATATAGTCTTTTAAATATATTGTTATAATCTTTGTTGCAAATAGTATATTCATATTTTTGTGTGTTTTCATATAAAATATATAAATATATACATATATATCTGCTACATTGTGAAGAAAAACAATTATGAAAGACTTGAAAATCATGACCATGGCCTATACCAATTTATGATTCCAAAAGTACTGAAAAATTAAATTTCTCACCTTTCAATAATGAGATATAATAGACTAAAACTACAGAATGATACATGTATTTTCAGATCCATATGATGATGATGTTATATAACTATTGTTGTTACAAAGGAAGGCTTTAATATTTATGGCATACATAAATTAATGGTGAATGGGAGAGAAATGATATTAAATGATACTAAAAACAAGAAGAAGAAAAAAAATTGTTGTTAGTCACATTTGACTCTTTGTGGCCCCAAGTACCATAGCATGCCAGTGTTTCACATCTCTTGCAGTACAAATTCATGGTCATTATTTCCATTATAACATCTAAAATCTCATCCTCTGTCATTCTCTTTTCTTTTGTTTTCAATCTTTTCCAGCATCAGTAATAACTTCCCTGATCACATTTTTTGTCCAAAATATTTAAGCTTCAGCTTCATTATTCAATTGTTAAATGAAAAACTAGAATAGATTTCTTTAAATATTGTCCTTACTGTCCAAAAAGATGACACTCAAATTTCTTCTCCAGGATGACTGTTCAAAAGTAGTTCATAACTTTATATACAGTCTTATTTTCTCTTCTTCTTTGTGTATGGAAATGAAATGTTCAAGATGTATATTATCTGATGACAGTTCCTTAACCATTTGTTTTTCAGAGCCCCAAACAGGAACTCAATTTATTATTTTAAAATTTCAGCAGTCTACAGTATGTGTCCTTGAATGTATACAATCTAAATCTTTCCTGGCAAGGTTTTGTGGCCTTTCCATTAAAACATATATGGGGCATTTCCATTAAAACATATATTGTTCTCCCCTTCTGTTTGTTGTGTGACTCACACATTATTTATTTCTATTATATCTCTATATATTTATTTTTATTTTAAGTTTCCTAAGGAATGTCTTTTATCAAACTGTAGAGAAAAATAGAAGATTTTAAAACAAAACAACAGGAAAATATACATTTTCAAGTATCCTACAATTTTTAAAAGTAATTTTTCTTTTTTTTCTTTTCTTTTTTTCTTAGTAAATTCATTTATTTAATACACATTACTTTATAAATCATGTTGGGAGAGAAAAAAATCACAGCAAAAGGGAAAAACCATGGGAGAGGGAAAAAATACATTAAAAAGTGAACATAGCATGTGTTGATTTACACTCACTCTCCTCAGTTCTTTTTCTGGATGAAGATGGGATTTTCTGTCCAATCTCTATTAGGATTGCTTTGGATTACTGAACCACTAAGAAGAACTAAATCTTTCACAGTGGATCATTGCACACTCTTGCTGTTAATGTGAACAATATATTCCTGGTTCTGTTGTTTCACTTAGCATCAGTTCATGTAAATTTTTCCAGGTCTTTCTACATTCAGCTTGTTCATCTTTTTTTAATAGAACAAAAATATTTCATTATCTTCATGTACCACAGCTTGTTCAGTCATTCCCCATTTGATGAGCATCTACTCCTTTTCCAATGTTTTGCTACCATCATCAAGATAAATTTTGCTATTATATTTTCTAGTTCTATAAAATAACTTTTGGCAGTTTGATTGGTATGGCATTGAACGGGTAGACCAATTTATTCAGAATTGTTATTTTTATTGTAGTAGCTTTGCCTATCCATGAGCAATTGATATTTTTCTGTTATGGGCCAGAACTCTGAACTTGAAACAAGGATTCTTACAAAGTGCTAAGTCAGTGGAATTGATGAGATAATGGTTATCTGCTTTAGCATGGTGATTAATAATTCTCTAAATTCAGCATGATTGATTTAATCTTACAACAAATAATGGTTTCTCAGTGAAATATCGATTGGTTTATATTCAGTGTAGAGCATATAAGCCAGCAGGATTCAGAACTGGAGAAAACAGTGGACTGGCGGAGAGCTCAGGCTCCTGAAGCCAAGGAGAGAGAGAGAGAGAGAGAGAGAGAGAGAGAGAGAGAGAGAGAGAGAGATTCATTTTCAAGTTCAGCAGCCTTGTGGTGGCTGGCCTGGCCTCCTACATTTTCTCCATTGAAACCAAGTACCCTCTAAAGGCCATGAGAAAGCTAGATGAGCACCAGGCAAAGGAGACAGTAAAGACTTTTGGACTTTACCACCTGGCTATTTGTGTGGTGATTACTCTACTGAAAAGAAGACTGCTCCAAGACCCCCAGAAAACTAAACAGAGAAAATTGTATTTTCCCAATTGTTTAGATATTTATGTGAAAAGTATTTTGTAATTGTGTTCATATAGTTCTGAGTCTCTCTGGAGCATTTTATTTTGTCTACAGTAATTTTAAATGGAATTTCTCTTTCTGTTTCTTGCTGATAGGCTTTGTCAATAATATACAGAAATGCTGATGGTATATGTGGGTTTATTTTATATTGTATAATTTTGTTAAAATTGTTAATTGTAAGTTTTTGGATGATTTTCTAGGATTCTTTAAGTATATGATCCTATCATCTGCAAAGAGAGTAGGTTTATTACCTCATTCATTGACTACCCTAATTCCTTCACTTTCTTTTTCTTTTCTTATTGCTAAAGCCAAAGTTTCTAGGATCATGTTGAATAATAGTGGTGATAATGGGCATCCTCCCTCCCCCCCCCCCCCGATCTTATTGGGAATGTGTCTAGCTTCTCTCCATTACAAATAATACTTGCTGTTGGTTCTAGATAATTATTTCTTATTTTTTTAAGGAAAGTTCCTTTTATCCCTAATGTTCTCTAATGTTTTTAATGGGAATGGGTGCTGATTTTTGTCAAAAGATTTTTCTGCATTTATTTAGATTATCATATGATTTCTGTTGGTTTTGTTATTGATATGGTTGATTATGGCAATAATTTTTTTTTGATATTGAACCAGCTCTGCATTCCTCATATAAATCACACTTTTTCATAGTATATTACCTGGTAAGTTGCTGTAATCTTTTTGCTTAATATTATATTTAAATTTTTTGCATCAATATTCGCTAGGGAGATTGGTTTGTAATTTTCTTTCTCTGCTTTGGCTTTTCCAGACTTGGGTATTAGTACCATATTTGTGTCATATAAGGAATTTGGAAAAATTCCTTATTTACCTATTTTTCAAAATAGCTTATGTAATATTGGAACTAATTGTTCTTTGAATGTTTGAATTCACTTGTGAATCTATCTGGTCATGAAGATTTTTTCTCAGGGGTTTATTAATAACTTGTTCAATTTCTTTTTCTAAAAATGGGACTATTTAAGTAATTTATTTCCTCCATTGTTAATCTGAGCAATTTATATTTTTGTAAATATTCATCCATTTCTAGTTAGATTGCCAGACTTGCTTTCATATATTTAAGCAAAATAGCCCCTAATTATTGCTTTAATTTCTTTGTCATTGGTAGTAAGTTCATCCCTTTCATTTTTGATTTTGTTAGTTTTTTTTTCTTTTCCAATTTCTGATCAAATTAAGCAAAACTTTATCTGTTTATCTGTTTGTTGAGTTTTTTTTCCATAAAACCAATTCCTAGTTTTATTTATTCAATAATTTTCTTTCTATTTTAGTAATCTCACCCTTGAGTTTCAGAATTTCTAATTTATCTTTAATTGGGAAGGATTAATTTGCTCTTTTTCTAGATATTTTAGTAGTGTGCTCAATTCATTGATCTCTTCTTTCTCCAATTTATTCATGGAACCATTTTGAGATATAAAATTTCCCCTTAGAATTGTTGTGGCTGTATCCCATAGGTTATATATATATATATATATATATATATATATATATATATATATATATATATATATATATATATATATATATATATATATATCTTTTTATTTACAAGATATATGCATGGGTAATTTTACAGCATTGACAATTTCCAAACCTTTTGTTCCAATTTTTCCCCTTCTTCCCCTCACCCCTCCCCCAGATGGCAAGTTGACCAATACATGTTAAATATGTTAAAGTATAAATTAAATACAATATAAGTATACATGTCCAAACATTTTGTTTTGTTGTACAAAAAGAATGGGACTTTGAAATGGTATATAATTAGCCTGTGAAGGAAATAAAAAATGCAGGTGGACAAAAATAGAGGGATTGGGAATTCTGTGTAATGGTTCATAGTCATCTCCCAGAGTTCTTTCACTGAGTGTAGCTGGTTCAGTTCATTACTACTCTATTGGAACTGATTTGGTTCATCTCATTGCTGAAGATGGCCACGTCCATCAGAATTGACCATCATATAGTATTGTTGTTGAAATATATAATGATCTCCTTGTCCTGCTCATTTTGCTCAGCATCAGTTCATGTAAGTCTCTCCAGTGCTTTCTGAAATCCTCCTGTTTGTCCCATAGGTTTTGGTATGTTGTCTCATATTTCATTACTGTCATTCTCTTGGATAAAATTATGTATTGTTTCTATGATTTGCTGTTTGACCCACTCTTTAAAAAAAAAAAAAGATTATTTATTTAATTTCCAATTTGTTTTTAGGCTATCTTTCCCTGACTCTTTATTGAATATGATTTTTATTGCATTATAGTTTGAAAAGAAATCATTTACTATTTCTGCCTTTCCTCATTTGAATGTGAGGTTTTATTGCCCTAATACTGCTCAAATTTTATGTAGGAGCCATGTGCTGCTGAGGAAAAGGTGTACTCTTTTCTGTCCTGTTCAATTTTCTCCAGTGGTCTATCATATCTAGATTTTCTAGGATTCTATTAACCTCTCTATTTTCTTTCTTGTTTACTTTGTGCTTACATTTGTCTGATTCCATAGGGGAAATGTTGAGGTCTCCCACTAGAATATTTTTTTTTATCTATTTTTTCCACTAACTGGCTTAAATTCTTTTCTAGGAATTTGCATGCACTACTTCTTGGTGCATTTAGTCGAGTTACTACTTCATTATTAACAGTAACCTTTGTCAAGATGTTCTTTTTTTCCTTTATCTCTTTTAATAAAACCTGTTTTTACTTTTGCTTTATCTGAGATCAGAATTGCCACTCCCGCTTTTTTTTTTTTTACTTCAGCTGAAGCATACTAAATTCTGTTAGTCTTTCACCTTTGTTCTTTTTGTGTTTCTGTGTGTCAAATATGTTTCTTGTAAACAACATATATTAGGATTCTGTTTTTAATCTATTATGCTATTTACTTCTATCTTAAGGGAGTGTTCTTCCCATTCAGATTAACAATTAAGATTACTAGCTCTATGTTTCCCGCCATCCTATTTTCTCCTCTGTATATATTTTAGTTTTCTCTTTCTATCCTATCCATAGACTTATGTTTTTTACCCACCCCACCCACATCTTTTATCACTACTTCTCCCTCTCTTAGTAGTGTTTTTTTTTTTAACCAACTCTACTCACTACCTTATCCTCTATCATCTTTTCTCCCTTCTTTTGCCTTTTTTTCCCCTAGTGTTTCTGCTTTCCCTTCTATCCTGCCCCTCCCTTTACTTTCTTCTTTCTCCTCTTAATTCTTTGTAGGATTAGATAAATGTCTACACTCAACTGATTGATTAAATTATCCCCTCTTAGAGCCAAAAGGGAGGAAATCAAGCTTCAGACAATAGTCACCCCCCTTCCTTTTTTCCCCTCTGTTGTAATAGGTCTTTTAGTCCTCTTCATGTGATCTACTTTTCTCTTTCCAGTATAGATCTTTTCCCACTCTTAATGTCTTTTTCTTTGATGTCATTACATCAGAATCTATTCACAAGCAGATCCTCAGACCATATGATGCCCCCTTCTTGTCAGCCCCAGTGACAAAGTTCACAAGACTTACAGACATTGTTTTCCAATATAGGGATGTAAACAGTTTAACCTTTAAATTATATATATATATATATATATATATTCCCCATGATTATCTTTCTATGCTTCTCTTGAATCCTATGTTTTTCAATTAATTTTCTGTTTAGTTCTGGTTTTTTTTCCAATAGAAATGATTGAAAGTCTTTTATTTCATTGAAGATCCATCACCTCCCCTGAAAGATGATGCTGAGTCTCACTGGGTAGTTAATTCTTGGTTATAATCCTAGGTCCTTTGCTTTCTGGAATATTCTATTCCAGGTTGTTTGATCCTTTATTGTAGAAGCTGTCAGATCCTGTGTAATACCTGGATTCTTTCAATGTGTATTTTCTTCCCCTGTTTCTAGAATATTGGGACAGTTTTCCCTAATGATGTTTTGAAGAATATTATACAGGTTTTTTTTTTTTGTTTGTTTGTTTTTTTGTTTTTTTGTTTTTTTGTTTTTTTTTGGTCTTGGCCTTTACATAGGATGAGAATTTAAGGAAACCAAGTGAGATAAGCAGTTGTAGCTCAAGCCCTAGAATGGAGAGCTCTGGGCCCTGGAGAGATAATAGGACTTCATAAGGGAATCAGGTTAATGAGCAAGATCCATCTGTATAATGGCATTACTGAATTCCAATTAAGTAGATCATACTTATTCAGCCAATAACTGATATAAAGACTTTTTCTTTACGTCACCATCTTTATTCTTTTTCTCTATGAAAGTCTTCTTCCTATTATATTCTCTGTTCTTGATTTGAAAATAAGTGAAAAGGAGTTTCACTTTCTTATGTCTCAGGAAAGACAAGTAGAGATTAAAAGATAAGAAAAGGGGTAAGGAAATGAACAAAAAAGAAGAAAGATGAAGGAGGAGCTAGAAAAAAAAAAGAGAGAATGAAAAGCATAAATGGAAAAGACCAAAAAGAAGAGATTAATGTCCAGGCCACAGAAGAAATCAATTATAATTAGTTTTAAATCTATGTTGTTACCATTTAAAGCATAGTAAATAAGAATATTTATGAATTTATTTTTAACAAAAAGTTTTCCTTAAAATAGCAGTGGGACGGAAAAACAAGTGCAGAATACACAGGAAAAATAACATAAATTACATGATTATATAATTAGAAGTTTGAAAAAAACCTTAGTTCAATAAAGTGATAACTGCGCCAAACTTTGGCCTCAACTTGACAGTACTGTTAAGAATTATAATAGCTTTCTATTTACCCTTGAATGGAGTCCTCCATTTGTCATCAGAAGAAACTAGCTTACTTCTTCCATATACTACTGTAATTCTAAGAGTTGGATGATAGCATTTCCCTTATAGCTAAGCCTTCTAGAAAGAGATGTTCTGCTTGACTATATTTGGCACTTGCTAACTCTATGACCTTAGGTAACATTCTTAAACTCTCTGAGCCACAGCTCCTCTGCTATAAAATGAGGGGACTGGATTAATTATCATTTAAGTCCCTGTTTGCCCCAGATTTATAATCCTATTTTCCCTCCTATCAGTCATAACCCTTAGGCAACTTGAGATTCCAGTTTAAATGTATGGTTTTATGAATCCTTTGTCACCATGAACTGAAGAGGGAGGGGGTTTGAAAGTTTGTAAGAAAAACAAAAGCTACTAAATAGAGAACAACCACTGCGTATCTTCAAATGGAGCAGTCATAGTTTCTGTCTCTCTTTTTCTCTCTCTTTTGATTGCATTGCTTGGGACTTTGTTTCACTCTTCCTTAAACTACATGAAGGGATTTTTCTCTTTCCTTTCCTAATTCAATCACACACAATTGGGAAAATGTATTTGTTTGGTTAAGCCTAAGAGTGAACTTTTAGTCTCTGCTTGACTTATTGGCTTTGTACTTCTTTCCTGGGCATCAGCCACTGAAAAATGAGGCTGAGACATGGGAGTTACCAGCTTCAGTAACTAATTTGTAAGTTTGAGACCTCAGAAGTCCATGGATGAAAAAACCAATAAGAAACAGTTCCTGACATGATCCCCTTTCTCAGAGACAAAAGTGACCACTAATAGAAGAATAAGTGGCAAATGCCTCACTATCCAGAAGATTTGAACCATAAGTAATTTACAACCATAAGTCAATTTACAAATAAAACCTAGCAATGAGTTAAGAGATGATAATATTTAAGTCAGAGTAATTTCATCCACTTTTCCCTCCTCATCAAGAATTCCAAATTTGCTTTTAAATATTGCTTTGTGGTTTGATTCATTGTCCTGACTATCACAACTAAAGACAAGCCACACATATCTTTATGTTTCATTTTCATCATATGTTAAAAAAGAAAGTTTGGGAAACTTTAAAAATTACACATATTTATGATAGAAAATATTTTCTAATTAGAAGACAAAAACCTTTTAAATTTGTATCAGTGTGTTATTAGGAATGTCAAGCAGTGAATAATCTGTCAGGTCTTTTACTTCTACCTTATACTTTGAGTTACCTGACAAGAAATGTGGAGGAGCTAGCATTAAAAAGACTTTTTGCCAAACTTGTTAGAGCCAAATTGAAGATCTGGGAGACTTGCCTCTCTCTATAGATTGATTCTAAATATGCACAGGTGTTGCTTTTCCTCAATTTAGCATAATTTGAGCAATAATTTTGGATTATGAATAGAGAATGAAAGGAGATAAAATAGAGGCTCCTAGTAGTCAGTACATAGCATTTACATAGAACTTTAAGGTTTCCAGTGGAGGAAGAAAACATTTGTGATCAAAGAAGAACTAGAGATCATTATTGATCACAAAATATAAAATTTTGATTATATCAAATTAAAAGGCCTTTGTACAAACAAAACTAATGCAAACAGGATTAGAAGGGAAGCAACAAACTGGGAAAACATTTTTACAGTTAAAAACTCTGATAAAGGCCTCATTTCCAAAATATATCGAGATTGACTCTAACATATAAGAAATCAGCCATTCTCCAATTGATAAATGGTCAAAGGATATGAACAGACAATTTTCAGATGATGAAAATGAAACTATTTCTACTCATATGAAAGAGTGTTCCAAATCACTATTGATCAGAGAAATGCAAATTAAAACAACTCTGAGATGCCACTACATACCTCTCAGATTGGCTAAGATGACAGGAAAAAATAATGATGAATGTTGGAGGGTATGCAGGAAAACTGGGACACTGATGCATTGTTGGTGGAGTTGTGAACATATCCAACCATTCTATTTTTGTTCGTTTATTTGTTTTTGTCTTTTTTTTAAAATAACTTTTTATTGATAGAACCCATGCCAGGGTAATTTTTTACAGCATTATCCCTTGCATTCACTTCTGTTCCGATTTTTACCTCCTTCCCTCCACCTCCTCCCCCAAATGACAAGCAGTCCTTTATATGTTGAATAGGTTACAGTATATACTAGATACAATATATGTGTGCAAAACCAAACAGTTTTCTTGTTGCACAGGGAGAATTGAATTCGGAAGGTATAAATAACCCTGGAAGAAAAACAAAAATGCAAACAGTTTATATTCATTTCCCAGTGTTCTTTCTTTGGGTGTAGCTGCTTCTGTCCATCTTTGATCAACTGAAACTGAATTAGCTCTCTTTATCAAAGAGAACCACTTCCATCAGAATACATCCTCAGACAGTATCGTTGTTGAGGTATATAATGATCTCCTGGGTTGTGCTCATTTCACTTAGCATCAGTTCATGTAAGTCTCTCCAAGCCTCTCTGTATTCATTCTGCTGGTCATTCCTTACAGAACAGTAATATTCCATAACGTTCACATACCACAATTTACCCAACCATTCTCCAATTGATGGGCATCCATTCAATTTCCAGTTTCTAGCCACTACAAAAAGGGCTGCCACAAACATTTTGACACCAGGCCCCTTTCCCTTCTTGACTATCCCTTTGGTATATAAGTCCAGTAATAACACTGATGGATCAAAGAATATGCACAGTTTGATAACTTTTGGGGCATAATTCCAGATTGCTCTCTAGAATGGTTGGATATGAAACTGTGCATACCCTTTGATCCAGCAGTGTTTCTACTGGGCTTATACCCCAAAGAGATACTCAAGAAGGGAAAGGGACCTGTATGTGCCAAAATGTTTGTGGCAGCCCTGTTTGTAGTGGCTAGAAGCTGGAAAATGAATGGATGCCCATCAATTGGAGAATGGTTGGGTAAATTGTGGTATGTGAATGTTATGGAATATTATTGTTCTGTAAGAAATGAGCAGCAGGATGAATACAGAGAGGCTTGGAAAGACTTACATGAACTGATGCTGAGTGAAATGAGCAGAACCAGGAGATCATTATATACTTCAACAACAATACTGTCTGAGGATGTATTCTGATGGAAGTGGATATCTTCAACAAAGAGAAAATCCAATTCAGTTCTAATTGATCAATAAGGGACAGAATCCACTACACCCAGAGAAGGAACAGTGAGAATTGAATGCTGACTACTTGCATTTTTGTTTTTCTTTCCAGGTTATTTTTACCTTCTGAATCCAATTCTTCTTGTGCAACAAGAAAACTGTATGGTTCTGCACACATATATTATATCTAGGATATACTATAACATATTTAGCATGTATAAGACTGCCTGCCATCTAGAGAAGGGGGTGGAAGGAGGAAAGGGAAAAGTCAGAACAGAAGTGAGTGAAAGAGATAATGTTGTAAAAAAAAATCACCCATACATATGTTCTGTCAATAAAAAGTTATAATAAAAAATAATAAAAATAAATAAAATAAATAAATGATTCTTCCTAACTTCAAAAAAAATATTTAAGGTTTCCTAGGTGCTTTAAAATATTTCATGTTATTCTCACAACAATCCCAAAGATATATATCCAAGTATCAAATTTTAATGAACTTAAGTGACTTGGTTCATATAGATAGTAATTTATCTGAGAACAAATTTGAACTCAGTTCTTCCTGACTCAAATCTTTTTTGTGTGTTATCAATGCCTTTAGTAGTTGGATGAAGCCTATGGACTCTTCTCAGAGTAACGTATTTAAATAAAGGAAACAATTTCAGTTAGATGTTAGTGAGAATAAGCATATTTACACACATGCAAATATAGTTTCTATTCAAGTTCAAGGTTATAATTTAAAAGAAGTTTTTTTTTTTGCATTACAAAGTTAATTTTATATCAGATGTATATGAAAAAAAAGTTGTATATGGTTATGACCATAAAAATTTAGTCCATGGAGGTCATGAAGTCAGACATGACAACAACAACTAAAGATTAAAGGAAGGTAAATGCTCATTATACAGTCAGACTAATTATAATGACTTCTACAAAATATATTTCCCCTAAATATTTCATCTACAGACTATATTTCAACGGATAAAACTTATGGTTTCAAGAGATAACTATTACAATATCTATGTAGACAGATATTTCTATATCTATTTCAACTGAGATTTCAGTAAAGATGACACAGAAATAGAGACATAGCTATATAAAGATGTAGACAGAAAAAAAGATTACATAAAGGTATAGACAGATATGGATTAAAGTTAGATACATGTCTAGAACAACAGTATACTGATAAATACTGCATTAAATACTGAAAAACTGCATTAAAAGGCTATCAATGTTTGAATATTTTATTAGGAGGTTGATATGAAAAAAAATTCAGAGAAACATTCACACCAGTAGAATAACTTACAATGGATAAATCAGAGCAATCTTTTTTTATTTTTTATATCCTCTTTCCAATCAGCTTAAAGATATGCTGTTGTTCTTATTCTTGTTTTAGTTGTTTTCTTTTCCAAAGGAAAAAAAAATGAAAATTTCAAGTATAGGTGGAAATTTCTCCAGCACTACACTTTGAGGAAAAGGGAAGGAAAACATTTGTTCACTAGAATTTCATCATTAAATTTCTTAGCTACTGATTCAACTGGGTCTCAGCTTCAGTCATTAACAATTTTCTTTTTCTCTTCCTGTCCATTCTCTTCTCACCTTTCCAGCTCAATTTGTCTGATACCAAAATAGGTACAGAAATGATTTCTCTGAATCCACTGGAACTTTCCCCCACCAAACTGAACTCTGAAACATAATATAACTTTTGGATTCTCTGTCGCCCCAGGAAGGTCCTCCAAAGTTTCTGGGATTTTGTGGCTCTGTAATTCAAAACTATCTGATTGACAGAAGAGGAAACAAATTACATAAATAACCCTATTTTAGAAAAAGAAATTGAACAAGCTATTAATCAACTAGCAAAGAAAAAAATCTCCAGGACCAGATGGATTTGCAGGGTCAGGTGAATTCTACCATTTAAAAAACAATTAATTCTAATACTAGATAAGCTATTTGGAAAAATAGAAAAAGAAGGAGTCCTACATGGTGCTGATATTTAAATCAGGTAGGGTCAAAACAAAGAAAGAAAATTATAGACCAATTTTCCTAATAAATATTGACAAAAAAAATCTTAAGCAAAGAGATTATAGCAAATTCTCATCAGGATAATATGTGACCAAGTAGGATTTATATCAGGAATTTAGGGCAGGTTCAATATTAGGAAAACTATTAGCGTAATTGACTATCAATAACCAAACTAACAAAAATCATATAATTATCTCAATAAATGCAGAAAAAGCATTTGATAAAATCCAAAACCCATTCCTATTAAAAACATTAGAGAGCATAGGAATAAATGGAGCTTTCTTTAGAATGATCGTTAGCGTAAGCAAACCATCAGTAAACATCATATATAATGGAGACAAACTAGAAGCATGCCCAATTAGATCAGGAATGAAACAAGGTTTCCCACTATCATCATTACTATTCAATATTGTATTAAAATATTAGATTTAGCAATAAGAGAAGAAAAATAAATTAAAGTAATTAGAGTAGGTAATGAGGAAATCAAAGTAGCATTTTTTGCAGATTATATGATGATATACTTAGAGAATTCTAGAGAATCAACTAAAAAATTACTAAAAATAATTAACAACTTTAATAAAGTGCAGGATACAAAATAAAACCCTGTTGTCAGCATTTCTATATATTACCAACAAAGTCCAGCAGCAAGAGATACAAAGAAAAATTCCATTTAAAATAATTGTAAATAATATAAAGTATCTGGAAGTCTACCTGCCAAGACAAAGTCAGGAACTATAAAAACACAATCACAAAAACACTTTCCACACAAAGTTAGATCTAAACAATTGAATAAGTATAAGTGTTTATGGGTAGGCTGTGAATATAATAAAAATAACAATTCTATTTAAATTAATTTATTTATTAAGTGCCTTACCAATCAGACTGCTGGGAAATTGCTTTGTAGAGCTTGAAAAAATAGTAAAGTTCATTTGGAAGAACAAAAAGTCAAGAATTTCAAGGGAATTAATGAAAAATACAAATGAACATGGACTACCTGTATTCAACCAAAAATTATATTATACAACAGCACTCATCAAAATCTAAGAAAGAAAAAAAAATCTAAGAAAACCTAGTGGCTAAGAAACAGACTAGTTGATCAATGGAATAGGTTAGGCTCACTAGACGCAATAGTCAATGATTCTAGTAATATAGTATTTGATAAACCCAAAGACTTCAGCTTCTTGAATAAGAACTTACCATTTGACAAAAATTGCTGGGAAAATTAGAAAATAATATGACTGAAAGTAGGCATTGATCAACATTTAACCCACTATACCAAGATAAGGTTGAAATGGGTTCATGTCTTAGACATAAAGGATGATACTATAAGCAAATTAGGAGAACAAGGGATAGTTTACCTCCCAGAACTGTGGAGAAGTTCATGGCCAAGAAGAACTAGAGAATATTCTGAAATATAAAATGGATAATTTTAAATATATGAAATCAAAAAGTTTCTGTACAAAGAAAACCAATTCAGATGAGATTAGAAGGAAAGCAGAAAAGCGGGGGGAATTTTTTACATGCAAGCATTCTGATAAAGGCCTCATTTCTAAAATAGATAGAGAATTGAGTCAAATTTATAAAAATAGAAGCCATTCTCCAATTGATAAATAGTCAAAGGATATGAACAATTTTCAAATGAAAGAATTAAAATCATTTCTAGTCATTTGAAAAATGCTGTAAATCACTATTAATCAGAGAAATGCATATTAAGACAATGCTGAGGTACTACTACACACCTTTCAGATTGGTTGAGATGACAGGAAAAAATAATTATATATGTTGGAGGGAATGTGGGAAAACTGGGATACTAATGGTGTTGGTGGAGTTGTGAACTCATCCCACCATTCTGGAGAGCAATTTGGAGCTTTGGCCAAAAGTTTATCAAACTGTGTATAAAATAGTGTTTCCACTGGGTCTGTATCCAAAAGAGATCATAATAAAGGGAAAAGAACGTACATGTGCAAAAACTTTTGTGGTAGTGTTTTTTATAGTGGCAAGGAACTAGAAACTGAATGAATTCTATCAGTTGGAGAATAGCTCAATAAGTTATGGTATATCAATGTTAAGGAATATTATTGCTGTATAAGAAACAAACAAAGGATGATTTCAGAAACTCTGATGGACATGGTTCTTTTCAACAATGAGGTGATTCAGACCAGCTCCAATGGACATGAGCCATTGGCATCCAAAAAGAAAACTGTGGGAACTGAATCTGTGTCACAATGTAGTATTTTCATTATTTTTGTTGTTGTTTGCTTGCTATTTTTTCTTTTTCTCACTTTTTTTTCTTTTTGTTCTGATTTTTCTTCTGCGGCATGTTAAATGGGGAAATATGTATAGCAGAACTGCACATGTTTTACATATATTGGATTTCTTGCTATCTAAGGAAGAGGTGGAGAAAAAGAAGGGAGAAAAATTTGGAACACAAAGTTTTGCAAGATTAAATGTTCAAAGCTATCTTTGTATATATATTATGAAAAGAAAGGGCTATTGTTTTTAAAAATCCAAGCTATTTATCTAATCAATCATTTATCATCTATCTACACTCAGTTGCAAATATATACACATATTCAAATGTATGCATATATACATATGTATATATACAAAAACAATGAGTGTATGCATGAATACATATGCATATGTACTTATGAATATTTGTATCAACATGCATGTGTCTATATAGACCCATATAAGCACACACACACACACACACACACAGAGGCATATGCACATGTGTGATATAAACAACATACATGTATCTTCACTGTATAATATTAGTATATTGTGCACAAATGTATACATATAGAGTTGTACGTGTGCGTATGTGTGTGGGTGTGTAGAAGTCATAGAGTTGAGAGGAGACTTTGTGTTATAGTTCATAGAGAACTTTCATGAGTCATGAAGCATTTAGGTTAGAATGTACTTCTAAAAACTGTTGTGTAAACAGAGCATGTCACTTAACCCTCAGTGACACAAGTTTAATTCAAATATACGGTAAGCATGTTTTCTTCTTGGAATTCAAATTATTTGACTTTAAGATCACTCTTCCAATGTCTCTTTAAAGGGCAAAGAACTTATGCACATTGGATGGAAAGCAAAACAAAGGGAAAAAATAGATTGTAACTTCTCCAAGAAGAAGATAAGTGATAAAGTAAGGACTAGACCCCAGTTTTCTTGATTACTTAAAACACTTACTACATATGTGGCTTTCAAAAAGTTATTTAACCTATCAGCCTCAATTTCAACATTGTGAAAGAAAAATAAAATTAGAACTACTACAGAGTTGTCCTGACCATCATAAGAAATATACGTAAAGTTATTTGCAAACCTCAAAATGATAAATAAATATATGACAAATAATAGTATTGACAGCAGAAAAGAGCAAGAGCAACAGAAGTAGCATTAATAATAGTAATAAAATTATTAAATTATAGTAGAGTAATAGTAGTAGTAGTAGTAATAGCAGTAGCAGCAGCAGCAGTAGCAGCTGTAGCAACAGCTAAAGTGGTAATAGTGGTGGTAGTCATGGTAATAGAAGTATTAGTAATAATAGTGGTTGGTAATCCATCAAGTAGAGGATCCGCAGGATACATTAACCTTAATAGTACTTTTACCATAATTCTCTCCTTTTTTTCTACTCAGGGACTCATTTCTATCTAAACTTCTACAATAAAGACCAAGATTTTTTTTCTGCCTGCCATCTTTCCTCAGTCCAATTTTTCTTTCACACACATATCAAAGAGATTTTTTTTTTAATGCAGAAATGATATTCCTTGAAAGCATTTCATGATCTTGCTCAGTAAATTCAATGGTTCCCACTTACCTTTGGCAGCAAAAGCAAAGTACTCTGTTTGGGCATGGAAAGTCTTCACAACCTGTTCCCAGACAGCCGTTGCAACATATTCCTTTTATACATTAATCACCTTCACATACTTTCTGGTCCAGCCAAGTTGTCATTCTTGTTGTTTCTCATACATAGAACTTTATTTCTGTCTTCAAGCATTTATTTGCATTGGCTGTTACTCATGCCTAGAATGCTTTCCTTTTCCCTTCACCTCTAAGAATTTCTAGTTTTATTCAAAACTGAACTCATTCATACTTTCCACAAAAAGCTTTCCTGATCTTCTCCAACTATGATACCCTTCCCCCAAAGAAATGTTTTACCCATTTTGTTTATAGTTTGTATATGCATACATGTATAAGCTCCGTCTTCCCAAATATAAAGTAATTTCCTTGAGGGCAAGAGATTGCATTTCATTTTGTCTTTGCGTATTCAGTACCTAAAAATAGTTCTTGAAACATAAATGTTTGTTGATAGTTTTTTTTTTTAACTTTAAAAGAATATTTCAGAGTTCTACCTTCCAGTTTGATTCATATTGTCAGCAATTATGCTGCATATCACTTTAGATCTTCTTATGTGTCAAACTTTGAAAAAACTACAGTTATCAAAAGGACTTTGTGCTTTTTTCATCTGCAATCATCTCTGTATTCAACACTGAAATGTTTCATTTTCAATTGTAGTCCAAGAAGTCCTTGTAATTGCATTTTATGCTTGAAGGCTTGATCATCAATTAATTACAAGTATGGGAGTCTTCTGATTGGCCTCTCCTTTGTTGATTTCAGATTACACTGAAGAGCTTTTCAATGAGTGGTAATACTTTCCAAATAACTTTTCCTCTTATCAGAAGAAAGGGCCATTAGCACCCAGGACTTAACATTATTGAGATAAAAATACTTGACATTTATTTATTTGAAAATTTACTCAAGTCCTGAAAGAAAAAAAGAAATAGCAGCAAGAATCCTTGTAATCAGAAAAGAGTAAATTACTCACTTTGAGAAGGGAATTAACTCTTATTAAATCTAAAATTACCTAAAGCAGTGATGGACTGAATAGTCATATTGTGTATTTGTTTGTATGTATGCACACACACACACGTATTACATAAATTGCAAAGTCAAAAAGAGGGGAAACATTAAGGTAATGATGATGTCAAGATCATGTCAGCATGATATAAAAATTACTTCTGTGTAAGATTTGGTACAAGTGATATTCAGGCAAAGCTTTTTAGAAAATTGGAAACTCTGATCAAGTGTTTAAGAACAAGAAATAGCATTCCTCATTTGATAAATGTTGAAGGTATATGAAGAAATAGGTTTCAGAGGAAGAAATCAAAACTATCCATAGTCAGACAAAAAATACTCAATCACTAATAATTAGAGAAATGCACATTTAAACAACTCTGAGCTACTACATTAAATCCATTGCATTGAGAGAAAAGAAAAAAAAATGACAAATTCTGGAGATGTGGAAGAATACAGACTTTAATACACTATAGGTATTTTATACATGTCCAACCTTTATAGAGAAAAATTTATAATTATGTACTCCCGAGAAGCTATTAAACTGTGCATGCCCATTCTGGGTGGATAGCCCAAAGAAATTATTTTTTTTTTTTTAAGGAAAAGAATCTATACCAACTATTTACAGTTTTTTTTTTCTTTTGTGGTAACAAGAATTGAAAACTGAGGTGATAGCCATGAGTTGGGATTTTTATTCTTTTCTGCTCTAAGATATAGTGAAGAGAATGGTTTCAGAAAAACTAACTCCACATATGCCAATAAATGCCAAACCAAAAAAAAAAAAAAATCACTGTCTAGTTCAATACAGATAGTCTTTCTTATGACTTGTTAACTATATGTGGCCACAAGTAGAGTACTGAGCAAGTAATGTATTTGAAGTCAGAAGGATGAGTTCAAATCCTAACTGATATTAATTTTGTAACCCTGGGCAGCTACATGGTTACAGTGGATAGAATACTGATCCTAGAATATTCATCTTTCTGAGTTCAAATATGGTCTCAGACTTAGTATCTGGGCAAGACACTTAATTTAATTTGTCTTTGTTTCCTCATTTATAAAATGGGCTGGAAACAGTAAATCACTCCATTGTCGATAAAATCCCAAATGTGATCACAAAAAATTGGGACATGCTTGGAATGACTGAACAAATAAAACCATTTGCAACACACATGCACAATACATATATATAGATACATGCATGTGTACAAACACATGTATATTTATATATGTGCATAAGTATATACATACATTTGTACATGTGTACAACTTATAGCATTATTCCTAGATTTAAGTAACTGCTCCAAGAAATGTTATACATAATGGTTACTAAGATACTATTAGCACTAGAGTTCAGCTACATTAAATGTTAAATGGGCAATTGTGGACTGAACCATCGTGTTACACATTGTTTCTTTGGATGTATATATTACCTGTTCCAATCAATTTATAAATGGACATTTGGAACATAAACTGAATCTTTATGTTTCAGACTCATTGTCTTTATAAATGGTTCACAATTCATTCTAACCTCGAGTAAAAGAAGAATAAATTTAATAATGTCTTACTTGCTCTGAAGACTCAAGGAGAAGAATTCTATCTGACTAGAAGGAAATTGTTTTGCAAGTTTCTTTCTTTTCTAATCTTGATTTACTGCTTGGCTGGACCTACAGAGTGTGGGGACACAATAATACACCCAATATGATATTTAGGTATTGAGTATAGACCAGGCTTGGGTCTGGGGGAAATTACATTAAATGGGAAGAAGTTCTCTTTTCTTTTCTTTTTTAAATTATAACTTTTATTGGTAGAATATATGCATGGATAAATTTTACAACATTATCCCTTGCTCTTACTCTGTTTCAACTTTTCCTTTCCATCTCTCCATATCCTCACCTAGATGGCAGGCAGTCTTATACATGTTAAACATGTTAAAGTATATCTTAGATACAATATATGTGTGCTGATCCATACAGTTCTCTTGTTGCACAAGAAAAATTGGATTCTGAAGGTAAAAATAACCTGAGAAGAAAAACAAAAATGCAAGTAGTCCACATTCATTTCCCAGTATTCTTTCTCTGGGTGTAGCTGATTCTGTCCATCATTGATCAATAGGAACTGAACTGGATCTTCTCTTTGTCAAAAATATCAATTCTATCAGAATACATCCTCATACAGTATTGTTGTTGAAGTGTATAGTGATCTCCTGGTTCTGCTCATTTCACTTAACATCAGTTCATGTAAGTCTCTCCAAGCATCTCTGTATTCTTCCTGCTGGTCATTTCTTACAGAACAATAATATTCCATAACATTCATATACCACAATTTACCCAGCCATTCTCCAATTGTTGAGCATCCATTCAATTTCCAGTTTTGAGACACTACAAAAAAGGGTTGTCACAAACATTTTGGCACATAGAGCTCCCTTTCCCTTTTTTAATATCTTTTTGGGATATAAGGCCTGAATCAAAGGGTATGCACAGTTAGATAAAATTTTGAGCATAATTCCAGATTGCTCTCCAGAATGCTTGGATCAGTTCTCACCTCCACCAACAATGCATCAGTGTCCCAGTTTTCCCACATCCACTCCGACATTCATCATTATCTTTTCCTGTCATCTTAGCCAATCTGACAAGTGTGTAATGGTATATCAGAGTTGTCTTAATCTGCATTTCTCTGATCAATAGTAATTTTGGAACACTCTTTTATATGAGTAGTAATAGTTTCAATTTCATCATCTGAAAATTGTCTGTTCATATCCTTTGACCATTTATCAATTGGAGAATGGCTTGATTTCTTATACATTAGAGAAAATATTCGATATATTTTGAAAATGAGGCCTTCATTGGAACTTTTAACTGTAAAAATGTTTTCCCAGTTTATTGCTTCCTTTCCAATCTTATCTGCATTAATTTTATTTGTAAAAAAGCTTTTCAATTTGATATAATCACAGTTTTCTATTTTGTGATGAATAATGGACTTTCCTTTGGTAGATAGATACCCAAATATTTTATGCTATTGACAGTTATTCTGAGTGAAATTTCAGTTTGTATCTCTTGCTGTTGGGTTTTGTTGGTGATGTATAAAAATGCTGAGGATTTATGGGGATTTATTTTGTATCCTGCAATTTTGCTAATGTTGTGAATTATTTCTAATAGCTTTTTAGTAGAATCTCTGGGGTTCTCTAAGTATACCATCATATCATCAGCAAAAAGTAATAATTTGGTTTCCTCATTACCTACTCTAATTTCTTTGATTTCTTTCTCAACTCTTATTGCCAAAGCCAGCAATTCTAATACAATATTGAATAGTAATGGTAATAGTGGACAACCTTATTTCACTCCTGATCTTACTGGGAATGGTTCCAGTTTATCCCCATTACATATAATGCTTACAGGTGATTTTAAATAGATGCTCCTGACTATTTTAAGGAAAAGTCCATTTATTCCCTATACTCTCAAGTGTTTTTATTAGGAATGGATGTTGGATTTTATTAAATGCTTCTTCTGCATCTACTGAGATGGTCACATAATTTTTTATTAATTTGGTTATTGATTTAGATAGTTTTCCTGATATTGAATCAGCCCTACATTCCTGGTCATAGTGTATTATGCTAGGGATGTTTTTCTATAATCTTTTTGCTAATATTTTATTTAAGATTTTAGCATCAATATTCATTACAGGGATTGGTCCATAATTTCTTTCTCTGTTTTTAACCTACCTGGTTTAGATATCAGTACCATGTCTGTGTCATAAAAGGAATTTGGTAAGACTCCTTCAATCCCTATTTTTTTCAAATAGTTTATATAACATTGGAGTTAACTGTTCTTTAAATTTTTGGTAGAATTCACATATAAATCCATCTGTTCCTGGGGATTTTTTCTTAGGGAGTTGATTAATAGCTATTCTATTTCTTTTCCTAAAATGGGATTGTTTAACCAATTTATTTCTTCCTCTGTTAATCCAGGCAAGCTTTATTTTTGAAAGTATTTTTCCATTTCATTTAAGGTATTGAATTTATTGGCATAAAATTAGGCAAAGTAATTCCTAATTATTGCTCTAATTTTGTCTTTATTAGTGGCGAGTTCTCCCTTTTCATTTTTAAGACTAACAATTTGATTTTCCTCTTTCCTTTTATTGATCAGATTTACTAAGAGTTTATCTATTTTGTTGTTTTTTTTTCATAAAACCAACTCTTAGTTTTATTTATTAATTCAATAGTTTTTTTTATTTCAATTTTATTAATCTCTCATTTTATTTTTAGAATTTCAGGTTTAGTGTTTGACTGGGGGGGTGTTAATTTGTTCCTTTTCTAGCTTTTTTAGTTGCAAGCCCAATTCATTGACCTTCCCTTTCTGTATTTTATACAAGTAAACCTCTAGAGATATAAAATTTCCCCTTATTACCACTTTTGCTGCATCCTGCACATTTTGGTATTTCATATCTCATTGTTGTCATTTTCTTGGATGAAGTTACTAATTATGTCTATAATTTGCTATTTCACCCAATCATTCTTTAGGATGAGATTATTTAGTTTCCAATTATTTTTGGTCTATTTTCCCCTGGCTTTTTATTGAATGTAATTTATATTGTATCATAATCTGAAAAGGATGCATTTACTGTTTCTGCCTTTCTGCACTTGAATTTGAGGTTTTTGTGTCCTAACACATGGTCAATGTGTGTATAGGTTCCATGAACTATTGAGAAGAAAGTATACTCCTTTCTGTCTCCATTTAGTTTTTTCCCAGAGATCTATCATACCTAATTTTTCTAGTATTCGATTTACCTCTTTGAATTCTTTCTTATTTATTTTGTGGTTTGATTTCTCTAATTCTGAAAGTGCAAGATTGAGATCTCCCACTATTATACTTTTGTTGTCTATTTCTTCTTCCAGATCTCTTAATTTTTCCTTTAAGAATTTAGATATTGCATTACTTGGTGCATATATGTTTAATATTGATATTGCTTCATTATTAGCTACCTTTTAACAAGATACAGTGCCCTTCCTTATCTCTTTAATCAGATCAGTTTTGGCTTTTGCATTATCTGAGATCAGGATGGCTATCCCTGCTTTTTTGACTGCCATTTACCTTTATTCTGTATGTATCACCCCGCTTCAAGTGTGTTTCCTGTAAACAACATAGTGGAGGATTCTTGCTTTTAATTCAGTCTGTTCTCTGCTTTTGCTTTATGGGGCAGTTTACTCCATTCACATTTATGGTTAAAATTATTGATTCTATATCACTTGCCATCTTTTGAACCTCTTCTTGTGCTTTTCTCCTTTCCTTTCTCCTTACCACTTTCCTCTATATTAAACTTGTGAGTACCACTTGCCTCTCACAGCCCTCCCTTTTTAGGATCCCTCCCCCCACCTTAGATTTCCTCCCTTTTTCTTACCTGTTTTCCTCACAATTTCTGTATTCCTTTCTACTTAGCCAGCAGACAAGCAGAGAAACTAAAAACACAGGGGGTGAAGAATACAACCCCAAACAACTGGAGTCTGGCGGGACCTGGCCATCCCTCCCCCACAATGTTTCAGCATGCTCTCAGAATCTCAGAGTGCAGGAGCAGCACAGCCATTGCTGTCCTGCTAGTGCCTCGCTGCTGCCCCCCGCAGTCTGTAGAAGACGCTCGGTAATGCCACCCAGCCTCCCCCCCCCTCAAAAAAAAAAAAAAAAGCAGATTCCATTTGGGTTTTTCTTTTCTTTGCTAGTTTGTCTTTGATTCTTCTCTGACAAAATGACCAAAAAATTTAAATGGACCTTAACCACTGATAGCTTCTATATGGATAGAGAGCAGACTCTAAACCCTGAGGAGACTAAAAACAGACTATCTCCAGATGAATCCCCAAAGGAGGATATCACCTAGTCCTCAACACAGATGAATCTCATAGAAGAAATTAAAAAGGCTCTCACAAGAGAGCTAGAAGAAAAATGGGAAAAGGAAAGGGAGGCTTGGCAAGAAAGTCTGGAAAAGTCATCCCACTCATGTAAAAACAGAGTAGATAAAGAAATCAAATCGTTGAAAAATAGAATTAGTGAACTGGAAACAGAAAATAGCTCTTGAAAAAATAAAATTGGCAAAACGGAAAAAAAATTCCATAGAACAAATCAACTCACTTAAAAACTCAATTGGTAATTAGAAAAAGATATTTTAAAAGTGAGTGAAGAAAATCACTGAAAATCAGAATCGGACTTCCTGCCAAGATGGCGGAGAGGAGGCACACAGCTGTGTAGCTCCGCGTTTTCTCTCACTATCCATTTCATTACAAGCCTCTGAATTAATCCTTGACTGAAAAAAACCCCACAAATAGTTACCAAGAGAATCCATCCTTGAAATTCGCCAAGAAAGATCTGTTTTTGCTTGAGGGCTGGGATAGTTTTGGATGAGGCGCAGGGTGCAGGGAAGCAGCTGAGAGCACGGCAGGCAGCTCACAGCCGAGCAGACTGGAGAGGAGGTGGGGTGTGATTGCAGCCGTCTCTGCGGGGAGAGCTTTGCTACAGGTTTGGATACTTTGCTCTGGCAGCAAGGCAGCAGTCCAGGAGAGAAGCTATAAACACCTGGGCGAAGAATATAACCCCAAACAGCTGGAGTCTCTCGGGACCTGGCCACCCCTTCTCCCCCACACACAGTGACTCAGCACGCTCTGGGATCTCAGAGCACAGGCGCAGCACAATAGGGCTAGTGCCTCGCTGCTGCCCCTACAGTCTGTAGAGGAAGCTCGGTAACACCACCCAGCCCCTCCCTGCAAAAAGCAGACTCCAAATTAGGGATGATTTCTTTTTTTCTTTTTCCTAGTTTGTCTTTGATTCTTTGATATAATGAGCAAAAAACTGAAGAGGACTTTAACTCTTGACAGCTTCTATACAGAAAGAGAGCAGACTCTAAATCTGAGGAGACTAAAAACAGACAGTCCCCAGGTGAATCCCCAAAGGAGGAGATCATCTGTTCCTCAGCACAGATGAACCTCATAGAAGTAATTAAAAAGGCTCTCACAAGGGAGCTAGAAGAAAAATGGGAAAAGGAGAGGGAGGCTTGGCAAGAGAGTCTGGAGAAGTCATCCCACTCATTTAAAGAGAGACTGGATAAAGAAATAAAATCCTTGAAAAATAGGATTAGTGAACTGGAAAAAGAAAACAGCTCTCTAAAAAACAAAATTGGTGAAATGGAAAAAAATTCCACAGAACAAAAGAACTCAATGGGACAATTAGAAAAAGATTTTTAAAGAGTGAGTGAAGAAAACGCTTCATTAAAAATCAGAATTGAACAATTGGAATTGAATGACTCGAGAAGACAAGAAGAATCAGTCAAGCAAATCCAAAAAAATCAAACAATGGAAAAGAATGTGAAATACCTTCTGGGGAAGACAACAGACCTGGAAAACAGATCCAGGAGAGACAATCTGAGAATCATTGGACTCCCAGAAAAGCATGATGAAAAAAAGAGCCTGGACACTATTTTTCCAGGAGATTATCAAAGAGAACTGCCCAGAAGTCATAGGAGCAGAGGATAAAATAGACATTGAAAAAATTCATCGATCACCCACTGAAAGGGATCCTAAAATCAAAACACCAAGGAATATAGTGGCCAAATGCCAGAACCCTCAGACGAAGGAAAAAATACTGCAAGCGGCTAGAAAAACCCAATTCAAGTATCGGGGAGCCACAATAAGGATCACCCAGGATCTGGCAGCATCCACACTAACAGATCGAAGGGCCTGGAATATGATATTCCGAAAGGCTAAGGAACTTGGTATGCAATCAAAAATAAGTTACCCAGCTAGAATGAGCATCTTTTTCCAGGGAAGAAGATGGTCATTCAACAAAATAAGTGAATTTCACCTATTTTTGATGAAAAAAACAGAACTTGACAAAAAGTTTGATCTACAAATATAGAATTCAAGAGAAACCTAAAAAGGTAAAAAGAAATCTTGGGAACTATATGTTTGATTCTGCATAAATATATTGTATCTAGGATATACTGCAACATATTTTACATATATAGGACTGCTTGCCATCTAGGGGAGGGAGTGTTGGGAGGGAGGGGAAAAATCAGAACAGAAGTGAGTGCAAGGGATAATGTTGTAAAAAATTGCCCTGGCATGGGTTCTGTCAATAAAAATTTATTATAAAATAAATTTTAGGTCTTGTCAGTCGGGGGTGGAGCCAAGATGGCGGAGCAGGCACACGCGACTCTCTAAGCTCTGCTCATTCCCCTCATAACCAACTATTTAATCCAGCCTCAAAAATAGCTCTTCATTGCTTAAATTCATGAAGATGAGAAGCACTACAACTTACCAGCCGAAGTCAATCTGGAAGCTTGCCAGGAAAGGTTTGTCCTGAGGGGCCAGGAACAGACTAGCACAGGCAGAGAGAGGCTAGCATCCTGAGCAGACCAGGGTGGGGGGTTGTAATGGGCTGAGGCTTGAGTTGATGCACTGAGGTCCCAAGCACATGAAGCTAAATAGTAATTGGACCATACTCTATTAATATAAGCTTGGAGAAAGAATGGCCCCCGCCTACTCTTTGTGCAAGTCCTGATGTGTTGTATAGGAAATGACGATTCTTCTGAGTGGAGGAAGGGGTGTGAAAAAGGAAGGGGAGGAGAGCTCAGCCCTCACTTGCTCTGCTAGCTGGCTTCCTGTCGCAGCTGCCCATATTTCTAGCACAATCCTTCTTGCCCAGATTGCTATCACAATCTTTTTTCGCCTCTTCACTTGAATAAAGACTGAAGATTTTTCCCTTAACCTGAGTTCCTGACTCTGGCTGATTTTAAATATGCGATCATTACAATTGGCGCCCAAGTATGGGAACCAAGGACCCTACTTTCACTGAAGAAGTCTCCAGTGACCAGGAACTTAGATGAGTATAAGACAAACAGGGAACTTATTTTCTTAAAGACTAAATTAGTAACCTTTTTTCGCTGAAATGGGACAGATCCTAGGTAAAGATTCTCCATCCCCCACCTCAACCCCTCCAACCCCAGCCCCACCCAGGAGTGGTGCTATAGAAAGCCTGCTTAAGCTGATAGAAAATCAAGGGCTACTTGTAACTTGGGAACAGGCAGCTAGACTTCTGGGTACATTAAAACGCACCTCCCCTTGGTTCTTAGAGGAAGAGCAAATCCCTGTAGATAACTGGGCATTGGTTGGTCAACAGTTCTCCGCATATAACAATGAAAATGGTCCTCATTCAGTTTCCATCGAGGTATTCTATTTATACAATATGATACAACTGGCCTTAAGATACCGTATAAGTTCTAGGAGAAAAAGTAAAAATTCTAGGAATAGCCAAATGGGGAAGCCTGAGATAAAGGAAGAAGACAAAGAACAGATTCATGGCCATATCCCCACAGGGCATGGAGACTTAAGTGAGGCTCAAGGGTGTGGTGAATCTGAGGCAGCTTCAGCCCCATGTAAGGAGCAGGTAATTGACTCTCCTCCATCAACTCCACACTCTGGGATGGAGGGAGGAGGGGTAGTGGGGGAGGGGGCAGTGATAGCACCAGCACCTCCCCCCCCCCAGCATCCAGCACCTCCCCCCCAGCATCCAGCTGCTCCTACGAGTAGATTGCAAAAGGGACTAATTAAGGCCAAAGAAGAAGGGGAAAATGTATCAGAATTTCAACACCATATTTTTCCTGTAATTCAACAGTTTAATTCTTATTTATTACCCCTAATGACTGGAAATCTATAGCAAGGATATGCCTAGAACCTGGACAGAACTACTTGTGGCTTTCTGAATATAGTGAGCTCTGTAGGATACAAGCCCAACAAAATAGTCAAAGTGGAGTTCATACTGCAATCACCTGTGACCTACTAACAGGTGTAGGTCCTTATGCAGATGTCGCAGCACAAATTAGTTATTCTGTAGCAGCATATCAGCAAATTGCTGATAATGCTATCAAAGCGTGGGCTTCTCTTCACAATAAAGACGACAAGGGGGGTGCCTTCACAAAAATAACACAAGGGCCAAATGAACCCTTTGCTGACTTTGTGGGACGCTTGCAGACAGCTATCACAAGAACAAATGGAGAAAATGCAATAACAGACATTTTGATAAAGCAACTTGCTAAGGAAAATGCTAATGAGGTTTGCAGAAGAATTATATACTAGGACTGCACAAGGATGCTCCTTTAGAGGAGGACATAAGACGCTGTGCCACAGTGGGCACAGGTGCCTTTTATAGCCAGGCTATGATGCAGACTTTCCAAAATCCAAACATGAGAAGACAGAGTCCCTCCTGGAAAGGGACTTCCAGAGAGACTCGTAGATGCTTTCAGTGTGAAAAAGTAGGACATCTGAAAGCTCAATGTTGGTATAGAGATAGAATGGGAAAACAAGGTGGGAGAATAAGACCCCAAACCCCATGTCCAAAATGCAACAGAGGCTTCCATTGGGCCTCAGAATGCAGACAGATTCAGGGAAACGGGATGAGGGGCCCAGCCCCAGGGCCCAAGGCAAAAAACACTTGGGGCATGATGGCAGCAAATGGTGCACCCAGAGAGTGCCTAGAAGTCCAATACCCAGACATGACCAATCAGCCAGAAAGCCATATGATGGGAGAAGGGGATTACACAGGCAACCAGCCAGGAAGCAATCTGATGGCAGAAAGGAATTACAATTAGGGAGAATAGAGCTGTATGCAGCTGGGACAACTGAGATACCCCCTGGAGAGGTGAAATCTGTTCCTCTCCAGCCTATGGATCCCTTACCTCCAGGCACAGTAGGCTTGACCATTTCACCTCCTTTTTGTACATACAAAACAGTGTCCATCCACACACTGATGTGGGAAACTGGGGAATGTGTAGATAATATCCCAGTCACTAATACAGGTAGACAATGTGTGACTTATCACCCAGGAGAAGTAGTAGCATCAGGTTTACTCATACAGAATCCTAATAAGCAACCTGGTGATAGTCACCCAGATTCTGGCTCCAGACCACAAAATCCAGAAATATACTGGACAGCAGCTGTAACAGCTGACCGACCTATGCTCACGATCTATATAAATGGCCTACCATTGGAAAGATTGGTAGACACAGGTACAGATCGTACAGTTATTAGAGGTGCCAGTTGGCCCAGTCACTGGTCAAAGATTAAAGCAGACACCTATATGTCTGGAGTAGGAGGATCAATAGCAGCTGAAGTTAGTGCTGCCCCTATGAGATGGACTTTTGAAGGCAAAACAGGAGTTTTTACTCCTTTTATAGTTGAAAAACTCCCCATCAATCTGTGGGGAAGAGACATTTTACAACAATTAGGGTTAAAAATGAGTACTTCGGTTTTTTAAGCAGGGCTGCTGTTGAAGGCCCTTCACTTTCACCTGTTCCTATCCAATGGAAAACTGATACACCAGTGTGGATAGAACAGTGGCCCTTAAGTAGCGATAAAATTCAGGCCTTATTAGATATAGTACACGAGCAGCTTGAACAAGGGCATTTACAACCTTCTCTAAGTCCTTGGAATTCCCCAGTGTTCGTTGTAAAAAAGAAATCGGGAAAATGGAGGATGCTCACTGATTTAAGAAAAGTGAATGAACAGATGGAAACTATGAGAACTCTTCAGCCTGGACTTCCATCTCCTACTCAATTGCCTAGAGAGTGGCCTCTTTGGGTCATCGATATTAAGGAATGTTTCTATTCTATCCCTCTGGATAAGGAGGATATGAAAAGATTTGCCTTTTCAGTGCCCAGTGTTAACTTAGCTGAGCCTTATAAAAGATATGAATGGACAGTTTTGCCACAGGGAATGAAAAACAGCCCCACTATGTGTCAAATGTATGTTGCTGCTGCTCTTGCTCCAATAAGAAAAGCATTTCCAAAAGTTATGCTATTACATTATATGGATGATATATTGGGATGTGCACCTGAGGAACAAATGCTAGAAGCATGTCTACAAAAGACCATTGAAACACTAAGATACTACAAATTATACATAGCTGAAGAGAAAATTCAAAGACATGCTCCTTTTCAATATTTAGGATATGAAGTATACCCTAAGGTGCTTACAGTACAAAAACTGTCCTTAAGAACAGAGAAGCTAAACACCTTAAATGATTTTCAGAAATTGATAGGAGATATCCAATGGAAGCAACCAGTGTTAGGCTTGACTACCTGTCAGTTACAACCATTATATGATATTTTAAGGGGAGACAGTGCTTTAAATTCACCATGCCAGCTTACAAAAGAAGCTCAAGAGGCTTTGAGAGAAGTGGAACTGGCTTTATCCAATGTGGTTGAAAGAGTCACTCAAAAACCCCTGGAAATATCAGTTTTTGCCACACAAGAGGCACCCACAGCAGTCCTTCATCAAGGAGACAGTGTGATAGAGTGGGTGAACCTCCCGGCACAACCAGAACAAAGCCTTACTCCTTACCCAGTGCTTGTGGCTAGAATTTTCTTAAAGGCCATTAAGCGAGCAGTACAATTATCTGGGGCAAGACCTGATAAGATATACACCTTTTACACTAATACACAAATTAATGTGTGTTGTGAGACCATCCCAGAGTGGCAAATTTTATTAGCCATGGCTCCAAATTTTACACATGGGTCTCCATTAAAGATAACCAGACTTTTACATAATTGGCAATGGATTCTTGAAGAGAAAGTTTCTAAAGTTCCTCTTAAAGGACCAACTATCTTTATAGATGCATCCAAACACAATATGTGCGCTGTATATTCTCATGACTTAATGATAAAGAGAGTAGTCAGAACTCCTTTTCAGTCCACTCAGCAGAACGAATTATATGCGATCATGTTAGCTCTCACTTTTTACCCAGGTGACATAAATATAATATCTGATTCAGCCTATTCAGTAGGTGTGGTACAAAGAATTGCCACAGCCCAAATAAAATTTGCAGCTTCTAAAATATATCAGCTCTTTAAGGAACTTCAGGAGCAAGTGAGAAAACATCCAGGTAAGATTTATATCTTGCATGTCCACTCACATAGTGGACTCCCAGGCCCTATTTTTGATGGGAATTCAAAGGCAGATAGCCTTTTAACTATGTTAGCCAGTACACCTTTATTTCAGGAGGCCCAGGAATCCCATTTTAAATACCATCAGGCTTCTCGAGCTTTGTGTTTACAATTTGGGATTACAAAAGAGGAAGCTAGGAGCATAGTAAAAAGCTGTACAGCTTGCCTTCCTTTCCACTTACACTGCCTCCAGGGAAGAACCCTCGTGGTTTGAGACCCAATGAAATCTGGCAAATGGATGTGACTCATTATAAATCTTTCAGTTGTCTGTCTTTTATCCATGTTGTGGTAGACACCTTTTCAGGATTCACTTTTGCCATACCAGCAGCAAAAGAGACAGCCCGAGTGGTCATTGAATTCCTCATGCAAGCATTTGCCATTATGGGAATGCCACAAGCAATAAAAACAGACAATAGTCCTGCATACACCTCCAAACATTTTGCACACTTTTGTGCACAGTATAAGCTTTTACACACCACTGGCATACTCTTTAATCCTCAAGGACAGGGAATAGTGGAGAGGAGAAACAGAGACATTAAGACACTGCTCCAAAAACAAAAGAAAGGAGGAGCCACAGGTAACCCTAGAGAGCTTCTAAATCTAGCACTTTATACTATTAACTTCTTGATTTTTGACAAAGATGCACTGGCTCCGGCAGACAGGTTTTATAACCCACTGGAAGGGCAGTGTCCAGTGAGAGCAGCTCCACTATCTTTAGATAATCGCCAGGTGATGTGGAGAGACTCAGAAAGTGGTGAATGGAAGGGACCAGATAGGCTAACTGCTTGGGGGAGAGGGTTTGCTTGTATCTCTACAGGTGGAGAAGGAATCAGATGGGTGCCAACGAGCCATATTCGCCTTGTCCATCGCAGAGAGATGGAGCAGACCCTTGAAACGAAGGAGAAGACCCAAGAAATATCGGGTGGTTCTGTTGCTGAGTGTGCTCACCATTGAAAGAGTGTGGCAGTTAGGACGTTTGACTCGGGACATAGAAAATCAGTGGACTTCAAAACCCTCAGAAATCATTGGATTCTCTGAGACCAATTGTTGTAGGACTTTAAATCCCTCAGGAATCATTGGATTCTTTGAGACATAAGACTTGAAAGCACTCAGGAATCATTGGATTCTCTGAGAAATGATATGACTGTTACAGGACTTCAAAATCTGCTGGAATCATTGGATTCCCTAAGACATAAAAAGACTTTTGCTGGACTTCAAAAACTTGGGGGGAATCATTGGATTCCCTGATATGTGAAGCAATGGACAATAGATTGGTTTTGGATTATCTCTTGGCTGCTGAAGAAGATGTATGTGTGACTGCTGTTTACATACTCTCCTTCTAGGACTTCTGGCAATCTTTTACAACACAATGTTGATTCATATTGTTTGTTATACCATTACTTGGGTGAATAATTCATGTTTGTTACACCACATCAAGCCTTCACTGACTATGGGGAGAGTCATCACTAATAGCCTCTGCGTTGTTGCTATGTGCTTGTGTAATACTTCCCATGCTGATGGGTTTATGCATAATAAGACCCTTGAGCCCAGAAACCTGCTAGCTACCCCCACTTCCCTTTGGTGCTTTTCATCTCCCTTCCTGAGATGTCAGGGAGGGCGTGATCACCTCCTTTTTGGTGCTTTCACCTCCTTTCCTGAGAAGTCAGGGAGGATGTGATCACCTCCCCTTGGGGGCTCTGACCTCCCTGAGGAGTCAGAGATGGCATGATCACCTGTGTTCAAAAACAAAAGAAAGTGGGAGATGTAATGGGCTGAGGCTTGAGTTGATGCACTGAGGTGCCAAGCACATGAGGCTAAATAGTAATTGGACCATACTCTATTAATATAAGCTTGGAGAAAGAATGGCCCCTGCCTACTCTTTGTGCAAGTCCTGATGTGTTGTATAGGAAATGACGATTCTGCTGGGTGGAGGCAGGGGAGTGAAAAAGGAAGGGGAGGAGAGCTCAGCCCTCACTTGCTCTGCTAGCTGGCTTCCTGTCGCAGCTGCCCATATTGCTATCGCAATCCTTCTTGCTCAGATTGCTATCACAATCTTTTTTCGCCTCTTCACTTGAATAAAGACTGAAGATTTTTCCCTTAACCTGAATTCCTGACTCCAGCTGATTTTAAATACATGATCATTACAGGGGGTGATCTCTGTGGTTAGAGAAGTTATAGAGATGACTCTGCTATAGGCTAACTACTCTGCCTTGATTACAAAGCAGTAAACTGGCAGAGAAATTAAAGCCTAAAACAGAGGGTCCTCTAAAAAATGCCAGAACCTAACTAGATCTGGCTGTAACCCCTCAAACCTGGAAGTGACTCAGGCAGACTGTAAGGCAGCCCTGCAGCCACATCCTGCAGGTCGGGGCTTTTGCGGGGGCAGTTACTAATCTGCACGGCAGGGGGGCATAACCTGCACAGCCTCTAATCGGCAGAGTGGGGGGCTCAACCTGGGGCAATAGAACCTCCCCAGCTGACTGTGCTTCCCAGGCAGACTCTTCTGTTCCCTGCAAATCCATTCACTGTTCAGCTGCTAATACCCATAGCCCCAGGGCAGGTGTGGCTTGGGGAAGTGAAACTCTCACTGCTCACTTCTAGCCCCAGGGCAGTTGTTATCTCACACAGCAGGGGTTCTTTGAAGAGCACTTTCCCAGCTGAGCCCTGCTGGCCTGAGTTACTCCCGGGTGGGAGCACTCCAGCTCCTCCCAGCTTTTTGTAGCCGGCTGGCAGGACAGCTACCCGTCCATACACCTTTCACTGCTCTGCAGAGGAAGCTGGTAACCTCCTGGCCCTGAAGACAGACCTTACAGGCTTTAACAAAATGAGTAAAAAAATAAAAAGAACGATTGATAGTTTCTACACAGAAAAAGAACAGCTTTTCAACCCTGAAGAGACTAATAGCAGACAGTCTCCAGACAATTATTGGTCTCCAATACAAAAGTCTCTCCTAGAAGTGACTATTAAAAACCTTAAAAGAGAGCTAGAAGAGAAATGGGGAAAGCAAAGAGAAGCTATTCAAGAGAGCAACAACTTCCTAAAATGTGAATTGGAAAAGATAAAAAAAAACTCCCAAGAAGTGCAGGAAAGCAGAATTTGCGAATTGGAAAAAGAAAATGACTCACTAAAAAAAAAAAAATTAGTAAAGTGGAAAAAAATTCCATAGACCAAAACAACTCAATTGGACATATACAAAAAGAAGTAAAAAAAGCTAATGAAGAAAATAACTCACTAAAAATCAGAACTGAACAAATAGAAATGACTGATTCATTGAGACATCAAGAATCAGTCCAGCAAAACCAAAAAAATGAAAGATTGGGAAAAAAATGTCAAATATTTACTTGAAAAACAACAGACCTGGAAAATAGATCTAGGAGAGAGAACCTGAGGATCATCGGACTACCAGAAAATTATGATGAAAAAAAGAGCCTAGATACTATGTTACAGGAAATCATCAAAGAGAACTGCCTAAAAGTAATAGAACCGGAAGGGAAAATAGGCAATGAAAGAATTCATTGAACATCTTCTGAAAAAGACCCTAAAATAGAGACTCCGAGGAATATTGTGGCCAAGCTTCAGACTTTTCAGACTAAAGAAAAAATTTTACAAGTAGCCAGGAAAAAACAGTAGAGATCTGGCTGCCTCAACATTAAAGGATCGAAGGGCCTGGAATCAGATATTCTGAAAGGCAAAAGAACTTGGCATGCAGCCAAGAATAAACTACCCAGCTAAGCTGAGTATTTTTTTCCACAGAGGAAGATGGACATTTAATGAAACAGAAGAATTCCATCTGTTTCTAACGAAAAAAACAGACTTAAACAAAAAATTTGATCTCCAACAACAGCAATCAAGAGAAGTAGAAAAAGGAGAAACTAGACAACATAGTAAAGTAAGAGAATACAGTTCAAGCCAACTCCTCCGACAATTACTTCAACAAAGATGAGAAATTGAAGGATACACTGCAAGACTCAAGTGTTTCATTCAAGTTTTCTATCTTCAGAGTCAATGTTCTTTTCACTTGCCATTGTGCTTCCCATGGTCAGGCACACTGTAACATGCCCTTGACTCCTGTGCCTCCATATCCTGTATTTGGAGTGACCAAATAAATGTCTCCTCCCCAACCCACTCACAAAAAAAAAAAAAAAAGAGAGAGATGGAGCACAGGACCTGGAGTCAAGAAGAACTGAATTCAAATCCAGCCTCACATCCTGCCTAGCCCTGGACAAGTCATTTTACCTCCGACTATCTGACAAAATGGATCCACTGGATCCACTAGGGAAGATCTCTGCCAAGAAAAGGCCAAATGGGGACAACAAGGGCTGGACATGGCTGCCACAACTGAGCAACAACCAGAGAGAAGCTTTCCTGATGCCAAGCCCAGCCTTCTAGTCATTGTGCCACCCAAAATGCCCTTATTAATAGGCCTATTAGCAACCTTTGTGTTATATATGTTTATTTTAATATGTGCCTATTAACACTTTTGTGTTATATATTATGTGTTAATTTTAATATGTGCCAATTAACAATCTTTGTGTTATATGTTATATATATTAATTTTAATGTGTGCCTATTAACAATTTTGTATTATCTTAATTTTTAACATATGCCTATTAAAATTTTTTGTTTTATTAAAATAAATAAATAAAATGAAATAAATTTAAAAAAAATAAAAAACAAAATGGGTCCATGATTTAGGCATAAAGAACAAGATTATAAATAAATTAGAGGAACATAGGATAGTTTATCTCTCAGACTTGTGGAGGAGGAAGAAATTTGTGACCAAAGATGAACTAGAGACCATTACTGATCACAAAATAGAAAATTTTGATTACATCAAATTAAAAGGCCTTTGTACAAACAAAACTAATGTAAACAAGATTAGAAGAGAAGCAACAAACTGGTAAAACATTTTCACAGTTGAAGGTTCTGATAAAGGCCTCATTTCCAAAATATATAGAGAATTCACTCTAATTTATAAGAAATCAAGCCATTCTCCAATTGATAAATGGTCAAAGGATATGAATGGACAATTTTCAGATGATGAATTTGAAACTATTTCTAGCCATATGAAAAGATGCTCCAAGTCATTATTAATCAGAGAAATGCAAATTAAGACAACTCTGAGACACCACAATACACCTGTCAGGTTGGCTACAATGACAGGGAAAGATAATGCACGATGTTGAAGGGGATGTGGGAAAACAGGGACACTGATACATTGTTAGTGGAATTGTGAATACATCCAGTCATTCTGGAGAGCAATTTGGAACTATGCTCAAAAAGTTATCAAACTGTGCTTTGATCCAGCAGTATTACTACTAGGCTTATATCCCAAATAGATTTTTAAAAAGGGCAAGAGGCTTGTATGTATAAGAATGTTTGTGGCAGCCCTGTTTGTAGTGGCTAGAAACTGGAAAATGAATGGATGCCCATCAATTGGAGAATTGGTGGGTAAATTGTGGTATATGAATGTTATGGAATATTACTGTCCTGTAAGAAATGACCAGCAAGAAGAATACAGAAGTGAAATGATCAGGACCAGGAGATCATTATACATTTCAACAACAATACTGTATGAGGACATATTCTGATGGAAGTAGATTTCTTTGACAAAGAGAAGATCTAACTCAATTTCAATTGATCAATGATGGACAGAAGCAGCTACACCCAAAGAAAGGACACTGAGAAATAAATGTAAACTGTTTGCATTTTTGTTTTTCTTCCCAGGTTATTTTTACCTTCTGAATCCAATTCTTCCTGTGCAACAAGAGAACTGTTCAGTTCTGCACATATATATCTAGGATATGCTGTGACATATTTAACATGTGTAGGACTGCTTGTCATCTTGGGGAGGGGGTGGAGGGAGGGAGGGGAAAAGTTGGAACAGAAGTGAGTGCAAAGGGATAATATTGTAAAAAATTACCCAGACAGGGGTTCTGTCAATAGAAAGTTATAATTATTAAAAAAAGAAAAGAAAAGAAAAGAAAAAAAGAAAGATACTCTTACCTGTGCTCCAAATGTAAATTTCCTGACCTCTTTTTCTAGTTCTCATTTCAGACTTTGTTTCTTTATTTCTTTGTAAATTGTCTAGCCCATACTCTCTGCTGCTCTGGCTTAATTACCGTGTTCTTGTTTCCCATCCCCCAACCTGGTCTTGAGCTCACCAACCCACAGGGCACTCTCCCTCCCCTTCCTTCTTACAGAAGGGCCCCTTCTAATTTCACGGCTAACTCACAAAATCCTTGAATTTGGGTACCACATCTCTGGATCCCACCACCAGGGGCAGCCAGGGGCTTTCCATTACTAATCTTCAAACTACTTCTAGACATGGCCAGCCATGCTCTTCAGTGCAAAAGTCAGGAGTCAGAGAAATGAGAAAGAGAAGACAACTTTATTGCCAATCAGTTACATGTTCAGGAACTCCTCAACTCCTTGTCCCCTTTGCCAATCTTATAAAGCAAAACAAGTGAACATGCGGGGAGCTTTGGAAATAGCCACAGTCACCTACCAGGAGCCTGGGAGAGACAAACAAGAGGATGTGCATGCTCTTGGGCAAAAAGGCCACTATTTTTTTCCTGATTCTTTTTGGGTCCCTGGAAACAATGCAGTCTCGTGTGACAGCACACACCCTGAAGCTCTCACCACATTCTTCTGTTTCCATGAGAATGTGCCCTTACCTGACCATGTTGATTTTGGCCTGGCTGTTTGGAGAGGCCCCTAACAGATAAATGTTAGAGGGATTGTGAGAAAACTGCTACTCTATTGCATCATTGGTGAAGTTGTAAAATGATCCAATCATTCTGGAGAGCAATCTGGAACTATACCCAAAGGGCAATAAAATTGTACATATCTTTTGACCCAGCAGTGTCATTACTGGGCCTGTATCCCAAGTAAATCATAAAGGAAGGAAAAGGTCTTACATATGCAAAAATATTTGTAGTAGATATTTTAGTGTTAGTAAAGAATTGGAAAATGAGTAGATGTCCATCAAATGGGGAATGGCTGAATAAGTTGTAGTATATGAAGATAATGGGATGTTATTGTTATGTTTAAAAATGATAAACAAGCTGATTTTAGAAAGGCCTGGAAAACTTTACAAGAACTGATGATGAGCAAAACAAATAGAACCAGGAATACATTGTATGCAATATCAGCAAGAATATGCAATGATCAACTATGAAATATTTAATTTTTCCCAGTGGTTCAGTGATCCAAAGCAATCTCAATAGACTTCAGACAGAAAATGCCATCTGCACCCAGAAAAAACAATTCAGGAGATTAAATGTAAAGCAACACATGCTTTGTTCACTTTTTTTTAAATTTCCTTTTTGCTGTGATTTTTCTCTGCCAATATCATTTATAATGCAATGTGTATTAAAAATAAATAATTTATTAGGGAAAAGCATTGTGATGGTTTCAACAATAAATTGACTCAAGATAATTCCAGCAGACTTGTGATAAAAAAACCACCTGCATTCAAAGAGAGAACAATGGAGACTGAATGTGGATCAAAGCATAGTATTTTCATCTTTTGGGTTAATGTGGTTTGCTTGCTTTTTTTCTCCCATTCTCACTCCCCCATCTTTTGGCCTGATTTTTTTGCACAGTATGATGAACATGGAGATATGTCTGGAAGAATTGCACATATTTAATCTGTATTGGATTACTTGCTCTCTAGGGGAGGAAGGAGGATAGGAGGGAGGTAGAAAAATTTGGAACACGAGGTTTTACAAAGATGAATATTAAAAACTGTCTTTGCATATATTTGGAAAATTAGAATAGAATTAGTAAAAATAAATAAATGCTTATTTTAAAAAATAAAACAAAACCAACAGAATGAAAAAAGCTAAAAACAATGTGAAATATCTCATTAAAAAAAATAACTGAACTGGAAAAAAAGATCCAGAAGAAAGAATTTATAAATTATTAAATTACCTGAAAGCCGTGATTTTTAAAAATACCCTAAGGGCAGCTAAGTGATGCAGTGGCTAGAGCCCCAGCCCAGAAGTCAGGAGGACCTGAGTTCAAATCTGCCTTAGCAAAAAGCAAAAAATTAATGAATCAATGAATAAACCAATAAATATCCTAAATGCTATTTTTCATGAAATTATTCGGAAAGCTGGCCTGGGGGAGAAGAGGGAGCCAAATTGGTGGAGAGCAGATATGACTTTCTGTGACTTCCTCTCACCTACTCTCAAATCAACAGCAGATTAAGCCTGTAAACTGGTTTTGGAGTCAAAGAACCCACAAATATTTGGAGTACAACACATTCCCAAAAAAGATACCTTGAAAGAACTTCAGAACAGGTCTATTTCAAATGGGCAGGGAGACAGTCTGCCAAGCCCAGACTGCAGCACAGGAAGACTGGGGCAAGGAACTGGGGCAGGGAGTCAAAGTGTTGCAGTTTCCACACATCTGGGAATGTTCTATGAGCCTTTTAGGCTACTCTGTCCTGGTTGCAAACAGGTGGCTTGGCAGATTTGTTACAAAAGGCAAATTGTAAACCATTGAACTCTGGAATAATGCCAAACAAAGCTGTGATTACCCAGCACCAGAAGTTAATCAGCAGAACTGCCCCAGGGTGAACTAAAGCAGCTGTTGCTGCAAATTCAAAGAAAAAGAAATGAAAAGAATCTTGACTATAGAAAATTATTATGGTGACAAGGAAGACCAATTCAAACGTCCACAGAGAAAACCTCAAAGAATGATATGAATTGATCTTAAGCCCAGAGAGGTTTGTTGAAAGTGTTCATAAATGAGTTTAAAAGATAAATAAGAGAAATAGAAGAAAAATATGAAAAGAAATGAAGGTATGCAAGAGGGAGTCAACAGCTTGGAAAAGGGAGGAAAAATTGACTAAAGAAAACAACACCTTCAAAAGTAGAATTAAGCAATAGAAAAAGAGATACAAAGGGTTAACTCAAATACAAAACTCACGAGAATAATAAAAAGGTAAACAGGAAAGGGAAATCATAAAGGATTTCATAAGACTGTTTACCTCCCTACTTTGGAAGATGATACTTGTTACCCCTAAGAACTTTGTCATTGTTAGGTAAGTTTGAAGAAGTGTGTGTGTGTGTGTGTGTGTGTGTGTGTGTGTGTGTGTGTGTTGCATGTGAAAGAAAATTGATGATTGAAAGAAGAATGCCCTGAGAGAAAGGGAAAGGAAGAGGTAGAATAGGAAAAAAATCTCACATAAAAGAGGCAAGAAAAAATTTTATAGTAGAGGAAAGGAGAGAGGTAGGTGATGGAAAATGAGTAAACCTTATTACTCTTATCAGAATTGGTTCATAGAAGGAATAATATATACACTCAGATATAGTCATCTCTCTTAGCTCATAAGAAAGTAGAAGGGGGAAAAGATAAGAGAAAGAGAGTTGAGAGAAGGAAGGGCAGATTGAGAGAGATAGTAGTCAGAAGCAAAACACTTTTGATGATTGACCCAGTGAGTGGAGAGAGAAAGAAGAGAATATACAGGGGTGGAGAAAAATACAGTTAGTCATAGTGATTATGAAAAAAAAATTGAAGCAAATTTCTCTGATGAGAGCCTCATTCATCAAAATATAGATTTTTTAATAACAAGACCCATTCCTCATTGATAAATGATCCAGAAATAGTAATACTTTTCATATGAAGTAATCAAAACTTTAGCCTTATGAAAAAATATTCTGGCTCAGTTTTGCTTGAATAAATTCAAATTAAAAGAATTCTGAGGTACTATGCCATATCTATTAGACTGTGTAATAGGACAGAGGAGGTAAATGAGAAATGCTGGAAAGAATATGGGGGAAATGAGATATCAATGCATTATCAATAGAGTTGTGAATTGATTCAACCATTATATAGAATAATTTATAACTATGTCCAAAACACAATAAAAACATGCATACCCATTGAACTAGGCCTATATCCTAAGAGAAAAAAAACAAAAAACAAAAAGCAAAACACCATATATACACAAAAAAATTATAGCAGCTCTTTTCATAGAGAAAAAAATGAAAATTGAGGAGGTACCCATCAATTGGGGAATATCTGAAGAAATTGTGTTAAGTGGTAAGGATGGAGTAATATTGTGCTATAAGAAATGATGAACACAGTGCTCTCAGAAAAACCTGGAAAGACTTCTATGAGCTGATGAAAAATGAGATATACTATGTACATAGACAGCTATATTATGAGGTGATCAGCTGGGAATAACTTAACTATTCTCAATACAAGGATCCAAGACAACTCTGAAGGACTTAAAATGAAAAATACTATCCATCCCAGGGGTGGGGAGGGGGGAGAAGGGGAACTGATGTTCTTTGATATAGTTTGAAGCATAATTTTTAACTTTTCTTATTTTTCTTGAGCTGTTTATTTTTTGTCTGGTTTCTTTCACAAAATGACTATCATATACATGTTTTGTTGACTACATATATATATATAATCCATATTGAATGGCTTGCCCACTCAATGATTGTGGTGGTATGGAGGAATGGAAAAAATCTGGAATTCAAAGTTTTTAAAATGAATATTAAAAATAGCTTTATCATATCACTGGGGAAAATAAACAAAAAAAAAACTAAAAGAAAAAAATCATCAAGGATTCAGTAAGGTTATACATTTCTATATGGAGAGATGATATTTGTAATCCTAAGAACTTTCTCATTATTAGAGCTGTTAGAAGGACAGAGAGTTGCAATATGAGTTGCAACTGTGAGTTGAATATGAAGAGAAGCTATCAAAAAAATTAAAATTATTTATGTATACAAGAAATATCGGGTGGTTCTGTTGCTGATTGTGCTCACCATTGAAAGAGCATAGCTGACAAGGAGACTGTTAAAAAGACTTTTAAAATCTTCAGGAATCATTGGATTTCCTAACACAAGATGAAACTGTTTTAGTTCTTGAAAAACCAGTGAGAATCATTGGATTCCTTAAGATGAAAAATTGTTGATGAGACTTTTGCAGTACTTCAGGGCTTACAGGAACTATTGGATTCCTGGCACATGAACTAATGGACAGTGGATTCCTTATGGACTATTTCTAGGACTTATGGACATGTATAAATTTTCAGGTTGATTCATGTTGTTACATTACTACTAGCCTGTGTTATATTGCTATGTGCTTATGTAAATTATGTATAATGCCTCCCATATTGATGGATTTATGTATATCATGTATATCTGTTACAAAGTTCTGGCCCATATTGATGGATTTATGTGTACCCCTTCAGAAACCCACTAATCTGATTAGATTTCCTATTTCCTTTGGTGTTTTCATCTAACAAAAGAAAGGGGGAGATGATGGAATCCTTACAAACTGCTAACTAATTAGAGTTGATCTAATCTTACAAGAAGATTTTGGCCAGAACCTGAAACAAGGTACTAAGTAGAACTAATTAGTACAATGTGTTTACATCTTTGTGTTCACACCTCCCTTAAAGCTCTTTGGGCCAGAGAGCACTATGGGAGAAAAGCCATAATCCCATTCTCTCAGAAGATTCACATATAAGGCCAATGAGGAGAGAGAGCTATTCCAGAATACATTTTCCACTTGGCTGGCTGGTCACAGAGGAGAGTTCAGCTGGACTGGAGAGGAGCAACTCTGGTGCAGACAGAGAGCACTTTGACAGATTTCAGCGGAATTACGCTAGAAGCCCTCTCTCCGAGGCAAGGCAGAATATATTCCACTCTGTGGAATATCAGTAGCTCTTGCATACATGATATAATTGCCATTTTCTTTCTGTCCTAAATTCTTAGATTCTCCTGGAGTACATTCTGTTCCAGAATCATGAGGAGAACCAAAGTTGTGTCCAACCTCATGAGCAAAAGTAATGTGAGAAACTTTTGGTGGCACATGAGAACCATAGTTCTGGACAGTGATGATGCCAGTATTTAAGGATTTCTTTTTGCCATCTGAATACAGCTTATTTTTTTCACATATTCCTCCAGAGCTTCCTGAGTGAAGATTTGTCAAATGCAAAATGGTCCGATGCAGAACTGTCAAAACTTGAATTAAGCATAGAAGACTCCAAATTGAAGGTGCTCCAACCCAAGCCAGACCTAAAACACCATCATCAAAATCTCGATCTGTGAAGACATAGGCCAAACAGTAGTCATCATGATTCTGCTCGGAGTTCAATTCCAGGAACTTCTCCACACCAATATTAGGAAAGTGGAAAGGATTCGTTGAGTCTTTCTCATCAGCAGTTGTGTTTATCCTTATTCATTTCACCATGAAACTGATGTTACGGATTCCAGAGAAATCTGTTGATTGGTAAATTGTATCAATAGCTTTCACATGACTGGATATCTGAGCAATCACAGCTTCCCGTGTTCCATAGTGTTTAAAGAATAGATGATCTGTCTGAATATAAAGCTGACAAGTATTTTTTTCAGCTGAAGCAGCATGCTTTTTCCTTAGCAGCTCTGGACCACTTGTAACGTGTTCTTCTAGAGGTTTCTGTGTGCTTTCCTCTACACCAGTCATCTGGTACTTTCTCATTCTTTCGAATACTGAATGATCTGCACAGCCTCCCTGTGGCCCATACTTATGGGGATATTTGATATCATCTTCATGATAAATGACAGACACTCCATGTCTGTGTATTGGGAGAAGGGAAAGAGAAAAATAGAATGGGATAAATTATTTCACAAGAGCTTTTACAGTGGATGGGAAGATGGGGGATTTTTTTTGGGGGGGGGGAGTAGTTTGAACCTTATTCTCATCAGAATTGGTTCCAAGAGGAAATATCATCTACACTTAAAATCCATATTACCTTATAGGAAAGTAGGAGGGAAAGAGATTTAGAGAATGGAAGTTTGACAGAAAGGTGTATGGATTGAGAGAGGTGATAGCCAGAATCAAAGAACGTTTGAGGATGAACAGTGTAAAATAAATGAAAAAGACAGACAGACAGAAACAGCAAGAAATGGAAAAATACAGATGAAGACAGAGAGAATGATGGAGAAAGCAGAATGGAGGGAAATACAGAGTAATCACAATATTTACACCAAGTTTTCTCTGATAAAAGACTCATTTCCCACATATATAGAAAACTAAATCAAATTGATAAAAATGGGAGCTATTCTTAAACTGATAAATGGTCAAAGACTATGTGTAGGCAATTTTTAGACAACATAATCAAAACTATCTATAATCATATTAAAAAATTCTCAATTGGAGAAATGCAAATCCAAATAATTCCATCATCCTACATCTATCAGATTGGCTACTGTGACAGAAAAGGAAAGTAATGAATGTTGGAGGGAAGGTGGGAAAATTAAGACACTAATGCCCTGTTGGGAGAATTATAAAGTGATCCACTATTATCATGCATATGCTTTGATCTAGCAATATCACTACTAGATCTTCAAAGGAGAGAGAGAGAGAGAAGAGGGAGAGAGAGAGAGAGAGAGAGAGAGAGAGAGAGAGAGAGAGAGAGAGAAACCCATATGTACAACAACATTTATAGCAGCTTTATATGTGCCTATGTTTGTGTGTGTGTGTGTGTGTGTGTGTGTGTGTGTGGTGTGTGTGTGTGTGAAATAATTAGAAACTGAGTAGATGCCTATCAATGGGAAAATGGCTTTACAATTTGTGCTATATGATTATAATGAAATATTGCTGTGCTATAAGAAATGATGAACAGACTGATTTCAGAAAAAAACATGGAAAGATGTATATGAACTGATGCAAACTAAAGTGAACAGAATCAGGAAAACATCATACAAAGCAACAATAATTCGGTATGATGATGAATTGTGAATGACTCTGCTCTTCTCAGCAATATAATGATCCAAGACAATTTCAAATGACTTATGATGAAAAATGTTTTCCATCTCAAAAGAAAGAACTGATGCAGTATGATAGCACATTAAAGCATATTTTATTAATTTATCTATTTTTTTTTGTTTCTTGTGGGAGGGTTTTTGTCTTTTATTTTTCACAACATATTTAATATGGAAATGTTTTGCATGACTATACATGCTTATAATATATATTTTATCAAATTGATTGATTTCTCAATAAAAGAGGAAGAAAGAGAATTTGGGATGCATTTTTTTTCTTGCTGAGGCAATTGGGGTTAAGTGACTTGCCCAGAATCATACAGCTAGGAATATTAAGTGTCTGAGGCCAGATTTGAACTCAGGTCCTCTGACTTCAGGGCTGGTGCTCTATCCACTGTGCCACCTAGTTGTCCCTGGGCTGCAATTTAAAAAAAAAAAACTTGTTAAAATTATGTTTACATGTGATTGAGGAAAAATGATACATTAAAACTGACTAATAGACAAAAAAACCCAAAAGGACAAACAATAAGAAGATAGAAAATTTGGGTGGAAATCCTATTTCTGGTCCAGTTTAACTTTGTGACCTTGGACAAACTACTTAATTTCTCAGTTCTCTGGGCAACTAAGACTTTTGAGTTGTACAAAAATGGCTGAATATGCATTGGCCAAGAAAGCTCTTTCCTCATTAGTACTTTCCCACCCAAATAAAATCATAGATATACTGGATGACAAATTCTGTGCAAATCACTTTCTATTTTTATATCCCAGGCAACTTCCTAAAATTCTACATTGAAAAGTTAAGTGCTGAATTCCACTGTCATTGAAAGTTTCTTTAAAAAATAAAGAAAAAACTAAACTAATTATCCATTTGCAAATACGTGCTTTCTATACAAATGATTCAAGTGCGACCAAAAATCGGTAAAGATTACTGAGGAATTTTGTAATGAAAGTGGCTCCGTATTTTCCTCATAGAAACCTTTGAGTGACAATGCAAGAAAGATTGGCTAACATTAATAGCTATGGAAACAAATTTGGAGAGATGCAATGATTTTTCTGAAGTCCAATAACCGTTAAGTATTGAAGCCAGGAAGTGAACCCATGTTTTCTGATATCAAATCCAGTAGTCTAACCATTCCTTTTATCACTCTATAGGTAAGATAAAGCTGATTGAGTATTTGGGACACTTTACTTTTTGGTTCTACCAGATGCCTATAGATTCAGGGCCAACTTGTTTAGGTAGCACAGATGTCTCATGATTTCTGGAGTGTATTCAGAGGAATTTATAATGCATAATTGTCACTTTCACAATTTCTCATTTGTTTCATTCTATGGTCATTTCATGTAATGTGTCTGACTGTTTTAGATCATTTTCATTGTAAACGATGCCAAAAACATAAAACAATCATGCACATTAAATAATTTGTTTCTGAGAAGAGCAAAATGCATATATTTGCATTGGATTTTTTCTGCCAGAAAGACATGATGTATATACTCTAAGGAGACAAGACGCCCTCTAGGTGACTGCCTTCCTAGGATATTGTGACCCATGCAAATGAAAACACTAAATTTATAATTGGTGAATTTGATTTCATAGAATTATAGACTTAGAATGGTCTAGATCAGACTAGACTAGACTAGAATATGGACTAGAATGGTCATTTAATTCAATTCATTTACAAAATGAATTTCTACAATAACACCCAACAGCAGATCATTTGGCCTGTTCCTGAGACCACTAATGAAATACAAGATGTTTCTGCATTCCATAAGATTTTGGTGAGAGGTTTTCAAGATTCAGTGGGAAGAACACTGTTTCCAGAGTCAAAGTATCAAAATTCAGTCTCTGATAATTGACAAGTGTGAAATTGGGCAAGTCCCCTGTTAGTCTCAGGTTCCTCATGTGTAAAGTGAGAGAGTTGGAGTAGATTATTCCTTAGTTTTCTTTGTCCTCTTAAAAATGATCTTTGCATTCAAGAATAACCTTTCCTTCTTTAGTTATACTACTGTTTTGAGATTCTTTTCTGTTTCCACTGTTGATCTTGGGTAGCAAGCCCCTTAACCTATATTCCAACAAAAGATTTTTCATATAAGGCCCAGTCTTCTCACTAGAATGTTTGCAAATATCAGGTGCTACAGCTAGCTTATATGATCCAAGAGTCATTTAAATTTTTTTTAATGTAAGAATTTATACCTCAGCAATAGACAAACTACAAATCAGAGATTGATTTATTGTTTTGTTGATTATCTAGTTTTAAGTGATGGAGAAAAAGGCTCATAAAATAAATTAAACATAAATGTATATTTGTGTACACTTTGGATTTTTTTGGAGTTATTTGAGGAGGGAGGTGAAATAAACATTTATATGTCGCCTACCTGTTATTGATACTGTGCTTAGTATTTTACAAATATTCTCTCCTTTCATTCTCACAACTTTGGAAGGTAGATGCTATGATCAACCCTATTTTACGGTAGAGAAAAATGAAGCAGCAGAGTTTACTTGACTTGCCCAGGTTCACACAGCTTTCATCTGAGGCTGTGTTCAAACTAAAATCTTCCTGACTCCAGCTTCAGCCCTTTATCTATTGTGCTACCTTGTTTGTTGTTCAGTCATCTGTAGTTGTTTCTGACCCCATTTGGGTTTTCTTGGCAACAATACCGGAGTGGTTTGCCATTTTCTTTACCAGCTCATTTTATAGATGAGGAAACTGAGGCATATAGTATTAAATGCTCAAGAGAAGATGAATCTTTCCAACTCTAGGTCCAACTACTTAGGAGTCTATTAAACATTGACCAGAATTTTTTGAGTTCAGTCAATGCTGCAGTTTAAGTTCATAAAGTCAGTATCAGTTAATCTAGTTATACACACACATATGTATACACACATATATGCATGTATATATAATATATAGATACAGATAATTTTAGACTGCAACTTTTCCCTTACAAAAGAGAATATCATTGAATAGAAGGGGTGTCATGAGCTAAGATATGAAGCTGGCCCCTTTTTTCTGCATAACTGTATTTAGAAAGCTGTAGGTGTTCCTTTCTTTTGGAGACACCCTCATCTCTTACTAACTTCTGTACAGACTATTAAAAGTAGAGACAACTGTGACATTATCTACAGAAAGAAAGTCTAATTAATTTCATACTATTTTGGATTAGAACTCCTAATTAGATTCAGGATAGGTGATAACATTACCAGTTGGAGTAGGCTTGGGGTGAGGGTTGGGTGAAGTTATCATCCTGTTGGCTTCTATCTTTCAGGCTTGCTGTTATATTAAGGAAACTTTGTAATTATAGGTGTCTATTTATGGGATTTTACTTGGTTAACACTGCTCACTCTGTGAGCCAGACAGCATCATAGAATAGAAAGATCATAGAATTTGTAATCAGGAAATTTGGCTCCAAAACCCTCCACTTTCTCCATAGGTGACCTTGAAAAAGTCACATGAATTTTTTCACCTTGTTTTTCTCATTTCCACCAATCAATCAATAAGCATTTATTTAGTGTCTGTTATGTATCAAGCAATGTTCTTAACATTCAAGATAGAAATACAAAGGATGGAATAAACTTCATTTATAAGGAGTTCACAATCTTAATGAAATGATAGGGTTACATGATTACTGGAAGGAGCCTTTTCTTTCCAATTCCTTAGTTATGAGTCTATGACTATGAAGTCAGGAATTCAAAACATAATTTATTAATTTTATGTAAAGGGGGAGCAAATTTTGGGATGTTCTTCTAATCAATTATGTGACTCAATATTTGTTTATCATTGCTGATGTTTTCCTATTAGAGACTATATATATATATATATATATATATATATATATATATATATATATATATATATAATGAATCTTTACACAGAAACATCTAAACAGCTTCTAGCTCCATTTTCATTCTGAGTTCCCAGAACTGCCAACTAAAGCCAGAAAGTAGTTGGGTGTCTCTTTCTACAAAAGAATCCTGGATTTACAAGCTTCCTGGTAGAGTGACAAGAAAATTAGATAAGAAATTTGATGGTCATTATTCAGATTCAAGCTCTATCACGAAGTAAACATGTGATCTGGGAGAATTTGTATCAAAACTCAGTAGCACTGAATTCATCTGTAAAATAATATTGCAGAGGACTAAATAATTTCCAAATTAGCTTCTAGCTCTTAATCTCAGATTTTATCTAATCCTGTAGTCGGGAAAGTGACTTTTATGCACTTGGTTGCAATGAAACCTAAATTCTTATGAAGTCAGTTGTGGAATAAGATTTAAGTTTGAAACTTTAACTGGATTCCTAATCTCTGAAAGATATGAAACATTACCATCTTTAATAAGCAAAAATAACTCACAGAGACTAAATATAAGTAACACAAATATCATTTTTCAAATAGATGCCATTGAAATGAATGAAGTCCAGATTCATTTCTAAGTTTGGATGCCACATTCATCTATCCAAGGCTTTCTTGGTATACTTAGATGTTAGTGTTGTATTGAAATGGGGACATATTTTGTTTTGACATGTTTTAATATGTTGTTTCCTCTCAATAAAATGTTAAGCTTCTTGAATACAGGTTCTTTTTTTATTTGTTTCCATATACTTGCCACCTCATGCTTTGTACACAGTAAGCAAAACACAAACACTTTTTTTATATTGAGTTGAAATAAATTTTTAAAGAATATCATCTTAACAATATTACAATTCTTAGAATGTATTCTTCATTTGGAGCCCATAGACTCCAAAAGTCTCTACAGACAAATTTCAGAGAGTCTGTGAATTTATTTTTGGAATGTTTTGATAGTCTTTTTTCAATCACGTAAGTTCTGCTGTAATTCTATATACTTTCCTTTATGCAGCTACAAAAAGAAAAACAAATTTATTCTGCTTGGGCTTGATGAAAGATAGTTGTTATTTTTGCTACAGAGGAGGGTGAGACTTACTGATCACTAAAGTTGGTGAATTCTATCAATAACAAAATATTTTGTATAGCCTATCTCCATAAATATATTTAAAGGTGAACGGGTCTTTGAGGTCATCAAAACAAATCCCTTTATCTTATTGGTGAGAAAACTGAAATCCAGAATGGATTGTGACTTAAAGTTATACAGATAGACAGGATGAAAATAGCAATAAAGGACAATTAAAGACACCATCTGCAGCCAAAGAAGAAGCATTGTGTATGCACACACACACGCGCGCGCGCACACACACACACACACACACATGTATGTGTGATATATGATATATATATATTTATTTATATATCTATATATACATTTTTGTGCATAATGGCAGCCATTTCTAGGATAGGAGAGAAGAAAAAAGGGAAAATTAAAAAGAAATTGTCATAGCTATAATATATTTAAAAGGAATAACAACTTGTACATAATAGATTTGCAATTTCATGTGAAATTATCCTTTTATTATACTATATTATAGAAATGTTTTCCCATAAATTAAAAATAAAATAAATTTAAAGAAAAAAACAGTTATTTTTTATTACAAATCTGATGCCCTAATACCTATATCATTTTGTCTCTTAAGGAAGAGAGTGTTCAAATTTTAGGGTCTGTACAATTTTTAATATAAAAATTGATCTTCATACTTGAAAAGAACGACTGGTATTGCCAAATTAATCTGCCAGTGAAAATTCTCATTTTAACCTAATGATTTTGGCATAATGCAAATGAAACCCAATTGTTTCATTTAGAGAATGGAGAGGAAGTCATAGACAATGCCTATTAAAATACTAGGTGGATATTCATCTGAAACATTTCTTAACAATGTCAAATTTCAAAACATCAGACATATACTTGCAATGGAAATCAGCAACCACATACTTCACTCATGCAAACCAGATGTCGTGTCCCTGTGTGAGCAGCTGGGGGAATTCCAGTAGAAAATAATGAAACCGTAAATGGTAAGTTCCCATAGCAGCTAAGGCATTCCCATGAGAGCCAGGAGCAGCTGGCAAAAAAGATTGAAGAGCTGGGAGCTCACTATTGACATGAAACAGGTGTGCATACCAGCTCGGACTTGAATCTAGCTGTCATCTCAGCAAAATGCATGGACCCAAAGGAGTCCAAGAGAAGATTTGGCTAGAACAAGCTCCTTCAAAAAATGTACCCTGGAAATCCAATAATATCGTTCTGGAGATAACCTGAGTGGTTTGTAGGACTTCAAGTGACAATGTTAAATCATAGTATTGAAGGAAGAATATTTGTCTCCTAATATTTTAAAATTAATTCTTCTATGGGAAGCATCTGCTAAAAGGGTAACTAAATCATTTGCCAGTGGGAAACATATCTGATTGCATTTGGAGGGGGTATTTATTTTTAGAGAATAGAGATTCATACGGACAATCAACTGTGTCAGCATAGAAAGGCAGGGGCTCATTTTCTCAAGAAGTTTGGAGAGAAATTGGAACTTATTTATTTATTTATTTTTGCCAGAGAGGAATTATTAACAGGAATCTTTTAATGTTCAAAGAATAGACACAATGTGTACAAATTAACCTACAGATTCAAATTTAGAAATAGCTTTGACTATTCCCCTAAAGTACAAAAATTTCTAAAATACAATTTAACTCACTTGAGAGTGAAATCAGATCCACATCACCAAATGCCATCCCAAAGCAGCCCCAAATGGAGGCATTCTTGCTACAGTCTCATAATCAAGGCTAATAAACAGGAGGAGAGAGCAACCTGCCCATCTACTGCAAATAGGGGATAGAATTAGTGTATACAGACATGCTAGAATGAAGAAATTGGATAGTATTGATTTTTCTGTTTAAAAGAAAAATATGTGGGACAGCTAGGTGGCACAGTGGATAGAGTACCAGCTCTGAAGTCAGGAGGACCCCGAGTTCAAATCTGGTCTCAGACACTTAATACTTTCTAGCTGTGTGACCCTGGACAAGTCATTTAATCCTAATTGCCTCAGCACAAAATAAATAAATAAAAGAAAAATATGTAACGAGGACTTGACAATGCTGTTTATAGAAAGCCAAAAATAAATAAATAAATAAATAAATGCTGTGGTTAGAATTAAGGAGATACAGATGGCATATTTTACACAAAGTACATTAGGGTTGCCTTGAATCACTGAACCACTGAGAAGAAGCAAGTATTTTGTAATTGGCCATCACACTGTCTTGCTTATATCCAATGTATTTCTGGTTCTGCTTGTTTCAGTCAGCATTGGTTCATGTAATTCTCTCCAGGCCTTTCAAAAATCAGCTTGTTCATAAGTTTTACAGAATTTTTTATACAATTTTTATATTCCATTACCTTTATATACCACAACTTATTCAGTTATTCCCCAACTGATGGACATTCATTCAGTTTTCTGTTCTTTGCTACAACAAAAAGAGGCTGCTATAAACATTTTTGCACATGTGGGTCTTTCTTCCTTGTTTATGATTTCCTTCTGATACAGACTTAGTAGTGGCACTACTGATTCAAAGGATTTACACAACTTTATAGTCCTTTGGGCATAGATCCAAATTGCTCTCCAGAATGGTTGAATTTAATTTAACAATTCCACCAACAGTGCATCAGTCATCACCCTCCTCCCCACACACACACACACACATTACCTCCTATATTTATCTTTGTCTTTTCTTGTCATCTTAGCAAATCTAAAAGATATGAGGTGGTACCTCATAATTGTTTTAATTTGCATTTCTCTTATCAATAATGATATACAGTATTTTTATATGACTGTAGATGGCTTTAATTTCACCATCTGAAAATTGTTCATGTGCTTTGACCATTTCTCAATTAGAGAATGAATTATATTCTTATGAATTTGATACAGTTCTCTAGATATTTTAGAAATGAGATCTTTATGAGAAACATTGGTGGTAAAAAAAAAAAAATCCCACCTTTGTACTTCCCTTTTAATCTTGCTTCTGTTGCTTTGCTTGTGCAGAACCTTTTTAATTTAATGTAATCAAATTTCCAGCTAAGACGGTGGGAGAGTGGGAAAGGACACACACACGTACTTAAGCTCTGTCTTTGCTCTCAGAAAACTTTATTTCATGACATGGCCTTGGAACTCGTGCTTGACTAAAATACACACACACACACACACACACACACACACACACACACACACACGCACACACACGCACACAAATAAGTACCAACAGAAGATCTCCTCAAAATTTACCAGAAAAGGTCTGTTTTTGCTCACAGGTGGGGATGGTCAGATCTTGCTCAGACTGAGGGCAGGCAGTAAGAGTACAACAGGCAGCTGACACTATCCAGGACCCTCCCCCCAAAATAAAACTGCATTTTGTTGTTGTTGTTGTTGTTGTTGTTAGTTCATTTTCTTTGATTCTTCTTTGAAAAAATGAGCAAAAAATGTAAACGGGCTCTAACTATTGATAGCTATTTATATGGATAGAGAGCAGAATTTAATCCCGGAGGAGACTAAAAACAGAATGTCTCCAGATGAATGCCCAAAGAGGGATATGATCTGGTCCTCAACACACAAGACTCTCATAGAAGAAATTTAAAAGGCAAGACAGCTAGAAGAAAAATGGGGAAAGGAAAGGGAAGCATGGTAAGAGGATCTGGATAAGTCATTCCACTCATTTAAAGATAGAGTGGATAAAGAAATCAAATCCTTGAAAAACAGAATTGTGGTAAACAATTAGGTAAACAACTAGGAGAGATAATCTGAGAATTATTGGACTTCCTGAAAATTATAATAAAAAAAGAGCTTAGACACTATTTCCCAAGAAATTATCAAAGAGAATTGCTCAGATGTTATAGAAACAGAGGGTAAAATAGAATTGAAAGAATTCATTGATCACCTACTGAAAGGGACCCTAAAATCAAAACTCCAAGAAATATAGTGGCTAAATTCCAGAACTATCAGATGAAGGAAAAGATACTATAAGCTGCTTTAAAAAATCAATTCAAGTATAGAGGTGCCACAGTAAGGATTACTCAGGATCTAGGACTTTCCACATTAAAGGATTGAAGGGCATAGAACCTGACATTCTGAAAGGCTAAAGAACTTGGTATGCAGCCAAGAATAACTTACACAGCAAAGTAAGCATTTTTTTCCTCAGGGAAGAAGATGGACATTCAATAAAAGAGGTGAATTTCCTCTATTTCTGATGAAAAAACTGGAAGTAAACAAAAAGCTTGATCTTCAAGAGAAACCTAAAAAGGTTAAAAATAAATCTTGGGAACTTTATTTCTGTTATAAAGATATATAAAGAACACATGTATAATTTGTTCTAGAAACTAGAGATGGAAAGGAAATTGAACCAGAAAAAGGGTCAAGTGGAGGTACTACATCTTACAAAGAGGCAAAGGAAACCTATTATATCTGAGAGAAAGAACGTAGCGGGATGAACATAGTGTGTAGCTTACTCTCATCAGAATTGGCTTAAAGAAAAAAATATTAGACATATTTGATTTATGGTGAAACTTCTCACACTTCATTGAAAAGTGGGAAAGGAAAAAGGGAAAAGGGAAGGAATAAGATAAGCAGAAGGGAATACAGAAATTGTGAGAAAAAGAGGTAGGATAGGGGGAGGAAAACTAAGGTGGGGGAGGCATAATAAAAAGGGAGGGCTGTGAGAGGCAAGGGGTGCTCATAAGTTTAATACTCCCAGTATTAATACCCCAAGGCAGGTAAAGGGGAAGGAAAAGAGAAAACATAAGCCAGGGGTTAACAAGATGGCAAGTAATACAGAATTAGTAATTTTAGCCATAAATGTGAATGGGGTAAACTCCCCCATAAAGAGGAAGTGGTTAGCAGACTGGATTAAAAGTCAGAATCCTACAATATGTTATTTACAGGAAACACACTTGAAGCAGGGAGATACATACAGAGTAAAGGAAAAGGTTAGAGCAGAGTTTATTATGCTTCAGGTGAAGTCAAAAAAAAAAAAAAAAACAAAAAACAAAACAGGGGTAGCCATCCTGATCTCAGATCAAGCAAAAACAAAAATTGATCTAATTAAAAGAGATAAGGAAGGGCACTATATCTTGCTAAAGGGTAGCATAGGTAATGAAGCAATATCAATATTAAACATATATGCACCAAGTAGTATAGCATCTAAATTCTTAAAAGAGAAACTAAAAGAGCTATAAGAATAAATGGATAGCAAAACTATAATAGTGGGAGATCTCAACCTTGTGTTCTCAGAATTAAATAAATCAAATCACAAAAGAAATAAAAAATAAGTCAAAGAGGTAAATAGAATACTAGAAAAATTAGGTATGATAGCTCTTTGGAAAAAAAATTAAATGGAGACAGAAAAGGAGTACACTTTCTTCTCAGCAGTTCATGAAACCTATAAAAATTTTATCATATATTAGGACATAAAAACCTCAAATTCAAATGCAGTAAGACAGAACTAGGAAATGCATCCTTTTCAGACCATGTTGCAATGAAAATTACATTCAATAAAAGCCAGGGGAAAATAGTCCAAAAAAAATTGGAAACTAAATAATCTCATACTAAAGAATGATTGGGTGAAACAGCAAATCATAGACATAATTCGTAACTTCATCCAAGAAAATTACAACAATGAGACTTTATACTAAAATGAGTGGGATGCAGCCAAAGCGGTAATAAGAAGAAATTTCATATCTCTAGAGGCCTACTTGCATAAAATAGAGAAAGAAAAGGTCAATGATTGGGCTTACAACTACAAATGCTAGAAAAGGAACAAATTAAAAACCCTCCAGTGAAACACTAAACTTGAAATTCTTTAAAAAAAAAAAAAGGAGAGATCAATAAAATTGAAAGTAAATAAACTATTGAATTAATTAATAAAACTAAGAGTTGGTTCTATGAAAAAACTAACAAAATAGATAAACTCTTAGTAAATCTGATTGAAAATGGGAAAGAGGAAAATCAAATTGTTAGTTTTAAAAATGAAAAAGGAGAACACTCCACTAATGAAGAGGAAATTTGAGCAATAATGAGGAGTTACGTGGCCCAACTTTATGCCAACAATTTATGCTTAAATGAAATGGAAGAATAACTTTAAAAATGTAGCTTACCAAGATTAACAGAGGAAGAAGCAAATTGGTTAAAGAGCCCCATGTTAGGAAGAGGAATAGAAGCTATTAATCAACTTCTTAAGAAAAAAATACCCAAAACCAGATGGATTTACATGTGAATTCTACCAAACATTTAAAGAACAATTAACAATTAACTCCAATGTTATGTAAACTATTTGAAAAAAATATGGATTGAAGGAGTCCAACCAAATTCCTTTTTTTAAAAAATTTTATTTAATAATAACTTTATATTGACAGAATCCATGCCAGGGTAATTTTTTAAAAAACATTATCCCTTGCACTTGCTTCTGTTCTGATTTTTCCCTCCCTCGCTCCACCCCCTCCCCTAGATGGCAAGCAGTCCTATATTTGTTAGATATGTTGCAGAATATCCTAGATACAATATATGTTTGCAGAACTGAACAGTTCTCTTATTGCACAGGGAGAATTGGATTTAGAAGGTAAAAATAACCCGGGATGAAAAACAAAAATGCAAATAGTTCACATTCATTTCCCAGTGTTCTTTCTTTGGGTGTAGCTGCTTCTGTCCATCATTTATCAATTGAAACTCAGTTAGGTCTCTTTGTCAAAGAAATCCACTTCCATCAGAATACATCCTCATACAATATCGTTGTCGAAGTGTATAATAATCTGGTTTTGCTCATTTCACTTAGCATCAGTTCATGTAAGTCTCTCCAAGCCTCTCTGTATTCATCCTGCTGGTCATTTCTTACAGAACAATAATATTCCATAACATTCATATACCACAATTTACCCAGACATTCTCCAATCGATGGGCATCCATGCAATTTCCAGTTTCTAGCCATTACAAACAGGGCTGCCACAAACATTTTGGCACATACAGGTCCCTTTCTCTTCTTTAGTATCTCTTTGGGGTATAAGCCCAGTAGTAGCACTGCTGGATCAAAGGGTATGCACAATTTGATAACTTTTTGGGCATAATTCCAGATTGCTCTCCAGAATGGCTGGATTCATTCACAACTCCTCCAACAATACAAAAGTGTCCCAGTTTTCCCGCATCCCCTCCAACATTCATCATTATTTTTTTCTGTCATCTTAGCCAATCTGACAGGTGTGTAGTGGTGTCTCAGAGTTGTCTTAATTTGCATTTCTCTGATCAATAGTGATTTGGAACACTCTTTCATATGAGTGGTAATAGTTTCAATTTCATCATCTGAAAATTGTTCATATCCTTTGACCATTTATCAATTGGAGAATGGCATGATTTCTTATAAATTTGAGTCAGTTCTCTATATATTTTGAAAATGAGGCCTTTATCAGAACCTTTAACTGTGAAGATGTTTTCCCAGTTTGTTGCTTCTCTTCTAATCTTGTTTGCATTAGTTTTGTTTGTACAAAGGCTTTTTAATTTGATATAATCAAAATTTTCTATTTTGTGATCAGTAATGGTCTCTAGTTCATCTTTGGTCACAAATTTCTTTCTCCTCCACAAATCTGAGAGATAAACTATCCTATGTTCCTCTAATTTATTTATAATCTCATTCTTTATGCCTAGGTCATGGACCCATTTTGATCTTATCTCCCAAAAGTTAGGATCTTTGTGTTTGTCAAACACTAGATTGCTATAGTTGCCTATTCCATCTTGTGAACCTAACCGTTTTCACTGATCAACTAATCTATTTCTTAGCCAATACCAAATGGTTTTGGTGACTGCTGCTTTATAATATAATTTTAGGTCTGGTACAGCTAGGCCACCTTCATTTGATTTTTTTTTTCATTAATTCCCTTGAGATTCTCAAAGATACAAAATAAATTCACATAAATCCTCAGCATTTTTATACATCACCAACAAAATCCAACAGCAAGTGATACAAAAAGAAATTCCATTCAAAATAACTGTTGATAGCGTAAAATATTTGGGAATCTATCTATCAAAGGAAAGTCATGAATTATTCGAGCAAAATTACAAAAAACTTTCCACACAAAGTCAGATTTAAATAATTGGAAAAAATATTAAGTACTCTTAGATAGGCTGAGCAAATATAATAAAGATGACAATATTGCCTAAACTATTTATTTATTGCTATACCAATCAGACCCCCAAGAAAATATTTTAATGATCTAGAAAAAATAACAACAAAATTCATGTGGAAGAACAAAAGATTGAGAATCTCAAGGGAATTAATGAAAAGAAAAATCAAATGAAGGTGGCCTAGCTGTACCTGATCTAAATTATATTATAAAGCAGCAGTCACCCAAACCATTTGGTATTAGCTAAGAAATAAATTAGTTGATCAATGGAATAGGTTAAATTCACGGGACAAAATAATAACTATACCAACCTAGTTTTTGACAAACCCAAAGATCCCACCTTTTGGGATAAGAATTCATTATTTGACAAAAACTGCTGGGAAAACTGGGAATTAGTATGGCAGAAATTAGGCATGGACCCACACTTAACATCATATACCAAGATAAGATCAAAATGGATAAATGATTTAGGCATAAAGAATGAGATTATAAATAAATTAGAGGAACATAGGATAGTTTATCTTTCAGACCTGTAGACAAGGAAAGAATTTGTGACCAAATATGAACTAGAAATCATTACTGATCACAAAATAGAAAATTTTAATTATGTCAAATAAAAAGCCTTTGTACAAACAAAATTAATGCAAACAAAATTAGAAGAGAAGCAACAAACTGGGAAAACATTCTTTACTGTTAAAGTTTCTGACAAAGGCCTCATTTCCAAAATATATAGAGAATTGACTCTAATTTATAAGAAATCAAGCCATTCTCCAATTGATAAATGGTCAGAGGATATAAAGAGACAATTTTCAGATGATGAAATTAAAACTATTTCTACCCATAAGAAAGAGTGTTCCAAATCATTATTGGTCAGAGAAATGCAAATTAAGACAACTCTTAGATACCATTACTTATTTGTCAAATTGGCTAAGATGACAGGAAAAAATAATGATGAATGTTGGAGGGGATGCAGGGAAACTGAGACACTGATGCATTGTTGGTGGAGTTGTGAATGAATTCAACCATTCTGGAGAGCAATCTGGCATTATGCCCAAAAAGTTATCAAACTATCATACCCTTTGATCCAGCAGTGTTACTACTGGGCTTCTATCCCAAATAGATACTAAAGAAGGGAAAGGGAACTGTATGTGCCAAAACGTTTGTGGCAGACCTTTTTGTAGTGGCTTTAAACTGGAAAATTATTGGATGCCCATCAATTGGAGAATGATTGGGTAAATTGTAGTATGTAAATGTTATGGAATATTATTGTTCTGTAAGAAATGGCCAGAAGGCTTGGAAAGACTTACATGAACTGATGCTGAGTGAAATGAGCAGAACCAGGATATCATTATATATTTCAACAACAATACTGTATGAGGATGTGTTCTGATGGAAGTGGATATCTTTAACAAAGAGAAGATCTAATTCAGTTCCAATTGATCAGTGATGGACAGAATCAGATATATCCAAAGAAGGAACACTGGGAAATAAGCCTGAAGTGTTTGCATTTTTTGTTTTTCTTCCCAGATTATTTTGAACCTCTGAATACAATTCTTCTTGTGCAACAAGAAAACTTTACAGTTTTGCACACTATATTGTATTAGGATATAGTATAACATATGATGGAGGGAGGGAAGGGAAAAGTCGGAACAGAAGTGAGTGCAAGGGATAATGCTGTAAAAAATTACACATGGGGGCAGCTAGGTGGCGCAGTGGATAGAGCACCATCCCTGAAGTGAGGAGGACCCGAGTTCAAATCTGGTCTCAGACACTGTCTAGCTGTGTGACCCTGGGCAAGTCCCTTAACCCTAATTGCCTCAGCAAAAAAAAAAAAAAAAAAAACATGCATATGATCTATCAATAAAAAGTTATAATAATAATAATTATTAAAGTAATCAAAGTTATCCATTTTGCATTTCATAATGTTCTCTAGTTCATCTTTGGTCACAAATTCCTCCTTTCTTTAAAGATCTGGAAGGTGAACTTGCTTTCCTCATTTGCTTATGCCAAAATCATGTACCCATTTTGGCATTATTTGTATGTGAGATGTGAGATAAAGGTGTATACCATGTTTCTGACATATTATTTTTTAGTTTTCCTCCTAGCAATTTTGGTGAAATCATGAGTTCTTATGCCAGAAAGTGAAGTTTGGGTGTTTATCAAATATCAAATGCAAATCAAATACAATGCTATAGTCATTGATTTTTGTGTCGTGTGAATCTAATCAATTCCTCTGATCTACCTACCACTATATTTCTTAGCCAGTACCAAATGGTTATGATGACTGCTGGATAATAATTTTGTTTTAGGTTTGATACTGCTAAGCCATCATCCTTTTTTATTGATATTCTTCATATTCTTGGCCTTTTGTTTTTCCAGGTGAATGTTTTTATTATTTTTCTAGTTTTACAAAATATTTTTTTATTTTTTTTTACAAAATAATTTTTAGTGGTTTAATTCAGTAAATACACCAATTCAGTGTCATTCAGTATTGTACTAAACAAATACACCAATTTAGACAGAATTGTCATTTTTATTATATTAGCACAATCTAACCCATAAGCAATTGACATTTGTCCAATTATTTAAATCTGATTTTATTTGTATGTGAAGTGTTTTGTTATTGTATTCATATAATTCCTGAGTTTGTTTTGGCAGGTAGAACCCAATAATTTTATTTTGTCTATAGCAAATTTTAAATTGAATTGTTCTTTCTTTCTCCTGCTGATAGGCTTTGTCAGTAATATAAAGAAATGCTGATAATTTGTGTAAGTTTATTTTATGTCCTAAAACTTTGCTAAAGTTGGGAATTGTTTCAAGTAATGTTTTGTATGATTTTTTAGGATTCTCTAAGTATATTATCATTTCATCTGCAAAGAGTGATAATTTTACCTCTTTGTTGCTTTTTCTAATTCTTTTAATTTCTTTTGTTGTTTCTTACTGCTAAAGTCAACATTTTTATTGCATCTTCTCTCCATTACAAATGCATCCATTTTCTCACCATTACAAATAATACTTCCTATTGGTTTTATATAGATATTGGTTATTATTTTAATAAAATCTCACTTTATCCCTATGCTTATAATATTTTTAATAGGGTGCCATATTTCATCAAAAGACTTTTCTGTATTTATTGAGATTATTATATGATTTTAGTTCAGTTTGTTATTGATGTGGTCTATGATTGTGATATTTTTTTCAGATATTGAACCAACTCTGAATTCCTGTTTTAGATCTTGGTCATAGTGTATTATCCTGCTGATAAGTTGCTGGAATCTCATTGTTAGTATTTTATTTAAAAATTTCCCACCAATATTCATTAGAGAGATTGGTTTGTAATTTTCTTCCTCTGTTTTTGCTCTTCCAAATATCAGTACCATATTTGTGTCATAGAAGGAATTTGGCAGGACTCCTTCTTTACTATTTTTCCCAAATAACTTAAATAGTATTGGAATGACTTGTTCTTTAAATGTTAGGTAGAATTCACTTCTGAATTTAACTGGCCCTGGAAATTTTTTTCTTGGGGAGTTCATTGGTGACTTGTTCAATTTTTTTTTCTAAAATGGGACTATTTAAGTAATTTAGTTCATCTTCTATTAATCTGGGCAGTTTGTATTTTTGTAAATATTCATCCATTTCAGTAAAATTGTCAGATTTTCTGCTATACAGTTAAGCAATATAGGTTCTAATTATTACTTTAATTTCTTTGTCACTGTTGGTAAGCTCATCTTTTTCATTTTTGATGCTGGTAATTTTTTCTTTTCTTCTTCTAATCAAATTAACTAGTCTTACCATTGTTTTGTTTCTTTCATAAAACCAATTCTTAATATTATTAAATAGTTCAATACTTTTCTTAGTTTCAACTTTATTAATCTCTACTTTGAGTTTCAGAATTACTAATTTGGTATTTAATTAAGTGTAAAAGTCTGAAACTATGAAAAGGTGTACTTGAATCAGACAACTGAGCACTTAAGGCTAATTACCTATTCAATGTGAGACAATGACTTTATTAGCATATGTTTTGGATAAATGGCTCTTCTCATCATTGGTGCTGGCTCAATGCTTCATGTTATAGGCAAGGATTAGAGGGTGGGGTGAGAGAGGCAGGATGAGGAACAGAAAGGTGGAGATTCTGGACTTCAGAATCTAGGAGAGATCTTTGGCAAAAACTGTTGGCAGTTTTCCTGCTTCTTTCACTCCTCCACCTAAAGACCAAGGACTTTTACTTATCCTGACTGTGGCTGATCCTGGGGCCTCCCGGGATATAGCTTGGAATTAACATTTTGGTACCCAACATGAACTAAGAATCCTAATTTCACTGAAGAAGTGCCAGTGACCAGGAAATAAGGTATTTTAATAGACAAACAGGGAACTTACTTTGTTAAGAGCTAAACTAGTAATTCTCATTTTCTACCTGAAATAGGGCAGATATTAGGAAAAGATTCTCCCCCACTCCCAAATAGACCCCCACACCCAACCCCATCCAGAGGGAGATTTACAGGAAGCATGCATAGACTAATTAAAGGGCAAGGTTTGATTGTAACTTGGGAGCATATTGTTGGACTTGTGGATACATTAGAACACATGTCCCCTTGGTTCTACAAGAAAGAAGAAATAGAAGCAGATAATTGGAAACTAGTGGGAGATAAACTACATGAATATTATGATGATAAAGGTCCTGATTCAATTTCTTTTTTTTTTTTTTTAATAATTGTTTATTGATAGAACGCATGCCAGGGTAATTTTTTACAGCATTATCCCTTGCATTCATTTCTGTTCCAATTTTTCCCCTCCCTCCCTCCACCCCTTCCCCCAGATGGCAAGAGTCCTTTACATGTTGAATGGGTTGCAGTATATCCTAGATACAATATATGTGTGCAGAACCAAACAGTTTTCTTGTTGCACAGGGAGAATTGAATTCAGAAGGTATAAATAACCCGGGAGGAAAAACATAAATGCAAGCAGTTTATATTCATTTCCAGTGTTCTTTCTCTGGGTGTAGCTGCTTCTGTCCATCTTTGATCAATTAAGGCTCTCTTTATCAAAGAGGTCCACTTCCATCAGAATACATCCTCAAACAGTATCATTGTTGAGGTATATAATGATCTCCTGGTTCTGCTCATTTCACTCAGCATCAGTTCATGTAAGTCTCACCAGTCCACTCTGTATTCATCCTGCTGGTCGTTCCTTACAGAACAATAATATTCCATAACGTTCATATACCACAATTTACTCAACCATTCTCCAATTGATGGACATCCTTTCATTTTCCAGCTTCTAGCCACTACAAACAGGGCTGCCACAAACATTTTGGCACATACAGGTCCCTTTCCTTTCTTTAGTATCTCTTTGGGGTATAAGCCCAGTAGAAACACTGCTGGATCAAAGGGTATGCACAGCTTGATAACTTTTGGAGCATAGTTCCAAATTGCTCTCCAGAATGGCTGGATGTGTTCACAATTCCACCAACAATGTATCAGTGTCCCTGTTTTCCCACATCCCCTCCAACATTCCCCATTCTCTTTCCCTGTCATTCTAGCCAATCTGACAGGTGTGTAGTGGTATCTCAGAGTTGTCTTAATTTGCATTTCTCCGATTAATAATGATTTGGAGCATATTTTCATATGTCTATAAATAGTTTCAATTTCTTCGTCTGAGAATTGTCTGTTCATATCCTTTGACCATTTATCAATTGGACAATGGTTTGATTTCTTATAGATTAGGGTCAGTTCTCTATATATTTTGGAAATGAGGCCTTTATCAGAAACTTTGATTGTCAAAATGTTTTCCCAGTTTATTGTTTCCCTTCTAATCTTGTTTGCATTTGTTTTGTTTGTACAAAAACTTTTCAATTTGATATAATCAAAATTTTCTATGTTGTGGTCAATAGTGATCTCTAGTTCTTCTTTGGTCATAAATTCCTCCCTCTTCCACAGGTCTGACAGGTAAACTATCCTATGCTCTTTCAATTTATTTATAATCTCATTCTTTATGCCTAGGTCATGAACCCATTTTGACCTTATCTTGGTGTATGGTGTTAAGTGTGGGTCAATGCCTAGTTTCTGCCATACTGATTTCCAATTTTCCCAGCAATTTTTGTCAAATAATGCATTCTTATCCCAGAAACTGCTGTCTTTGGGTTTGTCAAACACTATATTATTAAAATTATTGGCTGTTTTGTCCTTTGAACCTAACTTATTCCATTGATCAACTAGTCTATTTCTTAGCCAATACCAGATGGTTTTAGTAACTGCTGCTTTATAATATAATTTTAGATCTGGTACAGCTAGGCCACCTTAATTTGATTTTTTTTTTTCATTAATTCCCTTGAAATTCTTGACCTTTTGTTTTTCCATATGAACTTTGTTGTTATTTTTTCTAATTCATCAAAGTAGTTTATTGGGAGTCTGATTGGTATATTGCTAAATAAGTAGATTAATTTAGGTAGTATTGTCATCTTTATTATATTTGCTCGCCCAATCCAAGAGCATTTAATATTTTTCCAGTTGGTTAGATCAGACTTAATTTGTGTGGAAAGTGTTTTGTAGTTTTGCTCATAAAGTTTCTGATTTTCCCTTGGCAGATAGATTCCTAAATATTTTATACAATCAGTAGTTACTTTAAATGGAATTTCTTTTTGTATCTCTAACTGTTGGGTTTTGTTAGTGATATATAAGAATGCTGATGACTTATGTGGGTTTATTTTATATCCTGCAACTTTGCTGAAGGTGTAGATTGTTTCTAATAACTTTTTGGTAGAATCTCTGGGGTTTTCTAAGTATACCATCATATCATCAGCAAAGAGTGATAATTTGGTTTCCTCATTGCCTATTCTTATTCCTTTAATCTCTTTCTCAACTCTTATTGCCAAAGCTAGCATTTCTAATACAATATTAAATAGTAACAGTGATAGTGGGCAACCTTGTTTTACTCCTGATCTTATTGGGAATGGTTGCAGTTTGTCCCCGTTACATATAATGCTTACTGCTAGTTTTAAATAGATGCTACTGATTATTTTAAGGAAAAGTCCATTTATTCCTATACTCTCAAGAGTTTTTAATAGGAATGGATGTTGGATTTTATCAAATGCTTTTTCTGCATCTATTGAGATGATCATATGGTTTTTGTTAATTTGATTATTAATATGGCCAATTATATTGACAGTTTTCCTAATATTGAACCAGCCCTGCATTCCTGGTATAAATCCTACTTGATCATGATGTATTATCCTGGCGATGATTTTCTGTAGTCTTTTTGCTAATATCTTATTTAAGATTTTAGCATCAATATTCATTAGGGAGATTGGTCTATAATTTTCTTTCTCTGTTTTCAACCTACCTGGTTTAAGTATCAGTACCATATCTGTGTCATAAAAGGAGTTTGGTAGGACTCCTTCATTCCCTATTTTTTCAAATAGTTTATAAAGCATTAGGGCTAATTGTTCTTTGAATGTTTTGTAGAATTCACATGTAAATCCATCTGGTCCTGGGGATTTTTTTTTAGGGAGTGGATTAATAGCTTGTTCTATTTCTTTTTCTGAAATGGGACTATTTAAGCAATTTACTTCCTCCTCTGATAATCTGGGAAGCCTATATTTTTGGAAGTAGTCATCCATTTCACTTAGGTTATCATATTTATTGGCATAAAGTTGGGCAAAGTAACCCCTTATTATTGCTTTAATTTCCTCTTCATCACTGGAAAGTTCTCCTTTTTCATTTTTAAGACTGCCAATTTGATTTCCCTCTCTCCTTTTTCTAATCAGATTTACCAAAGGTTTATCAATTTTATTGGTTTTTTCATAAAACCAACTCTTAGTTTTATTTATTACTTCAATAGTTTTTTTTTTTTTTTTTTACTTTCTATATTATTAATTTCTCTCTTTAATTTTAGAATTTCAAGTTTAGTAATTGATTGGGGGTTTTTAATTTGGTCTTTTTCTAACTTTTTAAGTTCCAGGCCCAATTCATTGATCTTCTCTTTTTCTATTTTATTCAAGTAAGCCTCTAAGGATATAAAATTTCCCCTTATTACTGCTTTGGCTGCATCCCATAAATTTTGATATGATGTCTCCTTGTTGTCATTATTTTGAGTGAAATTATTAATTGTGTCTATAATTTGCTGTTTCACCCAATCATTCTTTAAGATGAGATTATTTAGTTTCCAATTACTTTTTGGTCTATTTACACCTAACTTTTTGTTAAATGTAGTTTTTATTGCGTTGTGATCTGAAAAAAAAAGCATTTACTATTTCTGCCTTCCTGCATTTAATTTTGAGGTCTTTATGTCCTAATATGTGGTCAATTTTTGTGTAGGTTCCATGAACTGCTGAGAAGAAAGTATACTCCTTTCTGTCACCATTAAGTTTTCTCCAGAGATCTATCATACCTAATTTTTCTAATATTCTATTTACCTCTTTAATTTCTTTCTTTTTTGTTTTGTGATTTGATTTATCTAAATCTGAGAGTGCAAGATTGAGATCTCCTACTATTATAGTTTTGCTGTCTATTTCTTCTCGCAAATCTCTTAGCTTCTCTTTAAGGAAGTTAGATGCAATACCACTTGGTGCATATATGTTTAATACTGATATTGCTTCATTCTCTATAGTACCCTTAAGCAAGATATAGTTTCCTTCCTTATCTCTTTTAATTAGATCAATCTTTGCTTTTGCTTGATCTGAGATAAGGATGGCTACCCCTGCTTTTTTGACTTCACCTGAAGCATAATAGATTCTGCTCCAGCCTTTAACCTTTAGTCTATATGTATCTCCCTGTTTTAAATGTGTTTCCTGTAAACAACAGATTGTAGGGTTCTGACTTTTGATCTGGTCTGCTATCTGCCTCCTCTTTATGGGAGAGTTCATCCCATTCACATTTGCGGTTAAAATAACCAATTCTGCATTTCCTGCCATCCTAATATCCCCAGATTATACTTTTCTTTTTCTTGCCCTCTTTCCCTTCTTCCCTATTGATCCCACTAACGTCGCACAGCTCTCCCTCTTTAGTATCCCTCCCTCCTTCCTTGGAATCCCTTCCCCTTTCTTGTACCCTTCCTTTATTAATCTTTTTCCTTTTCCCTTTTCCTCTCCCACTTTTTAATGAAGTGAGAGAAGAATCTGTGTAAAACAAATATGTCAATTGTTTCCTCTTTGAGCCAACTCTGATGAGAGTAGGATTCACACAATTTTCCTCCCCCTCTCTAAGTTCCCTCATATATGATAGGTTTCCTCTGCCTCATTGTCGCATGTAGTTTCCCTCTTTTTATCTCCCTTCTTCCCTTTTTCTGGCACTATCCCCTTTCCATTTCTACTTCCCTTTTTTATGTTATATTGGTAAAATCAAATTATACATATGATTTTTATGTATATTCACAACAGAAATACAGTTCTCAAGAGTTCCTTTTACCTTTTTCTACTTCTCTTGATTCCTGTTGTTGAAGATCAAATTTTTTGTTTAAGTCTGGTTTTTTCCTTAGAAACAGATGGAATTCCTCTATTTCATTAAATATCCATCTTCTTCCATGGAAAAAAATACTCAGCTTAGCTGGATAGTTTATTCTTGGCTGCATTCAAGTTTTTTTTTTGCCTTTCGGAATATCTGATTCCAGGCCCTTCGATCCTTTAATGTTGAGGCAGCCAGATCTTGCGTGACCCTTATTGTGGCATCTCGGTATTTGAACTGTTTTTTTCCTGGCTGCTTGTAAAATTTTTTCTTTAGTCTGAAAATTCTGAAGTTTGGCCACAATATTCCTTGGAGTCTTTATTTTAGGGTCTTTTTCAGAAGGTGTTCGATGAATTCTTTCAACACCTATTTTCCCTTCTCGTTCTATTACTTCTGGGCAGTTCTCTTTGATGATTTCCTGTAAAATAGTATCTAGGCTCTTTTTTTCATCATAATTTTCGGGTAGTCCGATGATCCTCAGGTTATCTCTCCTAGATCTATTTTCCAGATCTGTTGTTTTTCCCAGTAAATGTTTGATATTTTTTTTCCAATCTTTCATTTTTTTGGTTTTGCTTGACTGATTCTTGATGTCTCAATGAATCAGTCATTTCTATTTGTTCAGTTCTAATTTTTAGTGAGTTATTTTCTTCATTAGCTTTTTTTAACTTCTTTTTGTATATGTCCAATTGAGTTGTTTTGCTCTATGGAATTTTTTTCCATTTCACTAATTTTTTTTTTTTAGTGAGTCATTTTCTTTTTCCAATTCGCAAACTCTGTTTTTTACCTTTTCCAATTCACATTTCAGGAAGTTGTTTTCTTTTTCCACTTTATCAAATTTTTCTTTTAATGAGTTATGTGCCTTTTCTGTACTCTTTTGCATAGCTTCTCTTTCTTTCCCCATTTTTCTTCTAGCTCTCTTTTAAGGTTTTGAATAGTCTCTTCTAGGAGAGCCTTTTGTATTGGAGACCAACAATCATCTGGAGACTGTCTGCTATTTGTCTCTTCAGGGTTGAAAAGCTGTTCTCTTTCTGGGTAGAAACTATCAATCGTTCTTTTGATTTTTTTTACTCATTTTGTTAAAGCCTGTAAGGTCTGCCTTCAGAGCCAGGAGGTTACCAGCTTCCTCTGCAGAGCAGTGAAAGGTATATGGACGGGGTAGCTGTCCTGTTGACCGGCTACAAAAAGCAGCGAGGTACTGGAGTGCTCTGGGAAAGAGTTCCCCACCAGAAAGTAACTCAGGCCTGCAGGGCCGGGCTGGGAAAGTGCCTTTCAAAGAACCTCAGCTGTGTGAGATAATGACTGCCTGGGGCTAGACACTTAGCAGTGAGAGTTTCACTTCCCAAGCCAAACCCTGCCCTGGGGCTGTGGGTATTAGCAGCTGAGCAGTGAATGGATTTGCAGGGACAGGAAGTGTCTGCCCAGGGAAGCACAGTCTGCTGGGGAAGTTCTATTGCCCTAGGCCGAGCCCCCCACTCTGCCAATTAGAGACTGCCCAGGCTGTGCCCCACTGGCGTGCAGATTAGTAACTGCCCCCGCAAAAGCCTCGAACTGCCGGATGTGGCCACAGGCCTGCGGTAAAGTCTGCCTGAGTCACTTCCAGGTTTGAGGGGTTACAGCCAGATCTCGTTAGGTTCTGGTGTTTTTTAGAGGACCCTGTGTTTTAGGCTTTAATTTCTCTGCCAGTTTACTGCTTTGTAAACAAGGTAGAGTAGTTAGCCTATAGCAAAGTGGTCCCTATAAACTTCTCTAGCCACAGAGATCACCCCCAGCTCTGGTCTGCTCAGGATGCTAGCCTCTCACTGCCTGTGCTAGTCTGTTCCTGGCCCCTCAGGACAAACCTTTTCTGGCGACCTTCCGGATCGGCTGGTAAGTTGTAGTGCTTCTTATCTTCATGAATTTAAGCTGTGAAGAGTTATTTTTGAGGCTGGATTAAATAGTTGGTTATGAGGGTAATGAGAGGAGCTTAGAGAGTCGTGTGTGCCTTCTCTGCCATCTTGGCTCCGCCCCTCTTTCCTCCTGATTCAATTTCTAAGGAAACATTCTATATATACACCTTAATACAATTGGCCTTAAAGAATCCCACAAGTTATAGAAAAAAGAAAAGTTTTAAGAACAGCCACATAAGGAAGTGTGAGGAGAAAGAAGAAGAGAAAGGAGAGAATAATGGAAATATCGCCAGAGGGCATGAGGACTTAAGTGAACTTGAAGGGCATACTGATTCTCAGTCTCACTGTCCAGCTTCAACTTTGCCTACACCCAACCAGGCTATTGACCCTCCCCTATCAACTTCACATGTTCCTAGGCAGAGGGAGAAAGTGGAGTGGGAAGGGCAGTGGTATCACAATTACCTACCCCGCCCCCAGAAATTACCCCCTACTGTGACTCGATTGCAAAAGGCATTACTTAAAGCCAAAGAAGAAGGCCAGAAAACAGCTGATTTAAGAATATGTCCTGTGATTGATCAGCTTAACTCTTCAGGTCAAGAAAGCAGAATTTACCCTCCTTTTAATCTAGAAATCATCAAAGACCTAAAAAAGGCTTGCTCTCTTTACAGGGCTACATCATCTTATGTTAAGATGTTATTACAGAATTTGGCTTATGAAATTTTAACCCCTAGTGATTGGAAACCTCTATCAAGGATCTCTATCATGGACAAAACTTGTTGTGGCTTTCTGAATACAATGAACTCTGTAGGATACAAGCCCGATGAAACAGGCAAACTGGAGTTAATACTTCAATCACCTGTGACCAACTAACAGGTGTAGGTTCTTATGCAGACACTTCAGCACAGATTAATTACCCCATAGCAGCATATTAGCAAATTGTTTTTGCTGCTATCAAAACATGGGGTTTTATCCCAGGTAAACAGGACAGAGGAAAGGCCTTCACAAAAATAGCACAAGGGACAAATGAATACTTTGATGATTTTGTGGGATGTCTGCAGACAGCTGTCATATGAATCATTGGTGAAAATGCAGCAACAGAAATTATGATAAGGCAACTTGCTAAAGAACATGCAAATGAGATTTGCAAAAGAATTATATTAGGACTACGCAAGGATGGTCTTTTAGAGGAGATCATAAGACACTGTGACACAGTAGGCCCAAACTTTTTGTTGATAGAACCCATGCCAGGATAATTTTTACAGCATTATCCCTTGCATTCACTTCTGTTCCAATTTTTCCCCTCCCTCCCTCCACCCCTTCCCCCAGATGGCAAGCAGTCCTTTACATGTTGAATAGGTTACAGTATATCCTGGATACAATATACGTGTGCAGAACCAAACAGTTTTCTTGTTGCACAGGGAGAATTGAATTCAGAAGGTATAAATAACCCGGGAAGAAAAACAAAAATGCAAGCAGTTTATATTCATTTCCCAGTGTACTTTCTCTGGGTGTAGCTGCTTCTGTCCATCTTTGATCAATTAAGGCTCTCTTTATAGAAGAGATCCACTTCCATCAGAATACATCCTCAAACAGTATCGTTGTTGAGGTATATAATGATCTCCTGGTTCTGCTCATTTCACTCAGCATCAGTTCATGTAAGTCTCGCCAGTCCTCTCTGTATTCATCCTGCTGGTCATTCCTTACAGAACAATAATATTCCATAACATTCATATACCACAATTTACTCAACCATTCTCCAATTGATGGACATCCTTTCATTTTCCAGCTTCTAGCCACTACAAACAGGGCTGCCACAAACATTTTGGCACATACAGGTCCCTTTCCTTTCTTTAGTATCTCTTTGGGGTATAAGCCCAGTAGAAACACTGCTGGAAAAAAGGGTATGCACAGTTTGATAACTTTTGGAGCATAGTTCCAAATTGCTCTCCAGAATGGCTGGATGTGTTCACAATTCCACCAACAATGTATCAGTGTCCCTGTTTTCCCACATCCCCTCCAACATTCCCCATCCTCTTTCCCTGTCATTCTAGCCAATCTGACAGGTGTGTAGTGGTATCTCAGAGTTGTCTTAATTTGCATTTCTCTGATTAATAGTGATTTGGAGCATATTTTCATATGTCTATAAATAGTTTCAATTTCTTCGTCTGAGAATTGTCTGTTCATATCCTTTGACCATTTATCAATTGGAGAATGGTTTGATTTCTTATAGATTAGAGTCAATTCTCTATATATTTTGGAAATGAGGCCTTTATCAGAACCTTTGATTGTAAAAATGTTTTCCCAGTTTATTGTTTCCCTTCTAATCTTGTTTGCATTTGTTTTGTTTGTACAAAAACTTTTCAATTTGATATAATCAAAATTTTCTATGTTGTGGTCAATAGTGATCTCTAGTTCTTCTTTGGTCATAAATTCCTCCCTCTTCCACAGGTCTGACAGGTAAACTATCCTATGCTCTTCCAATTTATTTATAATCTCATTCTTTATGCCTAGGTCATGAACCCATTTTGACCTTATCTTGGTTTATGGTGTTAAGTGTGGGTCAATGCCTAGTTTCTGCCATACTGATTTCCAATTTTCCCAGCAATTTTTGTCAAATAATGCATTCTTATCCCAGAAACTGGTGTCTTTGGGTTTGTCAAACACTATATTATTAAAGTTATTGGCTGTTTTGTCCTTTGAACCTAACTTATTCCATTGGTCAACTAGTCTGTTTCTTAACCAATACCAGATGGTTTTAGTAACTGCTGCTTTATAATATAATTTTAGATTTAGTATAATATTAATTTAGAAGGTAGCTAGGCCACCTTCATTTGATTTTTTTTTCATTAATTCCCTTGAAATTATTGACCTTTTGTTTTTCCACATGAACTTTGTTGTTATTTTTCTAGTTCATCAAAGTAGTTTTTTGGGAGTCTGATTGGTATAGAGCTAAATAAATAGATTAATTTAGGTAGTATTGTCATCTTTATTATATTCTTTTGCCCAATGCAAGAGCATTTAATATTTTTCCAGTTGGTTAGATCAGACTTAATTTGTGTGCAAAGTGTTTTGTAGTTTTGCTCATAAAGTTTCTGATTTTCCTTTGGCAGACAGATTCCTAAATATTTTATACAATCAGTAGTTACCTTAAATGGAATTTCTTTTTGTAACTCTAACTGTTGGGTTTTGTTAGTGATATATAAGAATGCTGGTGACTTATGTGGGTTTATTTTGTATCCTGCAACTTTGCTGACGATATGGATTGCTTCTAATAACTTTTTGGTAGAGTCTCTGGGGTTCTCTAAGTATACCATCATATCATCAGCAAAGAGTGATATTTTGGTTTCCTCATTGCCTATTCTAATTCCTTTAATCTCTTTCCCAACTCTTATTGCCAAAGCTAGCATTTCTAATACAATATTAAATAGTAACGGTGATAGTGGGCAACCTTGTTTTACTCCTGATCTTATTGGGAATGGTTGCAGTTTGTCCCCATTACATATGATGCTTATTGCTGGTTTTAAATAGATGTTACTGATTATTTTAAGGAAAAGTCCATTTATTCTTATACTCTCAAGAGTTTTTAATAGGAATGGATGTTGGATTTTATCAAATGCTTTTTCTGCATCTATTGAGATGATCATATGGATTTTGTTAATTTGATTATTAATATGGCCAATTATACTGATAGTTTTCCTGGTATTGAACCAGCCCTGCATTCCTGGAATAAATCCTATTTGATCATGATGTATTATCCTGGGGATGATTTTCTATAGTCTTTTTGCTAATATCTTATTTAAGATTTTAGCATCAATATTCATTAGGGAGATTGGTCTATAATTTTCTTTCTCTGTTTTCAACCTACCTGGTTTAGGTATCAGTACCATGTCTGTGTCATAAGAAGTGTTTGGTAGGACTCCTTCATTCCCTATTTTTTCAAATAGTTTATAAAGCATTGGGGCTAATTGTTCTTTGAATGTTTGGTAGAATTCACATGTAAATCCATCTGGTCCCGGGGATTTTTTTTTAGTGAGTTGATTAATAGCTTGATCTATTTCTTTTTTCTGAAATGGGATTATTTAAGCACTTTACTTTTTCCTGTGTTAATCTGGGAAGCTTATATTTTTGGAGGTAGTCATCCATTTCGTTTAGGTTACCAAATTTATTGGCATAAAGTTGGGCAAAGTAACCTCTTATTATTTCTGTAATTTCCTCTTCATCACTGGAAAGTTCTCCTTTTTCATTTTTAAGACTGCCAATTTGATTTCCCTCTCTCCTTTTTTCTAATCAGATTTATCAAAGGTTTATCAATTTTATTGGTTTTTTCATAAAACCATCTCTTAATTTTATTTATTAGTTCAATAGTTTTTTTTTTTTTACTTTCCATATTATTAATTTCTCCTTTTAATTTTAGAATTTCAAGTTTAGTAATTAATTGGGGGTTTTTAATTTGGTCTTTTTCTAACTTTTTAAGTTCCAGGCCCAATTCATTGATCTTCTCTTTTTCTATTTTATTCAAGTAAGTCTCTAAGGATATAGAATTTCCCCTTATTACTGCTTTGGCTGCATCCCATAAATTTTGATATGATGTTTCATCGTTGTCATTATCTTGAGTGAAATTATTAATTGTGTCTATAATTTGCTGTTTCACCCAATCATTCTTTAAGATGAGATTATTTAGTTTCCAATTACTTTTTGGTCTATTTACACCTAACTTTTTGTTGAATGTAGTTTTTATTGCACTGTGATCTGAAAAGAAAGCATTTACTATTTCTGCCTTCCTGCATTTAATTTTGAGGTCTTTATGGCCTAATATATGGTCAGTTTTTGTGTAGGTTCCATGAACTGCTGAGAAGAAAGTATACTCCTTTCTGTCACCATTCAGTTTTTTCCAGAGATCTATCATACCTAATTTTTCTAATATTCTATTTACCTCTTTAATTTCTTTCTTATTTGCTTTGTGATTTGATTTATCTAAATCTGAGAGTGCAAGATTGAGATCTCCCACTATTATAGTTTTGCTGTCTATTTCTTCTCGCAACTCTCTTAACTTCTCTTTAAGGAAGTTAGATGTTATACCACTTGGTGCATATATGTTTAATACTGATAATGCTTCATTGTCTATAGAATCCTTAAGCAAGATATAGTTTCCTTTCTTATCTCTTTTAATTAGATCAATCTTTGCTTTTGCTTGATCTGAGATAAGGAAAGCTATCCCTGCTTTTTTGACTTCACCTGAAGCATAATAGATTCTACTCCAGCCTTTAACCTTTAGTCTATATGTATCTCCCTGTTTTAAATGTGTTTCCTGTAAACAATAGATTGTAGGGTTCTGACTTTTGATCCAGTCTGCTATCTGCCTCCTCTTTATGGGAAAGTTCATCCCATTCACATTTATGGTTAAAATAACCAATTCTGTATTTCCTGTCATCCTAATATCCCCAGATTATACTTTTCTTTTTCTCGCCCTCCTTCCCTCCTTCCCTGGTATTAAACTTATTGGTCCCACTAACGTTGCACAGCTCTCCCTCTTTAGTATCCCTCCCTCTTCCCTTTGAATTCCTTCCCCTTTCTTGTACCCTTCCCTTATTACTCTTTTTCGTTCTCCCTTTTCCTCTCCCACTTTTTAATGGAGAGAAGAATCTCTGTAAAACAAATATGTCAATTGTTTCCACTTTGAGCCAACTCTGATGCGAGTAGGATTCACACAATGTTCCTCCCCCTCTCTAAGTTCCCTCATATATGATAGGTTTCCTTTGCCTCATCATCACATGTAGTTTCCCCCTTTTTATCTATCCTCTTCCCTTTTTCTGACACTATCCCCTTTCCATTTCTTCTTCCCTTTTTTATGTTATATCGGTAAAATCAAATTATATATGTGGTGTTTATGTATATTCACAACAGAAATAAGTTCTCAAGGGTTCCTTTTACCTTTTTCTACTTCTCTTGATTCCTGTTGTTGGAGATCAATTTTTTTTTGTTTAAGTCTGGTTTTTTCCTTAGAAACAGATGGAATTTCTCTTTTCCATTAAATGTCCATCTTCTTCCGTGGAAAAAAATACTCAGCTTAGCTGGGTAATTTATTCTTGGCTGCATTCCAAGTTCTTTTGCCTTTCAGAATATCTGATTCCAGGCCCTTCGATCCTTTAATGTTGAGGCAGCTAGATCTTGTGTGACCCTTATTGTGGCATCTTGGTATTTGAACTGTTTTTTCCTGGCTGCTTGTAAAATATTTTCTTTAGTCTGAAAATTCTGAAGTTTGGCCACAATATTCCTCGGAGTCTTTATTTTGGGGTTTTTTTCAGAAGGTGTTCGATGAATTCTTTCAACATCTATTTTCCCTTCCAGTTCTATTACTTCTGGGCAGTTCGCTTTGATGATTTCCTGTAAAATAGTATCTAGGCTCTTTGTTTCATCATAATTTTCTGGTAGCCTGATGATCCTCAGGTTATCTCTCCTAGATCTATTTTCCAGGTCTGTTGTTTTTCCAAGTAAATATTTGATATTTTTTTCTAATCTTTCATTTTTTTTTGTTTTCCTTGACTGATTCTTGATGTCTCAATGAATCAGTCATTTCTATTTGTTCAGTTCTGATTTTTAGTGAGTTATTTTCTTCATTAGCTTTTTTTTTTCTTTTTTTTTTCTTTTTACTTCTTTTTGTATATGTCCAATTGAATTGTTTTGCTCTATGGAATTTTTTTCCATTTCACTATTTTTTTTTAGTGAGTTATTTTCTTTTTCCAATTCACAACTTCTGTTTCCCTGCACTTCTTGGGAGTTTTTTTACCTTTTACAATTCACATTTCAGGAAGTTGTCTTCTTTTTCCACTTTATCAAATTTTTCTTTTAGTTAGTTATGTGCCTTTTCTGTACTCTCTTGCATAGCTTCTCTTTCCTTTCCCCATTTCTCTTCTAGCTCTCTTTTAAGGTTTTTAATAGTCTTTTCTAGGAGATCCTTTTGTATTGGAGACCAACAATTGTCTGGAGACTGTCTGCTATTAGTCTCTTCAGGGTTGAAAAGCTGTTCTCTTTCTATATAAAAACTATCAATCGTTCTTTTGATTTTTTTACTCATTTTGTTAAAGCCTGTAAGGTCTGCCTTCAGAGCCAGGAGGTTACCAGCTTCCTCTGCAGAGCAGCGAAAGGTATATGGATGGGTAGCTATCCTGCCAACGGGCCACAAAAAGCATTGAGGTATTGGAGTGCTCTGGGAAAGAGTTCCCCACGGGAATGTAACTCAGACCTGCAGGGCTGAGCTGGGAAAGTGCTCTTCAAAGAACCCCTGCTGTGTGAGATAACAAGTGCCCTGTGGCTAGGCACTTAGTAGTGAGAGTTTCACTGCCCCAAGCCAAATCCTGCTCTGGGGCTGTGGGTATTAGCAGCTGAGCAGTGAATGGATTTGCAGGGACAGGAAGTGTCTGCCCGGGGAAGCACAGTCAGCTGGGGAGGTTCTATTGCCCCAGGCTGAGCCCCCCACTCTGTCGATTAGAGGCTGTGCAGGCTGTGCACCCCTGCCATGCAGATTAGTAACTGTCTGCCCAACAGCCCCGAACTGCAGGATGTGGCTGCAGGGCTGCCTTACAGTCTGTCTGAGTCACTTCCAGGTTTGAGGGGTTACAACCAGATCTTGTTAGGTTCTGGCGTTTTTTAGAGTTCCTCTGTTTTAGGCTTTAATTTCTCTGCCAGTTTACTGCTTTGTAACCAAGGCAGAGCAGTTAGCCTATAGCAGAGTCATCTCTATAACTTCTTTAGCCACAGAGATCACCCCCACCCCTGTTCTGCTCAGGACTCTAGCCTCTCACTGCCTGTGCTAGTCTGTTCCTGGCCCCTCAGGGCCTTTCCTGGCGAGCTTCTAGGTGGACTTCGGGTGGTAAGTTGTAGTGCTTCTAATCTTCATGAATTTAAGCAGTGAAGAGTTATTTTTGAGGCTGGATTAAATAGTTGGTTATGAGGGTAATGAGAGGAGCTTAGAGAGTCGTGTGTGCCTTCTCTGCCATCTTGGCTCCGCCCCAGAAAAAATCTCATCAATGTTTTAAATATGGTAAAGTAGGGCATCTGAAAGCTCAATGTTTTCATAGAGACAGAGTGAGAAAACAGAGTGGGAGAACCAGACTGAAAGCCCCATGTCCAAATGCAACAGCAGCTTCCACAGGGCATCAAAATGTCGGCTGATTCCAGCAAAGAGTATGGGAGTCCCAGCCCCAGGGCCTAAAACAAAAATACTCAGGGCATGATGGCAGCCTATGCTACACCCAGAGACTCTTTATTAGTCAGTATTCAGACATGATCAGCCAAGAAGCAATCTGATGGGAGAAAGGGATTACAATTGGGGAGAATAGAGTTGTATGCAGCTGGGACTCCTGAAATATCCCCTGGAGAGGTGAAATCTGCTCCTCTCCAGCCTATGGATGCCTTGCCTCCAGGCACAGTAGGTTTGATCATTTCACCTCCTGAGAGTAGGTACAAAACAGTGATCATCCATACACTGATGTGAGAAACTGGGGAATGTATAGATAATATCCCAGGCACTAACACAAGTAAACAATGTATGACTTATCAACCAGGAGAAGTAGTAGCATCATGTTTACTGATACAGACTCCTAATAAACAATCTGGTGAATCTGACTTCAAGCAATAGAATCCAAGAATAGTCTGCATTTGCAGCAGTTACAGCTGACCACCCTATGCTTGCTATCTATATAAATGGCATAACATTAGAGGGATTGATAGACACAGATGCAGATTGTACAGTCATTAGAGGTACCAGTTGGCCCTGTCACTGGCCAAAGATTAATGCAGACACCTACATGTCTCATGTAGGAGCATAAATAGCAGCTAAAGTTAGTGCTACCCTTTTGAAATGGCCTTTTAAAGGTTTTACTCCTTTCACATTTGAAAAAATCCTCATCAATCTGTGGGGAAGAGACATTTTACAACAGTTAGGATTATGAATGAATACGTCAGTTTTTTTAAAATAACTTTTTATTGACATAACTCATGCCTGGGTAATTTTTTACAACATTACCCCTTGCACTCACTTCTGTTCCGATTTTTCCCCTTCCTCCCTCCACTCCCTCCCCCAGATGGTAAGCAGTCCTATATATGTTAAGTATGTCACGGTATATCCTAGATACAATATATGTTTGTAGAACCGAACAGTTCTCTTATTGCACAGGGAGAATTGGATTCAGAAGGGAGAAATAACCCAGGAAGAAAAACAAAAATGCAAACAGTTTACATTCATTTCCTAGTGTTCTTTCTTTGGGTGTAGCTGCTTCTGTCCATCATTGTTCATTTGGAACTGAGTTAGATCTCTTTGTCAAAAAAATCCACTTCCATCAGAATACATCCTCATACAGTATCGTTGTTGAAGTATATAATGATCTCCTGGTTCTGCTCATTTCACTTAGCATCAGTTCATGTAAGTCTCTTCAAGCCTCTCTGTATTCATCCTGCTGGTCATTTCTTACAGAACAATAATATTTCATAACATTCATATGCCACATTTAACCCAACCATTCTCCAATTGGTGGGTATACATTCATTTTCCAGTTTCTAGCCACTACAAACAGGGCTGCCACAAACATTTTGGCACATACAGGTCCCTTTCCCTTCTTTAGTATCTCTTTGGGGTATAAGCCCAGTAGTAACACTGCTGGATCAAAGGGTATGCACAGTTTGATAACTTTTGGGGCATAATTCCAAATTACTCTCCAGAATGTTTGCATTTGTTTACAACTCCACCAACAATGCATCAATATCACAGTTTTCCAACATTCCCTCCAAAATTGATTATTATTTTTTCCTGTCATCTTAGCCAATCTGACAGATGTGTACTGGTATCTCCGAATTGTCTTAATTTGCATTTCTCTGATCAATAGGAAAAAACACTCTTTCAAATGAGTGGAAGTAGTTTCAATTTCATCTGAAAATTGTTTGTTCATATCCTTTGACCATTTCTCAATTGGAGAATGGCTTGATTTCTTATAAATTAGAGTCATTTCTCTATATATTTTGGAAATGAGACCTTTATCAGAACCTTTAACTGTGAAGATGTTTTCCCAGTTTGTTGCTTCCCTTCTAATCTTGTTTGCATTAGTTTTGCTTGTATAAAGGCTTTTTAATTTGATATAATCCAAATTTTCTATTTTGTGATCAGTAATGGTCTCTAGTTCATCTCTGGTCATAAATTTCTTCCTCCTCCATAATCTGAGAGATAAACTATCCTATGTTTCTCTAATATATTTATAATCTCGTTCTTTATGCCTAAATCATGGACCCATTTTGATCTTATCTTGGTATACAGCATTAAGTGTAGGTCCATGCCTAATTTCTGCCATATTAATTTCCAGTTTTCCCAGCAGTTTTTGTTGAATAGAGAATTCTTATCTCAAAAGTTGGAATCTTTGGGTTTTTCAAACACTAGATTGCTATAGTTATTGACTATTGTGTCCTGTGAAACTAACCTATTCCACTGACCTACTAGTCTATTTCTTAGACAATACCAAATGGTTTTGGTGACCAGTGCTTTATAATATAGTTTTAGATCAGGTACAGTTAGGCCACCTTCATTTGATTTTTTTTTTCATTAGTTCCCTTGAAAGTCTTGACTTCTAGTTCTTCCATATGAATTTTGTTATTTTTTTCTAGGTCATTAAAATAGGTTCTTGAGAGTCTGATTGGTATAGCACTAAATAAATAGATTAGTTTAGGTAATATTGTCATCTTTATTATATTCGCTCGGCCTATCCAAGAGCACCTAATATTTTTCTAATTGTTTAAATCTGACTTTATTTGTGTGGAAAGTGTTTTGAAGTTTTGCTCATATAATTCCTGACTTTCCTTTGGCAGATAGATTCCCAAATATTTTATGCTATCAACAGTTATTTTGAATGGAATTTCTCTTTGTATCTCTTCCTGTTGGATTTTATTGGTAGTGTATAAAAATACCTAGGATTTATGTGGATTTATTTTGTATCCTGCAACTTTGTTAAAGTTGTGGATTATTTCTAATAGCTTTTTAGCAGAATCTCAGGGATTCTCTAACTATACCATTATATCATCTGCAAAGAGTAATAATTTGGTTTCCTTATTACCTACTCTAATTCCTTTAATCTCTTTCTCAACTCTTATTGCTGAAGCTAACATTTCTAATACAACATTGAATCATAATTGTGATAGTGGGCAACCTTGTTTCACTTCTGACCTTATTGAGATGGTTCCAGTTCATCCCCATTACATATGATGGTTACTAATGGTTTTAAATAGATGCTACTGATTATTTTTTTTTTAAAGTTCACTCATTCCTATACTCTCAAGTGTTTTTATTAAGAGGATGTTGGATTTTATCAAATGCTTTTTCTGCATCAATTGAGATGATCATATGGTTTTATTAATTTGGTTATTGATATAGCAAATTTAATAGTTTTCCTAATATTTAACCAGCCCTGCATTGATGGTATAAATCCTACTTGTTCATGGTGTATTATCCTGGAGATAATTTTCTGTAATCTTTTTGCTAAGATTTTATTCAAGATTTTTGCATCAATGTTCATTGGTCTATAATTTTTTTTCTCTGTTTTCAAACTACCTGATTTAAGTATCAGTATCATGTCTGTATCATAAAAGGAATTTTGTAGGACTCCTTCATTCCCTATTTTTCAAATAGTTTATATAATATTGGAGTTAATTGTTTTTTAAATGTTTGGTATAATTTGCATGTAAATCCATCTGGTCCTGGGAATATTTTTTTGAGAGTTGATTAATAGCTTGTTCTATTTCTTTTACTAATATCGGGGTATTTAATCAATTTACTTCTTCCTCGGTTAATCTGGGCAACCTATGTTTTTGAAGGTATTCATGAATTTCATTTAAGTTATCGAATTTATTGGCATAAAGTTGGACAAAGTAACTCCTAATTATTGCTCTAATTTCCTCTTCATTAATGGAATGTTCTCCCTTTTCATTTTTAAGACTAAAATTTTGATTTTCCTTTTTCTTTTTCTAATCAAATTTACCAAGGGCTTATCTATTTTTTTGATATTTTCATAAACCAACACTTAATTTTATTTATTGATTCAATAGTATTGTTTTTAACTTTCAATTTTATTAATCTCTTTTTTTTTATTTTTAGAATTTCAAGTTTAGTGTTTGGGCGTTTTTGATTTGCCCTTTTTTAGCTTTTTTACTTGTAAGCTTAATTCATTAATTTTCTTTTTCTCTATTTTATGCAAGTAGGCCTCTAGAGATATAAAATTTCCTCTTATTATTCCTTTGGCTGAATCCCACAAATTTTGGTATGACATCTCATTATTGTCCTTCTCTTGAATGAAATTATTAATTGTGTCTATGATTTACTGTTTCATTCATTCATTCTTTAGGATGAGATTATTTAGTTTCCAGTTACTTTTTAGTCCATTTTCTCCTGGCTTTTTATTGAATGTAATTTTTATCACATTATGATCTGAAAATGATGCATTTACTATTTCTGCCTTTCTACATTTGAGTTTGAGGTTTTTAATGTCTTAACATATAGCCTTATTTTGTATAGGTTCCATGAACTGCTCAGAAGAAAGCATACTCCTTTCTGTCTCCATTTAATTTTCTCTAAAGATCTATCATATCTAACTTTTCTATTATTCTATTTATCTCTTTGATTTCTTTCTTATATATTTTATGATTTGATTTATCTAATTCTGAGAGTGAAAGGTTGAGATCTCCTACTATTACAGTTTTGCTCTCTATTTCTTCTTGCAGCTCTCTTAACTTTTCCTTTAAGAATTTAGATGCTACACCACTTGGTGCATATATGTTTAATATCGATGTTGCTTCATTATCAATGTTACCCTTCAGCAAGATATAGTATCCTTTCTTATCTCTTTTAATTAGGTCAATTTTTGCTTTTGTTTGATTTGAGATCAGGATGCTACCCCTGGTTTTTTTTTTTTTTTACTTCACCTGAAGATTCCACTCCAGCCTTTTAACTTTACTCTGATTGTATCACCCTTCTTCAAATGTGTTTGCTGTAAACAACATATTGTAGGATTTTGACTTTTAATCCAATCTGCTCTCTGCCTCTGCTTTATGGGGGAGTTTACCCCTTTACATTTATGGTTAAAATTACTAATTTTATATTTCCTGCCATCTTATTATCCTCAGATTGTGCTTTTCTTTTTCTTGCCCCCCCTTTCCCAGTATTAAACTTATGGGCACCATTTGTGTCACACAGCTCTTCCTCTTTAGGATCTCTCCCACCCCCTTTGAATTCCTTCCCCTTTCTTGTACCCTTCCCTTATTATTCTTTTCCTTTTCCCTTTTTCTCTCCCACTTTTTAATGAGATGAGAGAAGTTTCTCTGTAAACTAAATATGTCAATTATTTTCTCTTTGAGCCAACTCTGATGAGAGTAAGATTTACCCAATGTTTCTGCCCCTCTCTAAGTTCCCTCAGATATGCTAGGTTTCCTTTGCCCCTTCATGGGATGTAGTTTCCCTCCTTTTATCTCCCTTTTCCTCTTCTTCTGACATTATCCCCTTTGCATTTCTACTTCCCTTTTTATATTATATCAGAAAAATCAAATTATACATGTACTCTTTATGTATATCCACAACAGAAATACAGTTCTCAAGAGTTCTTTTTACCTTTTTCTGCTTTTATTGAATCCTATGGTTAGGGATCAAATTTTTTGTTTAGATCTGTTTTTTTTTTTCCTTAGAAACAAATGGAATTCATCTGTTTCATTAAATGTTCATCTTCTTCCATGGAAGAAAATGCTCAGTTTAGTTGGGTAGTTTATTCTTGGCTGCATTCCAAGTTCTTTTGTCTTTTGGAATATCAGATTCCAGGCCCTTCGATCCTTTAATGTGGATGCAGCCAGATCTTGAGTGGTCTTATTGGGGCACGTTGGTATTTGAATTGTTTTTTTTTTTTTTCCCTGGATGCTTGTAATAGTTTTTCCTTAGTCTGATAGTTCTGAAATTTGGCCACAATATTCCTTGGAGTTTTTATTTTAGGATCTTTTTCAGAAGGTGTTCGATGAATTCTTTCAATAGCTGTTTTACCTTCTGATTCTATTACATCTGGGCAGTTCTCTTTGATGATTTCCTGTAAACTAGTATCTAGGCTCTTTTTTTCATCATAATTTTTGGGAAGTCCAATAATCCTCAGATTATTTCTCCTAGATCTATTTTCCAGGTCTATTGTTTTCCCAAGTAGATATTTAATGTTTTTTTTTCCCCCTAACTTTTCTTTTCTTTTCTTTTCTTTTCTTTTCTTTTTTTTTTTTTTAGTTCTGATTGATTGATTCTTGATGTCTCAATGAATCATTCATTTCTATTTGTTCAGTTCTGATTTTTAATGAGTAATTTTCTTCATGAGCTTTTTTTACTTTTTTTTTTTTTTACATGTCCAATTGAGTTTTTAAATGAGTTGTTTTGCTCTATGGCATTTTTTTTCCATTTCACTAATTTGTTTTTTAACTGAGTTATAGTCTTTTTTCCAAATCACAAATCCTATTTTCTTGAGAGTTCTTTATCTTTTCCAATTCACAAATCTTACTTTCCTAGGAGTTCTTTACCTTTTCCAAGTCACAAATTCTGTTTCCCTGCACTTCCTGGGAGTTCTTTACCTTTTCCAATTCACATTTCAGGAAGTTGTTAGTCTCTTACATAGATTCTCTTTCCTTTCTCCATTTTTATTCTAGCTCTCTTTTAAGATTTTCAATAGCCTCTTCTAGAGAGATTTGTGTGATGGCAGCCAGGTTACATCCCCCTTTGGGGTATTGTCTGGAAAATGTTTGCTATTAGTCTCCTAGGGGTTGAAAACCTGCTCTCTTTCTGTATAGAAACTATTGATAGTCCTTTTGATTTTTTTTTTTTACTTATTTTTTTAAAGGCTATAGTGTCTGCCTTAAGGGCAAGGAGGTTACTAGCTTCTTCTGCAGAGCAGGGATAGATGTATGGACAGTAGCTGTCCTGCAAATAGGCTTCAGTGTGCAGCAAGGTACAGGAGTTCTCTGGGGAAAAGTTCCCCAATAGAAGTGATTCAGGCCTGGGAAGCACGGGCAAGCTGTGGAAGTGCCCAGTGAAGAAACCCACTGTGCGGATTAGTGACTGACCTGGGGTTAGAGGCTGAGCAGTGAAAATGGCACTACCTCAAGCTAAAGCCTGTTTTGGGGCTGTGGGTATTAGCAGCTGACCAGCGAATTGCCCTGCACAGACCAGAAGTGTCTCTGCCCAGGGAAGCACAGTCATGCTATGGAAGTTCTATTGCCTCAGGCCAAGCCCCTCTACTGTGCAGATTAGAGGCTGCCCTATGCTTCACTCCACTGTGTGCAGATTTGTGACTGCCCCAGCCCATGCTGCAGAATGCAGCTGCACAGCTGTGCTGTGGTCTGTTCTGAGTTATTTCCAGTTTGGGGTGGGTATAGCCATATCTTGCTAGGTTTTGGCATTTTTTAGAGTATCCTCTACCTTTGGCTTTAATTTCTCTACTAGTCCACTGCTTTGCAACCAAGGCAAAGCAATCAGTCAATGCCAGAGTCACCTCTGTAAATTTTCTAACCACAGAGACTATCCCCACCCAGTCTGCTCAATATTATCTAGCCTCTAGTTCTATCCCTGTTTACTCTGTTCTGTTCCTGCCACTCAGGACAAATCTTTTCTAGCGATCTTCCAGATTATGTCTGGCTGGTAAGTTGTTGTACTTCTAATCTTCGTGAATTTTACCAGTCAAATGCTATTTCTGAGGCTGAATTTAATAATTGTTCATGAGGATATGAGAGGAGTTTAGAAAGTCACATGTGCCTTCTTTGCCATCTTGGCTCTGCCTCAGCCACAATATTTCTTGGAGTTTTGATTTTGAGATCTCTTTCAGTAGGTGATTGATGAATTCTTTCAATGTCTAGTTTACCCTTTATTTCTATAACATCTGGACTGTTCTCTTTGATGTTTCATGTAAAATAGTGTCTAGGTCCTTTTTTTTCATCATGTATTTTAGGGGGTCCAATAATCCTTAAATTATCCCTCCTAGATCTGGTTTCCAGGTCTGTTGTTTTCCCAAGTGGATTTATAATATTTTTTTTATTGTTTTCATTTTTTTTGGTTTTGTTTGACTGATTCTGCATGTCTCCTCGAGTCATTCATTTCCATTAGGTCAATTCTGATTTTTAATGAAGTCTTTTCTTAATTTACTTTTTTTATTTCTTTTTGTAATTGTCCAATTGAGTTTTGTTCTTTGAATTTTTTTTCCATTTCACTAATTTTATTTTTTAGAGAGCAATATATATTTTTTCCAGTTCACTAATTCTGTTTTTCAGGGAGTTGATTTCTTTATCTGCTCTATCTTTTAATGAAAAATGACTTCTCTAGATACTCTTGCAAAGCTTCCCTTTCCTTTCCCCATTTTTCTTCTAGCAGTCTTGTAAGAACCTTTTAAATTTTTTCTATGAGACCTCTGTGTAGTGAGAACCATATCATATCAAACCCTGCAATCTTCTTTTAAGGCAGTGTGGTGTTGACAAACTTCCACTATAGACAAAAGGAAGTAGCAGTGAAGCAGCAGTGTGATAGCAATGGCTGTGCTGGGATCCGCCTCTGCACTGGGATCAGCTGAGATTGTGCTGAGTCATTCTGGGGGTTGAGTGGATGTGGCCAGGTCTCAAGAGCCTCTAGCTTTCTTGGGTTATGGTCTTTACCCTTTGTGTTTATAGCTTCTCTGCTGATCTACTGGCTTACTGACAGAGCAAAGGAGCTCACTCTGTGGTAAAGTTCTCCCCACAAATTTTCCACTGGCTGAGACCACACCCTGCCCCCCTCCCATCTGCTCAGCATAAGCTGCCTTCTGTACTCTCACTGCCAACTTGCCTGATGCTGTGCCTAGCCTATCTGTCCCTGTCCATGAGCAAAAACAGACCTTTTCTGGTGAGTTTTGAAAATATCTTCTGTTGGTAATGTATTGTACTCCCAATATTCATGGGTTTTGGTAGTCAGGCACTAATTCTGAAGTCTTTTATAAAAGAAGTATTTGGAGAGTAATGAAGAGCTTAGATAGAACACGTGTGTCTCCACCATCTTGGCACAACCCCAGGATATATTTTTTTCCATGCATCTAACTGGTACTTTGGGGGTGAAGCATCCTAGCAATTATTCAGGGATGAGGGAATATTTCCCACAGCTCTACTTTTCTGTCCTTCAGTTACTTCCTGACTGCCCTCCTGAGGAGTGCAGAAGGCTGCAAAATATTGACAGTATTTTCCAGTTGCCTGTCTGCTCTAAGTAGAAACCTTTGCTCCTTTGCATTTATTTTTAAGGAACTAGATCAAACATCATCTTCATAAAATCCTATCCATATTTTAATCCTAACTGAACTTATTTATTTTTTGTAGAATCTTCCAGAGTCAGAATTAAAGAGGAAAAATAAATTAGCCTATTTAATTCACAAAAACCATTAGGAGATCATAGTAAATTTGAGAATATCCAGATTCAATTTTCCCCAAAATACTTGGTTTAATGAAAATTTATCAAGTCACTAATACATTATATCTTCAGAGAGTTAGAGCTAGAAAGGACTTTAAAGATAATTTAGTCTTTATTTACATATTGGAAAAGTGAGGCTCAAAAAATTTAATGCAATTACCCAGCAGACCCAATAAATAGCAAAACAATAATATGAACCCATATCCTTTGATTACAAATTTAGATCTATTATGTATAGAATTGAGAGGGGAAAAAAAACAGGGGAAAAACACATTTGGGAGTTAAGGTGATGTTTCCCCCCCCCCACCTCTGAATTATAATTCTAATTCAAAAAATACACTAGGGATTTTGTAAAATGTACTAATTTTTTTTCTTGGGATTGGGCTGCATTTTTTATTCAGAATGCCATCATTGGCTGGCTAGGAGGAGTTCCTCTATGCCTTGAAAACTTCAGTTACAATACTGGTCACATTCATTGCCAAGTTTTCAAAAATAAAAGTCTGGGCTGCTATTTCATCTCAATACTATGCCGCCTCCATGACAGATGGTGTTCAGTTACGCAGAGGACACAGCTGAAAATACCTTATGGAGGTGTTATTCCACTGTTAACATTTTGGATAAAGTTGCACCAGAGAACATGCCAAAATGTAATAGCATACCTTTTGTCTTCAGTGATTCCTTCTCAGTGATAGAAACATTAACTCTTATCACTTATCCTTACTTCCCCATGAGTTAAGCAACCCAAAACTCAGGCTTAGCTCCTCTGCTCTTCTTCCTATTCACTCAGATTTCCCTGAAATGAATTCCTTGGCTCATATTCATTTCAAATGACTTTAAAATGTATGTTTCTATCATTGCCATCTTATTTTCCCTCCAACTACCTATAAAATCCATTGGGATACAATACTACCAAATGTGAGAAGAAATGTGATTTCATTGGTGTAATGAACTCCCAAGGAGAAAGTCTTTCCTTTATTACTAACTAGCACATTTCCAAGTAACTCAAAGAGCACTAGTAACTTGTCCAGAGCTGTAAAGAAAGTATGTGTCCAAGGCAGGAGTTGAACCCTATTCTTCCTAACTCTGATATTTGTACTAGTCATTCATTATCTTTAAAATAATATTCAGATATTATATAAAAATCTCAAGCCTAACTTGATGACTATTAAGTTCTATTATTTTTCTTTCCTCTCTTAATTGTCATCCATTCAAGTTTTCCTCATTACTATCAATAGCATAATCATACTCTTAGACATTAAGGTCTGTGCTCTTGGAGTGATAATTGAAGTCAAATAAAATCCATCACCAAGTTTTATTTCTTCTGACTCCATAGTATTTTTGCTTCCATTGTCACAACCACAGTCCAGACTTCACTTGCTAATTAGGTTTCTACACTGGCTCCCTATCTAATTTCTGTAGCTCCTACAAAATAAAAGACGATCCAGCCAGATAACCCAGAAGGTTTTATTCAGTTTAAAAGTTATAGACTGTGATGTATGACCTTGTATAAACCTATTAGAATAACCATATTATTTGAAATATAGTACTCACTTGGCTGAAAATTTACAGTGGTGCTCTATTGATACAATATACACATTACAGTTGGCTTTTCACAACCCTCTAGTAATATCACCTCCAACTGAAACTCTAACATTCTGTCTTCTCTCTCTCTTTCTCTCTTTCTCTCTCTCTTCCCTATAGTATGTGAACCCAGATCTTACAGACTCCAAATCTAGCTCTTTTTTCCCATTATGCCACCTTATTTCTCTGATTCAAATAGACAAATCAAGAATTATATAAACATGGAAAATATATTTAATAAGAATAGACAAATAATAATATTAAATTTATATGCTAATAGCATAATAGCTCATTTTTTCAAAGGAAACTATTGAATTACAAAAACAAAAATCACGAGAGAATTAAGGCTCCAATTAATAGTGTATTCATCAAATGGAAATTATTCATGGAAAATTTAAATGAAACAATATATTCATGTTGAAATGGAAAAAATAGAAATATTATCAAAGGAATTAGCACTCAAAATTATGGAAGGGGAAAATGGTTAAACATTCATGAGAACAATTTTAGACAAATGATATTAATATAAATATATTAAAATAAAAAGATTTTGTACAAGATATTTGCATAAAAATGAGAGGGTAAAAAAGACAAAATAAGCCTATCATTGTCACAATCATTTCCACTAGAATTCTGGCATCCACTCTCTATAAATAATATGCAATAAGCAAAAAAAAAAAAAGACTATTTATATTATACTATATTATTTATATCATACAAAATGTAACATAAAAGGTCAATAATTACATATAAAATCTTTATGTTTTGATTAGAATATTAATCAAGATAACTTTCAAATACTTTTATTATATCTATCAATTGATTTTTAAAATACAGTTCAATGATTCTAGAAAAAATAGACAAACAAGGGAAATATGAATTGATTAAATTTGAAAAGAAAAAATGTTATGAAGTTCAGGCTCGCTCCCTGGAGGCCTCAAGAATAGCCAGAGTCAGGATAAGGAAAAATCCTTGGTTTTCAGGGGGAGAAGTGAAAGGGATGGACAAAAGTGCCAGGAGTTTTGCCAAGAATCTAGAATTCAGAATATCCACACTTTTCTCCTCTCCATTCTGCGACCAAGTGAGTCTGGCTCGTCTCACTCCACCCTCTAATCCCTCCTACAATTATCTGTATACACCAAAGGATGGAGCCAGCATGGACTAGTGAGAAGGATTATCTTTCCAAACATACGCTTAATAGAGTTTTGTCCAATAGGTAATAAGCTGATTCAAGCACACCTTTTAAAAGTTTCAGACCTTTACAAAATATGACAAAAGTTTAAAAGATATGTATACCATTTGATGCTATTAATATAATTATACATTAAGAAGATTATAATTTGAGAAAAAATAGACCCATATATACAAACATAATAGTAACAATAATGTTGGTTTTAAAAATGGTGCTAAAAACAATGTACATCAATTAGGAAATTCCTGAATGAATTGTGAAAAATGAAATTGATATCATTATATATATGAAGGAATGAAATTTTATATATATGAAAAAATTTTCTAAAATAAGAAGATTAATAAAGTTATGCAAACTGAAGAAAGCAGAGACAAAAGAATAAATAACAAGATGACAGTTTTATCAAGACAGAAAAAAACAGCAAAAAAAAAAAAATCTTGCTGAGAGAAAATAAAAGACAGACCAGAAGGTAATATAGAGATGGGAAAACATGGTACTGTCACAGCAACTTTTGTAACTTTATAACAAATAAGATAGTTACAGAGAGGAAACTGAGTACATTTTTCTTATTATTAAAGCTGTTGCTTGAGAGGAGACCAATTTGCCTTACAGATTTTTTCCCAATTACTTTTCAAACCTTGCAACAGATCCAGAATAATGGCTCATTTTTTCCCATCTGAAAACATTCTCCTCATGTCTATCCTAAATGCTAGTTAGTTAATGTGAGCACATCACAAGAAAAGTATGTTTCACAAATGCTAATGATTAGCAAAGTTCAGATGGAAATGAAAGGTGGTAAGAGATTTCAAAAAAAAAATGAGCAGCTGGAACTTAACTGCAAAAATAAAATAATAAAAATTCAGATGGTGCTCTAATGAGATTGTACTAGTGTTCTAAAGAAACTGGAAGATTGAAACAGTTATTGTTGATACTAAGCAGAAGGTACAAATGAATTGTGAGAGTATTTTTCAGTCTATGAAAGCATAGGCATACCAGATGCCCTCACATTTGGGGGCCTCCCTAAAGACTATGAAGGCTGCTGGAGGGAAGTCTGAGGAAGGTGAATCCATAGCATAGGGAACAGAGTAGAAGAAAGAGAAATAAAATTCAGGTAAACTTCTATAGTTTTAACCCAATTTGATAGAACCTCCCGGATACTATCTAATCTCTTTTTGCCAAAAGGGCAGGAATAGGGAGTGATACTGAAAATAAAGGCCTTTTTCACAGCTTTGCTTGGCTTCCTGTTGGAAGTCTGTATGGCAATTAGTTAAACAATCACCTCATCACACATTTGGTTTCAGAACTCCTATATTCCCTCTACTCCTAAGATTACTTCAGAATCTGACTGAGATGGGGATATCCTTAACCACAGAAAATATCCTCATTTACAAGGCTTAAATTGGAAGGGTTTGTTTGTTACTCCAATATTGGATGATCGCTGTTATTTCTATTTTTTTAATCCATGTCTAATTTCCTAGAAAGCAATGTTTTGCTTGTGCTGTCAGTAAGAATGAGAGATAAAATAATGAAAGAGCAATTCTTTCTCCCTCTTCCATTTTCAGTTTTCTCCATATAAAATTATATGCATCTATGTGTGATAAAGGAAAAGAGAGAAGGAAAAGAGAAAGGAAAAGAGAGAAAGGAGGTGTGGGTGTGGGAAGAGAAGAGAAAGAAAGATGAGATCATTATCTGTCGTTAGATCACATCTACCAAGAGTGCTTTTTATAACTATTTATCTGCATCTGATTTATAAGCATATAAGTGTCTGAATGAATAAGATTATGTTTTCTGAGATCTCAATCATTACTATAGATAGAAAGATAGATACATTGATGGACAGATAAAACATAAACATCAATCATTTATATGAATGACCAGCTCAGCAAGCAAAAATTTAAATAGATATTTAGAACTGAAAATTTTAAAATTCTGATGTGTAATCATGAGTTTTGTTTATTTCAACAGATGTTGAAATAAACTCAGCAGCCTGCTGAAAATTATGCCCCAAATGTGAAGAATATCTAGATTTTATTTCTATTCTCAGTATTTGAAATCAGGCCAGCTGTAGGCTATTGGACTTTTAAGGTATGTTCAAACTGTCACTGAGGATTTAAAAAAAAAGAAAAAAGAAAAAGCATACCCACTATATTTCCACAGCTTAAAAGTTGACTTTATGGGAGATATTTGAGGGAATGAAATGAAAGAAGCAAAGAAATCATTGTCTTTTCATGGAAAACTTACCAGAATATCAGGTTCCCTGAAGGAAATCAAATATCTTATGACTGCAGGTGGCCAAATAAAGCACCATATGCCCTGTAAATTCAATTCCCTGCTCTTGTGGAAGAAGAGTGGTTTCTCCTAGTGTTCTATAATATTTCATTAAACATGTGACCAAGTAAAAGAATTTAACAAAAAGGAGGAATTCTGGGTTGAATTATATTTGACGTTTGCAGCAAGCTCTTGTGCCATGTCTTGGTGAAAACATCTTTGGGCACACTATCAAGGAATGGGTAGTATGCTAATGTCTGTCATCTTGGATAACTGTAGATATAGTAAAAGACCAGTCAAGTGGTCACTTAAAGGCAGTATTTGAAGTGAAAGATACTCCATCTACCATTTCAAAGGCTTTCCCTAGGCTATTGCTCATGCCCACAACATACTTCTGCCACATCTCTAATACTTAGATTTTCTTTTTCCTCAAGACTCACCCTACATGCCATTTCTACTTCTTATAGAAAGTCTTTTTTGATTTATTAAGTTGTTTTCTCTTTTTAAAATTATTTTGCATATATATATGTACTGGCCTGGCAAATTATTGAAGGCAAGAACTTGTTTTCTACATTTTTTTTCCTTTGTAAAGTACTTAGCATAGTGCCTTATACATAGTAGGTATTCAAAAATGTTTGTTACATTTTATGGGAAAGAAAGTTCACTGTGATATGCATGAAAAATTGCCATGGCTGTAAGTGAGTGCTTATCAGATTTGCAAATGGAACAAAGCCTAGAGGGACAGCTAACACATCAATTGACAGATCAGGATCCAAAAAGATCTTGACAGGCTAGAACATTGCCTAGAATCTAATAAGGTAAAATTTAATAGACCTAAATGCAGACAATGCTGTAAGACAATAAATTACAAATTAGCTTCAGTCTGTTTTAGTGGATGGAGTTACTATGCAAGTACTTCCCCAAACTGATGAGATCATAAGTCTGAGCCCCAAACAAAATAAAACAAATAAAATCAAGTCTTACAAATCAGTCAAAAAATCTTAACAATTACAAGATGGAAAAGAAAAGGCTGGAACTGAAAAAAAAAACTATTTTTTAGTTTTATATGACAAAATAAAGTATGAGTTTATATGATATGGCACCCTCCCCTCACACTTTCTCCTCCCCCCCCAAAAAAGAAAGATATTCAAGCCTTAGATTATTTTGACAAGCATAATGCTGAGAACAAACAAGTTGTGTTTTTTTCACTGTTCTACCATGAGAGAAGAATTATGGTGAAGAATTATGTTCAGTTTTAAGTGCCATATTTTTAGAAGATCCATAAGTGATGAGTAGGATAGTGATGTTAATCATAATATATGAAGTTGGAATGAAGGAACTGTGGAAGTTAAATATTAAGAATAAAAAAGGTAAGGGTACAAGAGGACATCTTAATTCTCAATTCATTTCAAATATTTGAAGGACTGTTAGAAGGAAGAAAAGTAAACTTGTTCTAATTGACTTCATCAGAAGGCAAAAGTAGAATCAATGTATGATTTTGAAAAGAATCAAATTTAAGTTTGTTGGAAGAAAAATCTTAAATAGACTTTACAACAAAGAACAGAAAAAGATAGGTGGAAAGAAGAAGCAGTAAACTTCAAATGTCTCCCACCAACATCTCTAACAAAAACCTAGAAAAAATGACATAGAAAATGATGATTAGGAAATCCAAGTTAAAAAGTACAAATTATTATCATCTCAAGATCATGGTAGGGATAGTTAGGGCCCTGCAGAAATGGATAGAGAAGAAGTCAGAAAGCTCCAATACAAATTTTTTCAGCATGGCAACTCAACTAAAGGCTGTGAAAATACACCACGGCAATAATTATTACAAATATAATTCAAACCAGGTCCGAGATGGCATACTATGCAAAAAGCAGGAATAAAAACGAACAGCAACATTTTGTGATTTCAAACTTACACATCCAAGCTGAGGTGTACAGATGAATAGCTAGGACAAGGAGCTAAGACTGAAGAGAAAGTTTTGTTCTGAACCTGCTGAATCTTACATTGGATTGGCAGGAACTTGGTTGATCAATAATCTGTTGTAGTACCAAATGGTATAAATTGATAGTTTTGTTATCCAGACCTAAAATTGAGTCAGGATTATTCAAAGCTAAGAACAGGAAACAACCATCAGACTTCACTATGGAAAAAAATCTCTTTGAATGCAAGGAAATTTTGTAAATCCCTCCAAGCCTGAGGCAACCTTGAAATCTTTGAAAAACACAACAGAAACAGCTTCAGAAGGATCTGAGATGGTGCAAATCAAGACATAACAATTCTAAAACATTCCCTTAAGAGTTGCACAAAATCTGGCCTTAGTGAAAAGTCCCAACTTTTTAAGTAAGCCTTCATATAATGAATGAATATAATACTGAATAAGAAAAGAGTATGTTTTTAATGATAAAAATCTCAAATTTCCATTAAATTCTAAGATTAAATACACAAACTGAAAAGTAAACACCAAGACATGTGTAAACTAAATCTCAAATAAAATACAAATTGATCTTAGAATTTTTGAATAAATGAAACTGGAGTTTAAAAAAATTAAAATTATAAATGAAATGAGAGTGACTTGAGAGGGAAAATAGACAATAAAGAAGGACTTTAAAAGCATGAAAAAATTAGAAGAGCTAAAACCTTTATCAAAAGTTACAGAATCATAAGTTAATCACACCATGAAACAAAAAAAAATTAAAATAATATCAAAAGACTAAAAAAGATAAGTGCAACTTATGTCATATGATAAACAAATGATTCTAGGCTGTTAAGTCCAGACTAGCTCCCTGAAGGCTTCAGGGTCAGCCAAAGTCAGGTTAAGTAAAAGTCCTTGGTCTTTAGGGGAGAAGCAGGCAACCTGCCATGAGTTTAGCCAAAGATCTCTTCTCAATTCTGGAGTCCAGTATCTCTATCTTTCTTCTCCTTGTCCTGCCAGCAAGTGAATCTGTCTTTTCAACCCACCCTCTAATCCTTGCCTACGATTATCTGCATACACCAAATATTGAGCCAGCACTGAACAGTGAGAAGGTCTATTTTCCCAAACATATACTAATAGAGTCATTGTAAATGTAAATAGGTAATTAGCTTTAAGCGCTTGGTTGTCTGATTTAAGCATACCTTTTAAGAGTTTCAGCTCTTTACATCAGGAAGCATACTCACACTGATAAAGTGACAGGGTTTGATTGTAACTTGGGAGCAGATTGATGGACTTCTGGAAACATTAGAATGTACATCCCTTTGCTTATTCAAGGAAAATGAAATAGAGGCAGACAATTGGAAACTAAGTACGAGATCAACTATGTGAACATTACAATGATAATTGTCCTGATTCAATTTCTAAGGAAACATTCTATATGTACAAATTAATACAATTGGCCTTGAAGAATCCTGCAAGTTATAGAAAAAAGAAAAGTTTTAAGAACAGTCAGATGAGGAAGTGTGAGAAAAAAGAGGAAAAGACTGGAGAGGGTAATGGAAATATCACCAGATGGCATGTGGAACTTAAAAAATGTGATTCTCACTCTCACAGTCCAGCTTCAACTCCACCTGCCTCCGAGCAGGCTGTTGACACTCCTCCATCAATTTCAATTTCCTGGGTGGAGGGAGAAGGAGGACTGGGAAGGGCAATGATTTCACCAGCACCTTCCCCACAGCAATCACCTTCTCCCATGACTCGATTACAAAAGCACTACTTAAATCCAAAGAGCAAGGACAGAATACAGCTGATTTGAGAATATAAATGTATCCTGTGATTGAACAATTTAACTCTTCAGGTCAAGAAAATAGAAGATACACTCTTTTTGATCTGGAAATCATCAAAGACCTAAAAAAGGCCTGCACTCTTTATAAGGCTACATCATCTTATGTTAAAATGTTCTTAGAGAGTTTGGCTTATGAAATTTTAACCCCCAGTGACTGGAAATCTATATCTAGGACATGCTTAGAACCTGAACAAAACTTGTTGTGGCTCTCTGAATATAGTGGACTCTGTAAGATACAAGCACAATGAAATAAGCAAACTGGAATTAATACTCTAATCACTTCTGACCAGCTAACAGGTGTAGGTTCTTATGCAGACATTTCAGCACAGATTAATTACCCTATAGCAGCATATGAGCAAATTGCTTTTGCTGATATCAAAGCATGGAGTTTTATCCCAGGTAAACAGGACAGAGGAGAGGCCTTCACAAAAATAGCACAAGGGCCAAATGAACCCTTTGCTGATTTTGTGGGATATCTGCAGACAGCTGTCATATGAATTATTCATGAAAATGCAGCAATAGAAATTATGATAGGGCAACTTGCTAAAGAAAATGCTAATGAGGTTTGTAAAAGAATTATACTAGGACTATACAAGGATGCTCCTTTAGAGGAGATCATAAGATGCTGTGCCACAGTGGGCACAAATACCTTTTATAGACAGGCTACAATGCAGACTTCCCAAGATCTGAACATGGGAAGACAAGGTCCCTTTTGGCAAGGGACTTCCAGAGAAACTCATCAATGCTTTCAATGTGGTTAAGTGGGGCATCTGAAAGCTCAATGTTGGCATAGTGACAGAGTGAGAAAACAGGGTGGTAGAACAAGACCCAACACCCCATGTCCAAAATGCAACAGAGGCTTCCATTGAGCATCTGAATGCAGACTGATCCAGGACTTGAAAGCTTTCAGGAATCATTGGATTCTATGAGACATGATGAGACTGTTGTAGGACTTGAAAACCCTCAGGAATCGTTGGATTCTCTGAGATATGATAAGACTGTTACAAGACTTCAAAATCTTATAGAATCACTTGATTTCCTGAGAAATGATAAGACTGTAGCAAGACTTCAAAATCTGCAATAATCATTGGATTCCCTAACACATAAAACACATAAAACTTGCAGGGATCATCGCATTCCCTGACATGTGAAGCAATGGACAATAGATTAGTTTTGGACTATCTCTTGGTTGCTGAAGGAGGCATATGTGTGATTGTTATTTACATACCCTCCTTCTAGGACTTCTGGAAATCTTTTACAACACCATGTTGATTCATAGGGTTTGTTATATTTGCATGTACAATTCATGTTTGTTACACTACATTGAGCCTGCATCAGCTGTGGGGAGAGTCATCATTGCTAGCCTATGCTTTATTGCTATGTTCTTGTGGAATACCTTCCATGCAGATGGGTTTGTGTATACCTATTTCTAGTAAGACCCTTCAGCCCAGAAATCCATTAACAATATCTGGCATGACTCCCCACTTCCCTTTAGTGTTTTTCATCTCCTTTCCTGAGAAGTCAGGGAGGGTATGATCATCTCCTTTTTAGTGCTTTCATCTCCCTTTTTGAGAAGTTGGGAGGACTGTGATCACCTCCTTTTTGGTGTTTTCACCTCCTTTCCTGAGAAGTCAGGGAGGGCATGATCACCTCTTTTGGGGGTTCTCACCTCACTGAGAAGTCAGGGATGGCTGTAACCACCTGTGTTCTAAAACAAAAGAAAGAGGGAGATTTGAAGGGCTAAAACTCTTAAAAGATGTGCTTGAATCAGACAACTGAGCACTTAAGACTAATTACCTATTTGACAATGACTCTATTATGTTTGAAAAAATGGCCTTTCTCACTGTTTGGTGCATAGGCAAGGATTAGAGGGTGTGGTGAGACAAACTAGATTCACTTGGCGATATTTTATAATGACTGGCCGCACTTCTCACTTGGAGGAGAAAGGTGGAGATTCTGGACTCCAGAATCAAGAAAGAGCTTTGGCTAAACTCCTGGCAGTTTGCCTGCTTCTCCCCCTAAAGACCAAGGACTTTTATTTATCTTGACTCTGGCTGATCCTAAGGCCTCCAGGGAGCTAGCCTGGATTTAACATTAGGCAATAAATCAAGGTGAGATAATTTAAGAATTATGAAACTATTTGAAAGTCATGACCAAAAAATGATGGTTATTATTTAAGAAATCATGGAAGAGAACTACTCAGCCTAATGAAAAAAAAAGACAAAATAAAAATAAGGACTCCACAGGGCATCACCCAAAGAAATACCAAAATTACAACTACAAGAATTAACATAGCCAGAACTCTGGATTTTTAAGTTAAAGGCAGGGGAGGGGAGAGAGCATAAATAAAGAATTTACATTTACATTACATTTTTTCTGGCCCTCCTGACCCCTCAAAATTCTCCAGAACATTGGTTTTTGTGTAAAACATAAAGTACTTTGAAAAAAAAAAAAGAGGTAATAACTCAATGAACTAAAAAGCAAGGAAGGATAGGATAATCCTTCATTCCTAACCTGCTCATTTAGCAAATCTTTCCCATTGGTCAGCATTGCTAAAACATCTTGGTTGCACATATTTACAACAGAACTCAACTGTATTTTACTGTCTCCTCTAAGTTCCAAAGAAAACCAAAAAGTAAAAGTTTGTTTAGGTTCTGATAGCAGTGTAGTAATGCTGGATGCTTCAGCAGAATTTTGCCAGATAACTGAGAAAAAGAAGGTGTAACTTCGTGTGTTTTTTTCTTATTCTACCAAATCTTTGTAAGCTCATTGTATCCTTCTGGGAAGAATTTTATCCTAAAAATCACATAAGGCAGAGTCTGAAAGTGTGAAAAGGTAAAGTGCTTAATTGGGATCCATATCTTAGAAAACCACAATTGAAAATACTGTAATATTTTAGCTATTGTTTTTCTTGCTATCATCATTATCATCATCATCCCCATCATTATTCATGTTTAGACTCTTTCCTCTTTGATTTGATATAAATTAAGCAACTTGTCCAGCATCATATAGCTAGTAAATGTCTAGGGCTGGATTTGAATTCTGAATTTTCTGAGTTCAGAGCCAATTCTCTGGGGGTGATGTGATAAACTGAGACTTTTTGGGGGAAGGGTTGGAGAGGCCCTGATGTGAACTGTGTCCCCTTTAATCTGTGGGAGAAAGGTGTTTGGGGTCTGAAACTCTCCTCTGGAGGAGGGGGGGCACATCCTTTTGTCCATGAGGGAAACTCCCAAGATAAGTCATCTCATTCAATTTTTAACTGAATCGAATTGAAAATCAGTGTCCCAGATTCATCCCAAGATACATCCTTGGTTTGCAGCCAAAGATCAAAGCAACCCCAAAATATCCAGTGCTGTATGCCCAGACATCTTTGCAGAAATCCTAACAGATTTTGCCGACTGGTGAAGATATTTTCTTCTCAGTGTTAACCCATTTTGGCCAAATTCCTAATCAGGAGCTATTTGCCTTTCTGGACTTGGCCCACTGATGAAGATATTTTCTTTTCAATGTAAATGCACCTTTGCTAATTCCGAAACAGGACCCTGCCCACTAAGAAAGCTTTCTTCTTACTGTCAACAAATCCCTTTTAGCCACAGACTTTGGGTTTGTGAATGGACATCAACCAGAGGGGATCTCCTACCCTCAATTCTCGCACCTCATCATTAAGGGAATAAAGGAAATAAAAATTTAAATTACCAAAGATCTCAATAGGAACATAACTCAGATATAGCCCTTGAGCACAAGTAGATAAACCAATAAGGATCATACTAGTAATAAAATTGAATTATCCCCTCAAAAGCAGGTAAAAGAGAATAGAATCTATGAATAAATATTGAGACAAAAAATAATAAATCAATTACTGATGAGTAAGAGGACTCTGTGGATTCTCAAGAGCATAGAATTAAACATGATGTTATTGAATATTTAAAAGAGAAAATAATTTTGAAAATTTTATTGCATCCACAAATGAAATATTTAGCAGAATAGAAAAATTTAAAACTATGGATACAAGTCTGACTGAAAAAATAAAAGAAAAATTAACTGCAAATACACTAAAATTGTATCAAAATTAAAATACATTGAAATAAAGAAGAATATGAAAGAAAGAAAATGCAACTGCTTAAAAGAAAATGTTAAATAATAAACCTCTTTTATCAATCTAAAAAAAATGTTATCTTCAGAAAAACTTACACAACAAATCTAAATATAATCCTACAGAGTGATCAAGAATGGGGTAGAAATAAATGTTTAATGACACAGGTGAAAGAAAAGTTTTTCTTAATGAAATAACCAAAATTGAGAAAAAGCATTAAAATACAAATATAGGACTAATGAAAAAAAATTAGAAACTAAGTCAGAGCAAGCAATTTAGATGACTATACTATAGAAGGACAAAGTTTGTACATTCTAATGAGGGAGATACCCTCATTAAAATTATATGAATACAAGAATATACAGTCAATTCTCAGCTTTTGAAGGGGTAAGATTCCTAGAAAAAATATAAAAGTTAAAAAAATAAGAAGAATAATCATATATTAAATCTATGGTAAATAAGAGGTTGCATTCCTGAGAAACCCCTGCCTCCCCCCAAAAACTAATATTTCAGTAAAGATAGTGGAAAATATACCTTTTCTGCATATAATCCTTTTTTTAAATTTAATAATGAGTTTATATTGATAGAATCCATGACAGGGTAATTTTTTTTACAAAATTATCCCTTGCACTCACTTCTGTTCCAATTTTTCCCCTCCCTCCCTCCACCCCCTCCCCTAGATGGCAAGCAGTCCTATATATGTTAGACATGTTGCAGTATATCCTAGATACAATATATGTTTGCAGAACCGAACAGTTCTCTTGTTGCACAGGAAGAATTGGATTCAGAAGGCAAAAATAACCCGGGAAGAAATACAAAAATGAAAATAGTTCACATTCGTTTCTCAGTGTTCTTTCTTTGGGTGTAGGTGTTTCTGTCCATCATTTATCAATTGAAACTGAGTTAGGTCTCTTTGTCAAAGAAATCCACTTCCATCAGAATACATCCTCATACAATATCGTTGTCGAAGTATATAATGATCTCCTGGTTCTGTTCATTTCACTTATCATCAGTTTATGTAAGTCTCTCCAAGCCTCTCTGTATTCATCCTGCTGGTCATTTCTTACAGAACAATAATATTCCATAACATTCATGAACCACAATTTACCCAGCCATTCTCCAATTGATGGGCATCCATTCAATTTCCGGTTTCTAGCCACTATAAGCATGGCTGCCGCAAACATTTTGGCACATACAAGTCCCTTTCCCTTCTTTAGTATCTCTTTGGGGTATAAGCCCATTAGTAGCATTGCTGGATCAAAGGGTATGCACAGTTTGATAACTTTTGGGGAATAATTCCAGATTGCTCTCCAGAATGGTTGGATTTGTTCACAACTCCACCAACAATGCATCAGTGTCCCAGTTTTCCTGCATTCCCTGAAACATTCATCATTATTTTTTCCTGTCATCTTAGCCAATCTAGTGTGTGTGGTGTGTAGTGGTATCTCAGAGTTGTCTTAAATTGCATTTCTCTGATCAATAGTGATTTGGGACACTCTTTCATATGAGTGGTAATAGATTCAATTTCATCATCTGAAAATTGTTTGTTCATAGCCTTTGACCATTTATCAATTGGAGAATGGCTTGATTTCTTATAAATTTCATTCAGGGAACTTCCGGTTAAGATGGCGGAGAGGAGGCTCACAGCTGCATAAGCTCCGCGCTTTCTCTCACTATCCACTTCATTACAAGCCTCTGAATCAATGCTTGACTGAAAAAAACCCACGTATAGTTACCAAGAGAAGCCATCCTTGAGATTTGCCAAGAAAGGTCTGTCTTTACTGGAGGGCTGGGACGGTTTTAGATCGGGCGCAGGCGGCGGGCAGCGGCACTGAGAGCACAGGAGCAGACGGGAGAGGGGGTGGGGAGTGATCGCAGCCGTCTCTGCGGGGAGAGCTTCGCTACAGATTTGGATACTTTGCTCTGGCAGCAAGTCAGCAGCCCAACAGAGAAGCTAAGAACACCGGGGGTGAAGAATACAACCCCAAACAGCTGGAGTCTCTCGGGACCTGGCCGCTCCCCCCTTCCCTCCCCACAGTGACTCAGCACACTCTGGGACCTCAGAGCGCAGGAGCAACACAGTCCTGCTAGTGCCTCACTACTGCCCCCTGCAGTCTGTAGAGGAAGCTTGGTAACACACCCAGCCCCTCCCCCAAAGAAAGACTCCAGTTTTTTCTGTTTTTCTTTGCTATTTTGTCTTTGATTATTAGACAGAATGAACAAGAAGCTGAAGAGGACTTTAACCCTTGACAGCTTCTATACAGATAGAGAGCAGACTCTAAATCCTGAGGAGACTAAAAACAGATAGTCTCCAGGTGAATCCCCAAGGGAGGAGATCATCTGTTCCTCAGCACAGATGAACCTCATAGAAGTAATTAAAAAAGCTCTCACAAGGGAGCTAGAAGAAAAATGGGAAAAGGAGAGGGAGGCTTGGCAAAAGAGCCTGGAGAAGTCAGTTAAAGAGAGAGTGGATAAAGAAGTAAAATCCTTGAAAAATAGGCTTGGTGAACTGGAAACAGAAAATAGCTCTCTAAAAAACAAAATTGGCGAAATGGAAAAAAATTCCACAGAACAAAAGAATTCAATTGGACAATTAGAAAAAGATCTTAAAAAAGTGAGTGAAGAAAACACTTCACTGAAAATCAGAATTGAACAAGTGGAATTGAATGACTCGAGGAGACAAGAAGAATCAGTCAAGCAAATCCAAAAAAATCAAACAATGAAAAGAATGTGAAATACCTTCTGGGGAAGACTACAGACCTGGAAAACAGATCCAGGAGAGACAATCTGAGAATCATTGGACTCCCAGAAAAGAATGATGAAAAAAAAGAGCCTGGACACTATTTTCCAGGAAATTATCAAAGAGAACTGCCCAGAAGTCATAGGAACAGAGGAAAAAATAAACATTGAAAGGATTCATCGATCACCCATTGAAAGGGATCCTAAAATCAAAACACCAAGGAATATAGTGGCCAAATGCCAGAACCCTCAGATGAAGGAAAAAATATTGCAAGTGGCTAGAAAAACCCAATTCAAGTATCAAGGAGCCACAATAAGGATCACCCAGGATCTGGCAGCATCCACATTAAAAGATCGAAGGGCCTGGAATATGATATTCTGAAAGGCTAAGGAACTTGGTATGCAACCAAAAATAACTTACCCAGCGAGAATGAGCATCTTTTTTCCAGGGAAGAAGATGGACATTCAACGAAGTAAGCGAATTTCATCTATTTCTGATGAAAAAGCCAGAACTTAATAAAAAGTTTGATCTACAAATATAGAACTCAAGAGAAATCTAAAAAGGTAAAGATTAATCTTGGGAACTATATTTTGACTATATAGATGTATAAAGAATACATGTATACCTTGTTCTAGAAATTGATGTGGAAAGGACATTGTACCAGAAAAAGGGTAAAGTGGGGATAGTACATCTCATGAAGAGGCATAGGAAACCCATTATATCTGAGAGAAAGAAGGGAGGGGGATGAATACAGTGGGTATCTTACTGCCTTCAGAATTGGCTTTAAGTGAAAAATCTTAAGACATATTCAATCTATGGTGAAACTTCTCCCACCTCATTGTAAAGTGAGAAGGGAAAAGTGAAAAGGGAAGGAATAAGCTAAGCGGAAGGGAATACGGGAACTGGGAGGGAAAGGGGTAAGATAGGGGGAGGAACTCTAAGGCGGGGGGAGGGATACTAAAAAGGGAAGGCTGTGAGAAGCAAGTGGTGCTCACAAGGTTAATACTGGGAAGGGGGGGGGAGGGGAAAGAAGGGAGAAAAGCATAATCCGGGGTTAACAAGATGGCAAGCAATACAGAATTGGTCATTTTAACCATAAATGTGAACAGGGTAAACTCCCCCATAAAGAGGAAGCGGTTAGCAGAATGGATTAAAAGCCAGAATCCTACAATATGTTGTTTACAGGAAACACACCTGAAGCGGGGAGATACATGCAGGTTAAAGGTAAAAGGTTGGAGCAAAATCTACTATGCTTCAGGTGAAGTCAAAAAAGCAGGGGTAGCCATCCTGATCTCAGATCAAGCTAAAGCAAAAATTGACCTAATTAAAAGAGATAAGGAAGGACACTATATCTTGCTAAAGGGTAGCATGGATAATGAAGCACTATCTATATTAAACATATATGCACCAAGTGGGGTAGCATCTAAATTCTTAAAAGAGAAACTAAGAGAGCTGCAAGAAGAAATAGACAGTAAAACTATAATAGTGGGAGATCTTAACCTTGCACTCTCAGAATTAGATAAATCAAACCACAAAATAAATAAGAAAGAAGTCAAAGAGGTAAACAGAATACTAGAAAAGTTAGATATGATAGATCTCTGGAGAAAATGTAATGGAGACAGAAAGGAATACACTTTCTTTTCAGCAGTTCATGGAACCTGTACAAAAATTGACCATATATTAGGACATAAAAACCTCAAACTCAAATGCAGTAAGGCAGAAATAGTAAATGCATCCTTTTCAGACCACGATGCAATGAAAATTACATTCAACAAAAAACCAGGGGGAAGTAGACCAAAAAATAATTGGAAACTAAATAATCTCATGCTAAAGAATGATTGGGTGAAACAGCAAATCATAGACATAATTAATAACTTCACACAAGAAAACGATAATAATGAGACATCATACCAAAATGTATGGGATGCAGCCAAAGCAGTAATAAGGGGAAATTTCATATCTCTAGAAGCCTATTTGGAAAAAATAGAGAAAGAGAAGGTCAATGAATTGGGTTTGCAACTAAAAATGCTAGAAAAGGAACAAATTAAAAACCTCCAGTCAAACACTAAACTTGAAATTCTAAAAATAAAAGGAGAGATCAATAAAATTGAAAGTAAAAAAACTATTGAAATGATTAATAAAATTAAGAGTTGGTTCTATGAAAAAACCAACAAAATAGACAAACCCTTAGTAAATCTGATTAAAAAAAGGAAAGAGGAAAATCAAATTGTTAGTCTTAAAAATGAAAAGGGAGAACTCACCACTAACGAAGAGGAAATTAGAGCAATAATTAGGAGTTACTTTGCCCAACTTTATGCCAATAAATTCGACAACTTAAATGAAATAGAAAAATACCTCCAAAAATATAGCTTGCCCAAACTAACAGAGGAAGAAGTAAATATCCTAAACAGCCCCATCTCAGAAAAAGAAATAGAACAAACTATCAATCAACTCCTTAAGAAAAAATCCCCAGGACCAGATGGATTTACATGTGAATTCTACCAAACATTTAAAGAACAATTAACTCCAATGCTAAATAAACTATTTGAAAAAATAGGGATCGAAGGAGTCCTACCAAATTCCTTTTATGACACAGACATGGTACTGATACCTAAACCAGGTAGGCTGAAAACAAAGAAAGAAAATTATAGACCAATCTCCCTAATGAATATTGATGCTAAAATCTTAAATAAAATATTAGCAAAAAGATTACAGAAAATCATCCCCAGGATAATACACTATGACCAAGTGGGATTTATACCAGGAATGCAGGGCTGGTTCAATATTAGGAAAACTATTAGCATAATTGACTATATCAATAACCAACCAAACAAAAACCATATGATCATCTCAATAGATGCAGAAAAAGCATTTGATAAAATCCAACATCCATTCCTAATAAAAACACTTGGGAGCATAGGAATAAATGGACTTTTCCTTAAAATATTCAGGAGCATATATTTAAAACCATCAGTAAGCATCATATGCAATGGAGAAAAACTGGAACCTTTCCCAGTAAGATCTGGAGTGAAGCAAGGTTGCCCTCTATCACCATTATTATTTAATATTGTATTAGAAACACTAGCCTCAGCAATAAGAGTCGAGAAAGATATTAAAGGAATTAGAGTAGGCAATGAAGAAACCAAACTATCACTCTTTGCAGATGATATGATGGTATACCTAGAGAACCCCAGAGATTCTACTAAAAAACTATTATAATAGTTCATAATTTTAGCAAAGTAGTTGGCTACAAAATAAATCCCCATAAATCCTCAGCATTTTTATACATCTCCAACAAAACTCAACAGCAAGAGATACAAAGAGAAATTCCATTCAGAATAACTGTTGATAGCATAAAATATTTGGGAATCTATCTACCAAAGGAAAGTCAGGAATTATATGAGCAAAATTATAAAAAAGTCTCCACACAAATAAAGTCAGACTTAAATAATTGGAAAAATATTAAGTGCTCTTGGATCAGCCGAGCAAACATAATAAAGATGACAATACTCCCTAAACTAATCTATTTATTTTGTGCTATACCAATCAGACTTCCAAGAAAATATTTTAATGATCTAGAAAAAATAACAACAAAATTCATATGGAACAATAAAAAGTCGAGAATCTCAAGGGAATTAATGAAAAAAAAAATCAAATGAAGGTGGCCTAGCTGTACCTGATCTAAAATTATATTACAAAGCAGCAGTCACCAAAATCATTTGGTATTGGCTAAGAAATAGATTAGTGGATCAGTGGAAAAGGCTAGGTTCACAAGACAGAATAGTCAACTATAACAATCTAGTGTTTGACAAACCGAAAGCCCCTAACTTCTGGGGAAAGAATTCATTATTTGATAAAAACTGCTGGGATAATTGGAAATTAGTATGGCAGAAATTAGGCATGGACCCACACCTAACACCATATACCAAGATAAGATCAAAATGGGTCCATGACCTAGGCATAAAGAACGAGATTATAAATAAATTAGAGGAACATAGAATAGTTTATCTCTCAGACTTGTGGAGGAGAAAGAAATTTGTGACCAAAGATGAACTAGAGACCATTACTGATCACAAAATAGAAAATTTTGATTACATCAAATTAAAAAGCCTTTGTATAAACAGAACAAATGCAAACAAGATTAGAAGGGAAGCAACAAACTGGGAAAACATCTTCACAGTTAAAGGTTCTGATAAAGGCCTCATTTCTAAAATATATAGAGAACTGACTCAAATTTATAAGAAATCAAGCCATTCTCCAATTGATAAATGGTCAAAGGATAGGAACAGACAACTTTCAGAGGATGAAATCGAAACTATTACCACTCATATGAAAGAGTGTTCCAAATCATTATTGATCAGAGAAATGCAAATTAAGACAACTCTGAGATACCACTACACACCTGTCAGATTGGCTAAGATGACAGGAAAAAATAATGATGAATGTTGGAGGGGATGCGGGAAAACTGGGACACTAATGCATTGTTGGTGGAGTTGTGAACAAATCCAACCATTCTGGAGAGCAATCTGGAATTATGCCCAAAAAATTATCAAATTGTGCATACCCTTTGATCCAGCAGTGTTTCTATTGGGCTTATATCCCAAAGAAATACTAAAGAAGGGAAAGGGACCTGTATGTGCCAAAATGCTTGTAGTGGCTAGAAGCTGGAAAATGAATAGATGCCCATCAATTGGAGAATGGCTGGGTAAATTGTGGTATATGAATGTTATGGAATATTATTGTTCTGTAAGAAATGACCAGCAGGATGAATACAGAGAGGACTGGCAAGACTTACATGAACTGATGCTAAGTGAAATGAGCAGAACCAGGAGATCATTATACACCTCGACAACGATATTGTATGAGGACATATTTTGATGGAAGTGGATTTCTTTGACAAAGAGACCTAACTAAGTTTCAATTGATAAATGACGGACATAAGCAGCTACACCCAAAGAACGAACACTGGGAAACGAATGTGAACTATCTGCATTTTAGTATTTCTTCCCGGGTTATACCTTCTGAATCCAATTCTCCCTATGCAACAAGAGAACTGTTCGGTTCTGCAAACATATATTGTATCTAGGATATACTGCAACATATCCAACATATAAAGAACTGCTTGCCATCTAGGGGAGGGGGTGGAGGGAGGGAGGGGGAAAAAAATCGGAAAAGAAAGGAGTGCAAGGAATAATGTTGTCAATATAAAGTAATCATTAAATAAAAAATAAAAAAAAATTTCATTCAGTTCTTTATATATTTTGGAAATGAGGCCTTTAGCAGAACCTTTAACTGTGAAGATGTTTTCCCAGTTTGTTGCTTCCCTTTTAATCTTGTTTGCATTAGTTTTGTTTGTACAAAGGCTTTTTAATTTGATATAATCAAAATTTTCTATTTTGTAATCAGTAATGGATTCTACTTCATCTTTGGTCACAAATTTCTTTCTCTTCCACAAGTCTGAGAGATAAACTATCCTATGTTCCTCTAATTTATTTATAATCTCGTTCTTTATGCCTAGGTCATGGACCCATTTTGATCTTATCTTGGTATATGGTGTTGTGTGGGTCCATGCCTAATTTCTGTCATACTAATTTCCAGTTATCCCAGCAGTTTTTAATCAAATACTGAATTCTTATCCCAAAAGTTAGGATCTTTGGGTTTGTCAAACACTAGATTGCTATAGTTGACTATTCTGTCTTGTGAACCTAACATTTTCCACTGATCAACTAATCTATTTCTTAGCCAATACCAAATGGTTTTGGTGACTGCTGCTTTATAATATAGTTTTAAAGCAGGTACAGCTAGGCCACCTTCATTTGATTTTTTTTTCATTAATTCCTTTGAGATTCTCGATATTTTGTTCTTCCATATGAATTTTGTTGTTATTTTTTCTAGATCATTAAAATATTTTCTTGGAAGTCTGATTGGTATAGCACTAAATAAATAGATTAGTTTAGGGAGTGTTGTCAACTTTATTATATTAGCTCAGCCTATCGAAGAGCACTTAATATTTTTCAATTTATTTAAGTCTGACTTTATTTGTGTGGAAACCTTTTTGTAATTTTGCTTATATAATTCCTGACTTTCCTTTAGTAGATAGATTCCCAAATATTTTATGTGATCAACAGTTATTTTGAATGGAATTTCTCTTTGTATCTCTTGCTGTTGGATTTTGTTGGTGATGTATAAAAATGCTGAAGATTTATGGGGATTTATTTTGTATCCTGCTACTTTGCTAAAATTATGAATTATTTCTAATAGCTTTTTAGTAGAATCTCTGGGGTTCTCGAGGTATACCATCATATCATCTGCAAAGAGTGATATTTTGGTTTCCTCATTGCCTACTCTAATTCCTTTAATCTCTTTCTTGGCTCTTATTGCAGAGGCTAATGTTTCTAATACAATATTGAATAATAAAGGTGATAGTGGGCAACCTTGCTTCACTCCAGATCTTACTGGGAAAGGTTCCAATTCTTCCCCATTGCATATGATGCTTAGTGAAGGTTTTAAATATATGCTCCTGATTATTTTAAGGAAAATTCCATTTATTCCTATGCTCTCAAGTGTTTTTATTAGGAATGGATGTTGGATTTTATCAAATGCTTTTTCTGCATCTATTGAGATGATCATATGATTTTTGTTTGTTTGGTTATTGATATAGTCAATTATGCTAATAGTTTTCTTAATATTGAACCAGCCCTGCATTCCTGATAAAAATCCTACTTGGTCATAGTGTATTATCCTGGGGATGATTTTCTGTAATCTTTTTGCTAATATTTTATTTAAGATTTTAGCATCAATATTCATTAGGGAGATTGGTCTATAATTTTCTTTTTCTGTTTTCAACCTACCTAGTTTTGGTATCAGTACCATGTCTGTGTCATAAAAGGAGTTTGGTAGGACCCCTTCAATCCCTATATTTTCAAATAGTTTATTTAGCATTGGAGTTAATTGTTCTTTAAATGTTTGATAGAATTCACATGTAAATCCATCTGGCCCTGGGGGGGTTTTCTTAGGGAGTTGGTTAATAGTTTGTTTTATTTCTTTTTCTGAGATGGGACTGTTTAGGATATTTACTTCTTCCTCTGTTAGTTTGGGCAAGCTATATTTTTGGAGATATTCTTCTATTTCATTTAAGTTGTCGAATTTATTGGCATAAAGTTGGGCAAAGTAACTCCTAATTATTGCTCTAATTTCCTCTTCCTTAGTGGCGAGTTCTCCCTTTTCATTTTTAAGACTCACAATTTGATTTTCCTCTTTCCTTTTTTTAATCAGATTTACAAAGGGTTTGTCTATTTTGTTGGTTTTTTCATAGAACCAACTCTTAGTTTTATTAATTAATTCAATAGTTTTTTACTTTCAATTTTTTTGAACTCTCCTTTTATTTTTAGAATTTCAAGTTTAGTGTTTGATTGGGGGGTTTTAATTTGTTCCTTTTCTAGCATTTTTAGTTGCAAGCCCAATTCATTGACCTTCTCTTTCTCTATTTTCTACAAATAGGCCTCTAGAGATATGAAATTTCCCCTTATTACCGCTTTGGCTGCATCCCATACATTTTGGTATGATGTCTCATTATTATAATTTTCTTGGGTGAAGTTATCAATTATGTCTATGATTTGCTGTTTCACCCAATCATTCTTTAGTATGAGATTATTTCGTTTCCAATTATTTTTTGTTCTACTTTCCCCTGGCTTTTTGTTGAATGTAATTTTCATTTCATCGTGGTCTGAAAAGGATGCATTAAATATTTCTGCCTTACTGCATTTGAGTTTGAGGTTTTTATGTCCTAATATATGATCAATTTTTGTATAGATTCCATGAAGTGCTCAAAAGAATGTGTATTCCTTTCTGTCTCCATTACATTTTCTCCAGGGATCTATCATATCTAATTTTTCTAGTATTCTATTTACCTCTTTGACTTCTTTCTTATTTATTTTGTGGTTTGATTTATCTAATTCTGAGAGTGCAAGATTGAGATCTCCCACTATTATAGTTTTGCTGTCTATTTCTTCTTGCAGCTCTCTTAATTTCTCTTTTAAGAATTTAGATGCTACACCACTTGGTGCATATATGTTTAATATAGATATTGCTTCATTATCCATGCTACCCTTTAGCAAGATATAGTGCCCTTCCTTATCTCTTTTAATTAGATCAATTTTTGCTTTAGCTTGATCTGAGATCAGGATGGCTACCCCTGCTTTTTTGACTTCAACTGAAGCATAATAGATTTTGCTCCAATCTTTTGCCTTTAACCTGCATGTATCTCCCCGCTTCAGGTGTGTTTCCTGTAAACAACATATTGTAGGATTTTGGCTTTTAATCCATTCTGCTAACCGCTTCCTCTTTATGGGGGAGTTTACCCCATTCACAATTATGGTTAAAATGACCGATTCTGTATTACTTTCCATCTTGTTAACCCCAGTTTATGCTTTTCTCCCTTCTTTCCCCTTCCCCCCCTTCCCAATATTAAGCTTGTGAGCACCACTTGCTTCTCAAAGCCTTCCCTTTTTAATATCACTCCCTACACCTTAGAGTTCCTCCCCCTATTTTACCCCTTTCCCTCCCAGTTTCCATATTCCCCTCCACTTAGCTTATTCCTTCCCTTTTCACTTTTCCCTTCTCACTTTTCAATGAGGTGGGAGAAGTTTCACCATAAATTGAATATGTCTAAAATTTTTCTCTTAAAGCCAATTTTGAAGGCAGTAAGATACCCATTATATTGATCCCCCTCCATTCTTTCTCTCAGATATAATAGGTTTCCTTTTCCTCTTCATGAGATGTTGTACCCCTACTTTACCCTTTTTCTGGTACAATGTCCTTTCCACATCTAGTTTCTAGAACAAGGTATACATGTATTCTTTATACATCTTTATATCAGAAACATAGTTCCCAAGATTAATCTTTACCTTTTTAGATTTCTCTTGAGTTCTATATTTGTAGATCAAACTTTTTGTTAAGTTCTGGCTTTTTCATCAAAAATAGATGAAATTCACTTACTTTGTTGAATGTCCATCTTCTTCCCTGGAAAAAGATTCTTATTCTAGCTGGGTAAGTTATTTTTGGTTGCATACCAAGTTCCTTAGCCTTTTGGAATATCATATTCCAGGCCCTTCGATCCTTTAATGTGGATGCTGCTAGATCTGGGTGATCCTTATTGTGACTCCTTGATACTTGAATTGGGTTTTTCTAGCAGTATGCAGTATTTTTTCCTTTGTCTGAGGGTTCTGGCATTTGGCCACTATATTCCTTGGTGTTTTGATTTTAGGATCCCTTTCAGTAGGTGATCGATGAATTCTTTCAATGTCTATTTTACCCTCTGCTTCTATGACTTCTGGGCAGTTCTCTTTGATAATTTCCTGGAAAATAGTGTCCAGGCTCTTTTTTTCATCATGCTTTTCTGGGAGTCTAATGATTCTCAGATGGTCTCTCCTGGATCTGTTTTCCAGGTCTGTTGTTTTCCCAATAAGGTATTTCACATTCTTTTCCATTGTTTGATTTTTTTGGTTATGCTTGACTGATTCTTCTTGTCTCCTCGCGTCATTCAATTCCATTTGTTCGATTCTGATTTTCAGTGAAGGATTTTCTTCACTCACTTTTTAAAAATCTTTTTCTAATTGTCCAATTGAGTTTTTTTGTTTTATGGAATTTTTTTTTCCATTTCACCAATTTTGTTTTTTAGAGAGCTGTTTTCTGTTTCCAGTTCACTAATCCTATTTTTCAAGGATTTGATTTCTTTATCCACTCTATCTTTAAATGAGTGGGATGACTTTTCCAGACTCTCTTGCCTAGCCTCCCTCTCCTTTTCCCATTTTTCTTCTAGCTCCCTTGTGAGAGCCTTTTTAATTTCTTTTATGAGGTTCATCTGTGCTGAGAAACAGATGATCTCCTCTGGGGATTCACCTGGAGACAATCTGTTTTTAGTCTCCTCAAGGTTTAGAGTCTGCTCTCTATCTGTATAGAAGCTGTCAAGGGTTAAAGTCCTCTTCAATTTTTTGCTCATTTTGTCAGAGAAGAATCAAAGACAAACTAGCAAAAAGAAAAAAAGAAAAAAACCCTAAATGGAGTCTGCTTTTTTGGAGGGAGAGGCTGGGTGGTGTTGCCAAGCTTCCTCTACAGACTGTGGGGGCAGCAGCGAGGCACTAACAGGACTGTGCTGCGCCTGCATTCTGAGATCCGAGAGCATGCTGAGACACTGTGCGGGAGGGGTGGCCAGGTCCTGAGAGACTCCAGCTGTTTGGGGTTGTATTCTTCACCCCTGGTGTTTTTAGCTTTTCAGCTGGGCTGCTGGCTTGCTGCCAGGGCAAAATATCCAATCCTCTAGCAAAGCTCTCCCTGCAGAGACAGCTGCGATCACACCCCACCCCATCTCCCATCTGTTCAGCTGGGAGCTGTCTGCCCTCAGCCTGCACCTGATCTAAAACTGTCCCCACCCTCGATCAATAACAGACCTTTGCTGGTCCTTTTCTAAGATGTCTTCTCTTGATAACTATTTGTGGGTTTTTTTTCAGTCAAGCACAAATTTTGAGGCTTGTAATTAAATGGATAGTGAGAGAAAACATGGAGCTTATACAGCTATGTGCTTCCTCTCCGCCATCTTGGCTGGAAGTCCTGCATATAATTCTTTATAACACAACATGAATTCTGATATCATGTACATTCCCTAATACAGTAACCATGTAATAACTTATAAAATGAAGTACACAATATAAAATTGGTAACATGGAAAACGTTTTTATTGTTAGTAATTTCCAAAAACTTTGTGACCTTTTGTGTTAACATGTCAAAAAAAATTTGACTTCAGACAATATTCACTTTTTTATAACACATGTAGATTTACATTAATGTATAGCAAATATTCTTAAAACTGTTTTAACTTGAACCTTACCTTCTACTGTATCATACCTCATTATGAGGGTGTTGTACTGTATACCATCCTGCTATAAAATTTTCTATTTTAACTGCCCTCTGAAAACCAACAGAAACATTACTATACTTTAGTTACTGCTATTGGAAGATGCTGCGAATGATGAAGTCTTGACATCAACTCTAAGACATTGTCCTTAATGGCTAGTGAATGACTTCAACACACCCGTTTGAAATAATCTATGAGCAATTTATGATGACATGTTTCATGCATTGGGGAGCTAACATTTAGCTTTGAAGCTATTATAGATGATAGGACCAGCAGTCTTAATGTCTCTAATCAGATGGCTCTTTATGCTAAGATACCATTCAAGCTTGGAAACCGTTAAATGATATAATCTTAGGAGCTTGTTTGTCATAATTGTCTTCACCATCCTAAAGATCTTCTTGAAACATTCCACTCTGGGTTATTCATCTCTTTGAGCTGTTCTTGAAAGATGTCAGAGATATCTTCCTTTTCCACATTCTAAAATCTTTCATCTCTGATGGTATGTGCTAGATACATGATTGTTTCAACATTCTGCCTTGCTGTTTCATCAAACCCTTTAAAGTGGTCCACAGTTTTTGTCCCCAGTAATTGTTCAAAATATATTTCTTCAGACTATATTTATGTAGCCCATGATTTGAAGTGCAGGGACACATTTCCAGAAATCCTGTAGGTAGTTTTCAGGTTCACTTCCTACTCTTCTCCTTTTTGCTGATATAACAAATCATCTTTTTGTTGGCACCAAACTTTGCAGGGGAGAGTGGTTGCAGACATTCTGGCAAGAAGGTTATCTAGCACATTTATTTTCTTATTAAATCATATTACTGACTTAGCACACTTTGGCTTAGTGCTCAAAGGACTTGCACCATGCTTTGAGGATATAACTAAACTATAAAACATGAGTTATAAAGGCAAACAATGAAAATATGGAATGAATGTATGGGAGCTCTTTACAACACTATGTTAGAGAATAATCAGGAAATGACCAGTAGGATATCAGCTATTCCACAAACTTGCATGAATCTCATTATTTTTTCCTCTCATGCAGTCTGAAATATGTAGAGATGCCAATTTGAAAATTAAGATAAGGTTAGTAGTTAAATCATTTAAATACTTAATGTTGGGAAAGTTACATATATGAATGTTGAGGATGCAACATATAGATATACAATTATGAACAGAGTTATATGAAATTATATGGTAGCATTCAACTTGTCAAGGAAAGTTAAATGGGTCAGGGGAACACAGAGAAATATAATGAAAAGGGGTAGGCATATTTAGAGGATGATTAGTTATAAACAAAATAAAACTCTTACCTTGAAGATTAAGCTATTAAGAGGAGTTTAAGAAGAAAAAAAAGTAAAAGAATTTAAGATTAAATTGTGGACAAGAAGAAAAGTAGAAAGAGTGATAGAAATACTTGAAATCAAATATAGCAAGAAGGTGAGAAGGAGAAGAAAATAAGAGAATAAGATAGGGAATATAAACAATGATCAAAACTATGAATATGAATGAGATGAGTCCCATCGATAAAAAAGCAAAAGAATGATAGCCTTATTTTAAAAATATATTGACCAAGTTATTTATAAGAAACTCTCTTGAAACATCAACTTACAAAAGAGTAAAATAAGCGCCATTAACAAATTCTACTATGCTTCATCTGACCTCAAAAAAGCAATCAAACAATGTATCAGAACAATCAAAGTAGTAGGAAAAGGAGATGTGATCAAAAGAAATAATAAAGAAATTTCATTATATTGAAATTATTATAGGCAGTGAACTTAGTTAAGCATGAAACCAAATAGGAAAATGACACAACATCTAAGTATTTAAAATACATCTAAATGTGGTAATAGTAGAAATTGACAGAAAAAGTTGCTTCCAAAAATAGCAAAGGAAGATATCATAACAAATTCCTCCTATCATTCAAATATGGTCTAGATACTAGAGAGATGTGAAACACAGAAAAGAATACCATGGACCATTATCAATTCTATATATCATCAGTAAATTAAGGAAGCAAGCAAGGAACAAGAAGAAGGAAGATGATGATGACTGTGATGATAATGGCAGAACTTCAATAGCACCTTAAGATTTGTGAAGTACTTGACATGCTATTTCATTTGATAATTTCCTTAGTAATGGATGTGGAAAATATTAATTTTCAAATAAAGGATGCAGAGTGTTACAGATTATATATATATATATATAATATATATATATATATATATATATATATATATGTATATATATGCATATATATATATATGTACATATAGGGGATGATTTTATTAAGATAAAATTAAAACATTGTTATAGAAACAACAAAAAAAGACAAAATTAGAAGAAAAACAGGAAAATACAACATATTTCTCTTATAAAGGTCTCTTTTCCAAGAAATTCAATGAAATGATAATAAATAGCTAAACATATAAATTAAAAATTTTCAAAAAAAAAAGAATTCTAATTAAGCACTAGTCATTTAGAAAATGGTTCAAATTACTAATAATAAAAAAGTAAAAAGTTACAGCAGAATTAAAGCAACTCTGCTGTGATTTTATATTCATATGGTTGGTAAACTTGACTGAAAGCAGGGAAGAGGAAGAAATGATAAATGTTTGAGTAGTGAGGGAAAACATATACATTATTGCATTGTTGGTGAAACTATGAATTGGATCAATAATTCTATTTTTTATATACAATGTTCTTTATAGTTCTCATATTCTTTCTTTTTTGTTGTTCTTGTTTATTTTTTAAATAACTTTTTATTGACAGAATCCATGCCAGGGTAATTTTTTATGATATTATCCCTTAAACTCACTTCTGTTCTTATTTTTCCCTTCCCTCCCTCCACCCCCTCCCCCAGATGGCAAGCAGTCCAATATATGTTAAATAGGTTACAGTATATCCTAGATACAATATATGTGTGCAGAACTGAACAGTTCTCTTGTTGCACAGGGAGAATTGGATTCAGAAGGTATAAATAACTCGGGAAGAAAAACAAAAATGCAAGCAGTTTATATTCATTTCTCAGTGTTCTTTCTTTGGGTGTAGCTGCTTCTGTCTATCCTTGATCAAGTGAAACTGAGTTAGATCTCTTTGTCAAAGAAATCCACTTCCATCAGAATACATCCTCATACAGTATCGTTGTTGAGTATATAATGATTTCCTGGTTCTGCTCGTTTCACTTAGCATCAGTTCATGTAAGTCTTGCCAGTCCTCTCTGTATTCATCCTGCTGGTCATTTCTTACAGAAAAATAATATTCCATAACATTCATATACCACAATTTACTCAACCATTCTCCAATTGATGGGCATCCATTCATTTTCCAGCTTCTAGCCACTAAAGACAGGGCTGCCACAAACATTTTGGCACATACAGGTCCCTTTCCCTTCTTTAGTATCTCTTTGGGGTATAAGCCCAGTAGAAACACTGCTGGATCAAAGGGTATGCACAGTTTGATAACTTTTTGAGCATAGTTCCAAATTGCTCTCCAGAATGGCTGGATGTGTTCACAATTCCACCAACAATATATCAGTATCCCTGTTTTCCCACATCCCCTCCAACATTCGCATTATCTTTCCCTGTCATTCTAACCCTGTCATATCTAACCCTGTCTGACAGATGTATAGTGATATCTCAGAGTTGTCTTAATTTGCATTTCTCTAATTAATAATGATTTGGAGCATATTTTCATATAGCTATAATAAGTTTTAATTTCTTTGTCTGAGAATTGTCTGTTCATATCCTTTTGGTCCAATAATTCTAAAAAGCAATTCACAAATATGCCCTCCCAAATCACTGAACATACTCTTTACTAATGAATACTACTACTAGTTCTGGACCCAAATGTTATCAGAGAAACAGAAAAAAAGAATCCATATGTGCAAAAAAAATTATAATTCCTACAGTGTCAAAGAACTGGAAATTAAGGAGATTACTATTAGTTGTGGAATGGCTGAACAAATAAAGTATATGAATGTAATGTGATATTATCATGACTTGAAAATGAGTCAAGGAATGGTTTCAGAAAATCCTGGGAAGACTTTTATGAATTAGTACATTGTGAAGGGAGTAAAACTAGGAAAACAGTTCTATTGTAAAAATATTTTAAAGACAATTTACCTTAAAAAAAACCCTAAGAATTCTAACCAATGCCTATGTTACCTAGGATCACCTAGGAATCTAAAGGACAAATGATGATGGATGCTACCTATCTACTTATCTAGAGGTGAATGAATGAAGATACAGAATAAAATATATGAGTTCTAGTGGTGTTGTATGCAAGAAATTATTTTTCTGCACTATGAATATATGTGATAAAAGTTTTGTTTGTTTCTTCTCAATGACCAGAATGTAGGAAGGATAGAAAAAACATTAATTTTTAAAGTAAAATTATACATTAAAATTATAATAGTTCTAGCTATCCAAATGTAGAATGGACTTTCCTAATGAGCAGCATTTCCATACTTACTGGAGGTCTTTAACAGAAAGCTAAATAAGATTTTGTTAGATATACTGTTCAGTATCAGCTGGACTACATGATCTCTCACCTTTATTTCAACTCTGAAAAAGCCTAGAAATGCCTGAAAAGGCCTTCAGAAATGATAGCACTTTGTATAATTCTAACATTACAGTGACATGAAACCTGTAGAACTGAGCCTGGTTTTTCAATTTCTTATTCATTTTTCACTGAACCAGTATGGAATTTGTTACATTGATTGTATTGTTGATGTACATGGGTCTAAAGTACTTTCAAGCTGATAACTCTATTAAATAAGCTGTGAGACACTGCTTAGTATGCATCTTTTTAATAGAAATTAAAAGTTGCCAACAAAGCTTTAAACAGGGAGAAAACAACTTCTCTCTTGTTAGTTTATTTCTTCATGTTACAGTGTACACGTTCTATGCACGTTCTATTACTCATGTGTTTCAAGATTTGTCACCAAAATTAAAAATATTTCACAAGCTAGTGTATAATAGGAAAATACATGTATTTACTGATAGTTTGGTTTGGTTTTGATTTTTTGTCAAAATTTCAGATGTGCTTTCTTTGCATAGCAGATTCTCATGCCCTTTAAATCGTTTCCCCTCGTGAAATTAAAAAAAAAAAAATTCCAAGTTAGTTTTAACCAAAACAACCAAAAAATACCAGTTGGTTTTCTTTTAGTTTTTAAAAGTGACAATGTCAATCTTGGAAGCTAAGCATCAAGGAGAAATATAATTTGGTACTGGCACAGACTGGCAGCTAAGATGTTGACAATGGGTTTTCTAGTCAAAATATACCCATGAAAACTCCAAACTAATAATGTTCGTTGTACGTACAAGAATGTTTGTGGCAGCCCTCTTTGCAGCGGCCAGAAACTGGAAGCTGAATGGATGCCCATCAATTGGAGAATGACTGAATAAATTGTGGTATATGAATATTATGGAACATTATTGTTCTGTAAGAAATGACCAGTGGGATGATTTCAGAAAGGTCTGGAGAGACTTGCATGAACTGATGCTGAGTGAAATGAGCAGGACCAGAAGATCATTATATATTTCAACAACAATACTATATGACGATCAATTCTGATTGATGTGGCCCTCTTCAACACTGAGATGAACGAAACCAGTTCCAATAGAGCAGTAATGAATTGAACCAGCTACACCCAGCAAAAGAACTCTGGGAAATGACTATTAACCACTACATAGAATTCCCAGTCCCTCTATTTTTGTCCGCCTGCATTTTTTATTTCCTCCACAGACTAATTATACACTATTTCAAAGTCCAACTCTTTTTATACAGCAAAATAACTGTTTAGACATGTATACATATATTGCATTTAACTTATACTTTACCATATTTAACATGTATTGGTCAACCTGCCATCTGGGGGAAGGGGTGGGAGGGAGGAGGGAAAAAGTTGGAGCAAAAGGATTTGCAATTGTCAATGCTGAAAAATTACCTATGTATATATCTTGTAAATAAAAAGCTATAATAATAATAAAAAAACTAATAATGGTCATTACACAATGAGGCCACTGAATATTTTCTATGAAAATGGGAACTAGATAATTTTCCTGGTGTTTATATGGATTTTAATATGGAACTTGAGACCCTAACTCCAAGTATGAAAGAGAAATTAATTCCAGCAATTTATTGTTATTGTATTAAATTTCAATGACCTTGTCTGAACTCACATCCAAATCTTGGAAAGACAAGTAATGAATTGATTTGCTATCAAACAGGAAATGAAGCATGTTACTTTTCAGTTTTCTTCAGTATAAGCTAGAACTTTCATTCAGAACTAACATGTTGGGAGATTCATGGAGGTAGGAGCTGAAGCTTAGATAAGCTGTAATATACCTGTGGGTCACACAGTTAGATTATCAGGAAAGGGCCATGCTATGATTTGGTCTTCTGACTCTTAGTGAAGAGTTCTGAGACTTTTACACTATTTCAGAACCAAATGAGTGGAAATGGGAGGATAGTGTGAAACAGAGATTATCTCTTCATTTTAGAGAAGTCTCATATGTGTGTATGTAAAAGTGTATTATATGTGTGTATACATATGTATTTAATATATTATACACACATTATTTATACACACACATATATATGTTCTTCTTCCCCACCTAGTTATTAAGGCAATGATCACATAAACAGAAAAAGATCAAGACTTTTGTATTAGTAAATTGATTGGCTCCTATACAAGGGAAAAAATAAACATATTCTTTCACACTAAAATCATAAAAGATCAGGTCATAACACATAGGGAAATATTTCATAACATAATTGATGAAGATATATTATCAAGGAACTGAGGTAGACTGTACAGAGGTAGTAAGTTAAACACATTTCAATAATTTTGATTTACTTTTATGTATTCTGATTGACATCTATCAAGTTGAGTGATTTATTTAATATTACTGGAGTATCAAATTAACTTAAAATACAGAACTGATTTTTTTCTCCTTTCTTCTCCAATCCCTACTTGCCCTCATCTCTTCTTCACCCTCATTTTCTCCATGTCCTCTTTGTCCTCCTCTTCATCTTCATCTTCTTCCTCCTTCTTTCACTTCCTCTCTTATTTCATATATATATGTATATATGTGTATATGTGTATATATATATATATATATATATACACATATACACATATATACATATATACATATATATATGGGAATGTCATATATATGTGTATATATATATATGTATGTATGTATGTATGTATGTAAAGAGGGGGGCAGATAATATAAATGAACAAATTAGGTCCAAAATTAAATAGGGAAGGGAAAGCAAGGTTCATTATATTTAGGAAATTTCAAAGTGTCTTTAATGAGTCTTCTCAGAAACAAAGACTTCCCCCCTTTTAATATTCTCTCAGTTTTGTATACCCACAAGACAAAGAATAATTCTAAGGAATTAAAAATGGGTATGAAATAAAGGACAATAGAATTTCCCCCAATGAACAATCTGTAACATGGAAAAATAATATCTCAACTACACAATAAATTGCCTACTTTAGATTAAATTCTGTGACGTGATCCAGGATTTTAAGAATACTTATTTTTAGCCTCTTTCCTTTCTTTATATTCTTGACTTTAAATTCTTTTACAAACTATTGAAGAAAGGCAACTATTTCTGGAATCTCTCCCCTATTCTATTTATTCATGTATCATCATGTAATAAGTACCTACTATGTACCAGATACTGTCCTAGAAATTAGTGGTAGAAAAACAATACCAAAAACAGTTTATAAAAATCTATATTTGGATCCCCTTCCAAATTAACTTGTTTTGTTAGCTATTTGTGCAATACACTTTTTCATGACATGTCTATGTTACACACAGGGAAACCACAAGGAAGTTATCTATTTGATAAGAAATACTCAGGAAATGAATGACCACCATTTTATTAATGAACTTTATATAGAAGCATACATTATGGGCTGTCTCCATCTAAATACACTATTCTCAAGTGTCAGATGGAGTAAATCAGATTTCACTTATATAATTAGCAATTATTTTAGAGATTCAGTTGAAAGATGAAATGGCCCTTTGCCCAGATATTTATCCATATGTTGCAAAGAACACTCAAGAACCTTACAAGTTGCACAAAAATTCCCTGGTAAGATACACAACTCAATAAAGTGGAAATGACTGCCTTTGCTTTTATTTCCTGGCTGCTTCAGGATCAAATGTAAAGGCAGTGTGATAGAATGCCCATGGCAGGAATGAGGATGAAATTGTCTTCCATTTCTAAATATCCCAGCATCATGATGCTGTCCTGCTTACTTTCCTTACCAAACATCATCTGAAGTCAATTAAATACTAAGACACATTCTAAACCAAGTCAACCTGAAAAGGAATAGGGGTTTCTGAGAGGAATCACTACAAAAGGGTAAAATTTGTGGCACAAACCTTAAAAAGGATTTCTAATGATATGTTTATTAGTAAGGGAGTTACTAAAATCTACAGGTCAAGTTTTTGTTCCCAGTGGGACCAAAATATCTTTGTAACTTTAATGAAAAAGTTATCATCAGAGAGGGAAAAAAATTACAGAAGAATAAGACACACATGTACACAAGCAAACACACACATGTACACAAGCAAACACACACAATCACTTAGCCCTTGAGAAGGATCTGACTTCATTTGTCAAACAAAGACATTACAAGGCATCACTTAAAGAGTATTTTTCATTAAGTCAGAAAGAATTCAGATCTTTGGAAGATCCCAGGGAAGTGGGTTTTGTCTATGGCCACCTTATTAGAATTTTCTCCCTGAGTATATGGGTAATTTTACAGCATTGACAATTGCCAAACCTTTTGTTCCAATTTTCCCCCTCCTTCCCCCCAACCCTTCCCCAAGATGGCAGGTTGACCAATACATGTTAAATTTGTTAAAGTAAAAATTAAATACAATATTAGTATGCATGTCCAAGCAGTTATTTTGCTGTACAAAAAGAATCTAACTTTGAAATAGTGTACAATTAGCCTGTGAAGGAAATCAAAAATGCAGGTGGACAAAAATAGAAGGATTGTGAATTCTATGTAGTGGTTCATAGTCATCATGCAGAGTTCTTTCACTGGGTATTGCTGGCTCAATTCATTACTGCTCTATTGGAACTGATTTAGTTCATCTCATATCATATCATCATATAGTATTGTTGTTGAAGTATGTAATGATCTTCTGGTGCTGCTCATTTCCTCAGCACCAGCACAATTCATGTAAGTCTCCCCAGGCTTTTCTGAAATCATCCCATTGATCATTTCTTACAGAACAATAATATTTTCGTAATATTCATGTAATGCAATTTATTCAAGCATTCTCCAATTGATGGGCACCCACTCAGTTTCCAGTTTCTGCCCCCTACAAAGAGGGCTGCCACAAACATTCTTGCACATACAGGTTGTATATACATACTCTTTAGGATATAAGCCCAGTAGTAACACTGCTGGATCAAAAGGTATACAGTTTGATAACATTTTGAGCAATTCCAAATTGCTCTCCAGAATGACTGGATGTATTCACAATTCCACCAACAATGTATCAGTGTCCCTGTTTTCCCACATCACCTCCAACACTCCACATTATCTTTCCCCATCATTGGAGCCAACCTGACAGGTATGTAATGGTATCTCAGAGTCGTCTTAATTTGCATTTCTCTGATTAATAATGACTTGGAGCATCTTTTCATATGGCTATGAATAGTGTCAATTTCTTCATTTGAGAATTGTCTGTTCATATCCTTTGACTATTTATCAATTGGAGAATAGCTTGATTTCTTATAAATTAGAGCCAATTCTCTATATATTTTGGAAATGAGGCCTTTATCAGAACCTTTGACTGTAAAAATGTTTTCCCAGTTTATTGCTTCCCTTCTAATCTTGTCTGGATTAGATTTATTTATACAAAAACTTTTCAATTTGATATAATCAAATTTTTCTATTTTGTGATCAATAATGCTCTCTAGTTCTTCTTTGGTCATAAATTCCTTCCTCTTCCACAGGTCTGAGAGGTAAACTATCCTATGTTCCTCTAATATGTTTATAATCTCGTTCTTTATGCCTAGGTCATGAACCCATTTTGACCTTATCTTGGTGTACGGCATTAAGTGTGGGTGAATGCCTAATTTCTGCCATACTAATTTCCAATTTTCCCAGTTTTTGTCAAACAGTGAATTCTTATCCCAAAAGCTGGCATCTTTGGGTTTGTCAAGCACTGGATTATTAAAGTTATTGACTGTTTTGTCCTTTGAACCTAAACTATTCCACTGGTCAACTAGTCTACTTTTTAGCCAATACCAAATGGTTTTGGTAACCGCTGCTTTGTAATATAATTTTAGATCTGCTACAGCTAGGCTGCCTTGATCTGATTTTTTTTTTCATTCATTCTCTTGAAATTCTTGACCTTTTGTTTTTCCATATGAACTTCGTTTTTATTTTTTCTAGGTCATTAAAATTGTTTTTTGGGAGTCTGATTGGTATAGCTCTAAATAAATAGATTAATTTAGGTAGTATTGTCATCTTTATTATATTTGCTTGCCCAATCCAAGAGCATTTAATATTTTTCCAGTTTGTTAGATCAGACTTAATTTGTGTGGAAAGTGTTTTGTAGTTTTGCTCATAAAGTTTCTGATTTTCCCTTGGCAGATAGATTCCTAAATATTTTATACAATCAGTAGTTACTTTAAATGGAATTTCTTTTTGTAACTCTAACTGTTGGGTTTTGTTAGTGATATATAAGAATACTGATGACTTATGTGGGTTTGTTTTGTATCCTGCAACTTTGCTAAAGGTGTGGATTGTTTCTAATAGCTTTTTAGTAGAATCTCTGGGTTTCTCTAAGTATACCATCATCTCATCAGCAAAGAGTGACAATTTGGTTTCCTCTTTACCTACTCTAATTCCTTTCATCTCGTTCTCAATTATTATTGTTGAAGCTAGCATTTCTAATACAATATTGAGTAGTACAGGTAATAGTGGACAACCTTGTTTCACTCCTGATCTTATTGGGAGTGGTTCCAGTTTATCCCCATTACATATGATGCTTACTGATGGTTTTAGATCATTGCTACTGAATATTTTAAGGAAAAGGCCATTTATTCCTATACTTTCAAGTGTTTTTAATAGGAATGGATGTTGGATTTTATCAAATGCTTTTTTTGCATCTATTGAGATGATCATATGGTTTTTGTTAATTTAGTTATTAATATGGCCAATTATACTGATAGTTTTCCTAGTATTGTACCAGCCCAGCATTACTGGTATAAATCCTACTTGATCATGGTGTATTATCCTGGGGATGATTTTCTGTAGTCTTTTTGCTAATATCTTATTTAAGATTTTAGCATCAATATTCCTTAGGGAGATTGGTCTATGATTTTCTTTCTCTGTTTTCAACCTACCTGGTTTAGGTATCAATACCATGTCTGTGTCATAAAAGGAATTTGGTAGGACTCCTTCATTCCCTATGTTGTCAAATACTTTATATAGCTTTGAGGCTAATTGTTCTTTAAATGTTTAGTAGAATTCACATGTAAATCCGTCTGGTCCTGGGGATTTTTTCTTAGGGAGTTGATTAATAGCCTGTTCTAGATCTTTTTCTAAAATGGGACTATTTAAGCAATTTACTTCCTTCTCTATTAATCTGGGAAGCCTATATTTTTGGAGATAGTCATCCATTTCACTTAGGTTATCAAATTTATTGTCATAAAGTTGGGCAAAATAACTCCTTATTATTTCTCTAATTCTTTTCATTGTTGGAAAGTTCTCCCTTTTCATTTTTAAGACTAATAATTTGATTTTCCTATCTCCTTTTTCTAATCAGATTTACCAAAGGTTTATCTATTTTATTGGATTTTTCATAAAACCAACTTCTAGTTTTATTTATTAGTTCTTTTTTTTTACTTCCTATATTATTAATTTCTCCTTTTAATTTTAGAATTTCAAGTTTAGTATTTGATTGGGGGTTTTTAATTTGGTCTTTTTCTAGCTTTTTAAGTTGCAAGCCCAATTCACTGATCTTCTATTTCTCTATTTTATTTATTTCTCTTTCTCTATTTTATTTAAATAAGCTGCTAAGTATATAAAATTTCCCCTTAATACTTTTTTCCATCATGGGTATTTAGACTATTCTTTCACATGACTAAATGGAAATATGTTTAAAATAATTGTATATGTATAACTTACATCAGATTGTTTTTTGTCTTGGGGAGGGAGAAGGTAAAGGAGGAAGGAAGAAAAAAAATTTCAATTCAAAATTTTACAAAAATTGAAAAAACATTTTTTCATGAAATTGGAAAAATAAAATACTTTTGAAATTACAAAACAGAAAGAAAATTGACTGTTCATACGCTTTGAACCATAGATTTATTGGGACATAGTATTTACTTGACTTTTTAAACTAAATAAAAGATGCTTTATTTTTCCTACTAAATTTCCTTTCATTTAATCCAGCCTATTTTACTAGTTATATTTTTGGATTTTGATTTTCTCACTCTATATGTTATCTATATCTCACAGCTTTATGACATTGATTTTAAAAATGACAAATATGGCATATATTTATTTACCCAGTCATTAATATGTACATTTGTACAGCAGTGACAAGTTCACACCCCTGGGTTTTTTTCTTTGTAGGTCACATGTCAAGTTAGAACAAAATGCTTAATGACTTTCTTTCATCAACCAATTTTGAATTTAGTCTATTCCAAATAAAACTAATTGTATTATCATCTAGTCCCAATATATCTAGATGTTCTGTAATTTTTATGGAACAGGGGAATATCACAAGCTATACTGAAACTGGATTTATTGATAGCATTTCTCTGATCTAAAAGTTTAGAAATTTGTGCAAAAAATGAAAGTTGAGTATGGTCAATTTTTTAATCATATTTTATTTTTCCAAATATATGTAAAAACAGTTTTCAACATTCATTTTTGTAAAATTTTGTGTTCCAAATTTCTCTCTCTCCCTCTCTCATGTCCCTCCTCTCCAAGACAGTAAGCAATCTTATATAAGTTAAATTTGTGCTATCCTTTTAAACATATTTCTAAACTTGTCATGTTATGCAAGAAAAATCAGACCAACTTGTGATGGAAAGAAGCATCTGCATTCAGACAGATAACTGTGGGAACTCGGTATGGATCACAACACATTATTTTCACATTTTTGTTGTTTGCTTGCATTTTGCTTTCTTTCTCATTTTTTTTTCTGTTTTGAGCTGATTTTTCTTCTGCATCATGATGATTGTAGAACTATGTATAGAATTACACGTTTAACATAAATTGGAATACTTGCTATCTAAAGGATATCAATTTGGCTACAAAACTGTATGCCTTTAAACCGTGCAATACCACCACTAAATCTATATTCCAAAGAGATCAAAGAAAAAGGAAAAAAAGGTCTTAAATGTACAAAAATATTTGTAGTAGCCTTTTCTGAGGTACTAAAGAATTAGGAAGTGAGGTTATATCTATCAGCTGAGGAATTTCTGAATGATTATGATGGAATACTAATTTGCTATAAGATATGATGAAGAAGTGGTTTCAGAAACAAACCAGAAAGACTTATAAGAAGTGATACAAAGTGAAAAGAGAAGAATCAGGAGAATACACAGTAAGAGCAATGGTGGAAGATATTCAAATGGGAATTATTTAGTTTTTCTTAACAGTACAATGATCCATGAAAATTCTAAAGTACTTGTTATGAAAAATGCTATCCCCCTTCATATAAAGAACTGATGGAATCTGAATATGGAATGAAATTTTTTTTAATTTATTTTTCTTGATTTTAAAAAAGCTAATATAAAATATGTTTTACATGATTTTACATGTATAATTGAAATATTTTTGTGTTTTCTGTGGGGTAGGGCAGATAGAAAGAGAATTCAAAACAGTGATTTTTTTTAATTAAGGCTTTTTATTCTCAAAACACATGTATGGATAATTTAACAACATTGATCCTTGCACAGCCTTGTGTTTCAGATTTTCCCCACCTTCTCCTGACCCCTTCTCATAGATGGCAAGCAATTCAATATATGTTAAACATTATAAAATATATGTTATATCCTATATATATAGATAGATAGATAGATAGATAGATAGATAGATATAAACATATTTATGCAATTCTCTTGTTGCACAAGAGAAATTAGATCAAAAAAAGAAAATAAATGAGTAAGAAAACAAAATGCAAGTGAACAACAACAAAAAGAGTTAGAATGTTATGTTGTGATCCATATTCAGTTCCTACAGTCCTCTCTCTAGGTGTAGATGGGTCTCTTTATCACAAGATCATTGAAACTAGTATCAATCATCTCATTGTTGAAGTCACAGTCCTTGATGTTATCATGTACAATGATCTTCTGGTTCTGCTCATTTCATTTAGCATCAGTTCATGTAAGTCTTTTCAGGCCTTTCTAAAATCATCCTGCTGATCATTTCTTATAGAACAATAATATTCCATAAGATTCATATACCAACCATAACTTATTCAGTCATTCTCCAACTTATGGTTATCCATTCAGTTTCTAGTTTCTTGCTACAATGAAAAGGGCTGCCACAAACATTTTTGCACATGTGGGTCTCTTTCCTTCTTTTTAGATCTCTTTGGGATATAGGCCCGATAGAACCACTGCTGGGACAAAGCATATGCTTTGATAACTTTTTGAAGAGAGTTCCAAATTCTCACCAGAATGGCTGGATCCATTCACAACTCCATCAACAATGTATTAGCGTCCCAGTTTTCCCACATCCCCTCCAACATTTGTCCTTTTTTTTCCTGTCATCTTAGCCAATCTGAAAGGTATGTAGTGATATCTCAGAGTTGACAATTTGCATTTCTCTGATCAATAATGATTTTTAAGCATCTTCTCATAAGGAAAACAGTGACTTTTTTTTCAAAAGTGAATTTTAATCAGATTTACCAAAGGTTTATCAATTTTATTGTTTTTTTCATAAAACCAACTCTTAGTTTTATTTATTAGTTCAATTTTTTTACTTGCTATATTATTAATTTCTCCTTTTAATTTTAGAATTTAAAGTTTAGTATTTGATTGGAGATTTTTAATTTGGTCTTTTTCTAGCTTTTTTAAGTTGCAAGCCCAATTCATTGATCTTTTCTTTCTCTATTTTATTCAAGTAAGCCTCTGAGGATAAAAAATTTTCCCTTATTACCACTTTGGCTAGATCCCACAAATTTTGGTATGATGTCTCACCGTTGTCATTATCTTAAGTGAAATTATTAATTGTGTCTATAAATTGCTGCTTCACCCAATAATTCGTTAAGATGAGATTATTTAGTTTCCGATTTTTTTTTTGCTCTATTTAAACCTAACTTTTTGTTGAATGTAGAAAGCATTTACTATTTCTGCCTTCCTGCATTTAATTTTGAGGTCTTTATATCCTAATATATGGTTAATTTTTGTGTAGGTTCCATGAACTGCTGAGAAGAAAGTATACTTCTTTCTGTTACCATTCACTTTTCTCCAGAGATCTGTCACACCTAATTTTTCTAATATTCTATTTACCTCTTGAATTTCTTTCTTATTTGTTTTGTGATTTGATTTATCTAAATCTGAGAGTTCAAGATTGAGGTCTCCCGCTATTATAGTTTTGCTGTCTATTTCTTCTGGCAACTCTCTTAACTTCTCCTTTAGGAAGTTAGATGCTATACTACTTGGTGCATATATGCTTAATACTGATATTACTTCATTGTCTATAGTACCCTTTTGCAAGATATAGTTTCCTTCCTTTTCTCTTTGGATTAGATCAATTTTTGCTTTTGCTTGATCTGAGATAAGGATGGCTACCCCTGCTTTTTTGACTTCACCTGAAGCATAATAGATTCTACTCTAGCCTTTTACCTGGACTCAGTATGTATCTCCCTGTTTTAAATGTGTTTCCTGTAAATAACATATTGTAGGGTTCTGACTTTTGATCCAGTCTGCTATTCACCTCTTCTTTATGGGAAAGTTCATCCCATCCACAGAAAAATGCCTAGTTTATATTTAGTTTAGAAATCAAGAAATACACTGTACACCAAGATAAGATCAAAATAGGTTCATGACCTAGGCATAAAGAATAAGATTATAAATAAATTGGAAGAGCATAGGATAGTTTATCTCTCAGACCTGTGGAAGAGGAAGGAACTTATGACCAAAGAAGAACTAGAGATCACTATTGACTACAAAATAGAAATTTTTGATTATATCAAATTGAAAAGTTTTTGTATAAACAAAACTAATGCAGACAAGATTAGAAGGGAAACAATAAACTGGGAAGACATTTTTACAGTCAAAGGTTCTGATAAAGGCCTCATTTCCAAAATATATAGAGAATTGACTCTAATTTATAAGAAATCAAGCCATAATTGATAAATGGTCAAAGGATATGAACAGACAATTCTCAGATGAAGAAATTAAAACTATTTCTAGCCATATGAAAATTTGCTCCAAATCATTATTAATCAAAGAAATGCAAATTAAGACAATTCTTAGATACTACTACACACCTGTCAGATTGGCTAGAATGACAGGGAAAGATAATGCGGAGTGTTGGAGGGGATGTGGGAAAACAGGGACATTGATACTTTGTTGGTGGAATTGTGAACACATCCAGCCATTCTGGAGAGCAATTTGAAACTATGCTCAAAAAGTTATCAAACTGTGCATACCCTTTGATCCAGCAGTGTTTCTACTGGGCTTATACCCCAAAGAGTTACTAAAGAAGGGAAAGGAACCTGTATGTGCCAAAATGTTTGTGGCAACCCTGTTTGTAGTGGCTAGAAGCTGGAAAATGAATGGATGCCCATCAATTGGAGAATGGTTGAGTAAACTGTAGTATATGAATGTTATGGAATATTATTGTTCTGTAAGAAATGACCAGCAGGATGAATACAGAGAGGACTGGCAAGACTTACATGAACTGATGCTAAATGAAACGAGCAGAACCAGGAAATCATTATATACCTCAACAACGATACTGTATGAGGATGTATTCTGATGGAAGTGGATTTCTTTGACAAAGAGACCTAACTCAGTTTCAATTGATCAAGGATGGACAGAAGCAGCTACATCCAAAGAAAGAACACTGGGAAATGAATGTAAATTGCTTGCATTTTTGTTTTTCTTCCCAGGTTATTTATACCTTCTGAATCCAATTCTGCCTGTGCAACAAGAGAACTGTTCGGTTCTGCACACATATATTATATCTAGGATATACTGTAACCTATTTAACATGTATAGGACTGCCGGCCATCTAAGGGAGGGGATGGAGGGAGGGAGGGGAAAAATCGGAACAGAAGTGAGTGCAAGGGATAATGTTATAAAAAAATTACCCTGGCGTGGGTTCTGTCAATAAAAAGTTATTTTTAAAAAAATGAATTTTAAATAAAGCTCTGATTTTTCTCTCCCAACATGACTCATATAGGAATGTGTACTAAAAATAAATAAAATTACTTCAAATGAAAAAAAATCAATAATCAACTTAAAAAAAAAACAGAAAATTGTTATCTAGATGTCTTCTAGTCATGTGTTTTCGAACTTTAATCATTATGATTTTCTTTATTCTCTCATATCTTGAAACCTCCTCTATCAAGAAATCTTAACAAAAAGATAATAAATCCCTCAATAAAAGCCTATATTGTCCAGAAAAACAAATTGCTACATTAGTCATTTGTAAAAATACATTGATTTTTGCATTTTTATCACCTTTATGTCCAGAGATAAATACCATGAATCAAAATCATTCTTTTTGGATTTGTGGTTTATTACAATATTAATCAGAATTTTTCCCTGAAATTGTCTTTCTTTTTAGCGGTTAGCAGAGTGGATTAAAAGCCAGAATCCTACAATATGTTGTTTACAGGAAACACACCTGAAGCGGGGAGATACATGCAGGTTAAAGGTAAAAGGTTGGAGCAAAATCTACTATGCTTCAGGTGAAGTCAAAAAAGCAGGGGTAGCCATCCTGATCTCAGATCAAGCTAAAGCAAAAATTGATCTAATTAAAAGAGATAAGGAAGGGCACTATATCTTGCTAAAGGGTAGCATGGATAATGAAGCACTATCTATATTAAACATATATGCACCAAGTGGTGTAGCATCTAAATTCTTAAAAGAGAAATTAAGAGAGCTGCAAGAAGAAATAGACAGCAAAACTATAATAGTGGGAGATCTCAACCTTGTACTCTCAGAATTAGATAAATCAAACCACAAAATAAATAAGAAAGAAGTCAAAGAGGTAAATAGAATACTAGAAAAGTTAGATATGATAGATCTCTGGAGAAAATGTAATGGAGACAGAAAGGATTACACTTTCTTTTCAGCAGTTCATGGAACCTATACAAAAATTGACCATATATTAGGACATAAAAACCTCAAACTCAAATGCAGTAAGGCAGAAATAGTAAATGCATCCTTTTCAGACCACGATGCAATGAAAATTACATTCAACAAAAAACCAGGGGGACGTAGACCAAAAAATAATTGGAAACTAAATAATCTCATATTAAAGAATGATTGGGTGAAACAGCAAATCATAGACATAATTAATAACTTCACCCAAGAAAATGATAATAATGAGACATCATACCAAAATATATGGGATGTAGCCAAAGCGGTAATAAGGGGAAATTTCATATCTCTAGAGGCCTATTTGTATAAAATAGAGAAAGAGAAGGTCAGTGAATTGGGCTTGCAACTAAAAATGCTAGAAAAGGAACAAATTTAAAACCCCCGGTCAAACACTAAACTTGAAATTCTAAAAATAAAAGAAGAGATCAATAAAATTGAAAGTAAAAAACTATTGAATTAATTAATAAAATTAAGAGTTGGTTCTATGAAAAAACCAACAAAATAGACAAACCCTTAGTAAATCTGATTAAAAAAAGGAAAGAGGAAAATCAAATTGTTAGTCTTAAAAATGAAAAGGGAGAACTCACCACTAACGAAGAGGAAATTAGAGCAATAATTAGGAGTTACTTTGCCCAACTTTATGCCAATAAATTCGACAACTTAAATGAAATAGAAGAATACCTCCAAAAATATAGGTTGCCCAAATTAAGAGAGGAAGAAGTAAATATCCTAAACAGCCCCATCTCAGAAAAAGAAATAGAACAAACTATCAATCAACTCCCTAAGAAAAAATCCCCAGGACCAGATGGATTTACATGTGAATTCTACCAAACATTTAAAGAACAATTAACTCCAATGCTAAATAAACTATTTGAAAAAATAGGGATTGAAGGAGTCCTACCAAACTCCTTTTATGACATAGACATGGTACTGATACCTAAACCAGGTAGGCTGAAAACAGAGAAAGAAAATTATAGACCAATCTCCCTAATGAATATTGATGCTAAAATCTTAAATAAAATATTAGCAAAAAGATTACAGAAAATCATCCCCAGGATAATATACTATGACCAAGTAGGATTTATACCAGGAATGCAGGGCTGGTTCAATATTAGGAAAACTATTAGCATAATTGACTATATCAATAACCAAACAAACAAAAAACATATGATCATCTCAATAGATGCAGAAAAAGCATTTGATAAAATCCAACATCCATTCCTAATAAAAACACTTGAGAGCATAGGAATAAATGGACTTTTCCTTAAAATAGACAGGAGCATATATTTAAAACCATCAGTAAGCATCATATGCAATGGGGAAAAACTGGAACCTTTCCCAATTAGATCTGGAGTGAAGCAAGGTTGCCCACTATCACCATTATTATTCACTACTGTATTAGAAATGCTAGCCTCAGCAATAAGAGTCGAGAAAGATTTTAAAGGAATTAGAGTAGGCAATGAGGAAACCAAATGATCACTCTTTGCAGATGATATGATGGTATACCTAGAGAACCCCAGAGATTCTACTAAAAAGCTATTAGAAATAATTCATAATTTTAGCAAAGTAGCTGAATACAAAATAAATCCCCAGAAATCCTCAACATTTTTATACACCACCAACAAAATCCAAGAACAAGTGATACAAAGAGAAATTCCATTCAGAATAACTGTTGATAGCATAAAATATTTGGGAATCTATCTACCAAAGGAAAGTCAGGAATTATATGAACAAAATTACAAAAAACTTTCCACACAAATAAAGTCAGATTTAAATAATTGAAAAATATTTGTGCTCTTGAATCAGCCGAGTGAACATAATAAAGATGACAATACTCCCTAAACTAATCTATTTATTTAGTGCTATACCAATCAGACTTCCAAGAAAATATTTTAATGATCTAGAAAAATAACAACAAAATTCATATGGAACAATAAAAAGTCGAGAATCTCAAGGGAATTAATGAAAAAAAAATCAAATGAAGGTGACCTAGCTGTACCTGCTCTAAAATTATATTATAAAGCAGTAGTCACCAAAACCATTTGGTATTGGCTAAGAAATAGATTAGTGGATCAGTGGAAAAGGTTAGGTTCACAAGACAGAATAGTCAACTATAGCAATCTAGTGTTTGACAAACCCAAAGACCCTAACTTCTGGGATAAGAATTCATTATTTGATAAAAACTGCTGGGATAATTGGAAATTAGTATGGCAGAAATTAGGCATGGACCCACACTTAACATCATATACCAAGATAAGATCAAAATGGGTCCATGACCTAGGCATAAAGAACGAGATTATAAATAAATTAGAGTAACATAGGATAGTTTATCTCTCAGACTTGTGGAGGAGAAAGAAATTTGTGACCAAAGATGAACTAGAGACCATTACTGATCACAAAATAGAAAATTTTGATTACATCAAATTAAAAAGCCTTTGTACAAATAAAACTAATGCAAACAAGATTAGAAGGGAAGCAACAAACTGGGAAAACATCTTCACAGTTAAAGGTTCTGATAAAGGCCTCATTTCCAAAATATATAGAGAACTGACTCAAATTTATAAGAAATCAAGCCATTCTCCAATTGATATATGGTCAAAGGATATGAACAGACAATTTTCAGATGATGAAATTGAAACTATTACCACTCATATGAAAGAGTGTTCCAAATCACTACTGATCAGAAAAATGCAAATTAAGACAACTCTGAAATACCACTACACACCTGTCAGATTGGCTAAGATGACAGGAAAAAATAATAATGAATGTTGGAGGGAATGCAGGAAAACTGGGACACTGATGCATTGTTGGTGGAGTTGTGAACGAATCCAACCATTCTGGAGAGCAATCTGGAATTATGCCCAAAAAGTTATCAAACTGTGCATACCCTTTGATCAAACAGTGTTTCTATTGGGTTTATATCCCAAAGAAATACTAAAGAAGGGAAAGGGACCTGTATGTGCCAAAATGTTTGTAGCAGCCCTGTTTGTAGTGGCTAGAAACTGGAAAATGAATGGATGCCCATCAATTGGAGAATGGCTGGGTAAATTGTGGTATATGAATGTTATGGAATATTATTGTTCTGTAAGAAATGACCAGCAGGATGAATACAGAGTGGACTGGTGAGACTTACATGAATTGATGCTAAGTGAAATGAGCAGAACTAGGAGATCATTATACACTTTGACAACGATATTGTATGAGGACATATTTTGATGGAAATGAATTTCTTTGACAAAGAGACCTAACTGAGTTTCAATTGATAAATAGTGGACAGAAGCAGCTACACCCAAAGAAAGAACACTGGGAAACGAATGTGAACTATTTGCATTTTTGTATTTCTTCCCGGGTTATTTTTACCTTCTGAATCCAATTCTCCCTGTGCAACAAGAGAACTGTTAGGTTCTGCAAACATATATTGTATCTAGGATATACTGCAACATATCTAACATATATAAAACTGCTTGCCATCTAGGGGAGGGGATGGAGAGGGGGGGAAATCCGAACAGAAACGAGTCCAAGGGATAATGTTGTAAAAAAAATTACCCTGGCATGGATTCTGTCAATACAAAGTAATTATTAAATAAAAATTAAAAAAAAGAAATTGTCTTTCTTTTTTCTTGCATAACTATATTTTATTATAATCATATATCACAATTTCTTTAATGACAACACAATAATTTATATTTTCTAGTTATAATAAAAAATGATGCTGTAAATATTTGTATATATAAATCCTTTGCTTCAGTTGTTGATTTCTTTATATTATAGACCTATTGTTCACATAGCAAAGTCAAAGTATATAAACAACACACAATTTGATAACTTGATTGGCATAGTTAAAAATTATTTTTCAGATTAGTAAACTAATTTGCAGCTCCAACAGTTCACTAATGATACATTTCACATGAACTCTCCACCATTTTTTTTATTTTTCTTTTTTATCATCTTTGCCATTGTGATAAGTTTGAGAAGGGATCTCAGAATATTTAAATTTGAAATTATTTATTTGTGATGTAAAAAAAAAATATATATATATATATATATTTTATTTTTATTTTTTTATTTTTATTTTTTTTAAATATATTTTTTTAAAAATATTGATGATAGCCTATACCTCTTCATTTGTAAACTGAATGTTTAGCTAGGATGATAAGAAAAGATAATGATAAATGTTGGAGAAGATATGGGAAATAAGAATGTTAATACATTGTTAGGAATTGTGAACTGATCCAGCCATTCTGGAGAATAATTTAGAACTATGCCCCAAAAATTATAAAACAATGTATATCTTTTGATCTAACAGTGTTACTGTTAGGTCTATATCCCAAAGAAATCATAAATGAGGGGAAAGGAGTTAAATGTTTAAAATATTTGTAGCAATTCTTTTTATGGTTGTAAGGAATTAGAATTTGAGGAGATGATTATAAATTAGGAATAGATGAATAAGTTATGGTATATGAATATAGTGGGATATTATTGTGCTATAAGAAATGATGAGTTGACTGATTTCAGAAGATACTGGGAAAAGTTACATGAAAATGAGTGAAGTAAGCAAAACCAGAATGTTTTACACAGTCACAGCAAGATTATGTGATGGTATTGGCTCTTCTCAGCAATGCAGTGATGCAAAACAATTTCCATAGACTTGGGATTGAAAATGCCATCTATATCAAGAGAGACAACTCTGGAGACTGCATGTGGTTTGAAACATATTGTTTTCACTTTTTTTTTTTTTTTTGCTTGCTTACTTTTTTCTTCTGTTTTTTTTTTTCTCCCTGGTCAATCCAAATATATAGTTATTGGATAGGGGAAAGAAAGTATTCTTTATAGAGTCAACCTGATTTTTTCAATAATTGGTCATACCAACTAGAATTTGAGTGGATGTCCATCATTTAGGGAATGGCTGAATAAATTGTGGTTTATGAAGGTAATGGAATATTATTGTTTTATAAGAAATGATGATCAGGTAGATTTCAGAAAATACTGGAATGATTTGTATGGTGCTAGGGTGAGGAGAACCAGGAGAACAATGTACATAGTAACAAAAAAGATTACATGCTCAACTGTGATGGACTTGTGTGCTATGATCTGAGATGGCAAGGACATCCAGAGAGTGAACTATGGAGACTGAATGTGGATCAAAGCATAGTACCTTCATCTTTTTGTTTGTTTTGTTTATTTCTCATTTTTTCCCATTTGGTCTGATTTTTCTTTTTGTTTTTGATTTTCAACAAAATATTTTTGATGTCATTTTTAAATAAACCTTTTTCTTTTCAAAACTCATGCATAATTTTCAATATTCATCTTTGTAAAACCTTGTGTGCCAAAATTTTCCTCCCTCCCTTCCCCCAACACCCTCAAATCCTTTTCCAATATGTTTGGACCAGTTCACAGTTCTGTTAATAGATGAGTGTCAAAGTTTTTGCACATTATCTCTAATATATATCATACTTTTCTAAGATGTTAGCTAATCTGGTAAGTAGGACATGGTACCTCAGCATTTTTCTAATTTGCATTTTTCTAATCATGATTTAAAGCATTTTTTTTTATGACTATAGATAAGTTGGCAGTTTTTCTTTAAAAAATTAGGGGGTACTTTATTGTCATTCCTTCATAGTGGTACCATGACCATAAGCATGATGAATCAATAGTAATTTATGACAGCCTCATAAACTAGTGCATTTTTTAAGCATGAATTATGATCAGGCAGCATTACTCAATGCTGGGAATAGAGAGAACACCAACAAAGAAAAATGGTCTTTGTTTTCAAGGAGTCCATAATCTAATGGGGGAAAAGATGCAAAAGGTTGTGTTCCAACAAGATAAACACAAGATGAACTGGAGATAATTTCAAAGAGAAGGCTCTAAAGACTAGTTGGTAAAACTTCTTACAGAAAATGGGATTTTAGTTGGCACTAGAAGTAAATCAGTGAAGCTAAGAAGAAGAAAGTAGGAAGGAAATAATTCCAAAGATGTAGGATAGCTGATGAAAAAGTAGAGAGATGAAATGTTGTGTTCAAGGAATATCAAGGATTCTAGAGTCACTGAATTGCAGAAGACTGTGGAGGTGACTATAGTGTAATAAGTCTAGAAAGATAGAAAGGTATTAAAGAACAAAGAGAGCATTTTAAATTTCAGTCTGAAATTAATACAGAACTACTCGAGCTTATCATATTGGGAAATGATAGCCAGACTTATTTTTTTAAATAACTTTTTATTGACAGAACCCATGCCAGGGTAATTTTTTACAGCATTATCCTTTGCACTCACTTCTGTTCTGATTTTTCCCCTCCCTCCCTCCAGTCCCTCCCCCAGATGGCAAGCAGGCCTTTACATGTTAAATAGGTTACAGTATATCCTAGATATAATATATGTGTGCAGAACTGAACAGTTCTTTTGTTGCATAGGGAGAGTTGGATTCAGAAGGTATAAATAACTCGGGAAGAAAAACAAAAATGCAAGCAGTTTACATTCATTTCCCAGTGTTCTTTCTTTGGGTGCAGCTGCTTCTGTCCATTCTTGATCAAGTGAAACTGAGTTAGATCTCTTTGTGAAAGAAATCCACTTCCATCAGAATACATCCTCATACAGTATCATTGTTGAGGTATATAATGATTTCCTGGTTCTGCTCATTTCACTTAGTATCAGTTCATGTAAGTCTTGCCAGTCCTCTCTGTATTCATCCTGCTGGTCATTTCTTACAGAACAATAATATTCCATAACATTCATATACCACAATTTACTCAACCATTCTCCAATTGATGGGCATCCATTCATTTTCCAGCTTCTAGCCACTACAAACAGGACTGCGACAAACATTTTGGCACATACAGGTCCCTTTCCCTTCTTTAGTATCTCTTTGGGGTATAAGCCCAATAGAAACACTGCTGGATCAAAGGGTATGCACAGTTTGATAACTTTTTGAGCATAGTTCCAAATTGCTCTCCAGAATGGCTAGATGTGTTCACAATTCCACCAACAATGTATTAGTGTCACCAGGCTTATGTTTTAAGAAGACCAGTTTGAGTGATGAATGGGGGATTCTCTTAAGTGGGATATCCTTTCCTCACTTTCTTTAAGGGAGGATTTGATAATTAATTCTAAGGAGTAAGAGGCAGTGAGGAGTTCAGGATGGCATGTAAGTTATAACCTTGATTACTGGGAAGATGGTACTGATATGAATCCAAAACTAACTTATTCTTTATGGTCAAAGAACTGAAATTCATTATTGAACACAAAATCGATATTTTTGATTACATTAATTAAAAAGTTTTGGTTTTGTTTTTGCTTTTGCTTTTTTACTAACAAAACTAATGCAAACAAGATTAGAAAGGAAGCAATGAACTGGGAAAACATTGTTACATACAAAGGTTCTAATAAAGGCCTCATTTCTAAACTATATAGACAATTGACTCAAATTTATAAGCACTCAAGACATTCTGCCATTGATAAATGGTCAAAGGATATGAACAGACAATTTTTAGATGAAGAAATTAAAAATATTTCTTCTCCTATGAAAAAGTGCTCTAACTCACTATTGAGCAGAGAAACGGAAATTAAGATAACTCTGAGGCACCATTACACACTTCTCAAAGTGGCTAAAATGACAGAAAACATAATGATGAATGTTGGAGGGGATGTTGGAAAACTGGGATAGTAAGACATTGTTGGTGAAGTTGTGAACTGATTCAGCCATTCTGGAGAGCAATTTGGAACTATGCCCAAAAGGCTATCAAAATGTGTATACCCTTCCAGTAGTGTTTCTTCTGCGTTCATATCCCAAAGAGATTTTAAAGGAGGGAAAGGGATTCATATGTGCAAAAATGTTTGTGACAGCCCTTTTTGTAGTGACAAAAAACTGGAAACTGAACATATGCCCATGAGTTGGAGAATGACTAAGTTATGGAATATGAAGATTTTGGAATATTATTGTCCTATAAGAAACAATCAGCAGGATGATTTTGGAAAGACCTGGAGAGACTTACATGAACTGATGCTGAGTGAAATAACTAGAATCAAGAGATCACTGTACACAGCAACACTAAGATTCTAAAATGATGAATTTTGATGGAATCAACAATGAGATGATTCAGGCCAGATCAAATGAACTTGCCAGAAAGAGTACTGTGGGAACTGAGTGTGGATCAGAACAGAGCATTTTTCACTCTCTTTGTTGTTGTTTGCATTTTATTTTTTCTTATTTTTCCTCTTTTTTGATTTGATTTTTCTTGTGCAGCAAGATAATTATATAAATATGTATGCATACATTAGATTTAACATATATTTTACCATATTTAACATACATCGGACTATTTGCCATCTAGGGGAGGGGAGGAAGGGAATATGGGGAAAAAATGAAACGCAAGATTTTGATCATGTCAGAAAATTATCCAGCATATGTTTTGAAAAATAAAAAAAAAGAGCTTTAATTAAAATAAATGCCAAAAAAAAAAAACCTAGCTTACTCTGTTCTCTTTTCAGGAAATGCTAAAATGAGCCCATCATGTTCCTGTTATCAATTATAATCAGGACACAAAAGGTCAACTTTCCCAGTCTGTCTTAGTACCATATAATATTCATAATGTGAACTCTATCAACTATAATTGTAAACAAAAAGAAAGCTAGTTTTCCCAAACTGATTTGATTAGATTATCTTTAAGCAGATCTGGAATCTAGTCAAGCCAGGTAGATTTCACTTATCTCTTCCTTGATCCTTCTATGCCCTCTTCCCAATTCCTTCCTATTTCTCTCCTTATTCCCTAGATCCTGCCTGTGCTCCCCCGAGACTTTAAAAGTTATATCCCCAAAAGCATGCTACTCATTCATTTATGACTCAACCTTGATTATTAATATTTGTTTGATCCTATGTGTTATGTAATAAATAGCAAATCCATGTTATCTGTGATGGATGCCTATGGCATAATTTCTCTATTCTATGAACCAAATCTCTATTATACTATTTCATAATATTCTTTTATAATTGTGCTCTCCCAAATCTATTTCATATTTCTTTTCCACATTACCACTTTTGGCACCTTTATTCACACTTCAGTATCCTCAATAGTAATAAGGCTTTAAACTCAAAAAACAGGTTCAAATCCTGATTCTGGCACTCGGTGACTATGGGCAAGACACTTAATCTCTTTGGCTTTAAAATGAAATTAGACAAGGTGACCCAAAAGATGACTTATAGTGTTAAAATATGATTCCTATGATTCTCCTTACTTTTTTCTTTTTTACAAAACAATGTTTTTAGTGATGCCTTTCACATATTTTCCAAACTTTTCTGGAATTATTAGATACAAAGAAATGACCATTTAATTAAATATTGAAATACAACCTGAATGGAATAAATCTATGATCTATGCCTTAGTTATAACTTAAATAAAAAATTGTGCTATCCCTTTCCCTTTCTTTTTTGCCATATCAACATTAAGTTCTTAATATAGTAAAGAGTGTATCATTGGTTAGTATCATTAGTTTCCTTGTTCTTAATCTCTGGATAGAATTGTATTTAATATCTGGGTAGATTTGTAGGCTCTGAATCCATGTTTAGAGGTGAGCCTGAACTTCCAACTAATGGGGGAAAAAGGTCAGAGGGGGAATGGGGGAATTTGGCACTAAGGCTATATAATCCATTCTGTGCTATTTACACTTTGCACTCCTCTGTTGATGACACTTTCTGTTGGAAGTTGCCCTTTCTAGGAAGATTATAATAAATTCTTTTTTGCTTTTCTCCCTGTAGAGTCTCCGATTTCAATTTGGTATTGCTGTCCCACACAATACAGTATTCCAGAAAAAAAGTGGCACTATGTACTCACTTACTTTGTTAGTGCATGCCCTTTTATTTGGTAATATTTTTGTTAAAAAAAAAAAAAGGAATTCATGTCTGCATCTAAAATGGTTTCCTGAGAATCATCATCATAGGGGATTTTTTTTCCTTATCTTAAAGAGATAAATGGAACAATCATTTTATTCATTCCATCCATCTTTGGGAAGAAACAGAATACACTGTTTTCTAATAATCCACTCAGGATGGCCAACAATGAAAACTTTTGATTGATGTTTTTGGTTATTTTGAGTGCCAATAGTTTGATGTAAAGACAAATTCTTGAGGTATAGAAGAGTGTAATCATGTTCCCAAATGATAACCTTGAATCAACAGGAGTTTTCCATAGCTGGACAATAATAGTACTTTCAGAAGTAAAATGAAGTTGGACTTTTTTTTCAGTGGTGTAGGTTGGATTAGCTACCAGCCAGTATAAATCCCAATAAAGAAAATCATTTGTCTAAAGAAGCTATTCCATAGAAATCCCATTTTTTGAATCCATTAGAGTCTGTGTGCTGGCTTGAATCTTGCATCTGCAACCACCTCAGATATGTTTCAGAAAGCAAACAAAATATGAAGAGTTTCCCATAGATATTTATCTCAGTGTTGAAAAGAATATACCTGTAGTCCTGTACTTTGCATAAAATGCATTGATCAGGATGATAACAGTATCACAAAATTTGTCCATTGGTTTCTGACTAGATTTGTATATGGTTATCTTTATCCCTTGTTCTTATATGCATATACAATTTTGTAGCCTCTTGTTTATATTAGATAACCAAGGACACCTGGTACACCTGGTACAGCATAATGCTGAAAGGTACAGCATAATGCTGAATATCTGCCAGGCTTCCTTTACAGACCATGGCTGCTCTACCTACTAGTTCTCATTTCTACCGCTCACAACATTGCCTTCATTTCAGCAGCTCAAGTTCTAAAGTTTTCTGGATTGTTACTAAACACCAAGAAAGTGGGGGGAAATCCATCAAAATATGCCCAAGTGCTTTATAATATGATGATTATAAAAACATGTTGCTAAGTTATACACAAGCTAAATTGTCTGAATTGTCTAAAAGACAGTTAGCTAAATTAAATTATGAGGGCCTAGATAGGAACTAGCAACCCTAAGGTAGAAGTTGATATCACAGATCCCTATTAAAAAGGAAAGCAATTATCCAGCTATTTCCCTGAAATAATTGGTAGCCATGGTAACAAAAGAGTCCTCTTTTCTTGATGAGGAAGCAAAGTTAGGAAGAACAGAAACTTTTCATTATTTGAAGAATTGAATTTAGAGTCATTTGAATATACATTGGAATCCAAGAACTGCTATTTATTTCTTCTGTGAATTTTGGCAAGTTATTTCATATTGCTACACTCAAGCTTCCACATCTGTCAAAGAACAGACAGATGACTTCTTTGGTTCTTTCTAGTTCTAGAAGAAATAGTGTTTCTTTCTTTGTTGCTATGGTGGAAAAGAAGATGGAGAAATAGTGGATAGGTAATAACAGCAAAAAAGTCAGAAAGTAATGCTCAATTTTTTAAGTGAAATATGAATTTCATTTTAGCAACTTAAAGATAAAATATTAGAAATAATTAGTCATATAATTATCAATACTGATGTTGTAACCAAAATTGCTGTTTGAATTGTATAGTCTCAAAGCAGGATTTAGGACTGCAAGATATCCTAGAAGATATATAGAAGACTTCATTTTCATGTGGTAAGATAAAAAGAGGCAAGGTGAGATAATTAATACAGACCAAATTTGTCGAAGTATTATACAATGCTTTGGAGAAATTTCTGAGGGAAAAAGACAAGTGAAGACTGTGATAAAGCAAGAAGTATAAAACAAACATGCATATATACATATACATACATGTATATGTATATATGTGGGTGTATACACCCATTATATATATGATGTATATCTGATGTTTTGAGGAAGGATTCTTTTTCCTTTGTTTTCAAATTTACTATGACAGAAAATTTCTTATATGAATTTAATTGCAATTGTGAGTTGTATTGATCTGTCTTGATAATGAAGATAATTGGGGCAGTCATTTAAGACACTTTGGACTACTCAGATGTCTCTAAATCTTAAAATTTAACTATATATGAAACTGAAAAAGTTTGACATATAAATATTCTCCTTCTATAGTCTATCCTAAACAACATCTGATGGAATGAAACCACTCTCCAACTCAAAATAGATTGTAAATGGAGCCAAGATGGCATTGAAGACACATGTCATTCTAAGCTCCTTTTCCACCCTCACTACTCATTACCAAATTCAGCCTCAGAAATAGTGCTTAACTGGTAAAAATCCATGAATATTGGAAGTACAACAAATTACCAGCCCAAGAAAATCTTGAAAAGGTTTGTCCTGATTGGCGAAGGCAAGCCCAGGCAGGGAAGCAGAACACAGAGGTTAGCATACTAAGCAGACCAGGGCGGGGCCAGTCTTCACAGGTCGAAAATTTGCAGGAAGGATTCTGCCACAATTTGGCTGCTCTGATTTAGTTGCAAAGCAGTAGATCAGCAGAGAAGTTACACAAATGCCAAAGGTAGAGTGTACTCCAAAAAATGCCAGAATTTAGCAGGATCTGGCTACACCCAGCCAGCACCAGAAGTGACTTAGCATGGACAACAGCACAACTGTGTAGCCCCATTCTACAGTACAGGGTTCTGCCCAGGGCAGTCACATTTCTGCACACCAGGGGGACTCTGCCTGAGGAAGCAACAAATCTACACCAGAGTGGGGAGCACTCTGCTCGGGGCAGTAGAACTTCCTCAGCATGGCACGCTTCCCAGGGCAAAGACTTCTGCTGTGAGGCTTTTCCCAAGGCATTTCCACAGCTCGACTGCTCTTTGCAGCTCATTTGCAGGACAATTACTGCCCACATGTGTATCGCATTCTACAGAGGAAGCTGGTAGCCTCCTTGCTCTGAAGGCAGACCCTAAGGGCATTTTAAAAAAATGAGTAAAAAAGCCAAACATATTCTAACCATTAATGGCTTCTATATAGAAAGAGAGCAGGTTTTCAACCCCAGGGAAACTATTAGCAGAAAGTCTCCAGACAAAACCCCAAAGGGGGTTGTAACCTGGTCCCCATCACACCAAGGCTCTCCTAGAAGAAATTATAAAAGATCTTAAAAGAGAGCTAGAAGAAAAATGGGGAAAAGAAAGAGAAGCTCTGCAAGAGAGTAGGGAAAAGACATATAATTCACTGAAAGAAAAATTTGATAAAGTGGAAAAAAAAAACAATTCTTGAAATATGAATTGGAAAAGATAAAGAACTCCCAGGAAAGTAGGATTTGTGAACTGGAAAAAGAAAATAATTCAGTAAAAATAATAATAATAATAATAATAATAATAACTCATTAAAAATCAGAACTGAACAAATAGAAATGAATGATTCATTGAGATATCAAGAATCAATCAAGCAAAACTAAAAAAAAGAAAGAAAGAAAGAAAAATTAGAAAAAAAACCATTAAATATCTACTTGGGAAAACAACAGACTTGGAAAATAGATCTAGGAGAGATAACCTGAGGACCATCGGGCTACCATAAACTTATAATGAAAATGAGCCTAGATACTATTTTACAGGAAATCATCAAAGAGAACTGTCCAGATGTAATAGAATCTGAAGGTAAAATAGGCATTGAAAGAATTCATCGAACACCTTCTGAAAAAGACCCTAAAATAAAACCCCATGGAATATTGTGGTTAAATTTCAAAACTATTAAACTAAGAGAAAATATTACAAGCAGCCAGAAAAAAGCAATTCAAACACCAAGGAGCCACAATAAAGATCACTCAGGATCTAGTTGCTTCCACATTAAAGGATAGAAGGGATTGGAATATGATATTCCAAAAGGCAAAAGAACTTGAAATGCAGTCAAGATTAAACTGCGATGTAGAGGGCTGAAACTGTTGAGTTTATGCACTGAGGTCAGGACAACTGAGCACTTAAGAATAATTACTGATTGGACAATACTCTATAAGCATATATTTGGGAAAAGGCCCTTCCCACTATCCTGTGCTGGCTCGATAATTGGGGTATACAGAGAATTACAGGAGTGACTAGGGGGTGGAGTAAGACTAGCCAGGTTCACTTTGGCAGTAGAAAAGAAAGAAGGAGGTCATAGAGATTCTGCATCCATCCAATTGAATCCTACCTCTAAAGACCAAGAATAAAGACCGAAGACTTTTGCTGATCACGACTCTGGTTGATTCTAAGATATCCAGGGTGCTAGCATGGTCATCACACTACCTAGCTCAGCGGAGCATTCTATTCCAAAGAAGAAGATGGGTATTTAATGAAATTAAATAGGTGAATTCCATTTGTTTCTAATAAAAAAAAAACAGGCTAAACAAAACAAAACAAACAAACAAACAAACAAAAACAATTTAACTCCAACTACTGGAATCAAGAGAAGCAGGAAAGGGTAAAAAGAACTCTTGAGAACTGTATTTCTATTATGGACATACATAAAGAGTGCATGTAGAATTTGATTTTACTGATATGATATCAAAAAAGAGAATTGGATGTGAAAAGGGGATAGTATCAGAAAAAAGGGGAAATGGAGATAAAGAGAGGTAAACTACAACCCACAGATAGACAAAAGAAACCTCTCATATCTGAGGGAATTTAGGGAGAGGGAAGAACATTGTGTTATTCTTACTCTCATCAGATTTGGCTCAAAGAGAAAATAATTGACACATTTGATTTACAGAGAAATTTCTCTCACCTCATTAAAAGGGGGGAAGGAAAAGGGAAAAGGAAAAGAATAATAATGGAAAGGTATAAGAAAGGGGAAGGGACTCAAAGGGGATGGGAGGGATTCTAAAGAGGGAGAGCTATGTGAGGCAATTGGTGCCCATAAATTTAATTCTCATGAGGGAGTAAGAAGGGAAGAAATATAAAAGCATAATCTGGGGATAATAAGATGGCAGGAAATACAAAATTAGTAATTTTAACCATGAATGTGAATGAGATGAACTCTCCCATAAAGCAGAGGCGAATAGCACACTGAATCAAAATCCAGAAGCCTACAATATGTAGTTTACAGGAAACACATTTAAAGCAGTGATATACATTCAGCATAAAGGTAAAAGGCTGGAGAAAAATCTATTATGCTTCAGGTGAAGCAAAAAAAGCTTCTAACTTCCTAAAAGAGAAGGTAAGAAAGTTGCAAAAAGAAATAGACAGCAAAACTATAATAGTAGGAGATCTCAACCTTGCACTCTCAGAATTAGATAAATCAAACCACAAAACAAATAAGAAAGAAATTAAAGAGGTAAATAGAATAATAGAAAAATTAGATATGATAGATCTTTGGAGAAAACTGAATGGAGATAGAAAGGAGTACACTTTCTTCTCAGCAATTCATGGAACTTATACAAAAGTGACCATATATTAAGACACAAAGACCTCAAAATTAAATGCAGAAAGGCAGAAATAGTAAATACATTCTTTTTAGATCACAATGCAATAAAAACTACATTCAACAAAAAGCAAAGGGTAAACAGACCAAAAAGTAATTGGACACTAAATCATCTCATTCTAAAGAATGATTGGGTGAAACAGTAAACCATAAACACAATTAATGATTTCACCCAAGTGAATGACAACAATGAGACAACATACCAAAATTTGTGGGATGCAGTCAAAGCAGTAATAAGGGGAAACTGTATATCTTTAGAGGCTTACTTGAATAAAATAGAGAAAGAGAAGATCAATGAATTGGGCCTGCAACTTAAAAAGCTAGAAAAAAGGCAAATTAAAAATCCCCAATCAAATACTAAACTTTAAATTCTAAAATTATTTTTTTTATTTATTTAATGATTACTTTATAATGACAACATTATTCCTTGCACGCATTTCTTTTCCGATTTTTTCCCCCTCCCTCCCTCCACCCCTTCCCTTAGATGACAAGCAGTCCTTTATATGTTGGATATGTTGCAGTATATCCTAGATACAATATATGTTTGCAGAACCAAACAGTTCTCTTGTTGCATAGGGAGAATTGGATTCAGAAGGTATAAATAACCCGGGAAGAAAAACTAAAATGCAGATAGTTCACATTTGTTTCCCAGTGTTCATTCTTTGGGTGTAGCTGCTTATGTCCGTCATTTATCAATTGAAAATTAGTTAGGTCTCTTTGTCAAAGAAATCCACTTCCATCAAAATATGTCCTCATACAATATCGTTGTCGAAGTGTATAATGATCTCCTGGTTCTGCTCATTTCTTGTTTTTTTTTTTTAAATTTTTATTTAATAATTACTTTATATTGACACTCGTTTCTGTTCCGATTTTTTTTCCCTCCCTCCCTCCACCCCCTCCCCTAGATGGCAAGCAGTCCTTTATATGTTGGATATGTTGCAGTATATCCTAGATACAATATATGTTTGCAGAACCGAACAATTCTCTTGTTGCATAGGGAGAATTGGATTCAGAAGGTATAAATAATCCGGGAAGAAAAACAAAAATGCAGATAGTTCACATTCGTTTCCCAGTGTTCTTTCTTTGGGTGTAGCTGCTTTTGTCCGTCATTTATCAATTGAAACTCAGGTTTCTTTGTCAAAGAAATCCACTTCCATCAAAATATGTCCTCATACAATATCGTTGTCGAAGTGTATAATGATCTCCTGGTTCTGCTCATGTCACTTAGCATCAGTTCATGTAAGTCTCACCAGTCCTCTCTGTATTCATCCTGCTGGTCATTTCTTACACCACAGTAATATTCCATAACATTCATATACCACAATTTACCCAGCCATTCTCCAATTGATGGGCATCCATTCATTTTCCAGTTTCCAGCCACTACAAACAGGGCTGCTACAAACATTTTGGCACATACAGGTCCCTTTCCCTTCTTTAGTATTTCTTTGGGATATAAGCCCAATTTGATAACTTTTTGGGCATAATTCCAGATTGCACTCCAGAATGGTTGGATTCGTTCACAACTCCACCAACAATGCATTAGTGACCCAGTTTTCCCGCATCCCCTCCAACATTCATCATTATTTTTTCCTGTCATCTTAGCCAATCTGACAGGTGTGTAGTGGTATCTCAGAGTTGTCTTAATTTGCATTTCTCTGATCAATAATGATTTGGAACACTCTTTCATATGAGTGGTAATACTTTCAATTTCATCATCTGAAAATTGTCTGTTCATATCCTTTGACCATTTATCAATCGGAGAATGGCTTGATTTCTTATAAATTAGAGTCAGTTCTCTATATATTTTGGAAAGGAGGCCTTTATCAGAACCTTTAACTGTGAAGATGTTTTCCCAGTTTGTTGCTTCCCTTCTAATCTTGTTTGCATTAGTTTTATTTGTACAAAGGCTTTTTAATTTGATGTAATCAAAATTTTCTATTTTGTGATCAGTAATGGTCTCTAGTTCATCTTTGGTCACAAATTTCTTTCTCCTCCACAAGTCTGAGAGATAAAATATCCTGTGTTCCTCTAATTTATTTATAATCTTGTTCTTTATGCTTAGGTCATGGACCCATTTTGATCTTATCTTGGTATATGGTGTTAAGTGTGGGTCCATGCCAAATTTCTGCCATACTAATTTCCAATTATCCCAGCAGTTTTTTATCAAATAATGAATTCTTATCCCAGAAGTTAGGGTCTTTGGGTTTGTCAAACACTAGATTGCTATAGTTTATTATTCTGTCTTGTGAACCTAACCTTTTCCACTGATCCACTAATCTATTTCTTAGCCAATACCAAATGGTTTTGGTGACTGCTGCTTTATAATATAATTTTAGATCAGGTACAGCTAGGCCACCTTCATTTGATTTTTTTTTCATTAATTCCCTTGAGATTCTCGACTTTTTATTGTTCCATATGAATTTTGTTGTTATTTTTTCTAGATCATTAAAATATTTTCTTGGAAGTCTGATTGGTATAGCGCTAAATAAATAGATTAGTGTAGGGAGTATTGTCATCTTTATTATGTTCGCTCGGCCGATCCAAGAGCACTTCATATTTTTTCCAATTATTTAAGTCTGACTTTATTTGTGTGGAGACTTTTTTGTAATTTTGCTCATATAATTCGTGACTTTCCTTTGGTAGATAGATTCCCAAATATTTTATGATATCGGCAGTTATTCTGAATGGAATTTCTCTTTGTATCTCTTGCTGTTGGGTTTTGTTGGTGATGTATAAAAATGCTGAGGATTTATGGGGATTTATTTTGTATCCAGCTACTTTGCTAAAATTATGAATTATTTCCAATAGCTTTTTGGTAGAATCTCTGGGGTTCTCTAGGTATACCATCATATCATCTGCAAAGAGTGATAGTTTGGTTTCCTCATTGCCTACTCTAATTCCTTTTATATCTTTCTCGACTCTTATTGCCGAGGCTAGTGTTTCTAATACGATATTAAATAATAATGGTGATAGTGGGCAACCTTGCTTCACTCCAGATCTTACTGGGAAAGGTTCCAGTTTTTCCCCATTGCATATGATGCTTACTGATGGTTTTAAATATATGCTCCTGACTATTTTAAGGAAAAGTCCATTTATTCCTATGCTCTCAAGTGTTTTTATTAGGAATGGATGTTGGATTTTATCAAATGCTTTTTCTGCATCTATTGAGATGATCATGTGGTTTTTGTTTGTTTGGTTATTGATATAGTCAATTATGCTAATAGTTTTCCTAATATTGAACCAGCCCTGCATTCCTGGTATAAATCCTACTTGGTCATAGTGTATTATCCTGGTGACAATTTTCTGTAATCTTTTTGCTAATATTTTATTTAAGATTTTAGCATCAATATTCATTAGGGAGATTGGTCTATAATTTTCTTTCTCTGTTTTCAGCCTACCTGGTTTAGGTATCAGTACCATATCTGTGTCATAAAAGGAGTTTGGTAGGACTCCTTCAATCCCTATTTTTTCAAATAGTTTATATAACATTGGAGTTAATTGTTCTTTAAATGTTTGGTAGAATTCACATGTAAATCCATCTGGTCCTGGGGATTTTTTCTTAGGGAGTTGATTGATAGTTTGTTCTATTTCTTTTTCTGAGATGGGACTGTTTAGGATATTTACTTCTTCCTCTGTTAGTTTGGGCAAGCTGTATTTTTGGAGGTATTTTTCTATTTCATTTAAGTTGTCGAATTTATCGGCATAAAGTTGGGCAAAGTAACTCCTAATTATTGCTCTAATTTCCTCTTCGTTAGTGGTGAGTTCTCCCTTTTCATTTTTAAGACTAACAATTTGATTTTCCTCTTTCCTTTTTTTAATCAGATTTACTAAGGGTTTGTCTATTTTGTTGGTTTTTTCATAGAACCAACTCTTAGTTTTATTAATCAATTCAATAGTTTTTTTACTTTCAATTTTATTGATCTCACCTTTTACTTTTAGAATTTCAAGTTTAGTGTTTGACTGGGGGTTTTTAATTTGTTCCTTTTCTAGCATTTTTAATTGCAAACCCAATTCATTGACCTTCTCTTTCTCTATTTTATACAAATAGGCCTCTTGAGATATGAAATTTCCCCTTATTACCGCTTTGGCTGCATCCCATACATTTTGGTATGATGTCTCATTATTATCGTTTTCTTGGGTGAAGTTATTAATTATGTCTATGATTTGCTGTTTCACCCAATCATTCTTTAGTATGAGATTATTTAGTTTCCAATTATTTTTTGGTCTACTTCCCCCTGGTTTTTTGTTGAATGTAATTTTCATTGCATCGTGGTCTGAAAAGGATGCATTTACTATTTCTGCCTTACTACATTTGAGTTTGAGGTTTTTATGTCCTAATATATGGTCAATTTTTGTATAGGTTCCATGAACTGCTGAAAAGAAAGTGTATTCCTTTCTGTCTCCATTACATTTTCTCCAGAGATCTATCATATCTAACTTTTCTAGTATTCTATTTACCTCTTTGACTTCTTTCTTATTTATTTTGTGGTTTGATTTATCTAATTCTGAGAGTGCAAGGTTAAGATCTCCCACTATTATAGTTTTACTGTCTATTTCTTCTTGCAGCTCTCTTAGTTTCTCTTTTAAGAATTTAGATGCTCACTTCCAGTTAAGATGGCGGAGAGGAGGCTCACAGTTGCATAAGCTCCGCGCTTTCTCTCACTATCCACTTCATTACAAGCCTCTGAATCAATGCTTGACTGAAAAAAAAACCCACAAATAGTTACCAAGAGAAGCCATCCTTGAGATCCGCCAAGAAAGGTCTGTCTTTACTGGAGGGCTGGGGCGGTTTTAGATCGGGCGCAGGCTGAGGGCAGCGGCAGTGAGAGCACGGGAGCAGAGCTGAGAGGGGGTGGGGAGTGATCACAGCCGTCTCTGCGGGGAGAGCTTCGCTACAGGTTTGGAACCTGCAGCAAGTCAACAGCCCAGCAGAGAAGCTAAAAACACCAGGGCTGAAGAATACAACCGCAAACAGCTGGAGTCTCTCAGGACCTGGCCCCCCCCCCTTCCCCCCCCCCCCCTCAGTGACTCAGCACGCTTTGGGATCTCAGAGCGCAGGCGCAGCACAGTCCTGCTAGTGCCTCACTGCTGCCACCTGCAGTCTGTAGAGGAAGCTCGATAACACACCCAGCCCCCCCCCAAAGAAAGACTCCAGTTTTTTCTGTTTTTCTTTGGTAGTTTGTCTCTGATTAATAGACAGAATGAGCAAGAAGCTGAAGAGGACTTTAACCCTTGACAGCTTCTATACAGATAGAGAGCAGACTCTAAATCCTGAGGAGACTAAAAACAGGCAGTCCCCAGGTGATGCCCCAAAGGAGGAAATCATCTGTTCCTCAGCACAGATGAACCTCATAGAAGTGATTAAAAAGGCTCTCACAAGGGAGCTAGAAGAAAAATGGGGAAAGCAGAGTGAGGCTTGGCAAAAGGAGAGGGAGGCTTGGGAAAAGGAGAGGGAGGCTTGGCAAAAGAGCCTGGAGAAAGTTAAAGAGAGAGTGGATAAAGAAGTAAAATCCTTGAAAAATAGGATTAGTGAACTGGAAACAGAAAACAGCTCTCTAAAAAACAAAATTGGCGAAATGGAAAAAAATTCCACAGAACAAAAGAACTCAATTGGACAATTAGAGAAAGATTTTAAAAAAGTGAGTGAAGAGAATACTTCACTGAAAATCAGAATTGAACAAGTGGAATTGAATGACTCGAGGAGACAAGAAGAATCAGTCAAGCAAATCCAAAAAAATCAAACAATGGAGAAAAATGTGAAATACCTTCTGGGGAAGACAACAGACCTGGAAAACAGATCCAGGAGAGACAATCTGAGAATCATTGGACTCCCAGAAAAACATGATGAAAAAAAGAGCCTGGACACTGTCTTCCAGGAAATTATCAAAGAGAACTGCCCAGAAGTTATAGGAACAGAGGAAAAAATAAACATTGAAAGGATTCATCGATCACCCACTGAAAGGGATCCTAAAATCAAAACACCAAGGAATATAGTGGCCAAATGCCAGAACCCTCAGGTGAAAGAAAAAATATTGCAAGCGGCTAGAAAAACCCAATTCAAGTATCAAGGAGCCACAATAAGGATCACCCAGAATCTGGCAGCATCCACATTAAAAGATCGAAGGGCCTGGAATATGATATTCCGAAAGGCTAAGGAACTTGGTATGCAACCAAAAATAACTTACCCAGCGAGAATGAGCATCTTTTTCCAGGGAAGAAGATGGACATTCAACGAAGTAAGCGAATTTCATCTATTTCTGATGAAAAAACCAGAACTTAACAAAAAGTTTGATCTACAAATATAGAACTCAAGAGAAATCTAAAAAGGTAAAGATTAATCTTGGGAACTATATTTTGACTATATAGATGTATAAAGAATACATGTATACCTTGTTCTAGAAATTGATGTGGAAAGGACATTGTACCAGAAAAAGGGTAAAGTGGGGGTAGTACATCTCATGAAGAGGCATAGGAAACCTATTATATCTGAGAGAAAGAATGGAGGGGGATGAATATAGTGGGTATCTTACTGCCTTCAGAGTTGGCTTTAAGTGAAAAATCTTAAGACATATTCAATCTATGGTGAAACTTCTCCCATCTCATTGAAAAGTGAGAAGGGAAAAGTGGAAAGGGAAGGAATAAGCTAAGCGGAAGGGAATACGGGAACTGGGAGGGAAAGGGGTAAGATAGGGGGAGGAACTCTAAGGCGGGGGGAGGGACACTAAAAAGGGAGGGCTGTGAGAAGCAAGGGGTGCTCACAAGCTTAATACTTGGAAGGGGGGGAAGGGGAAAGAAGGGAGGAAAGCATAAACCGGGGTTAACAAGATGGCAAGTAATACAGAATTGGTCATTCTAACCATAAACGTGAACGGGGTAAACTCCCCCATAAAGAGGAAGCGGTTAGCAGAATGGATTAAAAGCCAGAATCCTACAATATGTTGTTTACAGGAAACACACCTGAAGCGGGGAGATACATGCAGGTTAAAGGTAAAAGGTTGGAGCAAAATCTACTATGCTTCAGGTGAAGTCAAAAAAGCAGGGGTAGCCATCCTGATCTCAGATCAAGCTAAAGCAAAAATTGACCTAATTAAAAGAGATAAGGAAGGGCACTATATCTTGCTAAAGGGTAGCATGGATAATGAAGCACTATCTATATTAAACATATATGCACCAAGTGGGGTAGCATCTAAATTCTTAAAAGAGAAACTAAGAGAGCTGCAAGAAGAAATAGACAGTAAAACTATAATAGTGGGAGATCTTAACCTTGCACTCTCAGAATTAGATAAATCAAACCAGAAAATAAATAAGAAAGAAGTCAAAGAGGTAAACAGAATACTAGAAAAGCTAGATATGATAGATCTCTGGAGAAAATGTAATGGAGACAGAAAGGAATACACTTTCTTTTCAGCAGTTCATGGAACCTATACAAAAATTGACCATATATTAGGACATAAAAACCTCAAACTCAAATGTAGTAAGGCAGAAATAGTAAATGCATCCTTTTCAGACCACGATGCAATGAAAATTACATTCAACAAAAAAGCAGGGGGAAGTAGACCAAAAAATAATTGGAAACTAAATAATCTCATACTAAAGAATGATTGGGTAAAACAGCAAATCATAGACATAATTAATAACTTCACCCAAGAAAACGATAATAATGAGACATCATACCAAAATGTATGGGATGCAGCCAAAGCGGTAATAAGGGGAAATTTCATATCTCTAGAGGCCTATTTGTATAAAATAGAGAAAGAGAAGGTCAATGAATTGGGTTTGCAATTAAAAATGCTAGAAAAGGAACAAATTAAAAACCCCCAGTCAAACACTAAACTTGAAATTCTAAAAGTAAAAGGTGAGATCAATAAAATTGAAAGTAAAAAAACTATTGAATTGATTAATAAAACTAAGAGTTGGTTCTATGAAAAAACCAACAAAATAGACAAACCCTTAGTAAATCTGATTAAAAAAAGGAAAGAGGAAAATCAAATTGTTAGTCTTAAAAATGAAAAGGGAGAACTCACCACTAACGAAGAGGAAATTAGAGCAATAATTAGGAGTTACTTTGCCCAACTTTATGCCAATAAATTCGACAACTTAAACGAAATAGAAAAATACCTCCAAAAATACAGCTTGCCCAAACTAACAGAGGAAGAAGTAAATATCCTAAACAGTCCCATCTCAGAAAAAGAAATAGAACAAACTATCAATCAACTCCCTAAGAAAAAATCCTCAGGACCAGATGGATTTACATGTGAATTCTACCAAACATTTAAAGAACAATTAACTCCAATGTTATATAAACTATTTGAAAAAATAGGGATTGAAGGAGTCCTACCAAACTCCTTTTATGACACAGATATGGTACTGATACCTAAACCAGGTAGGCTGAAAACAGAGAAAGAAAATTATAGACCAATCTCCCTAATGAATATTGATGCTAAAATCTTAAATAAAATATTAGCAAAAAGATTACAGAAAATTGTCACCAGGATAATACACTATGACCAAGTAGGATTTATACCAGGAATGCAGGGCTGGTTCAATATTAGGAAAACTATTAACATAATTGACTATATCAATAACCAAACAAACAAAAACCACATGATCATCTCAATAGATGCAGAAAAAGCATTTGATAAAATCCAACATCCATTCCTAATAAAAACACTTGAGAGCATAGGAATAAATGGACTTTTCCTTAAAATAGTCAGGAGCATATATTTAAAACCATCAGTAAGCATCATATGCAATGGGGAAAAACTGGAACCTTTCCCAGTAAGATCTGGAGTGAAGCAAGGTTGCCCACTATCACCATTATTATTTAATATCGTATTAGAAACACTAGCCTCGGCAATAAGAGTCGAGAAAGATATAAAAGGAATTAGAGTAGGCAATGAGGAAACCAAACTATCACTCTTTGCAGATGATATGATGGTATACCTAGAGAACCCCAGAGATTCTACCAAAAAGCTATTGGAAATAATTCATAATTTTAGCAAAGTAGCTGGATACAAAATAAATCCCCATAAATCCTCAGCATTTTTATACATCACCAACAAAACCCAACAGCAAGAGATACAAAGAGAAATTCCATTCAGAATAACTGTTGATACCATAAAATATTTGGGAATCTATCTACCAAAGGAAAGTCAGGAATTATATGAGCAAAATTATAAAAAAGTCTCCACACAAATAAAGTCAGACTTAAATAATTGGAAAAATATTAAGTGCTCTTGGATCGGCCGAGCGAACATAATAAAGATGACAATACTCCCTAAACTAATCTATTTATTTAGTGCTATACCAATCAGACTTCCAAGAAAATATTTTATTGATCTAGAAAAAATAACAACAAAATTCATATGGAACAATAAAAAGTCGAGAATCTCAAGGGAATTAATGAAAAAAAAATCAAATGAAGGTGGCCTAGCTGTACCTGATCTAAAATTATATTATAAAGCAGCAGTCACCAAAACCATTTGGTATTGGCTAAGAAATAGATTAGTGGATCAGTGGAAAAGGCTAGGCTCACAAGACAGAATAGTCAACTATAGCAATCTAGTGTTTGACAAACCCAAAGACCCTAACTTCTGGGAAAAGAATTCATTATTTGATAAAAACTGCTGGGATAATTGGAAATTAGTATGGCAGAAATTAGGCATGGACCCACACTTAACACCATATACCAAGATAAGATCAAAATGGGTCTATGACCTAGGCATAAAGAACAAGACTATAAATAAATTAGAGGAACATAGAATAGTTTATCTCTCAGACTTGTGGAGGAGAAAGAAATTTGTGACCAAAGATGAACTAGAGACCATTACTGATCACAGAATAGAAAATTTCGATTACATCAAATTAAAAAGCCTTTGTACAAATAAAACTAATGCAAACAAGATTAGAAGGGAAGCAACAAACTGGGAAAACATTTTCACAGTTAAAGGTTCTGATAAAGGCCTCATTTCCAAAATATATAGAGAACTGACTCCAATTTATAAGAAATCAAGCCATTCTCCAATTGATAAATGGTCAAAGGATATGAACAGACAATTTTCAGAGGATGAGATTGAAACTATTACCACTCATATGAAAGAGTGTTCCAAATCATTATTGATCAGAGAAATGCAAATTAAGACAACTCTGAGATACCACTACACACCTGTCAGATTGGCTAAGATGACAGGAAAAAATAATGATGAATGTTGGAGGGGATGCGGGAAAACTGGGACACTAATGCATTGTTGGTGGAGTTGTGAACGAATCCAACCATTCTGGAGAGCAATCTGGAATTATGCCCAAAAAATTATCAAAATTTGCATATCCTTTGATCCAGCAGTGTTTCTATTGGGCTTATATCCCAAAGAAATACTAAAGAAGGGAAAGGGACCTGTATGTGCCAAAATGTTTGTAGCAGCCCTGTTTGTAGTGGCTAGAAACTGGAAAATGAATGGATGCCCATCAATTGGAGAATGGCTGGGTAAATTGTGGTATATGAATGTTATGGAATATTATTGTTCTGTAAGAAATGACCAGCAGGATGAATACAGAGAGGCTTGGAGAGACCTACATGAACTGATGCTACGTGAAATGAGCAGAACCAGGAGATCATTATACACTTCGACAACGATATTGTATGAGGACATATTTTGATGGAAGTGGATTTCTTTGACAAAGAGACCTGAGTTTCAATTGATAAATGACGGACAAAAGCAGCTACACCCAAAGAAAGAACACTGGGAAACGAATGTGAACTATCTGCATTTTTGTTTCTCTTCCCGGATTATTTATACCTTCTGAATCCAATTCTCCCTACGCAACAAGAGAACTGTTCGGTTCTGCAAACATATATTGTATCTAGGATATACTGCAACATATCCAACATATAAAGGACTGCTTGCCATCTAGGGGAGGGGGTGGAGGGAGGGAGGGGAAAAAAAATCGGAACAGAAATGAGTGTAAATATAATGTAATTATTAAATAAAAAAATTTAAAAAAAAAAAATTTAGGAAGCACTAAAAAAAAAAAAAAAAGAATTTAGATGCTACCCCACTTGGTGCATATATGTTTAATATAGATAGTGCTTCATTATCCATGCTACCCTTTAGCAAGATATAGTGTCCTTCCTTATCTCTTTTAATTAGGTCAATTTTTGCTTTAGCTTGATCTGAGATCAGGATGGCTACCCCTGCTTTTTTGACTTCACCTGAAGCATAGTAGATTTTGCTCCAACCTTTTACCTTTAACCTGCATGTATCTCCCCGCTTCAGGTGTGTTTCCTGTAAACAACATATTGTAGGATTCTGGCTTTTAATCCATTCTGCTAACCGCTTCCTCTTTATGGGGGAGTTTACCCCGTTCACGTTTATGGTTAGAATGACCAATTCTGTATTACTTGCCATCTTGTTAACCCCGGTTTATGCTTTCCTCCCTTCTTTCCCCTTTCCCCCCCTTCCAAGTATTAAGCTTGTGAGCACCCCTTGCTTCTCACAGCCCTCCCTTTTTAGTATCCCTCCCCCCGCCTTAGAGTTCCTCCCCCTATCTTACCCCTTTCCCTCCCAGTTCCCGTATTCCCTTCCGCTTAGCTTATTCCTTCCCTTTCCACTTTTCCCTTCTCACTTTTCAATGAGATGGGAGAAGTTTCACCATAGATTGAATATGTCTTAAGATTTTTCACTTAAAGCCAATTCTGAAGGCAGTAAGATACCCACTATATTCATCCCCCTCCATTCTTTCTCTCAGATATAATAGGTTTCCTATGCCTCTTCATGAGATGTACTATCCCCACTTTACCCTTTTTCTGGTACAATGTCCTTTCCACATCAATTTCTAGAACAAGGTATACATGTATTCTTTATACATCTATATAGTCAAAATATAGTTCCCAAGATTAATCTTTACCTTTTTAGATTTCTCTTGAGTTCTATATTTGTAGATCAAACTTTTTGTTAAGTTCTGGTTTTTTCATCAGAAATAGATGAAATTCGCTTACTTCGTTGAATGTCCATCTTCTTCCCTGGAAAAAGATGCTCATTCTCGCTGGGTAAGTTATTTTTGGTTGCATACCAAGTTCCTTAGCCTTTCGGAATATCATATTCCAGGCCCTTCGATCTTTTAATGTGGATGCTGCCAGATCCTGGGTGATCCTTATTGTGGCTCCTTGATACTTGAATTGGGTTTTTCTAGCCGCTTGCAATATTTTTTCTTTCATCTGAGGGTTCTGGCATTTGGCCACTATATTCCTTGGTGTTTTGATTTTAGGATCCCTTTCAGTGGGTGATCGATGAATCCTTTCAATGTTTATTTTTTCCTCTGTTCCTATGACTTCTGGGCAGTTCTCTTTGATAATTTCCTGGAAGACAGTGTCCAGGCTCTTTTTTTCATCATGTTTTTCTGGAAGTCCAATGATTCTCAGATTGTCTCTCCTAGATCTGTTTTCCAGGTCTGTTGTCTTCCCCAGAAGGCATTTCACATTTTTCTCCATTGTTTGATTTTTTTGGATTTGCTTGACTGATTCTTCTTGTCTCCTCGAGTCATTCAATTCCACTTGTTCAAGTCTGATTTTCAGTGAAGTATTCTCTTCACTCACTTTTTAAAAATCTTTTTCTAATTGTCCAATTGAGTTCTTTTGTTCTGTGGAATTTTTTTCCATTGCGCCAATTTTGTTTTCCAGTTCACCAATCCTATTTTTCAAGGATTTTACTTCTTTATCCACTCTCTCTTTAACTTTCTCCAGGCTCTTTTGCCAAGCCTCCCTTTCCTTTTCCCAAGCTTCCCTCTCCTGTTGCCAAGCCTCACTCTGCTTTCCCCATTTTTCTTCTAGCTCCCTTGTGAGAGCCTTTTTAATCACTTCTATGAGGTTCATCTGTGCTGAGGAACAGATGATCTCCTCCTTTGGGGATTCACCTGGAGACTGTCTGTTTTTAGTCTCCTCAGGATTTAGAGTCTGCTCTCTATCTGTGTAGAAGCTGTCAAGGGTTAAAGTCCTCTTCAGCTTCTTGCTCATTCTGTCTATTAATCAGAGACAAACTACCAAAGAAAAACAGAAAAAACTGGAGTCTTTCTTTGGGGGAGGGGTTGGGTATGTTATTGAGCTTCCTCTACAGACTGCAGGGGGCAGCAGTGAGGCACTAGCAGGACTGTGTGCGCCTGAGCCCAGAGCGTGCTGAGTCACTGTGGGGCGGGGGAAGGGGGGGACGGCCAGGTCCCGAGAGACTCCAGCTGTTTGGGGTTGTATTCTTCAGCCCCGGTGTTTTTAGCTTCTCTGCTGGGCTGCTGACTTGCTGCTGGAGCAAAGTATCCAAACCTGTAGCGAAGCTCTCCCTGCAGAGACGGCTGCGATCACTCCCCACCCCCTCTCCAGTCTGCTCCCGTGCTCTCACTGTCGCTGCCTGCCTTCTGCGCCCGATCTAAAACCGCCCCAGCCCTCCAGTAAAGACAGACCTTTCTTGGCGGATCTCAAGGATGGCTTCTCTTGGTAACTATATGTAGGTTTTTTTTCAGTCAAGCATTGATTCAGAGGCTTGTAATGAAGTGGATAGTGAGAGAAAGTGTGGAGCTTATGCAGCTGTGAGCCTCCTCTCCGCCATCTTAACCCGAAGTCCCGAAACTAGAAATTGAATGAATTTCTCCATCAATTGGAGAATGGTTGGGTAAATTGTGGTAGATGGAATATTATTGTTCTATAAGAAATGACCAGCATGATGAATACAGAGAGGGGTGATGACCACACTAGCACCCAGCATACCTTAGAATCAACTGGAGTCTGGATAAGCAAAAGTCCTTAGTCTTTATTCTTGGTCTTTAGGATTAGAAGTGAAGGGGATGGAAGTAGGATCTCCTCATCTACTGCCAAGTGTGACTTTGGTTAGTCTTACTCCACCCCCCAGTCTCTCCTACAATCCTCTGTGTACTCCAATCATTGAGCCAGCACAGGATAGTGGGAAGGGCCATTTTCCAAGCATATGCCCATAGAGTACTGTCCAATCAATAGTTAGCTTCAAGTGCTCGGCTGTCCTGACCTCAGTGCCTCGACTGAAGAGTTTTTGCCCTCTACAGAGAGTCCTGGAGATACTTACATGAACTGATGCTAAGTGAAATGAGCAGAATAAAAAGATCATTATACACTTCAACAACAATACCATAAAAGGATCAATTCTTGTAAAGGGCTAAAACTCTTAAAAGGTGTGCTTGAATCAGACAGCTGAGCACTTAAAGCTAATTACCCATTGGTCAATAACTCTGTTAGCATATGATTGGAATTTCTCTTCTCACAGTTGATGCTAGCTCAATGCTTGGGGTTATGAGAATTGTAGGTAAGGATTAGGGGGTGGAGTGGAAGAGGCAAGAGAACTTTATTTGGCCTCAAAACGAGGAGGAGAAAAGTGTGGAGATTTGTGGAGATTCTGGACTCAAGAATCAAGGAAGCATCCTTGGCAAAACTCTTGACATTTTTGTCCATCTCCTTCACTTCTCCCCCTAAAGACCAAGGACTTTTGCTTATTCTGACTCTGGCTGATTCTGAGGCCTCTAGGGAGCTAGCCGAGACTTTACAAATTGTGATCAAAGTGGCTATCTTTAACAATGAAAAAATTCAAGTCAGTTCCAATTGATCAGTAATGAACAGAACCCGCTATACCCAGTAAACAAACACTGGGAAATGAGTGTGGATCACAACATAGCATTTACACTCTTTCTGTTATTGTGTGCTTGCATATTTGTTTTTCTGTCCAGGTTATTTTTACCTTCTTTCTAAATCCATTTTTTCTTGTATAGGAAGACAACTGTATAAATATGTATACATATATTATATTTAACATATAATTTAATATATTAAACATGTATGGGACTACCTGCCATCTAGGGGAGGGGCTGGAAAGAAAGAGGAGAAAAGTTGGAATGGAAGTTTTTGCAAGGGTCATTGTTGAAAAACTACCCATGCAGGTTTTGTCAATAAAAAGCTATAATTTAAAAAAATGTTGATGAGACTGCCACAGGACTTCAAAACGTGCAGAACCATTGTATTCCATGACAACATGATGAGACTGCTCCAGGATTTCAAAACCTGCAGGAATCATTGGATACCTTGATACATAGATTGGTTTTGTACTATATCTTGACTGCTGAAAGAGTTATATATGTGATTATATTTATATATCCTCCTTCTAGGACTTATGAGCATATATAATTCATCATGTTGATTCATATTTTTTGTTACATCACTACTAGCCTGTGTTACAATACTATATGCTTGTGTAATATCTCCCATGCTGATGGATTTATTATACCTATTTCAAGTAAAAAAGATAAAGCAGGAGATGTAGAGGGCTGCAGATAGTGGGGGAAGTCTGGGTAAGGTATAAGATCCTTTAACCTAGAGGAAACTCACTGACAATATCTGGTTTGGCTTTCCATTTCCCTTGGTGTTCACATCTCTTCTTTCTTTTATTTTTTCTTTTTTTCACACCTTTTCTTGAGAAGTCAAGGAGGGTGTGACCACCTGTGTTCTACTTGAGACAAGGATACTTACAGCAGGATGTTTATTCAGTGTAATTGATGTAATAATGGTTCTCTAGGTCACATATACTTAATGGGATATGGTGAGGTAATGGTTCTACAGTTGGCACATGCTCAGTGTGCTGTAATGATGTAACTGTACTAAGGTATTTAAGGGCTGAGAGGACTGCAGAGGAGAGTTTGTGTGCTTGAGCTTGATCTCAGATTCAGAGACTCAAACACAGACAAAAAAAGAGACTCTAGACTCCATCCTTGATCATCTTGGTGGTGGCTCTCCTACCTTTATCACTTCTCTACCAAAGACCAAGGCTCATCCAGAGATCCTCCAGAAAGCTAATCCCAACACTATACATACCAAACTAAAAGATTTCTAACAGTGTGGCAAAGAGATTAAGGATTAAATTTGAGATTTTACCAGTGATAAAGATGAAGACATACATTACATGCTTGCTTAATTTAATGACAAAATATCTAGAAGAATAATTGACAAACTGGGTAATAATAAAGAACTGAAAACATTTAACAGTTTAGAATGAGAGATTCAAATAAAATCAATGAAATTCAGCAGATATATTAAGGATATGTCTTAAAGACAGGCAAGAAGAAGAAAACAATGTCAATCATGAAATTAATATTTTTAAAAGCAGTATTCAAAAGAACACTGTTACACAGTGCAATATAATTTTTGTGTGACCAGTACAAGAGGGTACAAGTTCAAGACCAGTACAAATACTGTAGAAAATGTTCATTCTTAAAACTAGTTGACAACCATGAGGTTAATGCAAAAATGGCAGAAATGTGGATTTGGTTTATTACCAAAGTTCTATTATCAAAATAGAAGTGAATTATATCACTGAAAAGACCCTATTTTAACTGAGATGAATTAAGGACTAATGAAACACCTCAGAGGTATTTCAGAAAAGACACTGTTGAGCCTTTAAAAAAGATGCCAGAAATTTCATTATATAAACCACTGTAAGAAAGAGATGAGTGGAAGAAGATAGTCATTTCTGCTATAATACAATTAATTAATTCACTCAAAGCACTATATTATACAAATATTTACAATAAAAATCACAAAAAAGAGTAGGGTTAGGAGTATCACACTCAACACTTTCATTGACGACAATTTTTAAAGGATAATAACAACACAAATGCACAGTTTTATGCATATTAACTGTTAAGAAATATATAAAGACTACAGTTTCGGCCTTTGGCTAAAGCTTGATTGCACGCGCAAGTTATGTAGGATGTCATGGTAAAAATGAGTTTACCATAGAAGTGAAAGAAATGAAGAGGGGACTGGAGGTAAGGACAAGAGTGAGGATGATAGTAGGGTTGGAAGGAGAATGGAAATTGGGGTAAGAGTGAAGGTAGAGGTGAGGTTAAAATGGGGGTTAATTATATGTCTGAGTAACCTAACTTTATAGGTTATAATATTGTTCTGAACTACTAAAATCAAATTTATAAGACAGAGATTTAAAGTCTTAATCTTGTGAGTTAAAACATCTACTTCAGAAGTGTAAAGGGGGAAATATTTTTTAATTTTTATTTTTTATTATATGTTTTTATTTATAAAATATATGCATGGGTAATTTTTCAGCATTGACAATTGCAAAACCTTTTGTTCCAATTTTCCCCCTCCTTTCCCCAATCCCCTCCCCCAGATAGCAGGTAAACCAATACATGTTTAAAATGTTAAAGTATAAGTTAAATACAATATATGTATACATATCCATATAGTTATTTTGCTGCACAAGCAGAATTGGATTTTGAAATATAACCTGTGAAGGAAATCAAAAAATGGTGGCAGACAAAAATAGAGTGATTAGGAATGCCATGTAGTGGTTCATACTCATTTCCCAGAGTTTTTTCTCTGGGTGTAGCTGGTTCTATTCATTACTGCACAATTGGAATTGATTTGGTTTATCTAATTGTTGAAGAGAGCCACATTCATCAGAATTGATCATCATATAGTATTGTTGAAGTATATAATGACCTCCGAGGTCCTGCTCATTTCACTTAGCATCAGTTTATGTACGTTTCTCCAGGCCTTTCTGAAATCATCCTACTGGTCATTTCTTACAAAGCAATAATATTCTATAACAGTCATAAACCAAAATTTATTCAGCCATTCTCCAATTGATGGACAGTCCACTCAGTTTCCAGTTTCTGTTCAGCACAAATATGGCTGCCACAAACATTTTTGCACATACAGGTCCCTTTCCCTTCTTTAAGATCCCTTTGGGATATAAGTTCATTAATAACACTTCTGGATCAAAGGGTATGCACAGTTTGATAACTTTTTGAGCATAGTTCCAAATCGCTCTCCAGAAGGGCTGGATGTGTTCACGATTCCACCAACAATGTAGCAGTGTCCCAGTTTTCCCACATCACCTCCAACATTCAGCACCACTTTTCCCTGTCATTGCAGCCAATCTGACAGGTGTGGTAGTGGTATCCCAGAGTTGTCTTAATTTGCATTTCTCTGATTAATAATGACTTGGAGTATCTTTTCATATGGCTAGAGATAGTTTCAATTTCTTCACCTGAGAATTGTCTGTTCATATCCTTTGACCATTTATCAATTGGAGAATGGCTTGATTTCTTATAAATTATAGTCAATTCTCTATATATTTTGGAAATGAGACCTTTATCAGAACTGGTAACTGTAAACATGTTTTCCAGTTTATTGCTTCACTTCTAATCTTGTCTACATTAGTTTTGTTTGTAGAAAAACTTTTCAATTTGATATAATCAAAATTTTCTGTTTTGTGATCAATAATGGTGTCTAGTTCTTTTTTGGTCACAAATTCCTTCCTCCTCAACAGGTTTGAGAGCTAAACTATCCTATGTTCTTCTAAATTATTTATAATCTCATTCTTTATGCTTAGCTAATGAACCCATTTGACCTTATCTTGGTTTATGGTGTTAAGTGTGGGTCAATACCTAGTTTCTACAATACTAATTTCCAATTTTTCCAGCAGTTTTTTTTCAAACAGTGAGTTCTTATCCCAAAAGCTGGAGTCTTTAGGTTTGTCGAACACTAGATTATTAAAGTTATTGACAATATTGTCCTTAGAACCTTACCTATTCCACAAATCAACTAGTAACCAATGCCAAATGGTTAAGGTAACTGCTGCTTTATAATATAATTTTCCATCTGGTATAGCTAGCTAGTCGTTTTTCCAAGTAGATATTTAACATTTTTTTCTATTTTTTTTTCATTTTTTGGTTTTGCTTGACTGATTCTTAATGTCTCAATGAATCATTCATTTATATTTGTTCAGTTCTGATTTTTAATGAGTTATTATCTTCATTAGCTTTTTTTTTACTTCTTTTTGTATATGTTCAATTGAGCTTTTAAATGAGTTGTTTTGCTCTATGTAATTTTTTTTTCCATTTCACTATTTTTTTTTTTTTACTGAGTTATTTTCTTTTTCAAATTGACAAATCCTACTTTCTTGGGAGTTCTTTATCTTTTCCAGTTCACAAAGCCTACTTTCCTGGGAGTTTGTTTTTTTATCTTTTCCAATTCACAAATTCTGTTTCCTTGGGAGTTTTTTACCTTTTCCAATTCACATTTCAGGAAGTTGTGTTCTTTTTTCACTTTATCATTTTTTCTTTATATGTTTTATATGCTTTTGTGTACTCTCTTGCATAACTCCTCTTTCCTTTCCCCATTTTTCTTTTAGCTTTCTTTTAAGGTTTTTTTATAATTTCTTCTAGAAGAGCCTTGTGTTATGGGGACCAGGTTATATACACCTTTGGGGGTTTTCATCTGGAGACTGTCTGCCATTAGTCTCCTCGGGATTGAAAACCTGCTCTCTTTCTTTATAGAAGCTATCAATGGTTAGTGTATGCTTGGCCTTCTTACTCATTTTTTTTTTTTTGATGTACAGAAAGAATTTATTAAAATCTCGAGAAGTGGACTATCCTGTCCTGTGGACCCAAAAGGACAGTAAAGGTACCCACAGTACTTCTTACTCATTTTTTTAAAAGGCCTTTGGGTCTACCTTCAGCACAAGAGGGTTACCAGCTTCCTCTGCAGAGCAGGGACAGATATGTGGACAGTAGCTTACCTGCAAATGGGCTGCTAATAGCAGCAAAGCTTGGGAAGTGTCCTGGGTAAAGACACAAGAAGTGTCTCTGCCCTGGGAAGCATGGCCATGCTGCGGAAGTTCTATTGCCCCAAGCAGACCCCCTCCCCTACCCCACAATGTGCAAATTTGTTGCTGCCTCAGGCAGAGCCCCTCTGTTGTGCAGATTTGTGGCTGTCCCAGGCAAAAGTCCTGTGCTACCAAATACAGCTGCACAGCTGTGCTGTAGTCTGTACTGAGTCACTTCTGGTTTTGGGTGGGTGAAGCCAGATTCTATTACATTCTGGAGTTTTTTGGAGTACACTCTATCTTTGGCTTTTCTGTTACTTCTCTGTTGATCTACTACTGTGCAACCAAAACTGAGCACCCAATCTATGGTAGAGAGTCCTCCCTGCAAAATCTCCACCTGCATGGAGAATGCCCCCGCCCCTGTACAGTCAGTGTGCTAGCCTCTGGATCTTCCTCCCTGCCTGTGCTGGCCTCTCCAGCACAATCAGAACAAAGATCTTCTAGTGATCTTCCAGATTATCTTTGGCTGGTAATTGGTTGTACTCCCAGTATTAGTGTATTTTACCAGTCAAGCACTATTTCTGAGGTTGAATTTGGTAATTAATAGTGAGGGTAGAAGAGGAGCTTAGAATGAAGCATGTAGTGTTCTCTGCCATCTTGGCTCTGCCCCTCAGGGGAAATATTTTTAGACAATAATTTATCTTTTAAGATCTTAAAGCCTCACTGGTCTGCAAGCTCAATACAAATCATCAATGAGATATGGCACCAAAGAGATCTTTTGCAAGTTTAAGTTAGAATGAAGAACCAAGCTTGATGGCAAAAGTACTTAATAATCTTGTTATAATACACACACATAGGCACACACATCCTAGCCAGATAATATCTGGTATAGTTTTTCTCCTATGGGCCACATTTCCAGAGGTGTACTGTAAGGTAGAGAATTTAAAGGGATAAAGGAGTTTTGTATTCATGTCATATGGGAATGATTTAAAGAATGTGGGAATTTTGGGTTAGAGAAAAGATGTCTTCAGATGGATTCGGCCACCATAGTTAAAAGATCTACCTTTTTTATTACTAGTTGACCCCTAAGAATTCTTCCAGTTCTGAAATTCCATGATTTTCGGTATTATAAGAAAATTAGCATGGACTATTATAGTAAAATGGCCTCAAAGCAAAGAAGGTATAAGTAAAAGACTTTTCTCTGACCATAATATCTCTGTGACTTTTGGCAAGTTATTTAAACTCCTAATATTCCAACTGAAGCTCTAGAACAAAAACCTTTTTTTCTGCCAAGGGCTGTCTGGATATTTGCAACATCATTTGCAGGTCTTACAAAATTATCAATTTATAGAACTCAAGCAGTGGGAGATTGTAGCTATCTTTCAGCTCATCATTTCTTGAAGTTGATTTTGCACATGATTTCTCTGGCCTTATACAATGTTCAGCAGAAGGTTCTCCATCCCCCTGCCCTAGAGAGATACTTTCCTTAAGGATGTTCATAAAATAGTTATTCAGATTTGTTTTACCAAAATTTTAAATGAAGAGAATTAAAAAGCATTGAACTCTGAAAAAACTTGAAATCTACATGTGAATTTAAACTGATATTTAACCCATCATTATTTATTTTCAAGGAACTTATGCTAGGTCACTTTTGACATCCTTGTTACTAAAAGCATAAAACATATTAAGAAAGTTGTGGAAGCCAATGTCAAGAAGGAAAGGGGCTTAGGCCTTTTGTATTGGAACTGCCAATATATTTTGTGAATTTATCCTAGTGATGAGTAAAGAATTTTAAAAATATGTTGATAGTGTGTGTACATCCAAGACAGTATGTGTTTGAGACATTGATTCCTTCTTAAAGGGAATTATTGTAGATGAAGTATGAGCAATATTTGCAAATGAACTATTTAGATAAATGTTATTTCCTGAATAATCAGACAAGCCATTTTCTGTCACTCTCAAAAGAAAGATGGAAGTTTTTAAAAAATAGCTTTGGTTATGAATTTTTTAAATGTACCAGCATGTTTTAAATTATTCTGAAAACTGAAATATCCACTAAAATGCCATAATATTTCAAATGCTATTTTTATTGTGAAAATTTGAAAACTAAAAAGCAAATATTTATACATATTTAGTGAATGACTTAACCATAGGCAGCTAGGTGAAGTAGAGGCTAAAGTACTGGACTGGGAGTCAGGAAGAACTGAATTCAAATCTATTCTCAAATACTTATGAGCAAATCATTTGGATAAGTCCATTAATCTTTCTTGCGAAAGACTTCTCAGCTGTAAAGCATACATAATTATACTTGTCCACTTAGCTCATAGGATTGAAGATATTTTAAATGGAAAATGTTTTTCTTGCCCATTCCTAACTAGGAACTTGCTGCTGCACTGAAACTCCCTACCTCAAGCTGTTTCCTTGCCCTGTGGACAACTTAGCTCCTCAGTTCTTTGGGGACTATGTTCATGGCTCACTACCAGATAGGATGATAAAATACTTGAAATCATTCAGAGATCTTACAAATGACTGAGGTGAATTTACTTAGGTGACCTTAGGCAAATCATTGAATTGCTCTGGCTTCAGAAGAGCTAGATTAAATGGTTTCTAAAAGTTCCTTTTAACTCTAATTCTATGACTTCTAATTCTATGAAATACAACCTTGCCAATAAAATGCAATATCAAAATGCTTTGATGTATTATTAGAAATATTTGCTAGATTATAATTTCAAAAGAGTGTGAGATATAGCTGCATCAAGTTACCATTCTAAAATTCTCAAATCCACCTTGGACAATTTTAATACTATGTCCTTCAGATACTGTGATCTGCATTAATGAATCATATATTCACACAGAGTTTCAACTAAAAGAATCAGAGGAGATGCACTGACTGATGAAACCCCCTAAAGAGGAAATGAAGATGCTGGCCTCCAATTTTTCTAATTTTCTTTTGAAGCATTTTCCTAGATTGAATAGCAATCAGGAATTCTATGAACATTTACATAGGAAGCCAAGAGTTCAACTGTCTCTTTCACCAGAATGAACAACCCTCCTGGAGTCTTCATGCTGTAATGTATATAAGGAACTATCTTTAGATTTTCCAATTAAGAGTTGCTGAAAATAGTTTCATAATAACAGTACTGGGTGTCAAGTATAAGGGGTGTCAGCTCATTTGGCTCTAGCTGCTTATGTTAGAATTAAAACTATTCTCCTGGAAATACATTGTGAGGATGATGTTAGAATTCACTTGGTCCTCATCTAACTTATTTTTCCATTCATTGTTGTTGCCTTTGGGTAAGGGAGTACCTTTAGGAGTATCTAATGCATTTTCAGTGACCTTTAAATTGTTTGTTTCCAGAAGTTGTGATGGACTTCCTTTTGGAATCTGAGATTTTTATATTTGAAAGGAACCTTAGAGATCAACTAATTCATGGTATTATCCTATGTAAGAATGGTTTGGAAAATATCATTAACTAAAAAAGTAATTATCAAGACAGTTCTTGAAACCTGCTAATGTTAGGGACTTTCCTTCTTCACAGGGGAGCCCATTCCAGCTATGAGAGAGTGAAAATTGTTTGAACATTATTTCTTTCATTACTAATAAAAAAAGGTGTTACCCTGTAATTTTGATGTGAAACCAAGTAAATTATCTGTGTACTCCTACCTTGGCCTTCCATTTAGGACTCTACCTTTCTACTGTTGCAAATAGTCTCTATTCTTCAAATTATAATTACAGAGAGTTGGTTAAAATGCTGAACCATTAAGCTACTCATTTATAATTACATATATAATTTAATGTAGTTTAATGTCAGAAGTGAAACTTGAATTCAGTGTTTCTTAATTCTTAAGCTAATTCTCATTCACTGCACCATGTTTCCCTTTATCACACCCACTCACCCACCCACACACATCACACACATCACACACACCTTTCTCATGGCAAAATGCTTACCCTATAATAGTCATTTAAATGCTTCTTATCCATTAACTGGCATGTGTGTGTGTGTGTGTGTGTGTGTGTGTATGTATACACACATTATTAAACATTTTATTAATCTATGTTATTATCTATCATCCATTAACAGCTCATATGGCTATCAGTCTACTATTTCTTATTATGCCTGTGTTACTCAATAGCCAGACACATAGGAATAAATTATACCCATTCTCAATTTCCATTTCTCTCATCTGCATCATCCTTAATCTTAATTTTCACTGTGCTCTCTGAATTTCCTATTATATAATAAACTAACTTTATTTTATTCTACAGATCTCTTTCTTTCATAACTCTATGCTGCTATTTTCCATATCTAAATATCCAGCTCTCATCTCTATCCTAATCTCCAAGCCTAAATGTCCTATGGAACATCACAGAGACATTTTAATCTATATAAATCCCAAACAAAATTCATTATCTCTTTCCCCAAACTCATTCCACTTCCAAACTCCCCTTTTCAGCTAAAATGTTAACATTGTTACTTTTTACCAGTTTTATAACCTCAACATTTTTTTTCATTCCTTGTTTTTTTTTTTTAATACCCAACTTATATGTTGCTAAATCTTTTGGGTTCTAACTCTAAAGTATATTTTGGATTCCATGTCTTGACACAGCTACTATATTTGTTCAGGCCCTCATCACCTCATCCTAGATTATTTCCCAATCAGTGTCATCTTTCCCCTCTTCTGCCCATTCTTCACAAATTTTCCAAAGTTACTTTCTTTGAGCACAGATCTAACCATGTCGTTCCCCTTCTCCCTAAACTCCAATAGCATTTTATTTTATTTTATATTTAGTGTGCAAGATAATCTTTATTTGAAATATTTCCATAGTTTTCTCTCTGGACAAAGATGGTGTTTTCTATCCTAAGTCTTTTGGAATTATCTTAGATCACTGTGTTGCTGAGAAGAGCTAAGTCTATCATAACTGATCATTACATAATCTTGCTGTTACTATGTTAATGTTCTCCTGGTTCTGCTCAATTCACTCAACATCTATTCATGCAAGACTTTCCAGGCTTTTCTGAAGTAAACCTCCTCATCATGTCTTATAGGACAATAATATTTCACTACATTGATATAACATAACTTGCTCAGCCATTCCCCAATTGAAGAGCATCCATTCAATTTCCAAATTCTTGCCACCACAAAAAGAGCTGCTACAAACATTTGTTTTTGCACATGATCTCTTTGGGCTACAGACCCAGTAGTGACACTATGGAATCAAAGGGTATGCACAGTTTTATAGTACTTTGGGCATAGTTCTAAATTGCAGTAGCATTTTATTGTCACTAAAATAGCATACATACATACACTTTAGATTTCAAAGTACTTTACAACATGGTTTCAATCTATTTTTCTAATTTCATTCTATTTTCCATCCATCTTACATTTTGTGAAGCAAAATTTTTCTCTCTGTTTCTCAAACATGACATATTAATGTGTTTCCAAAACTGTGGAGCTCAGATTTGACACAATACCTTAAATGTTGCCCAACAAAAGCAAAGTTCAAAGGGTCTATTACCTCTTTATTCTTGGGAGCTCTGCTTCTGTTACTTTGTATTAGTCTTGAGATAATAGTCTACTAGTTATCCTGACCCTGGACCAGTATTTACATGCAAAATGTGATCTTTAAAATCATTCAAAATTTGATTGGATCACACTGTACTCTTCTCAATCAATTCAAAAATGACTTTCGCTATATGGAGCTGTTTTGAATTAGAAATACTTTCTTTTTCCAAAAGAAAACAAACCTTTAAGTTCATCAAATAATATAGTAATAAAAATAATTAACATTATTCTCCTGTACAGGAGTAATTGACTATACCTTTATTTACCCTCCTTATTAAAAAAAACAATAGGAAAGTTCTACTCTTAACTCAAGTAATCAGTGATATTGCTGGACACTACTATTCTACCTCTTAGCCACAGTGAAAATCAAAGAGCATCAAAGATATGAAGTCAGTTTGGTATCAGTGAATACTTTACCTTTAAAAGGTAAAAGTTCCCTTTTAGAGTACACACAGTCTTATCTGAGCTTTGATTGCTTCTCTTTCAATTTTAGTCTTATGTAAAAGAAATATATTACCATGATCTGAAATAAGAAATTTTGGATAGAACCATCTTTTTTCTTTAATTTTTAAAGCCTCTTGAACAATTGAAAGATGCCTATTTGGTAGGATTATGTTGTTATTGTTGTTGTTCGGAAAATGAAAGAAAAGAAGAGTGATTACAGTTTTGTATACTGAGAAAAATCCAAACAGAATTCTGGAAATAATAAAAGAAATAATTTTCATAGCCAGCATCAACATGAAACAAGGTATCATATCATTCTTACTGATAGCTGCTCTAAACAAGAAGAAAATCTTTCAGTTTTGTCCAGCAAAACAAATAAATAACAGCAAAAACACTAGAAGGATATTGCAGCCTAAGCATTTATCACTCATCCATGAACTTAACTACACTCCCAGCCCTAACCTCAGCAGAAGTCTTCTATAATTAATAGGAGTAAAGGTTAGTTTAATGGCTTAATGTAGAGTCATTCTTGTTCCTGCTTATGTTCTGATCCTAGTATTCCCATTTTCAGTTAAAAGCATTATTGTCTTGTTCTTCCGGGAACAAAGTCCTACCTTATTCTCCAATTCCACTTTGACTGAATTTATACATTCTATCTTAGTTTCTCAGGAATTAATTTTCTTTTTGTTTCTCTGTTCCCCTGTAACTAAATCCCTGACTTGTTATTCTAAAGCCCCCAAGAAAATACAATTAAATTTAAAGTCAGGAAACACTAGCTCAAATCCTGCTTTTGCTTTTTATTTAAATTATTTTTGTAACTTTGGCAATCAAACTAACTTTTTAAGGCTCAGATTGCTCTTTTATAAAAAGTATAAAATAATAATATAATTTAATGTATTGATTTTAAAATTTATTTAATTTATTTCAATTAATAATATAACATAAAGAATCAAAGTATTATAAAAATAATACTTATGTTAACTTTGCCTTGAGTATTGTTTAAAAAATCTTTTGTCAATTTGAATTTTATGTAATTTCGTGTTCTATTATTGTGATTTCAGTTACTGGGCTTCTTATGATGAGATCCTAGGTGTGTTCAGCAAAGAAAGAGTGAAATATTGATGGAATTGATTGCTCCCTGAGGCAGTCAGGGAAAGTCCCCTATAGGAATCAGTTTAGCCTCTTGGCTAAATCCTCCATGGAGGTTCTCTCCTGTGGAGACCCCACCCCGCTATGTCCAGCTAAGAAATCCCAACTCAATCACTAAAGTTAAATTTCCTCTATAAATCTGTCCATAGGTAATAACACTTTGCTGAACCCATTTTGGTCAGTCTACTGTAATGCTCTGCCTTGTGTTGTCTTTCCCTTTGCCCATGTCACATGGTGTCTCTATGCTTATCCCCCACCATACTTTTTTTTATTATTATTAAAGATTTTTATTTACAAAAAAAATATGCAAGGGTAATTTTTCAACATTGATCCATGAAAAACCTTCTGTTCCAAATTTTCCCCTCCTTCCTCCAACTTCCTCCCCTAAATGGCAGGTAGTCTAATATATGTTAAATATGTTAAAATATATATTAAATCCAATATATGTATACATATTTATGAGGTTATCTTGCTGCACACACACACACACACACACACACACACACACACACACACAAAATCAGATCATACAGCTCTCTCTCTGGGTGTAGCTGGCTCTCTTCATCACTGAACAAATGGAACTGGTTTGAATTATCTCTTTATTGAAGAGAGCCATATCCATCAGAATTGATCATCTTATAGTCTTGTTGTTGGCATGTATAATGATCTCCTGACTCTGCTCATTTCACTTAGCATTAGTTCATGTAGGTCTCTCCAAGCCTCTCTGAAATCATTATGCTGGTAGTATCTTACATAACAATAATAGTCCATAATATTAATATATCATAACGTATTCAGCCATTCTCCAACTGATGGTCATTTATCCAGTTTCCAATTTCTTGGAACTATTAAAAGGGCTGCCACAAACATTTTTGCACATGTTGATCCCTTTCCCTCCTTTAAGTTCTCTTTGGGATATAAGCCCAGTAAAAACACTGCTAGATCAAGTTGAGTCCAGAATGGTTGGATGCGTTCACAATTCCACCAGAAATGTATTAGTGTCCCAGTTTTCCAACATCTCCTCCAACATTTGTCATTATCTTTTCTTGCCATCTTAGCCAATATGACAGGTATGTAGTGGTATCTCAGAGTTGTCTTAATTTACATTTCTCTGATCAATAGTAATTTGGAGCACATTTTCATATAACTAGAAATAGCTTCAATTTATTCACCTGAAAATTATCTGTTCATATCTTTTGAACCATTTATCAATTAGAGAATGACTTAATTTCTTATAAATTTGAGTCAGTTCTCTATGTATTTTAGAAATGAAGCCTTTATCAAAACCTTTAAATGTAAAAATGTTTTCCCAGCTTATTGCTTCTCTTCTAATCTTGTCTGCATTAGATTTGTTTTTACAAAAAACTATTTAACTTAATATAATCAAAATTATTTATTTTGTGATCAGTGATGATCTCTAGTTCTTCTTTGGTCACAAATTCCTTCCTCCTCCACAGGTCTGAGAGGTAAATCATGCTATGTTTTTTCTAATTTGTTTATAATATCATTGTTTATGTTGAGATCATGAACCCATTCAACCTTATCTTGGAATACAGTGTTAGGTGTGTTTCAATTCCTAGTTTCTGCCATACTAAATTTCCAATTTTTCTAGCAGTTTTTATCAAATATTGAATTCTTATAACAAAAGCTGGGGTCTTTGGGTTTGTAAAACATTAGATTGCTATAATTATTGACTATTTTGTCCTGCAAACCTAACTTACTCCAGTGATTGACTACATTTTTCTTAGGCAGTACCAAATGGTTTTGATGACCACTGCTTTATAATATAGTTTTAGATTTGGTACAGCTAGGCTGCCTTCATTTGCTTTTCTTTTCACTAATTCCCTTGAAAATCTTGACCTTTTGTTCTTCCAGATGAATTTTGTTGTTATTTTTTCTAGGTCAGTAAAATAGTTTTCTGGGAGTTTGATTGGTATAGGATTAAGTTGATTGGTATAGGATAGGTTTAGGTAGAATTGTCATCTTTATTATATTCACTCAACCTATCTACAACCACTTGATATTTTTCCAATTGCTTAGATCTGACTTTATTTGTGTGGAAAATGTTTTGTAGTTTTGTTCATGAAGTTCCTGACTTTCCCTTGGCAGATAGTTTCCTAAATATTTTATCCTATCAACAGCTATTTTAAATGGAATTTCTTTTTGTATCTCTTGCTGTTGGAATTTTTTAGTGATTCATAAAAATGATGATGATTTATGTGGATTTATTTGGTATCCTGCAACTTTGCTAACATTGTCAATTATTTCTAATAGTTTTTTTTTTTTACTTGATTCTCTAGGATTCTCTATGTATAACATTTTATCATCCGCAAAGAATGATAATTTTGTCTTCTGATGACCTACTCTAATTCCTTTATTCTCTTTTTCTTTTCTTATTGCCAAGGCTAGCATTTGTAATACAATATTGAATAGCAATGGTGATAGTGGGCAATCTTGTTTCACCCCTGATCTTATTGGGAATGGTTCTAGTTTATCCCCATTACATATGATGCTTACTGATGGTTTTAAATAGATGCTACTTACTGTTTTATGGAAAAGTCCATCTATTCATATATTCTCTAGTGTTTTTAATAGGGTTTGATATTAGATTTTATCAAATGCTTTTTCTGCATCTACTGAGATAATCATATGGCTTTTGTTTATTTGGATATTGATATGACAATTATGTTAATAGTTTTCCTAATATTGAACCAACCCTGCATTCCTAGTATAAATCCTACTTGGTCATGGTGTATAATGCTGGGGATGATTTTCTGTAATTTATTTCCTAATATTTTATTTAAGATTCTTATATCAATATTTATTAAGGAGATAGGTCTATAATTTTCTTTCTCTGTTTTAGTCCTATCTGGTTTAGGTAAAAGTACCATGTCTGTGCCTTAAAAGGATTTTGGTAGGAGTCCTTTATTCCCTATTTTTTCAAATAGTTTATATAGTGTTGGAGTTAATAATTCTTTCAATGTTTGGTAGAATTCACATGTAAATCCATTTTATCCTGGGGAGTTTTTTCTTAGGGAGTTGGTCGATAGCTTGTTCTATTTCTTTTTCTAAAATGGGATGATTTAACTAATAAATTTCCTCCTCTGTTAATCAGGGCAATCTATATTTTTCTGAATATTACTCCATTTCATTTAGGTTATCAAATTTATTGGCATAAAGTTGGGCAAAATAACTCCTGATAATTGTTCTAGTTTCCTTTTCATTGGTGGATAGTTCTCCCTTTTCATTTTTGAGACTAACAATTTGATTTTCCTCTTTCCTTCTTTTAAATCAAATTCACCAAAGGTTTATCTATTTTGGTGGGGTTTTTTTCATAAAACAAACTCTTAGTTTTATTTATTAATTTAATAGTTTTCTTTTAACTTTCAATTTTGTTAATCTCTCCTTTTATTTTTAGAATTTCAAGTTTGGAATTTGATTGGGGTTTTTTCAATTTGCTCTTTTTCTAGCTTTTTTAGTTGCAAGCCCAATTCATTGATCTTCTTTTTCTCTATTTTATGCAAGTAAGCATCAGAGATATAAAATTTCCCCTTACTACTGCTTTGACTGCATCCTGCAAATTTTTGTATGTTGTCTCATTATTGTCATTCTCTTGGATGAAATTACTGATTTTATGATTTGCTATTTCACCCATTCATTCTTTAGGATGAGATTATTTATTTTCCAATTACTTTTTGGTCTATTTTCCCCTGGACTTTTATTAATTGTAATTTTTATTGCATTGTGGTCTGAAAAAAATGTATTTACTATTTCTGCCCTTCTGCATTTGATTTTGACCTCTTTATGTCCTAATATATAGTCATTTTTTGTGTGGGTTCCATGAATTGCTGAGAAGAAAATGTAATCCTTTTTGTCTCTATTCAATTTTCTCCAAAGATCTATCATACCTAACTTTTCTAGTATTCTATTTACCTCTTTAACTTATTTCTTATTTATTTTGCAATTTGCTTTATCTAACTCTGAGAGTTGAGATCTCCCACTATTATAGTTTTGCTGACTATTTCTTCTTGCAGCTGTCTTAACTTCTCCTTTAGTAATTTCCATGCTGTACCACTTGATGCATATATGTTTAGTATTGATGTTGCTTCATTATTCTACGGTACCCTTTAGGAAGATAAAGTTTCCTTCCTTATCTCTTTTAATTAGATCAAATTTTGCTTTTGTTTCATCTGAGATCAGGATGGCTATTCTTTCTTTTTTTTTTTTTAACTTCCCCTTAAGTATAATAGATTCTGCTCCATCCATCCTTTTACCTTTTACTCTCTATGTATCATTATGCTTTAAATGTGTTTCTTGTAAACAGCATGTTGTAGGATTCTATTTTTTTATCCAGTCTGCTATCCTCTTCTGCTTTATGGGAGAGTTCACCTCATTCGTATTTATGGTTAAAACTACTAATTCTATATGTTCTGCCCTCTTATTAACCCCAAATTATACTTTTCTCTTTACTTTTCCTCTTTCCCTCCTCCCCAGTATTTTACTTATGAGCACCACTTGCCTCTAACAGCCCTCCCCTTTTAGAATCCCTCCCCATTCTTACAGCTTTCCTCTACTATTTTTGTTTTCCCTTCTATTAAGCCTACCTCTTCCCTTTTCCCCTTTCCCCTCCTACTTTTATATAAGGTGAGAGAAGTTTCTCTGTGAAACCAAATATGTTTAATATTTTCTCTTTGAGCCTAATCTGATGAAAGTAAGAATCACACAATGTTCATCTCCCTCCCTTCTTTCCTTCAGGTATAATAGTTGTTTTTGTTTGTTTGTTTGTTTGTTTGTTTTTTGTCTCTTCATGAGATGTAATGATCCTCTTTTTATCTCCACTTTCCCCTTTTTCTGGCACAATCCCCTTTCCATCTCTAGTTTCTTTTTTTGTATTATAACAGTAAAATCAAATAATATATGCAACTCTCTATGTATACCCACAACAGAAATACAGTTCTCAAGAGTTCTTTTCTTTTTACATTTTTATGCTTCTCTTGAGTTTTATATTTGGAGGACAAAATTTTTGTTTGGGTCTGGACTTTTCATCAGAAATGAATGGAATTCAATTCTCCCTGTGCAGCGGGAGAACTGTTCGGTTCTGCAAATATGTATTGTATCTAGGATATACTGCAACATACTTAACATATATAGGACTGCTTGCCATCTTGGGGGGGGGGGAGGGAGGGAGGGGAAAAAACGAAACATAAGTGATTGCAAGGGATAATGCTGTGTAAAAATTATCCTGGCATGGATTCTGTCAATACAAAGTTATTATTAAATAAAATTAAATTAAAAAAAAAAAAAAGAAATGAATGGAATTCACCTATTTCATTGACTGTCCATTTTCTTCCCTGAAAGAAACTGTTCCGCTTATCATGGTAGTTTATTCTTGGCTGCATTCCAAGTTCCTTTGCCTTTTGGAATATCAGATTCCAGGCCCTTTGATCCTTTAAGGTGGAAGCTGCTAGGTTCTGGATAATCCTTATTGTGGTTTCTTGGTATTTGAATTGCTTTTTTTTTTCTGGTTGCTTCTAGTATTTTTTCCTTGATCCAATAGTTCTGAAATTTAGCCACAATATTCCTTGGAGTTTTCATTTTGGAGTCTCTTTCAGGAAGAGTTTGGTGAATTCTTTCAATGGCTATTTTATCTTCTGATTCTATGACATCTGGGTAGTTCTTTTTGAGGATTTCCTGGAAAATAGTGTCTAGGCTTTTTTTTTCCATCATGTATTTCAGGGAGTACAATAATCCTTAGATTGTCTTTCTTAGATCTATTTTCCAGATCAGTTATTTTTCCAGGTAAGTATTTTACATTTTTTTTTTTTTTGGTTTGCTTGACTGATTCTTTACGTCTCATTGAGTTATTCATTTCCATTTGTTCAATTCTGATTTTTTTGTAAATTGTTTTCTTCCTTTACTTTTTTTTACTTCTTTTTGTATTTGTCCAATCGAATTTTTAAATGAGTTGTTTTGTTCTATGGAATTTTTTTTTCCATTTCACAAATTCTGTTTTTCAGGGAGCTGTTTTCTTTTTCCATTTCACAGATTCTGTTTTTTCTGGGAGTTGTTTGATTTTTTTCCATTTTGTCAGCTCTATTTTTAAGGAGTTATATGCTTTTTCCATTTCATTATTTTATAGTGAATCTTCTTCAGATAATTTGTGTTGCCTTTTCCAAACCCTCTTGTAAAGTTCTCATTTCTGTTCCCCATTTTTCTTCCAGCTCTCTTTTAAGATCTTTTACTGCTTCTTCTATGTGAGATGAGGACCAATTTATATTACCTTTTGGGGCTTCATCTGGAAATATCTGCTTTTAGTCTCCTCAGAATTTGAAATCTGCTCTTCTCTTTCACCATAAAAACTACCTATGCTCAGAGTTCTTTTTTGTTTTTTAATCATTTTTTTTTAAAGTTGAGTTTTTTTTTAGGGAAAAGAAGGTTGTCCGAGCTTCCTCTACAAGTGGCAGTTACCATGACAGTGACTGAGATGAGTGAGTGCTGAGTTACTTCCAGGGCTGGATGGGTGTGGCCAGGTCCCATGAGATTCTGGCATTTAGGGGTTCTCTATCTTTTGTGTTTGTGTTAAATGTGTTATAACTTCTCTGCTGATCTACTGGCTTGCAACCAGGGCAGAATAGTCAACATTTCTGTAGATTCCTCCCTTTAGATTCTCCCCTGTGCAAAGCAGAACACTACTGCCCTGGATCTGCATTGCCTGGGCTCCACGTATCTACTCAGCCTGCTTATGCTTTGCCTGCCTCCCTCTGTGCCCAATTGAAACAGACTTTTTTCTGGAAATCTCCAAAATTGTCTTCTGCTGGTAATTTATTATACTCCCAATATTCATGGATTCTGCCAGTCCAGAGATAATTCAGAGGCCAGATTTTGTAATCAGTCTGAGGGTAGTAAGAGAAGATCAAAAATAAACATGTGTCCTCTCCACCATCTTGGCTTCATCCCTCCTTCCTCATCATACTTAAATCCCTTTTCCTTGCTTACTACATATTATGTTTCATATTTACCACTCCTGATGCCTATTTTACCTCTTTATTTCGTCTGTAACCTCTTCTAATTAAACCTACTTTTCATCAAAAAGAATAGCTATTGTAAATTCTTCACATGACCAAACCTACCTACATCAATAGCAACATTAGGTGCTCTCCTAACTCACACTTTTTGATGCCCACAGTTGTATCACTTATATATCTCCTGAATCCTTTAATAGTCTGTACTTATGCCTGCTACTCCCAACCATTATGAGTATGTATTTCTTGTCTAATGGTTAAATAAGTAATTTGTCCCTATTCCTGAAAATAAACCTCTTCATAACTTGGTTCCCTAAGCAAGCTAGTGATAATATCTCCACTAAATATCTATTCTATTCGTTGTATTAGTATCCTAAATCTTGGAACTAGTATATCTTCTTTTGCTAACAGAATTAAAATTTTATTCATCCTTTCCTTCATATAAAACAATTTAATTGTTTTCAACCCACCTATAAACTCTTAATCTCATGTGTTTGAAAGTAACTTGAATCTTAATTCTGTCATGATCTCTGGCAAAGACCACCACCTGAAATGAGCCACTAAACTATGACTGGTATAATTCACTAAACTGAGTCTGTTTAGTCTTCTGGTCTGGGCTGAGCTATCAACATCCAGGCCATAGTGTTAATTATTGCAAAAATGAATATTAAATTCAGTAAAGACAAGAGATTTGCAGAGTTATAGTGTTAGATGTGAGCTATCAAAATGTAGAATGGACTACAAGAGGATATGGAGAGGGTGGATTTCTTTTTAAGATCTTTAAGCAAATGCTGAATGTATGCTATTGGGGAAATTTTATTACAAATTAGACTAGATGAGATTCAAATTCATATATATTTTCACTATTCTGCAATGATGTAAATTCAAAAAGGAGAGAAATCATATTCATAAGGTAGTCAGAGGAGTTTGTAATGAGAAGCAAGTTTCTTCTGGGCACTGAATCTTATTAATCTGTGCTTTAAAAAAAGAATGATACAGGACATATTCAAATATGAATAGTATGTGAAATTTATCAATAAAAATAAGAATAAAGACAAATAAGAGGGAGAGGGAGAGAGAGAGAGAGAAAGAGAGAGAGAGAGAGAGAGAGAGAGAGAGAGAGAGAGAGAGAGAGAGAAGGAGGGAGGGAAGGAGGGAGAGAGAGAGATTGGGTTCATTTTATGAAGGGTTTTGTATTTCAAATGAAAGAATTTAAAATGTATTCAGATTAAACAAAAGATATTTAAGATTTTGGAGCAGAGTTTAAACATGTTTAAAACTTTGTTTTGTTTTAATGAAGTTTATATCTAACAGTCATAGGTGGGAAGGATTGGATTAGAGAAACTTGAAACAATGATCAGTTAAAAAACCCAGTTATGGTTATAGTACTTACATATTATAATTTTCACTTTAAATCTCATATACAGTCAAATGCTAAACTTCTAAGTGTGTGTAATGGATGTAATTATGCTTAGATTAACTTAAATACAAATTTAGTAATTCTTGTTTTTAAATATTTTGAGCTTTTCAAAGATGTGGCTAATTAATAGCAAATCTCATATTTTTGTGGAAATTCTCAAAACTGTTAATATTTTTATGCAAATATACATAGGTGGTATGTTACCAATGATTCTTTCAATTCTTTTATTATTCAAAATATTACAAAATTTCCAAAGTAATGCCAAAGGAATGGGCAGTTTAGGATGTTTGAAATTTCATAGACATAAATCATTACTTTGTTGATCATAGTAGGGAGAAATTATAGGGTGTGTATGGGGATGTAATAGAGTAAATGGAAAATAACCAAGATAATGAAACATCAACTGTACATCATTTATAATTGCCACTCAATAATTAATTCCATCAGTTTCATTTAAAGCTATACACAAAACTGGCATATAACCAATCCATGGTTACTATGGAAAAACACCAGCTGTGAATCACTGCTTCAAATATGTAATTATTAACTCAATCAACTTCAGTTAGAAGGGCAACTATTGTATTACACAGCCAATTAATACTTACCATAGAAAAACAAAGTGCTTAGCACACATTTATATTACTATGCTTCAGTACATACTTGAATAATTGTGATCTCATATATCAATCATAATATTTTCAAGCCATAGAATCAGGGTTAAATAGGACCATAGAGATCACATAGTTAAGACTCTAGCTAAAGAATGGCATTTCTCTACATGATCCATAGTAAGTAGTCATCTAACTTCTTTCTGAAAACCTTCATATAGAAAACTGTCCATGGAGAAACAGAGATGTCAACTAGATGAAAATATAATAAGATGGTTTCAGAATTTATTGAGCGGTTGAAGTGTGATAATTAACTTTTCAAGAGGTGTCTAGTTTGTGCTTAATGACATATTTAATGTTTTATTTATGACATGGATAAAGCTAGAACAATAACAACAACAAAAACCCCACATTTTATTCTTTGGCCTTCATTAAGTGAGACTTGATTTCCTCAGTTTTGGGTGTAGTAGTTTACAAAAGGTATTTGGTAAGCTGAAGAGCATCCATGAGTAGTCTACAGTGGTAAAAGAAATGAGTACATTTCAAATAAATAAATTCTTGAAATGAATGACTCTCCATGTTGCAACTCACATAGGACTTCATCTGATATGAAGGCTATCTCAATCTGTCTTTGCACTTGCAGATCTAGATAATCAAACAAGGACCAGAATTCTACTCAAACTCTATCAGGGTCCTAAGAGTGATCTAATTGTGGGGGGATATATTCTTTCTAATCCCTACTTTAGTTCTTGTGTCTCCATTTATGTGCTTCTATTTAGGCAAAGCAATCACTCATAATGATAATATACTTAGCTTTTAAACAGGTATTTGCTTAGCAATAAGGCAAAAGAAAAATAATAATTATGTAATACTTATTTGTTAAAAATCAGTGCAGAAATAAATAAATCACAATCAATACATTCCTTCAGTTCCCAATCTCTATTTAATGTATTCAATAGCTTTTAGGGAGAATGAGGACATATTTGTGGAAACCTGTTAGAGAAATAAATAAAGGGAGAAAACTCATTTGTATGAAGTAATCACAGATCTGGACTATAAGACTTGTTATCATTGGTGAATTTAGGAATATCCGGACTGTGAAAGTCACTTCTCTGAATAAACAAGTTTTAACATCATTCAGTTAAATAACTGATTCTCTTGTGTATCACTGTTCTCCATATGAGCAAATTCTCTTTTCCTTTGTTTTTGAACTAACAAAACAGTTAAAAACGCATGTAAACAACAGCACTTTTTAAAAGAATATTAAAAAAAACAAATAATAACATTCTTAATTTAGCTAGTAATTTCTTTAAAACCCGAGAACCACAAAACTCATCAGACTGGACTTCTCTAGATAGTATAAAATGAACTATTTAAAGAGATGGTGAAAACCCCCTCATTAAAGGCCTCCAAGCAGAAGTTGGATTACTTCTTATTGACTAAATGGCGATTCATTTGTTGTATGGATACTTATATGATTGATTAGATGCTTTTCAATACCAAAATTCTGTGAATACATGATTGTGCACACTCATTATCTTCATAGTTAACCTGTTCTTTAAAAAAGATAAATGTATTTATTAGAAGATTTCCCCTAATTTTTAGCTGATGTATTTTTCATGGAACTCAGATAAGTGAAAATCCTCCATTGGAATATTATTGGGAATTAAGAGAAATTAAGATAACTCTCTCCCTATCACTGATGAATCTCATTAGTATGGAGAGTGATATAACTCTGATCTTCTTCAATACCCTCTGTTGTCTCTTTTGTCTGATTGGAGAGCTGAAGAACAGGGCAATAAACTTCTTCCAAGAATTTATTTAGTAAAGGGCTAACAATTTCCTATCAACTACTGTGCTTGACTTCAACTTCAACTTCAATATGCCTGTGCTGGGTACCCTCTTCCCTAAACAAACATACTTTTCAGCCTCTTCTACTTGTGTGCTATTTTCCCCAATTATGAGATAAGTTCCTTGAGATCAGGGGCTGTATTTTTTTCTCTATTTATATTTCTAGGACTTGGAATACTGCCTGATACATAGTGGATACGTTATTAATAATTGATTGACCACTGCCACTAAGCTTCTAAGCATTTCCCTGATCAATAGTAATTTGGAACACCCTTTCATATGAGTAGAAATAGTTTCAGTTTCATCATCTGAAAATTGTCTGTTTATATCCTTTGACCATTTATCAACTGAAGAATGGCCTGATTTCTTATAAACTAAGCTTCTAAGAAGCTTGTACGCAAAAATAAATCATTTCTGAAGATTTGCAGAAATTTTCATTTATACTTCCTTATCTAATTATGTCTATATAATCTATTTTCTTCAGAAATAGCAACCAATAAATAAATCAGCTGATTTTTTGACATGCATTATGTAGAATTCTTCTGTCTTGCCCTAGAAGTTCTTCCCTCATGTTTCATATCCCTTGTACTACCACTTGCAGTACCATAAGATTATAATTCTTTTTTAATAGCTTTTTATTGTCAGAACATATGCATGGGTAATTTTTACAATATTGTCCCTTGCAATTACTTCTGTTCCAACTTTTCCCTTCCCTTCCTCCACCCCCTCCCCTAGATGGCAGGCAGTCTCATACATGTTAAACATGTTAAAGTATATCTTAGATACAATATATGTGTATAGATTCATACAGTTCTCTTGTTGCACAAGAAAAATTGGATTCAGAAAGTAAAAATAACCTGGGGAGAAAAATAAAAATGCAAGTAGTTCACATTCATTTCCCATAATTCTATAGGAATGCTACAAGCTAGCTTTTCTACCTCTTGTGGAGTCTTTACTTTCCTATTCGTTTTTATTATGTACAGAGGAGGGGCATATGAAGCTGTGAGTTGCCGATCTTTGAGTACTTTAGAGGAATTGTGTTTTACATAAGGACAGGCTAATTTGTGATTGAAAAGAAGACATGGAGGCAACATGGTAGCCATATTCAAACATGTAGAATGAGGAACAGATTTGTTCTGTTTGACTTCTGAAGGTAACACAAGGAGCAATGACTAGAAGTAAGAAAATGGAAAATTTAAATTTTAGATTTTCTTAATAATATGAATTGTTCAAAAGGTAAATAAATTAGAGGAACATAGGATAGTTTCTCTCTCAGACTTGTAGAGGAGAAAGAAATTTGTGACCAAAGATGAACTAGAGACCATTACTGATCACAAAATAGAAAATTTTGATTATATCAAATTAAAAAGCCTTTGTACAAACAGAACTAATGCAAACAAGATTAGAAGGGAAGCAACAAACTGGGAACACATCTTCACAGTTAAAGGTTCTGATAAAGGCCTCATTTCCAAAATACATAGAGAAATGACTCTAATTTATAAGAAATCAAGCCATTCTCCAACTGATAAATGGTCAAAGGATATGAACAGACAGTTTTCACATGATGAAATTGAAACTATTAACACTCATATGAAAGAGTGTTCCAAATTACTATTGATCAGAGAAATGCAAATTAAGTCAACTTTGAAATACCACTACACACCTGTCAGATTGGCTAAGATGACAGGAAAAAATAATGATGAATGTTGGAGGGGATGAGGGAAAACTGGGACACTGATACATTGTTGGTGGAGTTGTAAAAGAATCCAACCATTCTGGAGAGCAATCTGGAATTATGCCCAAAAAGTTATCAAACTGTGCATACCCTTTGATCCAGCAGTGTTACTTCTGGGCTTATATCCCAAAGAAATACTAAAGAAGGAAAAGGGACCTGTATGTGCCAAAATGTTTGGGCAGCCCTGTTTGTAGTGGCTAGAAATTGGAAGTTGAATGGATGCCCATCAATTGGAGAATGGTTGGATAAATTGTGGTATATGAATGTTATGGAATATTATTGTTCTGTAAGAAATGACCAGCAGGATGAATACAGAGAGGCTTGGAGAGACTTACATGAACTGATGCTAAGTGAAATGAGCAGAACCAGGAGATCATTATATACTTCAACAACGATATTGTATGAAGATGTATTCTGATGGAAGTGGATTTCTTTTACAAAGAGACCTAACTCAGTTTCAATTGATCGATGATGGACAGAAGCAGCTACACCCAAAGAAAGAACACTGGGAAATGAATGTAAACTATTTGCGTTTTTGTTTTTCTTGCCTGGTTATTTTTACCTTCTGATTCCAATTCTCCCTCTGCAACAAGTGAACTGTTCAGTTCTGTATACATATATTGTATCTAAGGATATACTGCAACATATTTAATATATATAGGACTGCTTGCCATCTAGGGGAGGGGATAGAGGGAGGGAGGGAAGGAAAAATCGAAATATAAGTGAGTGCAAGGGATAATGTTGTAAAAAATTACCCTGGCATGGGTTCTGGCAACAAAAAGTTATTATAAAATTTAAAAAAAAAAAGGCAAGTGAAAGAGGTAGGAAAAAAAAAGAGAAAAGAAATGAGAGATATATAAGAGAGTGTCAACAGATAGGAAAAAAAGACAATTCTTTAAAAAAATACAATTGACCAAATGAAAAAATTCTTTTGAAGAAAAATACCTTTAAAAGAAGAATTAGCCAAATGGAAAAAGAGATACAAAAAAATTAAGTGAAGAAAATCACACATTAAAAACTAGAATGAGGCAAATTGAGGCTAATTACCCTATGAGACATCAAGAATCAATCAAACTAAAAATAATGAAAAATGGAAGAAAATGGTAATACCTCATTGGAAAAGCAGCCAACTTGGAAAACAGAACCAGAAGAGATTATTTTTAAATTATTTGTCCGACTGAAGGCCATGATCCAAAAAAGAGCCTGGATAGCATTTTTCAAGAGATCATCTAGGAAAACTGCCCCAAATATTCTAGAAACAATCCATCAATCACCTTTGGAAAGAGATCCCACAAGAAAAATCCCAAGGAACATTACTGTAAAACTCCAGAACTACAGTCTCAAAAAAAAAAAAAATACTGCCTGCCTTCATACAAAAACAATTCAAATATCAAGGAGCAACAGTCAGTTTTATCCATATTTACTGTAAAAGCAGGTTTTACAGTAAATCTTTATAGTAGAAGATCAGAAAGTATGGAATAGCATATTACAGAAGGCAAAAAACTTATGATTACAACCAAATATTTAATATCCAGGGAGACCAACCTGAGTATGTCTTTATGTGTGTGGAGGGGGGGAGATGATAGAAGATAAGGTAGTGAGTGGGATGGGTCAAAAACAAAAAAGAAACACTACTGAAGACAGTGGGAAAAGAGAGAAGAAAATTATATAAATGGGATAAAATAGGATAGAAGGAAATACAGAGTTGGCAATCATAATTGTGAATATAAATAGAATGAACTCTCCCATAAAATGGAAGCAAATAGCAGAGTGGATTAAAAAACAGAATCCTACAGCATGTTGTTCACAAGAAACACATTTGAAATCAAGATATACATATAGAGTAAAGGTAAAATTTTGGAGCAGAATTTATTGTGCTTCAGCTGATGCAAAAAAAAAAAAAAGCAGGAGTAACAATTCTAATTTCAGATAAAGCCAAAGTAAAAACATATCTAATTAAAAGAGATAAGAAGTATGTCTTGTTAAAGGGTACCATAAACAATAAAGTAGTAAGCATACTAAATGTATATGCACCAAGTGTCAAAGCATACAAATTCCTTGAGAAGATATTAAGACAGTTACAAGAAGAAATAGAGAGCAAAACTATATTAGTGGGGGACCACAACCTTCCTCTTTCAGAATCAGACAAATCTAAGCACAAAATAAACAACAAAGAAATTAAGAAGATTAATAGGATCCCAGGAAAACTAGACATGATTGCACTCTGGAAAAAACTGAATAGAGAGAGAGAAAGAAATACACCTTTTTCTTTGCAGTACATTGTTATGGTTAGACTAGCTCTCTGGAGGACTTCAGTACCAGTTTGAGTCCTTGATCTTAGAGGAAGAGTAATGATGCAGAACTTATGTGGATGGTCAACATGGAGTCTATTTATTCTAAATTCTCTCACTCTTATATACCTTAATACCCTAATATAACCAAAGCAATACTGCCTGAATTAACTATATACTGTGTATTCAGGATCACATAAACAACTTGCAATTGTATGTAGATTAATCTTTGCCACTTGGTATCACTCTGCTTCAACTACAACACAGGTTGTCACTGCCTCCTGACTTCTCAGGAAGGTCAAGAGCCCTTAGGGGAGATGGGTAGCCAAACCAGACATTGCCAGCAAATTCCCTCTGGACTGAAGGGTCTTATATCTCATCCAGAGTTCCCCCACTATTTGTGACCCTCTACAGGCCATGGCATCTAATAAAAATTGACCATATATTATGGCATAAAAAAACTCATAGTCAAATGGAGAAAGGCAGGAATAGTAAATGTTTCTTTTTCAGACTACAATGCAATAAAATTGTATTCAATAAAGAGTCAGGGGAAAAGACTAAAAACCAATTGTAAATTAAATAATGTAATTGTAAAAAATGAGTGTGTCAAAAAACAAATCACAGAAACAATCCATAATTTTATTCAATAATGAAACAACAAACCAAAACCTATCGGATGCAACCAAAATAAGTCTTAGGGGACATTTTATATCTCTAAATGAATAAAAAGAAGAGATCAATGAATTGAGAATGCAACTAAAAACATCTAGAAAAAGTACAAATAAAAAAAAACAATTATATACCAAATTAAAAATTCTGAAACTCAAAGGAGAAATAAATAAAATTGAAACTTAAAAAAACAAGCTATTGAACTAATAAAATTAAGAGTTGGTTTTATAGGGGAAAAAACAACAAAATAGATAAAATATTAGTTAATTTTGTTAGAAAAATACAAAGGGAAAAACTAAATCACCAGCATCAAAAACAAAAAGAGTGAACTTATCAGCAACAAAAAAGAAATTAAAACAATAATTAGGAGCTGTTTTGCCCTACTCTATGGCACTAAATCTGACTATCTAATTTGAATGGATGATTATTTACAAACTGTCTGAATTAACAGAAAAGGAAATAAATTACTTAAATAGTCCCATTTTAGAAAAAGAAATTGAGCAAGCCATTAATGAATTCACTAAGAAAAAATCTCCAAGGTCAGATGGATTTAAAAGTGCATTCTATCAAATATTTAAAGAAAAAATAATTCAAAGTAAGTAAATTATTTGGAAAAATAAGTAAAGAGGAGTCCTGTCAAATTCCTTCTATGACACAAACATGGTACTGAAATATAAACCAGGAACAGCCAAAACAGAAAACCTAACGAATATTGATGTAAAATTTTAAATAAAATATTAGCAAAGAGATTACAACTTATCAGCAGGATAATACACTATGACCAAGTAGGATATATACCAGGAATTCAGGGCTGGTTCAATATCAAGAAAATTGTTACCATGATCAATCATACCAGTAACAAAACCATTGGAAATCATATGATAATTGAACAGATGCAGAAAAAGCTTTTGACAAAATACAGCACCCATTTCTATTAAAAACACTAGAGAGCATGGGAAAAAAGTGAGTTTTCTTTAAATTAATAAGCAGTATGTACATCTAAAACCAACAGCAAACATTATTTGTAATGGAGAGATGCTAGATACATTCTCTTTTTTTAATTTAATTTGATTTTTATAGCTTTTTATTTACAAGTTATATGCATGAGTAATTTTATAGCATTGACAATTGCCAAACCTTTTGTTGCAATTTTTCCCCTCATTCCTCCCATTCCCTCCCCACAATGGCAGGTTGACCAATACATGTTAAATATGTTAAAGTATAAATTAAATACAATGTAAGTATACATGTCTTAACAGTTATTTTGCTGTACAGAAAGAATCAGACTTTGAAATAGTATACTATTAGCCTGTGAGGGAAATCAAAAATGCAAATGGACAAAAATAAAGGGATTGGGAATTCTATGTAATGGTTCATAGTCATCTCCCAGAGTTATTTCACTGGATGTAACTGGTTCAGTTCATTACTTCTCTATTGGAACAGATTTTGTTCATCTCATTGATGAAGAGAGTCACATCCATCAGAATTGATCATCATATAGTATTGTTGTTGAAGTATATAATGATCTCCTGGTCCTGCTCCTTTCACTCAGCAACAGTTCATGTAAGTCTCTCCAGGCCTTTCTGAAATCATCCTATTGGTCATTTCTTACCAAACAATAATATTCCATAATATTCATATACCACAATTTATTCAGCCATTCTCCAATTGATGGGCATCTACTCAGTTTCCAGTTGCTAGTCACTACAAAGATACCTGCCACAAACATTGCTAGATACATTCTCAATAAAATCAGGAGTGAAACAAGGATGCCCATAATCACCACTATTATTCAGCATTGTACTAGAAATGTTGATTTTAGCAATAAGAAAAGAAGAAATTAAAGGAATTAAAAGAGGTAATGAAGAAATAAAACTATTGCTCGTTGCAGATGATATGATGATATATTATAGAATTCTAGAAAATCGTTTAAATACCTACTGGAAATAATTAGTAACTTTAACAAAGTTTTTTTTAAAGCTTTTTTATTTTCAAAACATATGCATGGATGATTTTTTAACATTGACCCTTTCATAACCTTGTGTTTCAGTTTTTCCCCACCTTCCCCCCATCCTCCCTCCCAGCTGGCAAGCAATCTAATATATGTTATTCATGTTAAAATATATGTTAAATCCAATATGTGTAAACATATTTGTACAAAATTACCTATTTGGTGTTCAATTATGAGTTCCAATTCTTCTTTAGATACAAATTCCTTCTTTCTCGACAGGTCTGAGAGGCAAATTATCCTATGTTCTTCTACTTTATCTAGCTATGTGGTGTTAGGTGTGGGTCAATGCCTAGTTTTTTCCATACTAGTTTCCAATTTTCCTAGAAGTTTTTGTCAAACAGTGAGTTCTTATCCCAAAAGTTGGAGTCTTTGGGTTTGTCAAACACTAGATTCGTATAGTAATTGCTTATTTTGTCCTGTGATCCTAACATATTCCACTGACTGACTACTCTATTTCTTAGTCAGTACTAAATTGTTTTGATGACCACTGCTTTATAATATAACTTTAGGTCTGGCACAGCTAGGTCATCTTCATTGGCATTTTTTTCATTAATTCCCTTGAAATTCTTAAGCTTTGATTTTTCCAGATGAAATTTGTTATTATTTTTTCTAGGTCTGTAAAATAATTTCTTGGAAGTTTGATTGGTATGGCACTAAATAAGTAGATTAATTTAGGTAGTATTATCATTTTTATTACATTCACTCAGTCTACCCATGATAATTTGCTATTTTTCTAATTGATTAGCTCTGATTTTATTTGTGTAGAAAGTTTTATAGTTGTGTTCATATTGTTCCTAATTTTGCCTTGGCAGATAGATTCTCAAATATTTTATATTATTGACAATTATTTTGAATGGAGTTTCCTTTTGTATCTCTTACTAGTAGACTTTTTTGGTAATATATAAAAATGCTAATGATTTCTGTGAATTTATTTTGTATCCTGCAAAGTTGCAGGATATAAAATAAACTCATACAAATCATCAGGATTTCTATATAGTGCTGACAAAGACCATCAGGAAAAGATAGAAAGATTAATTCCATTTACAATTACAATAGACAAAATAAGTTTATTTGGATGTCTACCTGCCAAGATAAACCCAAGAACTATATAAACACTATTACAAAACACTTCTCACACAAATAAAGTGAGATATAAGTAGGAAAATATCAATTGCTCATGGCTAGGTCAAGCTAATATGATAAAAATCACAGTTCTGCCTAAATTGGTCTACTTGTTCAGTGCCATACTTAACAAACTGTCAAAAATTATTTTATAGAACTAGAAAAATAATAACAAAATTCATCTGACAGAACAAATGATCGAGAATATCAAGAGAACTAATGAAAAAAGTTACAAATGATGGTAGCTTAATAGTATCAGACCTAAACTATATTATAAAACACCAGTCATTTAAACCATTTGACTGAGAAATAAAGTGGTGAATCACACAACACAATCATGAAGGCCTATAACAATCTACTGTTTGACAAACCCCCAAACTCTGCTTTTTCAATAATATCTCACTATTTGACAAAAATTTCTAGGAAAACTGAAAATGATATGTCAGAAATTCAGAATAGATTTACATCTCACACCTCATACTAAAATAAGGTCAAAAAGTACATGATTTGGGAAGGGTGAAACCACAAGCAAATTAGGAGACCAAGGGATAATTTACCTGTCAGATCTTTGGAAAAGGGAAGAATTTATGACCAAAGAAGAACTTCAGAGTATTATGAAAGGCAAAATGGGATAAATTGGTTACATTAAATTTAAAAAGTTTTTGAATAAACAAAACCAACAGTAACAATATTTAAAAGGAAGTACAAAACTGGGGGGAAAATTTTTACAGCCAGTGTTTCTAATAAAGGTCTAATATATTCTAAAATATATTTTAAAACTTTGAAATTTTTAAGAATACAAGTCATTCCCCAACTGATAAATGATCAAAAGATATGAACAGACAATTTTCAAGTGAAGGAATTAAAGCCATGTATAATATGAAAACATGCTTTAAATCACTACTGATTAGATAAATATAAATCAAAACAAATCTGTGATACCATTTCATTCCTCTCAGCTTGGGTAAGATGACGGGAAAACATAATGATTAATTTGAAGGGGATGAGAGAAAACTGGGACATTAATGCATCATTGGTAAAGTTATGAAATGATCCAACCATTCTGGAGAACAATTTGGAACTATGCCCAAAGGCCTATCAAATACTATGGGATCTAGCAGTGCCATTACTGCATCTGTATCTCAAGGAAATCATAAAAAATGGAAACAACACAAATATGCAAAAATGTTTCTAGCAGTTCTTTTTGTTATCACAGATGATTGGAAAATAAATATATGCCCAACAATTGAGAAATGGCTGAACAAATTTTGGTAGATGAAGGTAATAGAATATTATTGTTCTATAAAAATGTTGAACAAGATGATTTTAGAAAGCCTTGGGAAGATTTACATGAACTGATTTTTAATGAAATAAGCAAATCAGGAATACACTGTGCACAACAGCAGAAAAAAAACCGTGATGATTAACTATGAAAGATTTGTTTTTTCTCAATGGTTCAGCAATCCAAGTCAATCCCAGTAGATTTTGGATAAAAGAGATTGAATCTAATTTGATTCATTTTGTGCTCACTTCTTTTTTATTTTTGTTTTCTTTTTCATGATTTTTTTCCACTTTGTTCTGATTTTCCTCTCTCAACATGATTCATTAAACAATATGTCAATAAATAAATAAAGATGATTAGGAGAACATCAATAAATATAAACTAATATTTCTGTTCTATTTATATAGAAGCTTTATTAGGGTCATTTATACAAGAATAAAGGGTCTCTTGAATAAAGCTTTGAATAACAAAACAAAAAGGCTTTCAAAACCAATATTTAACAATTGTCCACCTCAAAATTGACTGAAATATGCAGAGAAAACACATTTCTAAAATGCTTTCTGTTCTTTAATTTTTAATTGATTTTTTTAGACACATACTCTTCTTTCTAAAATTTTTACAGCAACCACGATTAGTCAGAATGCATTGTAAAATATAACAACAGAAAAACTATTTGATAGCTGTCTGAAAATAAAAATCATGCAAGACATAAAGTGAAGAGACATGCCAAAGGTAGCTGAGCTTTAATGGAGGAGATGCGATTTATAATACAAAAGGAATTATCTTTGGATGATGCATTCCAGACGTTCCTGTTTTAGGAAAACATTGTAGTGATAGTAACAAACTCTTGGAGCCCTACTGTTCCTTCTGGGGAAAAATTCTGTAATTGCTTGAAGTGATTTAGCCTATTCATCCACACTAGAAAGGTCAAGTAGATGAAGAATATCTATTGTACAAGTTGAAGATGCATTTGCATAGATATTTTATGTGTCTTTGAAGTTTCAAGTAGAGAGATCTGAGCTCAGAGTTGAAGGAAATGAGGAAATTAATCTGTACTGCTTTTGTAAACTGGGAAGCTTTATTACTGCCCTAAAGTTTTCATAAAAGCAAGGTTCACTTTTTCAATACTACCATCTTCATTGTTATTACTATATTGCAGCAAGACATGAAGCCCTGCTTCTTCCAGACCTCAATGCCTGAAAGTACCCAGATATTCAAATGTAGCAATAATTTCACTAGTTCCCTTCAATGATTCTGATCATACCTCATTAATTCCTGTACCTCTTATCCACGATCTGCCAAAAGTTCACTGTATATGATAGTCAACATAATGGAAGCCTTCTTTATGTTTGCCCAACATCAAGAAGATACCACTGGATCATTCTAGCTCTCTCCCTCTCATCCTTTTCTTTGTCATGTGAAAATATTAATTTGATCTTGCTATATACATTTCCTTGGTTTTCTGTTCCTTTTAATCCTGTTCTTTTCTGTCCATTTTCAGAGTTCTTTGTTGGTTGTGTGCTACAGTCTGCTTACAACCACTATGTAACTCTTCATCCCATGCTGTTATACTCATCTTTAAAATTTTGGAGGAAACAATGACTTTGCAATGGGTCCAACAGTTTGACTCTAAAAGTTTTCCTTGAACAGGAGCATCTGGAATTCATCATTCACAAGGTCAAGAGGACATTGTTATAGTTCTAGTTAAACATCCAAACTTTTCCATTTTTTAATAAGAAAACTGAGGCCTAGAAGAGTTTAAATTAATTTCCTTAGGTCCCAAAGCTTGGCAGAGCCAGAACTTGAATGCTTTCACTATAAATAAATGTTTTAGGGATTTGGAATGGCATCATACAATTGTTTTCACCTCTGGAACAAAACAAGTTTGGAAATTTTTTTTTCCTTTCAAAGGTATCTGAGTGGACAAGTCTCCCAGTCTTCCCAGAACAGCAGTTAAAAATCCATTCTGAGGTTTTAAGCAAAGTTCACTTGATTGTAGGTCAGTACCCAGTGGATAAATCACAAAATTGCTGCAAATAATGTATGTGATTTGTTGTCTCCCTGCTGAGGGGAAGCATTAAACTAAGAGACCATGAAGTAAGAATTATTTTCTCTCCCTCAGGGTTAATGCCTCTGTCACAGCTGAAGTCACTCTCAAGGAAATACAGTGAAGTAGTTTAAAATGTAGCTGTTTATATCCATTTGCCATAGGCTGGCAAAAACAAATGGCTGGGGTTTCCATACATGACAATTAGAGTGCATTTGTCCTATCCCAACATATTGGGAAAAGAAAGGAACAGCAAGGTGTCCTTTGGAAAAGTACCATTCAACAAATTCACAATCCTGATGTTTTCTCTCTTCAACACTAAGCACTTGAAGGGCAGCTGAACTGGCATATTTTGGCTGCTTTATAAACTTTCCTACTTTATAAAATGAGACTATGGCCACTTTGTTGCTGGAATTATCTTCCTGAACCACCATTTTCAATATGTCATTCTATTCAAGAATTGATAGCAAAAGATTTGCTGGTGTCTACATTATTAAATTCAAGTGCTTCAGCTTACCCTTCAATGCCTCCTACCTAATATCTTTCTTTCTCTGCATTTCCTGATCACAGATCCTTGATTCTATTCAAACCAGTTGACTCAGTGCTCTTTGACACAACTTCCTAGATCCTTCTTCTATGCCTTTTCTCATAATGATCTATCCAGAAAAAAACCTCTCTTCTTTTCAACAAACTAACTCATCTGTATCTTTATGGAAAATCTTCATTGATTTACCTACTCTGATCTAGATTATTCCTTTTCCATTATGCAGTGATTCTTCCACAAAAAGAATTCTTCTGGAATTATTTTACTTTACTGAGAAACTTGAGACCACATAAATAGAATTCTCCTAACATTTCTCAAGATTTATTCACATCATCACTTATTATCACTTTTTCCTCTACTTTAGGGGAAGATATATCCCAAGTCCTTACAAAGATTAATCCATATATTTATATATATTTGATTACAATTTTTTTTGCCTTTGGCAGAACAGTGTTTCAACAATAATCACTTTCCTATCATTCATTTCTCTCTCTTCATCTTGGAGTGGCTTGTTCTTTTCTGCTCAGAAATAATCAGAAACTAAAAAACTTTTACTAAACAAAAGACACTAGGAGTCATGAAAAGTTTTAATATGGCATAAGCTCTTTCCTTATGGAAATATCAAAATTTAGCTGATGTAGGGAAATAATACAATAATCACCTGCTTTTTATAGACTTTTCCTTAAGTATTTACTGGGGGGGGGGTGGTCATCTTAACTATAAAAAGAATTAAACCATTTTTTCACTCTAAAACAAATAAAATTATAAATTAAGAACTCCCAAATAGCTATAAAAGAATAGATAAAAGATTAAACAATGCTTGAGATTTTTGTTTTGTTTTCTTTTTTAGTTAATTAGCTAGTATGTATGTCCAGGGTATATATTTCAAAGAGATGGAGTGATTTGAAGCTATGAGTTCTTCAGGTTTTACATTTTATCTTATATAGCATCTCAACTAGAAAAATATATCATGATTATTAATCAGGAAATGGCAAAACTTCAGCAGAGATTCCCAGAATAAATCAGTGAAGAGAAGATATAAGTAGCTCTGTAACATCTGGAGGAGTGAATTGCCTCCTCAAGAGTATGTTCCATATATGCATCCCTTCATGAATATTGTTTTACTGTTCACAATGTAGTAAAATTTGTATGTGCGTAATCTTGTACTATAAAGTATTGAGGGAAGGAAAGGAATCTCTCTTTTCATTTAGGTTGTTATGCTGTTTAATTAAATATTTTACTTTAAATCATCTTGGAACAAAAACTCATTATGATTCCTTATGATTCAAGTGTGTTTCTTGGAAACAACATGTGATTGAATTCTGATTTCTAGGCTTTCCCCACTCATTTTGTGGGTGAATTGATCCCCATTTGCTTTAATTATATGATTGTAAATTGTGTTTTTCCCTGAATCATAATAATAATTTAGTGTTGTTTAGTTATTTTTCACTTGTGTTTGACTTTTCATGATCTATTTTGGAGTTTTCATTACAACCATATTAGAATGGTTTGCCATTTCCTTCTCCAGCTCACTTAAGAAATGAGCAAACTGAGATAAATATGATTGTGTGACTTGCCTACTGTTACATAGCAACTACAATTATGATTCTGAGATCATATTTGTATTTGTGTCTTCCTGACTCCAAAATCCCATGAATCTTTTCTCTCTTCTCTTCAAAAATAAGTTACAGATTAGAGAAAGTAAGGTATCTTATTAACAGTAATATTGCATAGTTATACTAGTATGTTCTTATTTTCTTGCCTAGATTCTCTTTACCAAGCCAGATTCTAGCCCCATTTCCTTCACCTCCCTTCTTATACTCAATTCCTTACCAAATCCTTTTACTAAGTAATCAACCAAAAATTCTCTAATTTACAGGACTGTAATTCTGAAATTAGAAAGTACTGGAAGTAAAAGATAGACAGTTTAGTGTCTTCTATCACCATAAAGAAAGATGAAAAAGTGTGTTTCTATCCTCAGTTTTGAGTATAAATATTTTCTGTATTTTATATATAAATAAAGCCATTTGCATACTTAATATCTTAATAACTTGAATGTTTACCACTCAGGTTTCATGAACTAGAGAGTAAAGGTTCTCCAAGAGAAGTATGAACTTTATAAATTGGTGCTTTACACAATCCTTTCTACACAATTCTTCACATTACCCTCATATTACAGAAATATCCTGACAAGAAGGATACAGATTATTGCAAATTTTTATCACTACATTTCATGTGTACATGAGATATGAGTGAGGCAATACAGTATAATATATAGAATGCTGAACTTGAATTAAAGTAAATCTAGTTTCAAATCTCACATCAGATGCTACATAACTGTGATATTATGGATAAGCCTGGTACTAGTTTAAAAAAAATAGAAAAGATCATTAGTATAAGAGATCAGGTAAAGGAATACCCAGAAATGATGAACCATAGCAATAGAGTATTTTTTAAAAACCAACAACTTGGGAAACTATAAAATAATCTAAAAAATTCCACATTTCATATTATATCATAATGGACTTTGGGGGAAAACATGATCTAAATACAAAATATTATATCATAAACAAGGAAAGCCCAGTGTGAGATAATGCATGGAAGAGTGACTTAGAAGCCAGGAAGACTGCTTAGAAGCCTGACCCAGATTTACTTCTACTATATTATGGTTACCTAACATGCTGGCTGTGTGACTCTGTGACACTGGCAGTGTTATAGGCTAATGGTGGCCAATACACTCCCCATAGGTCATATGCAGCTTCTAATATTCTTGAGCTTAGCCCACACCAAATTAAAACATTATTGGGAAATACTAAAATAAATAGAAATATAAAGTATGCTTATTATGTAGTTTTCACTTCTTACAATCACTGGTTATCAACAAGTATTTATTAATTGTCTACTTTATGTCAAGTGATGTGTGAAACATCAAGGATACATAGAAAGAAAAAAAAAATCCCTAATCTTACAAAGTTCAGAGTATGATAGAAGAGATAACACAATAACTATATAAAAACAAACTATTTAGTATGTTGTTTAGTCATTTTTCAGTTCTATTTGATTTTTCATGATCCCTTTTGGAGTTTTCTTGGCAAATAAACTGGAGTGGCTTAATATTTATTTCTCCAGCTTATTTCACAAATGAACAAACTGAGGTTAACATGATTAAATGACATGTCTAGGGCTACACAGCAAGTAAGCTTCCAAAGTCAGATTTGGACTTGTGACCTTCTGACTCCAAGTGTGTTGCTTTATCTGCTACACCACATAGCTGCAACAAAGAAGTTGTAGAGAGGAAAATTGAAGATGAATCAACAGAAAGAAGGTACTAGCATTAAAAAAGGAGGGTGTTCAGAAAAGGTAAGTGTAAAATGATGGGTCTTAGATGGCACTTAAAGGAAAGCAGGAAAAGGAGATCATAAACATGAAAAGGGAGAGAATTCCAAACATGGAAATCAACCACTGAAAACTTCTGAAATTGGAAAATGAAGTGTCTTCTGTGAATGACAGCAAAAAGAACAGTGTGATTGGATAGCACACTATCTTGGAGGTTGGGAAGTAAGGTGTAAGAAGACTGGAAATATGTGAATTTGGATATGAAGGTCATTAAATGCCAAACAGAGAACTTTCTGTTTGGTCCTGAAGTAACCAAAAGCCACTAGACTTTATCAAAGAGAAGGATGACATCTCCAGACCCATGTTTTAGGAAGATCAATCTGGAAAGTCCTCCATGAACTTAAAAAAAAAAGTTAAATGTACTGTATACAAAGTAATCGCAATGTTCTAGAATAATCATTTGTAAATGACTTTGCTATTCTCAGTAGTACCATTATCAATGACTACTCTGAAGGACTTATGATGAAAAATCCTATCCATACCCAGAGAAGGAACTGAATTGTGTAAAAACAAATTGTAACATTCTCTCTCCCTCTCTCTTTTTAGCTTAATTTTTCTTGAGAATTTTTATTTTGATGGGGGTGAGAGATCTATGTTTTTGTTTTTTTTCACAACATATATATGTTGAATGTAATGGGGGGGGGGCGGGGAGATAGTAAATAAATAAAACAAATTTTGAAAAAGCTAAATTGGCCAAATGGGAAAAGAGTTACAAAAGTTCACTGAGAAAAATAATTAATTAAAAAGTAGAACAGAGCAAGGAGTATACTTTCTTCTCAGCAGTTCATGGAACCTACACAAAAATTGACCATATATTAGGACATAAAGACCTCAAAATTAAATGCAGGAAGGCAGAAATAGTAAATGCTTTCTTTTCAGATCACAATGCAATAAAAACTACATTCCACAAAAAGTTAAGTGTAAATAGATCAAAAAGTAATTGGAAACTAAATAATCTCATCTTAAAGAATGATTGGGTGAAACAGCAAATTATAGACACAATTAATAATTTCACTCAAGATAATGACAACGATGAGACATCATATCAAAATTTATGGGATGCAGCCAAAGCAGTAATAAGGGGAAGTTTTATATCCTTAGAGGCTTACTTGAATAAAATAGAAAAAGAGAAGATCAATGAATTGGGCCTGGAACTTAAAAAGTTAGAAAAAGACCAAATTAAAAACCCCCAATCAATTACTAAACTTGAAATTATAAAATTAAAAGGAGAAATTAATAATATAGAAAGTAAAAAAACTATTGAACTAATAAATAAAACTAAGAGTTGGTTTTATGAAAAAGCCAATAAAATTGATAAACCTTTGGTAAATCTGATTAGAAAAAGGAGAGAGGGAAATCAAATTGGCAGTCTTAAAAATGAAAAAGGAGAATTTCCACTGATGAAGAGGAAATTAAAGAAATAATAAGGGGTTACTTTGCCCAACTTTATGCCAATAAATTTGATAACCTAAGTGAAATGGATGACTACCTCCAAAAATATAGGCTTAGTAAATTGCTTAAATAGTCCCATTTCAGAAAAAGAAATAGAACAAGCTATTAATCAACTCACTAAAAAAAAATCCCCGGAACCAGATGGATTTACATGTGAATTCTACCAAACATTCAAAGAACAATTAGCCCTAATGCTTTATAAACTATTTGAAAAAATAGGGAATGAAGGAGTCCTACCAAAATTCCTTTTATGACACAGACATGGCACTGATACCTAAACCAGGTAGGTTGAAAACAGAGAAAGAAAATTATAGACCAATAATGAATATCGATGCTAAAATCTTAAATAAGATATTAGCAAAAAGACTACAGAAAATCATCCCCAGGATAATACACCATGATCAAGTAGGATTTATACCAGGAATGCAGGGCTGGTTCAATATTAGGAAAACTATCAGTATAATTGGCCACATTAATAATCAAATTAACAAAAACCATATGATCATCTCAATAGATGCAGAAAAAGTATTTGATAAAATTCAACATCCATTCCTATTAAAAACTCTTGAGAATATAGGAATAAATGGACTTTTCCTTAAAATAATCAGTAGCATCTATTTAAAACCAGCAGTAAGCATCATATGTAATGGGGACAAACTGCAACCATTCCCAATAAGATCAAGAGTAAAACAAGGTTGCCCACTATCACCATTACTATTTAATATTGTATTAGAAATGCTAGCTTTGGCAATAACAGTTGAGAAAGAGATTAAAGGAATAAGAATAGGCAATGAGGAAACCAAATTATCACTCTTTGCTGATGATATGATGGTATACTTAGAGAACCCCAGAGACTCTACCAAAAAGTTATTAGAAACAATTCACACCTTCAGCAAAGTTGCAGGATATAAAATAAACCCACATAAGTCATCAGCATTCTTATATATCACTAACAAAACCCAACAGTTAGAGTACAAAAAGAAATTCCATTTAAAGTAACTACTGATTGTATAAAATATTTAGGAATCTATCTGCCAAGGGAAAATCAGAAACTTTATGAGCAAAACTACAAAACACTTTCCACACAAATTAAGTCTGATCTAACAAACTGGAAAAATATTAAATGCTCTTGGATTGGGCAAGCAAATATAATAAAGATGACAATACTACCTAAATTAATCTATTTATTTAGAGCTATACCAATCAGACTCCCCAAAAACTACTTTGATGAACTAGAAAAAATAACAACAAAGTTCATATGGAAAAACAAAAGGTCAAGAATTTCAAGGGAATTAATGAAAAAAAAATCAAATGAAGGTGGCCTAGCTGTACCAGATCTAAAATTATATTATAAAGCAGCAGTTACTAAAACCATCTGGTATTGGCTAAGAAATAGACTAGTTGATCAATGGAATAGGTTAGGTTCAAAGGACCAAACAGCCAATAACTTTAATAAACACAATAGTGTTTGACAAACCCAAAGACACAAGTTTCTGGGATAAGAATGCATTATTTGACAAAAATTGCTGGGAAAATTGGAAATTAGTATGGCAGAAACTAGGCATTGACCCACACTTAACACCGTACACCAAGATAAGATCAAAATGGGTTCATGACCTAGGCATAAAAAATGAGATTATAAACAAATTGGAAGAGCATAGGATAGTTTACCTCGCAGACCTGTGGAAGAGGGAGGAATTTATGACCAAAGAAGAACTAGAGATCACTATTGACCACAAAATAGAAAAATTTGATTATATCAAATTGAAAAGTTTTTGTACAAACAAAACAAATGCAGACAAGATTAGAAGGGAAACAATAAACTGGGAAAACATTTTTACAATCAAAGGTTCTGATAAAGGCCTCATTTCCAAAATATATAGAGAATTGACTCAAATTTATAAGAAATCAAACCATTCTCCAATTGATAAATGGTCAAAGGATATGAACAGACAATTCTCAGACAAAGAAATTGAAACTATTTATAGACATATGAAAATATGCTCCAAATTATTATTAATCAGAGAAATGCAAATTAAGACAGCTCTGAGATACCACTACACACCTGTCAGATTGGCTAGAATGACAGGGAAAGATAATGTGGAATGTTGGAGGGGATGTGGGAAAACAAGGACACTGATACATTGTTGGTGGAATTGTGAACACATCCAGCCATTCTGGAGAGCAATTTGGAACTATGCTCAAAAAGTTATCAAACTGTGCATACCCTTTGATCCAGCAGTGCTACTACTGGGTTTATACCCCAAAGAGATACTAAAGAAAGGAAAGGGACCTGTATGTGCCAAAATGTTTGTGGCAGCCCTGTTTGTAGTGGCTAGAAGCTGGAAAATGAAAGGATGCCCATCAATTGGAGAATGGTTGAGTAAATTGTGGTATATGAATGTTATGAAATATTATTGTTCTGTAAGGAATGACCAGCAGGATGAATACAGAGAGGACTGGCGAGACTTACATGAACTGATGCTGAGTGAAACGAGCAGAACCAGGAGATCATTATATACCTCAACAACAATACTGTTTGAGGATATATTCTCATGGAAGTGGATCTCTTTGATAAAAAGAGTTAATTCAGATTAAAGATGGACAGAAGCAGCTACACCTAAAGAAAGAACACTGGGAAATGAATATAAACTGCTTGCATTTTTGTTTTTCTTCCCGGGTTATTTCTACCTTCTGAATTCAATTCTCCCTGTGCAACAAGGAAACTGTTCAGTTCTGCACACATATATTGTATCTAGAATATACTGTAACCTATTCAACATGTAAAGGACTGCTTGCCATCTAGGGAAGGAGGTGGAGGGAGGGAGGGGGAAAATCGGAACAGAAGTGAATGCAAGGGATAATGCTGTAAAAAAAATTACCCTGGTATGGGTTCTATCAATAAAAAGTTATTTAAAAAAAAATAAAGTAACTGCAGACAGTTTCAATGACCTTGTGATGAACAGAGTCATCTATATCCATAGAGAGAACTGTGTTAACTTAGTGTGGATCAGAACATAACACTCTCATTTTTTTGTTGTTGTTGTTCACTTACATTTTGTTTTCTTATTCATTTTCTTTCCTTTTTGATCTGATGTTTTTGTGCAGCAAGATAATTATATAAAAGCTTTACATATATTGAATATACATTTTAACATGTATAACATATATTGAATTGCTTGCCATCTAGGGAGGGCGTAGGGGGATGGAGGAGAAAATTTGGAACACAAGGCTATGCAAGGGTCAATGCTGAAAAATTATCTATGCACATGTTTTGAAAACAAAAGCTTTAATTACATAAATAGATTTGAAAAAATAAAAAATAAATAAAATAACTACAGACAATATAAAATATTTGGGAGTCTACCAATCGAGATAAATTCAGTGATTAAATGAATACAATTACAAAACACTTTTCACAGAAATAAAAACAAGTCTTAATAATAAAAAATGACTGTTGCATTGTCCAAGTCAATATGATAAATATTTCTACCTAACTTAATTTACTTATTGAGCCATTTCGAACTAACAAAATTTACTTTATAGAGTGAGAAAATAAATAGTAGCAAAGTTCTTGACAAAAGGTCAAGAATATAAGTGGAATCACCCCCAAAATATATGAAAGAAGATGACCTAGTAATTCCAGATTTCAAAGTATTTTACAAAGTACTGATAGTGTGGTGCATCAGTTGAATGGAGAAAGCACACAAAACATAGTAGTAAGAGACTAGAGTAATCTAGTCTTTGATAAACTCAAAGATCCAGGATTTTGAGGTAAGAATTCAAATTCTGGGGGAAAAATTACCAGGAAAACTGAAAAGCAGTTTGACACAAACCAGGCATAAACTAACATTCCACATCATATTTATAGTTAAAGTCAAAATAGAGACATAATTTAGACATGGAAGGGGATATCAAAAGTAAATTAGAGAAGAATGAGAAATATACCTGTCAGATCTATGGATAGTGAAAGCATTTGTGACCAAACAAAAGGTAAAAAGATTACAAGAAGTAAAAGAGATAATTTTAATCACATGAAATGAAAAAGATTTTGCACAAACACACAAAGTAATGCACCCAAACAGAAGAAAAATAGGAAATGGGGGAAAATGTTGCAGCTAATTTCTCCAGGAAAGGTTTAATTTATCAAATATATAGAAAACTAAGCGAAATTTATAAAAATGTCATCCATTCCTTAGTTAATAAATGGTCAAAGGATATGAACAATTAGTATTCAAAAAAAAGAAGTAAAAGCTGTCAATTGTCATATGAAGAAAAATTCTCTAAATCATTATGGATTAGACAAATATAAATTAAAACAACTCTGAGTTACCCACCTCACACCTATGAGACCAGTTAATATGAACCCCCCAAAAAATAAGGAATGTGACAAATGCTGAAGAGGATACAGAAAATTTAGGACACTAATGGCAGTGTTGGAGGAATTGTGAAGTAGCCTAACCATTCTGGAGAACAACTTGGAATTATGCCAAAAGTGATATAAAACTATTCATACTTTTGACTCATAAATGCCACTGCCAAGTCTGTATCACAGAGATCAAAGAAAAAGGAAAATGATATATTTGTGCAAAAATATTTATAGCAGCTCTTTTTGTGGTGACAAAGAATTGGGAGTTGAGGAGAGATTGGATGAACATATTCAAGGTTATGAAAGATACATGTTGGAGCTGATATTAGGACAATAATTTGAATTTTTTATCTGAAAGACAAAGAGGGGCCATTATAAATATGACTTTGGTGACATATTAGAAGTGACAAATAAAATGAACCTGAGTTATGTGTGCAGGATAGATTGGAAGTGGGAGAGCATAGAGACAAGAACATGAGTTTGGAAAGCATGCAGCAATCTTTATAGAAAGTCATAAGTGCCTAGGATAGGATGATGGCAGTGGGAGTGGAGGAAGTACAAATGCATTCTCAAGGTTGATATTTGTTTAGTTAAGATTTATGCTTTAGTAGAGGTGTTGGGTATTATTTATTATTAAAGCTGAGTTTGCTATTCCCCATGCAAAAAGAAGAATTTTTATGAATGATTAGTTAGAGAAGTAACTAGAGAAGTAACAAGAGAAGTAAAGCATGAAGGACAGAGAGATTGCAAACTTCTATATACTGTCCTGGCAAGACTTTGGAGCCTTATATACTTACATGTGCACAACTTTTTTTCCCCCTGAGGCAATTGGGGTTAAGTGACTTGCCCAGGATCACACAACTAGGAAGTATTCAGTGTCTGAGACCAAATTTGAACTCAGGTCCTCCTGACTTCAGGGCTGGTGCTCTATCCACTGCACCACCTAGCTATCCCCCGTGCACATTTTTTACAAAATATATTATCAAGTTAGAGAGAGAACATGCAAGGATATCTAGAATATTGAAAGGCCATATGAAAATGGTTTGAAGGAACCTGGAACATATTGCTTAGACAGAAAATTCAGAATGAACATATTAGGTATCAAATATTTAAAGAGACATCACATTAAAGAGAATGTAAACTTTATGTGTGTTGCCTCAGAGGGCAGAACTACTTCAGCAGAAGTGGGCTGAAAACTGCAAAGAGGCAATTTAGATTGAACATAAATACTTCCTAATAATTAGTGCTACCCAAAATGGAATGGGTTGCCTTTAGGATTGGTTTCCCTATATAAAGATCCTCAAAACAAAAGACTAGATGTATAATTGATTAGAATATTGATTCTAAGGATATGTATGTATGTGTGTGTGTGTGTGTGTGTGTGTTCTATTTAGCTATAGATAAATAGATAGATAGATAGATAAGACAGACAGACATGGATTACTTGTAACCCTTTTAGTTCAGTAAAAAGTACAAATCCAAACATGCTTCTGTAATGGGAAAACATTTTCATTTACTAAAGACTTATAATAAACACTATTGAACATCTCCTCATTAACATTACCTCCTCCTAATTGTATGTTCAAGATCTAGCAATGCTAGGAAATCTCCATTCATACTTTTTTATTTTCCTAGCTTCCTTTAGAATTCTAGACTTTTTATTCCTCTAAACGAATTTGTTATTATTTTGTCTAGTCTTTGATCTCTGGATTGATACAATATTAAATGTGTAAATTTAAAAAAAAAGAAAAGAAAACCATATGGGGTCACAAATGCCAAACTGACTGAACAACATATTATCCAGTAACAAAGTATTGTCCATTTTTCTTTTTTAATTTCTCTAACATTTAACTTTTCATTTCTATTCATACTGCCACCATGACTTTTGAATTATAGTCTGAACTACAATCCTGTATCTAGTTCAGTATTCTCCTTGACATAAATTTGACATTCTTGAAACTTCTTCCCTTATTTTATTTTTTCCTATGAATCTGATTCCCATTTGATTCTATCACCTGTCTCCAACTGATTTTTCTTTTTTTTTTCAATACTCCCCTTCATAAATGTCCTGCTTTAACCAAATTGTTCTAATTACTGTCCAATGAACACAACTTATATGTTTTCAGTTTTATCTTTCAGTGTTCACATTGTGCCTTTCTACCTAAAAATATGAAAGAATTCCTTCCTCTGCCACCTAATCAAACTTTATATATTCTTCAAAACCCAACACAAATCCTTTTTAATGCCATCTTGGATTACCCAGTCCCAAAACAATATGTCCTTACTTTCAAATCTTTTAACATGAATTATTTTTGTCCCTTACATGACAAATCATTTTTGAACAGCATTCATAATTGTATTATTATGGATATGTCTGATATCTCCAACTGAATAGACCATTGTTTGTATTGTGGTGTGTTTTTCTTTTCTGGATATGAACAATAACATTTTAGAATTTCTTTGTTTCAGGATAAATAAAAACCTCATCTAATCCCTATGTTTTCTTTCCTTTGTCCTAGTTCTAAACTAAAATTAACTAAAAAATTAATAGAGCCTTACCTTTTTTAGACCCTGAAATCAGACACAGACACCTGATTAAAGAAGTATTAATTCTCTCCTCTGAAACACAACAAAGTGTACTAAAGACCTATGACTAACCAGTTGTAAATATGGCATAACCATATGTTAAATAAATTAAAATCATCCTTCAGAAATGTTTCAAGTTTATAATCCCCTGTAATCCATAGATTCATCTTTCTCCATGTACCAACTCAAGATTCTCCATACCTTAGATTGTAATAATATGGAAAATAAAGCCTTTTATTGAGTTGGATTAAATTAGTAATAAAGTTGTTTTTCTTCTAATGGCATTAAGATTGTCCTATGAACTAAGTATAAGAGCATGTTTATGACACATATTAATAATTTATATTTGTATGCAGCTTTATAATTTGTCATAGTCTTTTCATATATAGGATCTCATTTTGATTCTCATACTGAGTCTATAAAGAAGGCAAAATATGTGTGGTGGTTTTTTCCATTTTACAGATGAAGAAGCTAAGACTTGGACAATGTAAATGAAATGGGCAATGTTACACTTCTTTGTACAACTTGAAACTAGGTCTTTCTGAATCCAAATATATAATTCTTACCATTATTCTTTCTAAATTCACATGCTTTCTAAATTTCCATGGTCAAGCATTCTTAGTTTATGTACCTGTGCTTCAGGTACAAGCATAGACTGACTGAATACAATAACTAATACCTTCATTTCTTTTTGTCACTTGTACTAAATGGGGCCTTATTAGTCATTATTAAGGAAGTATCTTTTATTTTTGGGTGACATTCATCTTTTGAAATGCTAGCCTTAAAAATGTGGCAAATGGAGGGGAAAAGAGTCCCTAAATGTGTGAAATTTAAGCTTAATCCAGAAGAGTTCCTGCCAATGTTTTTTTTTCTATTATACAATTTTTAATTAAAAGGATGTGAGATAACAGTGAACAAAGTGTTTACAATGCAATACCCTACCATTTGCTTAGTACTTTCTGCTTTGCAGCTAGTATTTTCCATTTTGATGGAAATACATAGTACATAGACTAAAATCCAGCTCTGGGCATGAGCAGCTCTCTTTTCTGCTTTTATGAAAGATAGTGTAGGTGCTGAATAGTGAATGAATAATTTTTTTTCCAGAAAAAGGCCAGGGATATTGAACAATTAATTTAATATTAGAATATAAAAGAAAGGCATTCTCATAGACCTGGGAGGGACCCCAGAGGTTGTTTAGTTCAATTTCCTTCCTATAATAAGGCTCTATTTATGCATTACTTTAAGGTTTACAAATCTCTTTACATATATTTCCATTTGATTTTCATGAGGCTGGAAAGTACAAGATGAAAATATCCTTTCCCTAAGGGTATGCTGGAACCAGCTTGAACCAAACTTTGTTGTTAAATTTTCAGTGTGAGATTTTACACTTTAGAAATGAGCAAAAATTATAGAACAAAGTTTGATTCATTCTTTTGCTGTTTGTTCACACTTATGAAAACAATGGGGGAATATTAATAGCACAAATTTAATTTAAAAGTTTTCTATATTTTATTTTTCAATGTGTTTATTATTAAACATTTATCAGCCTACCACTGCCATAAACCCATTTTACAGATTAGAAAACCGAGAATCAGAAAGTTTAAAAGGATTGCCCTCAATTACAGTCACTTTGCTAATTTGGGCCAGAAGTGGGATTAACTTCCAATTCTTATGACATTAGGTTTAGTTAGTGCTCTTTCTTTTCCTCTCACTTTATGGCCATATATTTCTTAGGGTATCTCTTGAAACAATCCCTGATTTTTCTTCTTTAATGTTTCCCACTGCATTCACCTTAGAATAGTGCAGGATCACTAAGGCAAATGAGAAAATGATAATGAGTTTTCCAGTTTAGAATAGGGACAATCCATAAACTTCAAACACTTAATAATCCTTCCCCTTGAACCATCTTCTTTATATCACCTTGGTAATGATCTCTTTGTTTTTGTTTTGTTCTGTCTTCTACCTCTTGTCTGGACCCGGAATTAATCAATCCAACCTTTAGGTTGTTATTGTGTCAATGGATTTATTGACTTGTCCCTGTGCTCTATGGTCTAGAGTTTAGTCTTTTTTATACTTTTGCTGACCTTATACTGAGCTCATTATTACTCTTGATAGGCATTTCTTCCTCTCACTTGAGGATATTTAAAATCATACTGCTACTGATCACACTCTATGATTGTATATGCATTTCTGGGTTTTTCCCTGTTGATATGTCACAGAGAATCTTTTTTTGTTTCCCATGATGAGGTCTCAAGAGATATATATCACATTTTACTTCTTTTTAGCTACAATTATATAATTAATACAATTACAATAAAAATCAAGATAATGTAGTGTCCTGCAAATTAACAAAGAAAAGAAGATCAAGAAAAGAGTTATGACAATCCTCAAAGAGATCAAGAAGGTTGAGGATTAAGAAAAAGACAACATGTATGGTAATTAAGAGATCTTTGTTAGCTTTAGAAAGAGCAGTTTCAGTTGAATGATAAAATCCAAAGCCAGATTGTAGAGAGTTAAGAATAAGGGAGAGTAGAGACACCTAACTAACATAGTATTCTCAAAGACTTTAGCCACAAAAAAAGAGGCTTGATATGATAGCTAGCTAACAGAACTAAAGATGAAAAAAACACAAGAAAGGGAGAAAAACCAAGCAAACAAATATGAGTTTTCATTTTAGTTCATTATTTTTATTTTTTGAGGATGAGGAAGATATATGACAATATGTAGATAGTAGGGAAGTAGTCAGCAGGCTGGCAGATACTGAAGATGGATTGAGGAGTAATCTTGGAGAAAATAGGATTGATTAGGACTGCTTATGCATGCAGAAGAGTTTGCCTTGGCAATTAAACTACATCTGTGTAAGACTTCAAGACATAAGCAAATGAAAGGAAAAGAACTTTAGTATATCCTCACATTTTTGTATGTCCAAACATTTCTGAATAAGCAGCCAATCAAAAGGCTTATCATCATCATGCAGTAATCTGATAAGAAACAGTTGCAAGAATATTCCTTTATCCTCTTAAATCAGTCACAAGTTCCCACCATTATGCATTTTCAAAGGCAACATCATCAAACTCCAATTGTATTTCCAGGTCACAGAGTATATAGTGCCTGCTGCAAATATTGTTATCAGCATTCAGTAGTCCCTTATTACATAGAAATAAAATAAAGCCAAATAATAGAAAATATATTAGTTGTTGGTGGTTGTCCTATGCCAATATATTACATGTTAGAATCTTGTCTAAATTAATTTATAATTTTAGTGTAATACCCAACTACCAAGGCATTATTTTTAAGAACTCAAAAAATCAAAGAATAGAATCCATTGAGGAAAATGAAATCAAGAATCTCAAGGAAAATATTTTAAAAGGATAGAATAAGAAAATCTCAAAATATATTACAAAGCAGTTATCAAAATTATTTGATTTTGGTTAAAAAAAAAAACATAAATGAAGTATGAAAAGATCAGATACAATCTAACAAGTTAGCTAAGTGTCCTATAAACCTAAAGATTCTTGAGGTGAGTGTAGGGTCACTGAGTCATAGTTCATATTCAGTTTGGAAGAATTCAAGGAGATTCTTTTGTAGTAGCAAAAGACTTTATCACACCAAAATTGATGGAATAGTCTTTAAGAGAGTCTAGTAGAGTGTAGGAGAATTGGGAGAGTTTATATAGTGGAATTGGGATTTTCAGCTGTAGATAAGTCAAAATGTAATCTTTTTCAGGTAAGGTTCAAAGAAAGAAGTCAAGATGTGGCTTTCACAAAGAATGACAATTAAGGGCAGGTTTGGAGCAGAGATGTGTCTTTTACAAAAGACAGTTAAAAGCCCAGGATACCAAACAGGCAAGAAAACAAGATGGAGATTTTTGCTAAGTCCTGAATTTAGTAAGGTACTATCAACAGATAAGAGTTTATTGTTCTATATTCCTTAGCTAGATAAACAATTTGTCTTTTGGGGAAAGGAAATTCTGGGGACAAGGACTGGGGATCTGTTTTTAAGGTAAGGGTGAACCATTTAATTTAAAAAAAAAAACTTATGAGAAAGCCTAAAACTATTAAGCTACACAACTATATTACTATAGTATTATTCTATGTGGTATTATTTTATTATAGTATTATTATTTGAAAGAACTGTGGAAATTTTTGACTGCAAGTAGCTTTCATGTTATACCCTCTTAAAATTAATAGTATTTTATTTTTTTCAAATACATGTATGGATAATTTTCAACATTCATTTGGTAAAACTTTGTTTTTTTTCCCAAAATTTTCTCTCTCTATCCCTTATGTCATCCCACCATCATGATAGCAAACAATCTGATATAAGTTAAATATGTGCAATTCTTTTTTTAAAAAATTATAACTTTTTTATTTACAAAATATATGCATGGACAATTTTTCAGCATTGACAATTGCAAAACCTTTTGTTCCAATTTCCCCTCACTTCCCCCCATCCTCTGCCCCAGATGACAGGTTGACCAATACATGTCAAATATGTTAAAGTAAAAATTAAATATAATATATGTATACTTGTCCAAACAATCATTTTGTTGTACAAAAAGAATCAGACTTTGAAATCGTGTACAATTAGCCTGTGAAGGAAATCAAAACTGCAGGTGGACAAAAATAGAGGGATTGGGAATTCTATGTAGTGGTTCATAGTCATGTTCCAGAGTTCTTTTGCTGGGTGTAGCTGGTTCAATTCATTACTACTCTATTGGAACTGATTTGGTTCATCTCATTGTTGAAGATAGCCACATCCATCAGAATTGATCATCATATAGTATTGTTGTTGAAGTATATAATGATCTCCTGGTCCTACTCATTTCACTCAGCATCAGTTCATGTAAGTCTCTCCAGGCCTTTCTGAAATCATCCTGTTGGCCATTTCTTACAGAAAAATAATATTCCATAATATTCATATACCACAATTTATTCAGCCATTCTCCAATTGATGGACATTCACTCTATTTCCAGTTTCTGGCCACTACAAAGAGGGCCGCCACAAATATTCTTGTACATACAGGTCCCTTGCTCTTCATTAAAATCTCTTTGGGATATAAGCCCAGTAGTAACACTGCTGAATCAAAGAGTATGCACAGTTTGATAAGTTTTTGAGCATAGTTCCAAATTGCTCTCCAGAATGGCTGATGTGTTCACAATTCCACCAACAATGTATCAGTGTCCCAGTTTTCCCACATCCCCTTGAACATTCCACATTATCTTTCCTTGTCATTCTAGCCAATCTGACAGGTGTGTAGTAGTATTTCAGAGTTGTCTCTGATTAATACTGACTTGGAGCATCTTTTCATATGGCTAGAAATAGTTTCAATTTCTTCATCTGAGAATGGTCATGAACCTATTTTGACCTTATCTTGGTGTACGGTGTTAAGTGTGGGTCAATTGTGCAATTCTTTTAAATATATTTTCTTATTTAGCATGTGCAAAAAATAGAACTAAAGGGAAAAAACACAAAAGGGGGAGGGACAAGCAAACAAACATCAAGGTTAAATGCTAGCTATGACTGTTCCAATCTGCATTTGGAGAGAGATCTTGTAATGTTGGAGAAACTGAAGCAAGATAGAGATTAGAGAGTTTTTAATATTTCATTTGGGTTTCTGAGAGCGAGAAATATTCTGGGACCAAAAGAATCCATTTTGTCTCAAAGAATCTAGCAGCAAATGTGAGTTTCCCATGAAATACATACATACATATATATATATATATATGGCTCTAAGTTCAGGCAGACCAATAAAAGTGGGGGAAAAGTGGAATCCAAACTCTGGTGAGTGGGAATCTTTAAGAAGGGACCATCAATGCAGTCTGACAGGTTAGGAGTAAGAGTACAAGGTCTTGATAATGTAGGAGGAGTGATGAGCTGCCTCTTATCTTGAGTTTAGACATTTACAATTTATAACCTTTGAATAGCTAGCTCTAAGTTATATCATTCCTAATGATCAGGGGATGGGGGTGGGGGTGCAACCAGGGGGATTATGGCAGAACAATTTAGGGAAACTGAGGCAGGACAATTTAGGGAAACTGAGGCAAATATAATTTAGAGAGAACTGTGGCACAACAGTCTTGGTAATTTTAATAAACAGACCAGATAGTGAAACATACTTCCCTCCTCTGGTAAAAGAGGCAGGAGGCTAGAGCAATAACCTGAGCAAACTAATTCCAGGCAATCTAAGTGCTTATCAAGACTCAGGAAGAAGTGGAGGCAGTTGATCCTATGGGAAGAACAGCAGCCAGAGGACCCAGGATCTACGCAGACTCATCTGTTATTCAGAATGTCATATACATAGTTAGACAAAACACCCACACAAGTTGTTTATTAAGAGTTTGTTATATCTGAGGAGAGGCCCATCAATTGCAGAATGGCTGAATAAATTGTGGTATGTGAATATTATGGAATATTATTGTTTGGTAAGAAATGACAAACAGGATGATTTCAGAAGGCCTGGAGAGACTTACATGAACTGATGCTGAGTGAAATGAGCAAGACCAGGAGATCATTATATACTTCAACAACAATTCTATATAATGATCAACTCTAGTGGACGTGGCCATCTTCAACAATGAGATGAACCAAATCAATTCTAGTGGAGAAGTAATGAACTGAACCAGTTACACACAGTGAAAGAACTCTGGGAGATGACTAAGAACCATTACATTGAATTCCCAATCCCTCTATTGTTGTCTGCCTGCATTTTTTGATTTCCTTCACAGGCTAATTGTACAATATTTCAGAGTCCGATTCTTTTTGTACAGCAAAATAATGTTTTGGAAATGTATACTTATTTTGTACTTAATTTATACTTTAATATATTTAACATATATTGGTCATCCTGCCATCTAAGGGAGGGGGTAGGGGGAAGGAGGGGAAAAATTGGAACAAAAGGTTGGCAATTATCAATGCTATAAAATTACCCATGCATATAATTTGTAAATAAAAAGCTATTAAAATTTTAAAAAAGAAATCCATGTTTATTAGACTTAGAATAAAAGTAATCTTCACATATTAAAAAAAAAAGTTTGTCCAAAAATTACAATGTTACAAAACATTTTTGAAGACCTTGATATAGCTAAGAATTTCTTCACTTCAAAAATTATAATGAAAATCACCTCTAGTTTCATTGCAATGCTGAAATAAAGATATTTCTTTGTTGATATGAGTCTTGTTCTTAAAGGTTACAGAAACATCATGTTATATGGCATGTTACATGTTGCAAAGTAATTTGGGCACATTGTATGAATGTTAATAAGTTGTGGAAAGATCACACTGACACAAACAACTATTTCTGCAGTTAGGAGTATGTGTGACTTCCTCTTCTAAGATCCTCTCCTTCCTCCACAACCAGAAGGATAAAGTCACAGGATCATAAATGAATGAAAAGATGAAAAGAACCTTCAGAAGCCAATCGATCCAGCCCCCTCATTTTAATAAATGAAGAAACAAAGATACAAAGTGGTTTAGAGGCTTGTGCAAGATTATACAATAAGTAATGAGGAAGCATTTGAATCCAGATTTTTTCTTATTCCAAGTTCAGTACTTAATAACCCTACATCTTGTATCTCAGAGAATCAATAAGAAAACATGACATAATTCAAAAGCAGTTTTCTGTAAAAACCTGGATTCAATCTCTGACTTTTTAACTTGTTAGTTGTATAATCTTGAACAAATCACTAACCCTATATGAAACCAAAAAACTCCAAAAGATTAGAAATTACATGGAAATTTGTCTGAGTTTCAGCTTTCTTCATCTGTCATATTGAAATCATAATTATTTATAGAATTATTATGAGGAAAATAATTTGCAAAACTGAATATGTTCTTTGGACCCAAGTTTTAAATTGTTTGAGCATTCCTTGTTTTATTCATCTATTCCTATAATAACAAATAATCCATGAGCAAGATGAAATAGTGGTAAAAGGGATTCCATTATGCAGGGCATCTGCTGAAGAGTTTATTCTTTTTTATTATAGTTTTTTATTTACAAGATGTATGCATGGGTAAATTTTCAGCACTGACCCTTGCAAAACCTTCTGTTCCAACTTTTTCCCTCCTTCCCCTCACCCCCTTCCCCAGATAGTATGTAGACCAATACATAGTAAATATGTTAAAGTATATATTAAATACTATATATGTATACATATCCATATGGTTATTTTGCTGCACAAGAAAAATCGGACTTTGAAATATTGTAAAATTGATCTGAGAAGGAAATTAAAAATGTAAGTGGACAAAAACAGGGATTGGAAATGCTATGTAGTGGTTCACACTCATTTCCCAGAGTTCTTTCTCTGGGTGTAGCTGGTTCTATTCATTATTAACAAATGGGACTGATATGGTTCATCTCATTGTTGAAAAGAGCCACATCCATCAGAATTGATCATCATATAGTGCTGTTGTTAAAGGATATAATGATCTCCTGATTCTGCTCATTTCACTCAGCATCAGTTCATGTAAGTCTCTTCACCCCTTTCTGAAATCTTCCTGGTAGTTTTATGAGGTCTATGGACTCCTTTTCACACACACACACACACACACACACACACACACACACACACATCAAATCAAATTAATAGGAAATATAAAAGAATCCAGTTTTACCAAAATATAGTTATCACACTATTTAAAAATATAAGTTAATCATCAACCAATGAAGAATTCTTGATCTAGTCCAATTCTCTCCATTTAGGGAGCAGAAATCTTAAAAAAAAAAATTAAATTGATTGGTACATGGTCACACAAGTTGTACTCAGAGCTAGAGGCAAGATTTAGACCCAGATTCTTAAATTCCCAATGGAACTCTTTTTGCTGTTGTTTTGTTTTGTTTTAAATGATGAAGATGGAATGCATCTGTCTCCCCTTGGCTCTGAGAGCTTGAGCTCCCATCTCCAGTCTACTTGTCTTCTCTGGCTCTGAATCTGGCTGAGGCTCCAGCTTATAGTCTCTCTTATAATTACATTATCATAGGTGTGAATCTTGTAGAACTATATGAAGTACTAAGTACATGTATTGAACTGGAGAACTATTAAGCACCATGCTAAACCTAGATAATCACTGTCTTTATTAATTCCACTGACTTAACACCTCGTAAGAATCCTTGTTTCAGAGTTCTGGCCCACAACAGATTACTCCTAAAAACTGAGAGAGTATAAGTGTAATTGGTAGCATTGAGGCAATAGGGAGAAAGAGTCATTGCTAGGTCCTTGAAAGAGTTTGAAAGTAACTCCATGGACTCTTCCGGCCAAGATGGCGGAGAGGAGGCACACAACTGTGTAACCTCCACATTTTTCTCTCACTATCCATTTCATTTCATGCCTCTGAATTAATGCTCGACTGAAAAAAAAAAAAAAAACATACAATTAGTTACCAAGAGAAACCATCCTTGAGACTCATCAAGAAAGGTCTGTTTTTGCACGAGGGCGGGGATGGTTATTAGATCAGGAAGCAGGCTGCAGGCAGCAGAGACAGCGAGAGCACGGAAGGCGGCTCAGAGCCCAGCAGAGCGGAGAAGGGGTGGAGCGTGATCGCAGCAGTCTCTGCGGGGAGAGCTTTACTACAGGATTAGATACTTTACTCCGGCAGCAAGTCAGCAGCCCAGCAGAGAAGCTAAAAACACCAAGGGTGAAGAATACAACCCTAAACAGCTGGAGTCTCTTGGACCTGGCCACCCCTCCCCCACAGTGTCTCAGCACGCTCTCGGATCTCAGAGAGCAGGCGCAGCACAGTAGGGCCAGTGCCTCATGGCTACCCTGCCCCTCCCCCAAGGAAAGCAGTCTCCATTCAAGGGTTTTTTTTTTTTTTTCTTGTTTCTTGGCTAGTTTGTCTTTGATTATTAGACAGAATGAGCAAGAAACTGAAAAAGACTTTAACCCTTGACAGCTTCTATACAGATAAAGAGCAGATTCCAAATCCTGAGGAGACTAAAAACAAACAGTCCCCAGCTGAATCCCCAAAGGAGGAGATCATAGTTCCTCAATACAGATGAATCTCATGGAGGAAATTAAAAAGGCTCTCACAAGAGAACTAGAAGAAAAATGGGAAAAAGAGAGGGAGGCTTGGCAAAAGAGCCTGGAGAAGTCAGTTAAAGAGAGAGTGGATAAATCAAATCCTTGAAAAATAGGATTGGTGAACTGGAAAACAAAATTGGCAAAATGGAAAAAAATTCCACAGAACAAAAGAACTCAATTGGACAATTAGAAAAAGATCTTTAAAAAGTGAGTGAAGAAAATACTTCACTGAAAATCAGGGTCGAACAAATGGAATTGAATGACTCGAGGAGACAAGAAGAATCAGTCAAGCACATCCAAAAAAATCAAACAATGGAAAAGAATGTGAAATACCTTCTGGGGAAGACAACAGACCTGGAAAACAGATCCAGGAGAGACAATCTGAGAATCATTGGACTTCCAGAAAAACATGATGAAAAAAAGAGCCTGGACACTATTTTCCAGGAAATTATCAAAGAGAACTGCCCAGAAGTCATAGAAACAGAGGGTAAAATAGACATTGAAAGAATTCATCGATCCCCTACTGAAAGGGATCCTAAAATCAAAACACCAAGAAATATAATGGCCAAATGCCAAAACCCTCAGATGAAGGAAAAAATACTGCAAGCAGCTAGAAAAACCCAATTCAAGTATCGAGGAGCCACAATAAGGATCACCCAGGATCTGGCAGCATCCACATTAAAGAATTGAAGGGCCTGGAATATGATATTCTGAAAGGCTAAGGAACTTGGGATGCAACCAAAAATAACTTACCCAGCAAGAATGAGCATCTTTTTCCAGGGAAGAAGATGGACATTCAACGAAGTAAGCGAATTTCACCTATTTTTGATGAAAAAGCCAGAACTTAACAAAAAATTTGATCTACAAGTACAGAACTCAAGAGAAATCTAAAAAGGTAAAGATTAATCTTGAGAACTATATTTCGGCTATAAAGATGTATAAAGAATACAGATATACCTTGTTCTAGAAACTAGATGTAGAAAGGACATTGTACCAGAAAAAGGGGAAAGTGGGGGTACTACATTTCATGAAGAGGCAAAGAAAACCTATTATATCTGAGAGAAAGAATGGAGAGGGATGAATATACTGAGTATTTTACTGCATTCAGAATTGGCTTTAAGAGAAAAATTTTAGACATATTCAATCTATGGTGAAACTTCTCCCACTTCATTGAAAAGTGAGAAGGGAAAAGTGAAAAGGGAAGGAATAAGCTAAGTGGAAGGGAATACGGTAACTGGGAGGGAAAGGGGTAAGATACGGGGAGGAACTCTACGGGGGAGGGAGGGGTACTAAACAAGGGAGGGCTGTGAGAAGCAAGTGGTGCTCACAAGGTTAATACTGGGAAGGGGGGTAAGGGAGTAAGAAGGGAGAAAAGCACAAACCGGGGTTAACAAGATGGCAAGTAATACAGAATTGGTCATTTTAACCATAAATATGAACAGGGTAAACTCCTCCACAAAAAGGAAGCGGTTAGCAGAATGGATTAAAAGCCAGAATCCTACAATATGTTGTTTACAGGAAACACACCTGAAGCGGGGAGATACATGCAGGTTAAAGGTAAAAGGTTGGAGCAAAATCTACTATGCTTCAGCTGAAGTCAAAAAAGCAGGGGTAGCCATCCTGATCTCAGATCAAGCTAAAGCAAAAATTGATCTAATCAAAAGAGATAAGGAAGGGCACTATATCTTGCTAAAGGGTAGAATGAATAATGAAGCAGTATCTATATTAAACATATATGCACCAAGTGATGTAGCATCAAATTCTTAAAAGAGAAATTAAGAGAGCTGCAAGAAGAAATAGACAGTAAAACTATTATAGTGGGAGAGCTCAACCTTGCACTCTCAGAATTAGATAAATCAAACCACAAAATAAATAAGAAAGAAGTCAAAGAGATAAATAGAATACTAGAAAAATTAGATATGATAGATCTCTGGAGAAAATGTAATGGGGACAGAAAGCAATACACCTTCTTTTCAGCAGTTCATGGAACTTATACAAAAATTGACCATATATTAGGACATAAAAACCTCAAACTCAAATGCAGTAAGGCAGAAATAGTGAATGCATCCTTTTCAGACCACGATGCATTGAAAATTACATTCAATAAAAAGCCAGGGGAAAGTAGACCAAAAAATAATTGAAAACTAAATAATCTCATACTAAAGAATGATTGGGTGAAACAGCAAATTATAGACATAATTAATAACTTCATCCAAGAAAACGATAATAATGAGACATCATACCAAAATATATGGGATGCAGCCAAAGCGGTCATAAGGGGAAATCTCATATCTCTAGAGGCCTATCTCTATTCTCTAGAGAAAGAGAAGGTCAGGACTTCCGGTTAAGATGGCGGAGAGGAGGCTCACAGTTGCATAAGCTCCGCGCTTTCTCTCACTATCCACTTCATTACAAGCCTCTGAATCAATGCTTGACTGAAAAAAAACCCACAAATAGTTACCAAGAGAAGCCATCCTTGAGATCCGCCAAGAAAGGTCTGTCTTTACTGGAGGGCTGGGGCGGTTTTAGATCGGGCGCAGGCGGCGGGCAGCGGCAGTGAGAGCACGGGAGCAGAGCTGAGAGGGGGTGGGGAGTGATCGTAGCCGTCTCTGCGGGGAGAGCTTCGCTACAGGTTTGGAACCTGCAGCAAGTCAACAGCCCAGCAGAGAAGCTAAAAACACCGGGGCTGAAGAACACAACCGCAAACAGCTGGAGTCTCTCAGGACCTGGCCGCCCCCCCCTTCCCCCCCTTAGTGACTCAGCACGCTCTGGGATCTCAGAGCGCAGGCGCAGCACAGTCCTGCTAGTGCCTCACTGCTGCCCCCTGCAGTCTGTAGAGGAAGCTCGATAACACACCCAGCCCCCCCCCAAAGAAAGACTCCAGTTTTTTCTGTTTTTCTTTGGTAGTTTGTCTCTGATTAATAGACAGAATGAGCAAGAAGCTGAAGAGGACTTTAACCCTTGACAGCTTCTACACAGATAGAGAGCAGACTCTAAATCCTGAGGAGACTAAAAACAGGCAGTCCCCAGGTGAATCCCCAAAGGAGGAGATTGTCTGTTCCTCAGCACAGATGAACCTCATAGAAGTGATTAAAAAGGCTCTCACAAGGGAGCTAGAAGAAAAATGGGGAAAGCAGAGTGAGGCTTGGCAAAAGGAGAAGGAAGCTTGGGAAAAGGAGAGGGAGGCTTGGCAAAAGAGCCTGGAAAAAGTTAAAGAGAGAGTGGATAAAGAAGTAAAATCCTTGAAAAATAGGATTGGTGAACTGGAAAACAAAATTGGCGAAATGGAAAAAAATTCCACAGAACAAAAGAACTCAATTGGACAATTAGAGAAAGATTTTAAAAAAGTGAGTGAAGAGAATACTTCACTGAAAATCAGAATTGAACAAGTGGAATTGAATGACTCGAGGAGACAAGAAGAATCAGTCAAACAAATCCAAAAAAATCAAACAATGGAGAAAAATGTGAAATACCTTCTGGGGAAGACAACAGACCTGGAAAACAGATCCAGGAGAGACAATCTGAGAATCATTGGACTCCCAGAAAAACATGATGAAAAAAAGAGCCTGGACACTGTCTTCCAGGAAATTATCAAAGAGAACTGCCCAGAAGTCATAGGAACAGAGGAAAAAATAAACATTGAAAGGATTCATCGATCACCCACTGAAAGGGATCCTAAAATCAAAACACCAAGGAATATAGTGGCCAAATGCCAGAACCCTCAGATGAAAGAAAAAATATTGCAAGCGGCTAGAAAAACCCAATTCAAGTATCAAGGAGCCACAATAAGGATCACCCAGGATCTGGCAGCATCCACATTAAAAGATCGAAGGGCCTGGAATATGATATTCCGAAAGGCTAAGGAACTTGGTATGCAACCAAAAATAACTTACCCAGCGAGAATGAGCATCTTTTTCCAGGGAAGAAGATGGACATTCAACGAAGTAAGCGAATTTCATCTATTTCTGATGAAAAAACCAGAACTTAACAAAAAGTTTGATCTACAAATATAGAACTCAAGAGAAATCTAAAAAGGTAAAGATTAATCTTGGGAACTATATTTTGACTATATAGATGTATAAAGAATACATGTATACCTTGTTCTAGAAATTGATGTGGAAAGGACATTGTACCAGAAAAAGGGTAAAGTGGGGGTAGTACATCTCATGAAGAGGCATAGGAAACCTATTATATCTGAGAGAAAGAATGGAGGGGGATGAATATAGTGGGTATCTTACTGCCTTCAGAATTGGCTTTAAGTGAAAAATCTTAAGACATATTCAATCTATGGTGAAACTTCTCCCATCTCATTGAAAAGTGAGAAGGGAAAAGTGGAAAGGGAAGGAATAAGCTAAGCGGAAGGGAATACGGGAACTGGGAGGGAAAGGGGTAAGATAGGGGGAGGAACTCTAAGGCGGGGGGAGGGACACTAAAAAGGGAGGGCTGTGAGAAGCAAGGGGTGCTCACAAGCTTAATACTTGGAAGGGGGGAAAGGGAAAAGAAGGGAGGAAAGCATAAACCGGGTTAACAAGATGGCAAGTAATACAGAATTGGTCATTCTAACCATAAACGTGAACGGGGTAAACTCCCCCATAAAGAGGAAGCGGTTAGCAGAATGGATTAAAAGCCAGAATCCTACAATATGTTGTTTACAGGAAACACACCTGAAGCAGGGAGATACATGCAGGTTAAAGGTAAAAGGTTGGAGCAAAATCTACTATGCTTCAGGTGAAGTCAAAAAAGCAGGGGTAGCCATCCTGATCTCAGATCAAGCTAAAGCAAAAATTGACCTAATTAAAAGAGATAAGGAAGGACACTATATCTTGCTAAAGGGTAGCATGGATAATGAAGCACTATCTATATTAAACATATATGCACCAAGTGGGGTAGCATCTAAATTCTTAAAAGAGAAACTAAGAGAGCTGCAAGAAGAAATAGACAGTAAAACTATAATAGTGGGAGATCTTAACCTTGCACTCTCAGAATTAGATAAATCAAACCAGAAAATAAATAAGAAAGAAGTCAAAGAGGTAAACAGAATACTAGAAAATCTAGATATGATAGATCTCTGGAGAAAATGTAATGGAGACAGAAAGGAATACACTTTCTTTTCAGCAGTTCATGGAACCTATACAAAAATTGACCATATATTAGGACATAAAAACCTCAAACTCAAATGTAGTAAGGCAGAAATAGTAAATGCATCCTTTTCAGACCACGATGCAATGAAAATTACATTCAACAAAAAAGCAGGGGGAAGTAGACCAAAAAATAATTGGAAACTAAATAATCTCATACTAAAGAATGATTGGGTAAAACAGCAAATCATAGACATAATTAATAACTTCACCCAAGAAAACGATAATAATGAGACATCATACCAAAATGTATGGGATGCAGCCAAAGCGGTAATAAGGGGAAATTTCATATCCCTAGAGGCCTATTTGTATAAAATAGAGAAAGAGAAGGTCAATGAATTGGGTTTGCAATTAAAAATGCTAGAAAAGGAACAAATTAAAAACCCCCAGTCAAACACTAAACTTGAAATTCTAAAAGTAAAAGGTGAGATCAATAAAATTGAAAGTAAAAAAACTATTGAATTGATTAATAAAACTAAGAGTTGGTTCTATGAAAAAACCAACAAAATAGACAAACCCTTAGCAAATCTGATTAAAAAAAGGAAAGAGGAAAATCAAATTGTTAGTCTTAAAAATGAAAAGGGAGAACTCACCACTAACGAAGAGGAAATTAGAGCAATAATTAGGAGTTACTTTGCCCAACTTTATGCCAATAAATTCGACAACTTAAATGAAATAGAAAAATACCTCCAAAAATACAGCTTGCCCAAACTAACAGAGGAAGAAGTAAATATCCTAAACAGTCCCATCTCAGAAAAAGAAATAGAACAAACTATCAATCAACTCCCTAAGAAAAAATCCCCAGGACCAGATGGATTTACATGTGAATTCTACCAAACATTTAAAGAACAATTAACTCCAATGTTATATAAACTATTTGAAAAAATAGGGATTGAAGGAGTCCTACCAAACTCCTTTTATGACACAGATATGGTACTGATACCTAAACCAGGTAGGCTGAAAACAGAGAAAGAAAATTATAGACCAATCTCCCTAATGAATATTGATGCTAAAATCTTAAATAAAATATTATCAAAAAGATTACAGAAAATCATCCCCAGGATAATACACTATGACCAAGTAGGATTTATACCAGGAATGCAGGGCTGGTTCAATATTAGGAAAACTATTAGCATAATTGACTATATCAATAACCAAACAAACAAAAACCACATGATCATCTCAATAGATGCAGAAAAAGCATTTGATAAAATCCAACACCCATTCCTAATAAAAACACTTGAGAGCATAGGAATAAATGGACTTTTCCTTAAAATAGTCAGGAGCATATATTTAAAACCATCAGTAAGCATCATATGCAATGGGGAAAAACTGGAACCTTTCCCAGTAAGATCTGGAGTGAAGCAAGGTTGCCCACTATCACCATTATTATTTAATATCGTATTAGAAACACTAGCCTCGGCAATAAGAGTCGAGAAAGATATAAAAGGAATTAGAGTAGGCAATGAGGAAACCAAACTATCACTCTTTGCAGATGATATGATGGTATACCTAGAGAACCCCAGAGATTCTACCAAAAAGCTATTGGAAATAATTCATAATTTTAGCAAAGTAGCTGGCTACAAAATAAATCCCCATAAATCCTCAGCATTTTTATACATCACCAACAAAACCCAACAGCAAGAGATACAAAGAGAAATTCCATTCAGAATAACTGTTGATACCATAAAATATTTGGGAATCTATCTACCAAAGGAAAGTCAGGAATTATATGAGCAAAATTATAAAAAAGTCTCCACACAAATAAAGTCAGACTTAAATAATTGGAAAAATATTAAGTGCTCTTGGATCGGCCGAGCGAACATAATAAAGATGACAATACTCCCTAAACTAATCTATTTATTTAGTGCTATACCAATCAGACTTCCAAGAAAATATTTTATTGATCTAGAAAAAATAACAACAAAATTCATATGGAACAATAAAAAGTCGAGAATCTCAAGGGAATTAATGAAAAAAAAATCAAATGAAGGTGGCCTAGCTGTACCTGATCTAAAATTATATTATAAAGCAGCAGTCACCAAAACCATTTGGTATTGGCTAAGAAATAGATTAGTGGATCAGTGGAAAAGGCTAGGCTCACAAGACAGAATAGTCAATTATAGCAATCTAGTGTTTGACAAACCCAAAGCCCCTAACTTCTGGGAAAAGAATTCATTATTTGATAAAAACTGCTGGGATAATTGGAAATTAGTATGGCAGAAATTAGGCATGGACCCACACTTAACACCATATACCAAGATAAGATCAAAATGGGTCTATGACCTAGGCATAAAGAACGAGATTATAAATAAATTAGAGGAACATAGAATAGTTTATCTCTCAGACTTGTGGAGGAGAAAGAAATTTGTGACCAAAGATGAACTAGAGACCATTACTGATCACAGAATAGAAAATTTCGATTACATCAAATTAAAAAGCCTTTGTACAAATAAAACTAATGCAAACAAGATTAGAAGGGAAGCAACAAACTGGAAAACATTTTCACAGTTAAAGGTTCTGATAAAGGCCTCATTTCCAAAATATATAGAGAACTGACTCAAATTTATAAGAAATCAAGCCATTCTCCAATTGATAAATGGTCAAAGGATATGAACAGACAATTTTCAGAGGATGAGATTGAAACTATTACCACTCATATGAAAGAGTGTTCCAAATCATTATTGATCAGAGAAATGCAAATTAAGACAACTCTGAGATACCACTACACACCTGTCAGATTGGCTAAGATGACAGGAAAAAATAATGATGAATGTTGGAGGGGATGCGGGAAAACTGGGACACTAATGCATTGTTGGTGGAGTTGTGAACGAATCCAACCATTCTGGAGAGCAATCTGGAATTATGCCCAAAAAATTATCAAAATGTGCATATCCTTTGATCCAGCAGTGTTTCTATTGGGCTTATATCCCAAAGAAATACTAAAGAAGGGAAAGGGACCTGTATGTGCCAAAATGTTTGTAGCAGCCCTGTTTGTAGTGGCTAGAAACTGGAAAATGAATGGATGCCCATCAATTGGAGAATGGCTGGGTAAATTGTGGTATATGAATGTTATGGAATATTATTGTTCTGTAAGAAATGACCAGCAGGATGAATACAGAGAGGCTTGGAGAGACCTACATGAACTGATGCTACGTGAAATGAGCAGAACCAGGAGATCATTATACACTTCGACAACGATATTGTATGAGGACATATTTTGATGGAAGTGGATTTCTTTGACAAAGAGACCTGAGTTTCAATTGATAAATGACGGACAAAAGCAGCTACACCCAAAGAAAGAACACTGGGAAACGAATGTGAACTATCTGCATTTTTGTTTTTCTTCCCGGATTATTTATACCTTCTGAATCCAATTCTCCCTACGCAACAAGAGAACTGTTCGGTTCTGCAAACATATATTGTATCTAGGATATACTGCAACATATACAACATATAAAGGACTGCTTGCCATCTAGGGGAGGGGGTGGAGGGAGGGAGGGGAAAAAAAAATCGGAACAGAAATGAGTGTCAATATAATGTAATTATTAAATAAAAAATTTAAAAAAAAAAAAAAAAAAAAAAAAAAAAAAAAGAAAGAGAAGGTCAATAAATTGGGCTTGCAACTAAAAATGCTAGAAAAGGAACAAATTAAAAACCCCCAGTCAAACACTAAACTTGAAATTCTAAAAATAAAAGGAGAGATCAATAAAATTGAACGTAAAAAAACTATTGAATTAATTAATAAAACTAAGAGTTGGTTCTATGAAAAAACCAACAAAATAGACAAACCCTTAGGAAATCTGATTAAAAAAAGGAAAGAGGAAAATCAAATTGTTAGTCTTAAAAATGAAAAGGGAGAACTCACCACTAAGGAAGAGGAAATTAGAGCAATAATTAGGAGCTACTTTGCCCAACTTTACGCCGATAAATTCAACAACTTAAATGAAATAGAAGAATACCTCCAAAAATATAGCTTGCCTAAACTAACAGAGGAGGAAGTAAATATCCTAAACACTCCCATCTCAGAAAAAGAAATAGAACATACTATCAAACAACTCCCTAAGAAAAAATCCCCAGGACCACATGGATTTACATCTGAATTCTATCAAACATTTAAAGATCAATTAACTCCAATGCTAAATAAACTATTTGAAACAGTAGGGATTGAAGGAGTCCTACCAAACTCCTTTTATGACACAGACATGGTACTGATACCTAAACCAGGTAGGCTGAAAACAGAGAAAGAAAATTATAGACCAATCTCCCTAATGAATATTGATGCTAAAATCTTAAATAAAATATTAGCAAAAAGACTACAGAAAATCATCCCCAGGATAATACACTATGACCAAGTAGGATTTATACCAGGAATGCAGGACTGGTTCAATATTAGGAAAACTATTAACATAATTGACTATATCAATAACCAAACAAACAAAAACCATATGATCATCTCAATAGATGCAGAAAAAGCATTTGATAAAATCCAACAGCCATTCCTAATAAAAACACTTGAGAGCATAGGAATAAAAGGACTTTTCCTTAAAATAGTCAGGAGCATATAATTAAAACCTTCAGTAAGCATCATATGCAATGGGAAAAAACTGTTACCTTTCCTAGTAAGATCTGGAGTGAAGCAAGGTTGCCCACTATCACCATTATTATTCAATATTGTATTAGAAACACTAGCCTCTGCCATAAGAGTTGAGAAAGAGATTAAAGGAATTAGAGTAGGCAATGAGGAAACCAAACTATTACTCTTTGCAGATGATATGATGGTATACCTAGAAAACCCCAGAGATTCTACTAAAAAGCTATTAGAAATAATTCATAATTTTAGCAAAGTAGCAGGATACAAAATAAATCCCCATAAATCCTCAGCATTCTTATACACCACCAACAAAATCCAAGAGCAAGAGATACAAAGAGAAATTCCATTCAAAATAACTGTTGATAGCATAAAATATTTGGGAATCTACCTACCAAAGGAAAGTCAGGAATTATTTGAGCAAAATTACAAAAAAGTCTCCACACAAATAAAGTCAGACTTAAATAATTGGAAAAATATTAAGTGCTCTTGGATCGGCCGAGCGAATATAATAAAGATGACAATACTCCCTAAACTAATCTATTTATTTAGTGCTATACCAATCAAACTTCCAAGAAAATATTTTAATGATCTAGAAAAAACAACAACAAAATTCATATGGAACAATAAAAAGTCGAAAATCTCAAGGGAATTAATGAAAAAAAAATCAAATGAAGGTGGTCTAGCTGTACCTGATCTAAAATTATATTATAAAGCAGCAGTCACCAAAACCATTTGGTATTGGCTAAGAAATAGATTACTTGATCAGTGGAAAAGGTTAGGTTCACAAGACAGAATAGTCAACTATAGCAATCTAGTATTTGACAAATCCAAAGATTCTAACTTTTGGGATAAGATTTCATTATTTGATAAAAACTGCTGGGATAACTGGAAATTAGTATGGCAGAAATTAGGCAAGGACCCACACTTAGCACCGTACACCAAGATAAGATCAAAATGGGTCCATGACCTAGGCATAATGAACGAGAACATAAATAAATTAGAGGAACATAGGATAGTTTATCTCTCAGACTTGTGGAGGAGAAAGAAATTTGTGACCAAAGATGAACTAGAGACCATTACTGATCACAAAATAGAAAATTTTGATTATATCAAATTAAAAAGCCTTTGTACAAACAGAACGAATGCAAACAAGATTAGTAGGGAAGCAACAAACTGGGAAAACATCTTTACAATTAAAGGTTCTGATAAAGGCCTCATTTCCAAAATATATAGAGAACTGACTCAAATTTATAAAAAATCAAGCCATTCTCCAATTGATAAATGGTCAAAGGATATGAACAGACAATTTTCAGATGATGAAATTGAAACTATTACCACTCACATGAAAGAGTGTTCCAAATCACTATTGATCAGAGAAATGCAAATTAAGACAACTCTGAGATAGCACTACACACCTGTCAGATTGGCTAAGATGACAGGAAAAAATAATGATGAATGTTGAAGGGGATGCGGGAAAACGGAGACACTGATGCATTGTTGGTGGAGTTGTGAACGAATCCAACCATTCTGGAGAGCAATCTGGAATTATGCCCAAAAAGTTATCAAACTGTGCATACCCCTTGATCCAGCAGTGTTTCTATTAGGCTTATACCCCAAAGAGATACTAAAAAAGGGAAAGGGACCTGTATGTGCCAAAATGTTTGTGGCAGCCCTGTTTGTAGTGGCTAGAAACTGGAAAATGAATGGATGCCCATCAATTGGAGAATGGCTGGGTAAATTGTGGTATATGAATGTTATGGAATATTATTGCTCTGTAAGGAATGACCAGCAGGATGAATACAGAGAGGCTTGGAGAGACTTACATGGACTGATGCTAAGTGAGATGAGCAGAACCAGGAGATCATTATACACTTCGACAACGATATTGTATGAGGATGTATTCTGATGGAAGTGGATTTCTATGACAAAGAGACCTAACTGAGGTTCAATGGATAAATGATGGACAGAAACAGCTACACCCAAAGAAGGAACACTGGGAAACAAATGTGAACTATTTGCATTTTTGATTTTCTTCCCGAGTTATTTTTACCTTCTGAATCTAATTCTCCCTGTGCATCAGGAGAACTGTTTGGTTCTGCAAATATGTATTGTATCTAGCATATACTGCAACATATTTAACATATATAGGACTGCTTGCCATCTTGGGGGGAGGGGGTGGAGGGAGGGAGGGGAAAAAACGAAACATAAGTGAGTGCAAGGGATAATGTTGTAAAAAATTACCCTGGCATGGATTCTGTCAATACAAAGTTATTATTAAATAAAATAAAATTTAAATTAAAAAAAATAAAATCTAAAAAAATAATAAAAATAAAAATAAAAAATAAAATAAAATAAAATAAAAAGAAAGTAATTCATGGCAGTATTCCTTCTTATGGAATCCAGACATGACAATATGAGAGCAGCTTAGAAAGAGTGAATGTAAACATTATTTGTAGATATGCTATATCAGATGTTAAAACATATTAAGATGTGCATCAATATAGCTTCTGTTTTTATAGTACAGGGGATTTCAGATAAAAAGTGGCAGCACTCACAGAGATTACTCTACCATAGTTGCTACTTACAAAGGGAGAAGGAAAATTGAAATTCTCTATGATAGTATATAACTGGTAGTCTCCATGCTCACAGTAAGCAGCACATGCGGGAGCGGGTATCCAATGCTCTGTTCTAAGACCCCCAAAATTATGAAGGCTTAAGCTTATATACAATTTTAGAGAAAGGGCCAGAGTGATATTAATAGGACATTAATAGCATGGATAAAGTGAATATGTCTCATAAATTTGCTAAAAAGGAGAGAGGAACAAAGACCCAGAAGCCTAACCCTAATGCTAACAATCTAGTAGGGGGTTTCAAGGGTTAACATCTGATCTTGGAGTTTATTACCCTTAGCATACCGCATCTTGGGGTTCTACTAGGAAAAGTGATTTTTTTCAAATTGGTAGTTTTTATTTTATTTTTATTTTTTGTTGACAACTGTTTTGTTTTGTTCCCCCCAAAAAAAATCCATAAATGAAAGAATACATCCTCCTGCTCGAATACTTAAATGAACAGATTTGTTAGTAAAGCAGTCTTTCAACTGCTTTAAATGTGCCTACTTTAAAGCAATAAATGGTCTTCAAAAACTCAACTCAATGGGACCAACCTACTAATGAATCTCTGGGAGTTTATTTAGGCTGATTCCCAGAAAAGAAACATACAATTAATAATAAAGTATGTATTGAAATACTTTCCATCTTGGGCAGAATCTGCCAGAATTTTGTGATATTCTGGTTTAACCTTAAAGAACCAGAGTCCTCTAAATAGCAAAATGAGATACCAGAATAGGATGCTGTTGGAGGAATTTTAAAATTCAGTAATTTGTTTCTCTCTTCTTTCTTCACTGAAGAGCATATAAGTGATATAGTGAATAGAATAGTGGGCCTGAAGTCAGGAAGGCTCATCTTTGTGAGTTCAAAGCTCAAATTAAATATTAAAAATTAAAAATTAAATATAAATATAAATTAAATAAATAATATAAAAATATATTAATATAATAATAATAACAGTAACAATAATATTAAATGAGGTAGGTTGAAAACAGAAAAAGAAAATTATAGACCAATTTCCCTAATGAATATTGATGCCAAAATCTTAAATAAAATGTTAGCGAAAAGATTACAGAAAATCATTCCCAGGATAATGCACTATGACTAAGTAGGATTTATATCAGGAATGCAGAGCTGGTACAATATTAGGAAAACTATTAGCATAATTGACTATATCAATAACCAAATTAACAAAAACCAAATGATCATCTCAATAGATGCCGAAAAAGCATTTGATAAAATCCAACATCCATTCCTAATAAAAACACTTAACAGGATAGGAATAAATGGACTTTTCCTTAAAATAGTCAGGAGCATATATTTAAAACCATCAGTAAGAATCATATGTAATGGGGATAACCTGGAACCTTTTTCAGTAAGATCAGGAGTGAAATGAGGTTGCCCACTATCACCATTATTATTCAATATTGTATTAGAAATGCTAGCTTTGACAATAAGAGGTAAGAAAGAAATTAAACTAATTAGAGTAGGTAATGAGGAAACCAAATTATCACACTTTGCGGATGATATGATGGTATACTTAGAGAACCCCAGAGATTCTACTAAAAAAACTATTAGAAATAATTCACAACTTTAGCAAAGTTTCAGGATACAAAATAAATCTACATAAATCCTCAGCATTTTTATACATCACCAACAAAATCCAGTAGCAAGAGATACAAAGAGAAATTCCATTCAAAATAATTGTCAATAGCATAAAATACTTGGGAATCCATCTACCAAAGGAAAGTCAGGAATTATATGAGCAAAATTACAAAACACTTTCCACACAAACGAAGTCAGATTTAAATCATTGGAAAAAGAATAAATGTTCTGGGATAGTCTGAGCGAAGATAATAAACGTGATAATACTCCATAAATTAATCTATTTATTTAGTGCTATAGCACTCACTCCCAAGAAACTATCTTAATGACATAGAAAAAATAACAACAAAATTCATATGGAAGAACAAAAGGTTGAGAATTTTAAGGGAATTAATGAAAAAAAAAATCAAATGAAGGTGGCCTAGCTATACCTGATCTAAAACTATATTATAAAGCAGTGGTCACCAAAACCATTTGATATTAGCTAAGAAATAGACTAATTGATCAGTGGAATAGGTTCCGTTCACAGGACAAAATAGTCGATAATTATAGCAATTTAGTGTTTGGCAAACCCAAAGATCCCAACGTTTGGGATAAGAATTCACTATTTGACAAAAACTGTTGGGAAAACTGGAAATTAATATATCAGAAATTAGGCATGGACCCACACTTAACACCATATACCAAGATAAAATCAAATGGGCCCATGATTTAGGAATAAAGAACGAAATCATAAATAAATTAGAGAAACACAAGATAGTTTCCCTCTCAGACTTGTGGAGGAGAAGGAATTTGTGACCAAAGAAGAGCTAGAGATCATTATTGATCACAAAATATAAAATTTTAATTACATCAAATTAAAAAGGTTTTAAACAATCGAAACTAAAGCAAACAAGATTAAAAGAGAAGCAACAAACTGGGAAAACATTTTTACAGTTAAAGGTTCTGATAAAGGACTCATTTCCAAAATATATAGAGAATTGATTCTAATTTATAAGAAATAAAACCATTCTTCAATTGATAAATGGTCAAATGATATGAACAGACAATTTTCAGATGATGAAATTGAAACTATTTCCATTCATACGAAAGAGTGTTCCAAATCACTATTGATCAGAGAAATGCAAATTAAGACAACTCTGAGATACCAGTACACACTTGTCAGATTGGCTAAGATGACAGGAAAAAAATAATGATGAATGTTGGAGGGGATGCGGGAAAATTGGAACATTGATGCAATTTTGGTGAAGTTGTGAATAAATCTAACCATTCTGGAGAGCAATTTGGAATTATGCCTAAAAAGTTATCAAACTGTGCATACCCAGGCTAAAGAAGGGAGAGACCTGTATGTGCAAGAATGTTTGTGGCAGCCCTTTTTGTAGTGGCTAGAACCTGGAAAATGAATGGATGCCCATCAATTGGAGAATGGTTGGGTAAATTGTGATACATGAATGTTATGGAATATTATTGTTCTGTAATAAATGACCAGCAGGATGAATACAGAGATGCTTGGAAAGACCTACATGAACTGATGCTGAGTGAAATGAGCAGAACCAGGAAATCATTATATACTTCAACAACAATAGTGTATGAGGATATATTCTGATGGAAGTGGATATCTTCGACAGAAAGAAGATCTAATTCAGTTCCAATTGATTAATAATGGACAAAATCAGCTACACCCAGAGAAGGAACACTGGGAAATGAGTGTAAACTGTTTGCATTTTCATTTTTTCCCTGGTTATTTTTGTCTTCTGAATCCAATTCTGCACACACATATTGTATCTAGGATATACAATAATTTATTTAACATGCATAAGACTGCCTGCCATTTAGGGGAGGAGATGGAGGGAGGGAAGGGAAAACTCAGAACAGAAGTGAGTGCAAAGGATAATTTTGTCAAAAAAAATTACCCATGCATATTTATTGTCAATAAAAAGTTATAATTAAAAAAAAAATTCCTCCCTCTTCTTTTTTATTCCTTAATATGTTTCTTTTCTCCCTCACTTTTCTTCCTAAATTAAAACTATCAAAATGGAAGAAATCAATTTCCAGACCTTTTTTAAAAATCTTATTTAACATGAGCATACATATTTAATTTAAGGATACTGGAATCAAGAGAAATATATTTTATTTTTTTGTCTTCTAATTGGTTATATACTTCCAACTATTTCAATATTTTTACCTTGCTAAGTTTCTCTTTTCTATTATATTTGTATTGTATTGTTCTCAACTCTGGTATCTTCATCAGGAAAGCTTGAATTTCCTTTATTCTAAATGTTGGTAAACTATGACTGAAGACCAAATCCACTTGATTGTTTTAATATGATCTATGGGCGAGTTTTTTTTAAGGCATGTTTAGATATAATGAAATATTATTTTCAAATATAAAAATCATTCTTAGTCTACCTACAAAAATGTGAATTGATCAGATTTGGCCTTTAGGATATAGCATGCAATGACAGTTGTATTTCATTAAGAATCTATTTTTTCTTTATGTGATTATATTCATTCTTTCAGAATAAAATTTTCCTCAGAAATATTCCTTTATCTCTAGTTTTATGTAATGTCATGTTTTGAGTATTCTTTTTCTCTCCCACTTAATGATTTCTACTAAGTTTTATGTGATCCTGTTTTCCTTTGATAATTGAATTCTTTATTATTGTTCCGTAAGAAATGACCAGCAGGATGAATACAGAGAGGCTTGGAGAGACTTACATGAACTGATGCTAAGTGAAATGAGCAGAACCAGGAGATCATTATATACTTGCTATACTTCATAAAGTATGAACGTGTATTCTGATGGAAGTGGATTTCTTTGATAAAGAGACCTAACTCAATTTCAATTGATCAATGATGGATAGAAGCAGCTACACCCAAAGAAAGAACACTGGAAAATGAATGTAAACTGCTTGCATTTTTGTTTTTCTTCCCAGGTTATTTTTACCTTCTGAATCCAATTCTCCCTGTGCAACAAGAGAACTGTTTAGTTCTGCATACATATCTAGGATATACTGCAACATATTTAACATATATAGGACTGCTTGCCATCTAGGGGAGGGGGTGGAGGGAGGGAGGGGAAAAATCGGAACAGAAGTGCAAAGGATAATGTTGTAAAAAATTACCCTGGCATGGGTTCTGTTGATAAAAAGTTATTATAAAATAAAAGAAAATTAAAGGTAATTTAAAAAAAGAAAATTTAAAAAATAATTGAATTATTTCTAGCTTCTTGCAGTATTTTTCTTTGCACTGGAAGATCTGGATTTTGGTAATGACATTCCTAGGAATTTTTATTTTGTGGTTTCTTTGAGGAGTAATGAACAATTTCCTCACCTATGTTCCATTTTTAATACTTAAAATAGAACCAAACCATTTTCATATATGATAGCTAAAAAAAATATCATTTCCATTATTTTTCTTGCATCTATTCATTTATTTATTTATTATAGAGAACTTATTTTTAAATTATCTCTCCTTGCTCTGTTTTCCAGGTTAGATAGATAGATAGATAGATATCTTCCTAATAACACCTTATAATTTCTTCTATCTTTTGATTTGACTTCATTGCTTCTTTTTGTCTCATTCAGCCATTCTGTTCTGTTAGCTCCACTTTAATCTTCACAGATACTATTACTTATATCAGGTTTTCACCTACCGTTGTAAATGATTTATTATATTTCCAATTCTTTCCTTCAGAGTTCTTATTCAATTTATAATGTCATTATAAAAAAAATCACTTGCTTCATTTTTACAGTACTACTATAGTCTTTGTTTTGTTTTGTTACAATTTTTTATTTGTTTTATAAACTATGAAAATAAACTTCAAATATTGTCTCTTTTTTCAAATGCTTTGGATAAAATATCTAATATATTAACATTTCTGTTTCTTCCCAGTTCATGTTTTCTAACTTTTTGTTTATCAAAAGCATTTGATTTATCCTAGGAAACAGTATAGAAAAATAATCATGGTATTCAACTAAAGAAAAAATTTAAATTATTTAATGAAGATTTTCTACTTCTTGTGTAACTGGTCAAGATTATTTGGCAATCATGAAACTATGCATTTTATGCATGTGAGTGTTGTAATTACCTAGTTCTTTAAAAAATTAATTTTGGATCTTTAAAGTATAATGATGTTTATACCTCACCCAAAATACTAGGAATGACAGTAATTTTAAACTTCTCTTTTTGTACAATGTCTTTTTTCTACAATCTCCTCTAATTTTTTCTTTGAATATTTCTAGAAATGGTTTTCATTGAATTTTAGAGGGAGAACTCCTCGTAATCAACTGGTTTGATTTCGTTCTTGGACGAAGGTCAGACATTATTATTCCCCTTTAAATATAAAAGTAGGGTTCCAACTTCCTAAGCCAATTTATCACTAAAGGCTCTAAAACTAGAACTAAATCTACCAAAAGTTTTAAGTAGGAATGAATAAACACATAATCATTTTGAGAAGATTAAAATGCTTTGGGCTTTGAGTCAGAAAGACCAGCTGGCTGACACTTATGGCTATATGACTCTGAGCAAGTCACTTAACTACTCAGCCTCAGTTTTCTCATCTGCAAAATGAACTTAACAGTAATAGCACCTACCCCACAGGATTGTGAGAATCAAATGATATATGGAGGTTGTTTTGAAAACTAAATCATTATATCAATGGCAGTTTTTATTGTTGATCATTGAATATAGACCTACACAGAAAACATCTTGTAATTGATTGATAGAGAGTAAATTTCATTTCTTAAATGTTTAAAAAGAACAGTGAGGCAAATGTTGAAAAGACCATAGGTAAGTAACCTCCTGGGTCATATTCCTCAGAGAGAAAATGCTCTTGGAGTCTTGGGAAAGTGAGGAGAGTTTTTCTCTCTTTTACCCCACCTCCCATTCTCCATAAACTACGTTATTGGAGAGACTAGATCTGTAGAAGACAATAATGTAACAAAAAAAAGAGGCATACTGAGGACAAACATGGACACAAATATAGAAAAATAGTCAATCAAGAAAGGAAGCAGTTTCAGTAACTATGACTCTTAGTAGAGAGAAATGTTGCCTATGGACTCTAATGAAGCCAGCTTGAGAAGAATCTGAGCCTAACTTACTTTGAATGCACATTTAATTAATAGAATGGGAGACTAGATTTTTTTGCCAGATTACATTCTTTGTAAAATATGCCCCATTATGACTTTGTGAAAACTACACAAAGGGAGAAAAGGATGTCAAATGCTGAGATTTGTGAGATGTTTAATCTCAATTTGCCAATTGTGATCCCTACATACTTCCCCTAAGTACTGGAGATAAAATGAAAGGCAAAAATAGTCCCAGAACTCACATTTTAATAGGCAAAACAATATGCAAACATCAATGCACACACATAATATATTGTGTATACATATGTACATAATATGCATGTATATGTATGTGTATGTATGTATGTGTGTATGTGTGTGTGTGTGTGTGTGTGTATATATATATATATATATATATATATATATATATATATATGTATAATTGAAGATAATCTTAAGGGGAAGACACTAGCAGTAACAGGAACAAGGGGAGTCTTCTCATAGATGGTGGGATTTTTAGCTGAGAAAGAAGGGCAGCCATGAGGCAGAGATAAGGAGGAAGAGCATTCTGGTTATAGGAGAAAAGCAGGGAAAATCTAAAGTTCAAAAATGAAGTCTTCTTTGTGCAATAGCAAGAAGGGAAGTGTTTCTAGATTCTAGTGTAAGTGTGCTATGTGTATTTTTCTCTGTGTGTATGTGAAAAAGTGAGAGACAGAGAAAGATAAAGACAGATAAAGACAGAAAGAGAGAAAGAGTGAGGTGGAGGGGGAAAAGAGAGAGAGAGAGAGAAAATTTTATATTTGATATATTTAATCCTGGAGAAGCTCATAGAGTTTGTTGAGGTTGAGGATAAGCATTATTGTAGTCTTTGAAACCAAACTTTTTTTTCTCTTAGGTTCTACTTATATTTTTTGAGAATTTTATCTTGGGCATCTGCTGATCCATAATTTTTATAGTGTTCATTGTCTTCTCTTTAGTCATATATCCTACCTCAGTTTCTCATTTAAGACTTTATACCAGAGCAAGTATTCATTCTTCCCTTCTTACTGTTAGATGTTGGACCCTGTTAGTTTCTGATCTCATTTTTTGGGTTGTTATTACAAGGTTCTAAATCACCAGTGGATATCCTCCGAGTACTAGAAGATTCTGGGCCTTTATAGATCATTCTTTGCTTACCTCTGTAGCATCTCAAGTCAATATTGCAAACTTTCAGATTTTCTGCTATGTCTTGTGTCCTATTGGCCCCACTACTTAAGTTTAAGGTCATAGGGTTGTATATTTCTAAGAGTTTTCCCCATCTATCCTTAATCTATCCCATCTAAGAACTATGGGCTTGATAATGGAGTGCTTAATTCTTTAGGTGAGCTTTGAATCTCTGGTCTGAATATTTCCATTTTTCTAGTTTGTTTGTTTCTCTGCTGTGATTCCTTTTCCAATGTCTGAGAGCTTCTGGCTATGTTTTGTACATACTTACTATTGTTTCTCTTTGGATTTCTTAATTATTATTTTATCTGATGTCCATATTAGATTTTTATTCAAGTATATGATCAAGGCTTTTCTAAGACATAATGTCACTATCTTACCAAAACCCTCTATATGCAACTTTTACCCTATCCTTTGAGATATTTCTTAATGATTTCAGTCTCCAAGTAATGGATTGCTAAGTAGAAGCATCATTAGTATTTTAATTTGAAATAATTTTACTACAGCAATACTCTTCTTTTTTTTTTTTTTGACTGAGGAAGCAATTGGGGTTAAGTGACTTGCCTAGGGTCACACAGCTAGGAAGTGTTAAGTGTCTGAGACCAGATTTGAACTCAGGTCCTCCTGACTTCAGGGCTGGTGCTCTATCTACTGCACCACCTAGCTGCCTCTACAGCAACACCGTTAGATTTTCATTTTCAGCATTCTTCTATCTGTACCTTTAATCACAAGGATTGATGAACTTTCATCATTCTAAAAATAAATTCCAATTAAGATATACACATGGGAATTGGTCTATTGGTTATGATCACAAAATGTTAGAAACTCACCATCATGAACTACCTGATTTCATAAGTATTTTAACTCAGATTGTAACAAATTGTCGGTAGATTCAAGTGAAAAATAATAAATTAACACAAAAATACATATTCAAAGGGAAACCATTCTTACATGAATCTATTATTTGAAAGGAGAGGAAGCCTGTTCTAGTAAAAAGAATAGTGGACTTTGAAGCAGAAAACCTTTGTTCCAATCTTGTTCTTGTCATTTTCTACCGGTTACAAATTGAGCAAATCGCTTCATTGCTTTGTACCTTGGTTTCCTTATTTTTTAAATAAAAATTATAATGCCTCTTAAAGTTTTCAGTTTATAATCCTATGATATGATTTTTATTTCATTTATGATTTGTGAATCTGATTTTTATTAGCTCTCCTGGAACAGATATTTTCTCTATATGAATATTTTTTCAATAAATTGTCTCTCTGCTTCCTCCAAACAAACCATTGGAATATAACAGAACCCATTAAACCTAAGGGGCACATTAGGTATTCTGGTTGTATTTTCATCCACAAGAAAAAATATGTGGAAAGCATCAAGCAACAATTCCTCAAAATATAGTTCATTTAAATGGAACAAGTTAGTTGTGAATGAAAAGAAGTAAAGATCAGGTTGCCCTGAATTGGCACAGTGTCCTCAAACTTCTTCCCCAGGAACAAGAAAAATAATTACTGAGCTGACTGAAAAATCCTCCAGTCCCAATACCAAGTGGCTTCTCTTGTCTTTCATAAGAACTGCTGTTGTCTGATAGACAGATGTTAAAAGTTATCTTACTTCCATGTTTCTGGTAGATATACTTTATAAGCAACTTTCCTCCTAAAACAATATAAGAAAATAAACCTTAAATCCTCCTCTGCAGATTCAGTGATGTTAATTATGTTAATCTTGCTTTTAGTGTTTGAAGTGCATCTGTCATCATATAATAGAAATATAAAGGACAGTTTAAACAATTAAATCCGTGCTTTCAAGGCATGTATATCACTTACAAATAAATCCATCAGCAAATCTCTCATTTTTATCAGATATAATAAAAGCCTGAATTAAAAAATCTTTTGTAAAGAAATCCCTTCTGAAAAAAATGTTTATTAAACAAAATCAATCCTCATTTATGGTTTTAATCAGGCAGTTAACCATCTATTTATTTTCACTGTCTCTAAATGAGGTGGTAAGTATCAGGGGAAGGAACATCATGGGTACAGTACAGCTTGTCTGGATTTTGAGCTAGTCTCAGAGTGGAGTGTCTACATGCAATCAATCCCTCCTTTTGCAGAGGATAAAAGTTTTGAGCAAACTCCAAGTTCAACTAGTTTTTAATTTTCTTTGCCTTTGGAAATAACAAGCTTGAAAATCATATGGACAAACAACAAGATATAATGGATAGATTCTGAGATGTGTAGTCAAGAGGAAATTGTGTTGAAATCCTGCCACAGATATTTATTGTCTTAATGACACTGTGTAAGGTTCTAAACTTCTCTGAAGATCAGTTTCCTCACTCATAAACTGGGATAAAATAGGGCAAAATATTCTTTTAGAATCTGAGTTATGCTTCAAGATCCCACAGTCAACTACACATCATGAAGAGGCATCATAATGGAACTCTAGAGAGAAATTCTTTCAACTAGCTCTTATTTTATCCAATTGAAAAAGAAAAATAATTTTCTAGTAAAAAAGGGAGCCTGATAGTGAATGTGGAAAAGAATTATATGAAATGCTATCTTTTGGTCCTTTATGAAGAGATTATCAGCCTTCCTGATATTTTTGTAGCCCAACTACAATTCTTAAATTTCCAAAGTTTATTTTTGATTTCCCCTCTGGAAATTAGGTTTCAATTTTAATCATTTAAAATACATTTAGGCTGTTTTATGGGGGTCTTTTAATGGTAAAAGGAATTCTTAAAGTTTCTTCAATAAAAATCTTTCAATATATTCAGTACCTGTGATTTAAATAGGATTGGAACTTTCTCTATGGCATTGTTGTAATTTAGATCATAATCTTGGAGAGTTGTATGAAATTTGTTTCTGTTCAAGTACTTTGCCCTCCTCACATAGCTAATAAATAAGGTAGTTGATAGCACAGTGGATAGAATGCGAAATCAAAAAGACTCAAGTTCAAATATAATCTCAGACACTTGCCAATTATATGACTCTGGAAAAGTCAGGAAACCTCCATTTGCATCAATTACTTTATTATAGAATTTGATTGGATCATCATTAAAAACTCCAATAGGATAGATAGTATTATTATTCCCCATTTTATAGATGTGGAAACTGAAAGATGGAGAGGTTAAATGACTTGCTTCAGCTAGTAAATGTGTGAGGTGAGGTTTGTACTCAGATTCCCAGATTAATTTAATAAGCCACCTAGTTGCTTAGAATGTATTATTGTCTTTATTTTATTTGTTGTTTTTGTATTATTTAACAATGTATTTAATTATTATTGAAGTATTATTGTTATAATTTAAATACTATTTCTGTCTCAGTAATAATGCTTCAAAATTTCAGGAACAGATATTTCCCTTCACTATTGCAGATAAAATTTCTTATGAAATTTCATGTTGGCCAAAGAAAGTCAATATGGAAAAAGAAAAGCCATCACATGTCTAATGTCATTGGTAACCCACCCTAAATTTGACCAGGCTGTTCTTCACATAGTAAATATATAGGCCATCAATAATCACAAACTCAAATCATTTATATCATGATAGGGCTTGTAAGAACTTACACTCTGTCCAGACCTGCTGACTAGAGGATTTTAGTACCAACCCAAATCCTGATCATGGGTGAGGAGTAAAATGGCAGAACTCAAAAAGATGGTCAAACAGGGATCTGTTTATTCAAAATATTCTCAGCTTTATATACCCTAATACACTTACATAATTATGGCACATTGCACATATACTAACTATAGGATACTGTGCATGCAGGACCACATAAACAACTTGCTATTGTGTGCAGATGCTTCCTTGCCAATTTAGTATAACTCTGATTTAATTAGAACACAGATTATCACATCCCCTGACTTCTCAGGAAGGCTGAAATGCCTTTAGAGGGTGATGGGAAGCCAAACCAGACACTGTAAGCAAAGTTCCACTGGAATAAAGGTCTTCTACTTTACCCAGGGTTCCTCACTATTTGTGGCCCTCTAACCACTCTATATAGAATCTAGTATCATCATTTGTAATATCTGGGCTAGCTTTCTCAAGGATCTCTGGACGAGCCTTGGTCTTAGCAGGAGAGTCACCATGAGGATGGTTAAGGATAGAAGCTGGAGTCTGGAGTACTCTGGAGTCTGAGCTCAAGCTCACACACACTCAAGTCTGCTTATTTCAAGTCCTTTCAGCCCTTAAATTCCTTAAATTACAGCACGACAGCACACTGAGCATCTGCCAACTCTAGAACCATTATATATCACCATACTAAGTATTAATTATATGTAAACTAGAAAAAATTATTTCATCAATCATACTGAGTAAACACCCTGCTGTAAATATCTTTGCTTCAAGTATACTTTTCTCAGAGTTTCAGCCCTCTAAATCACCCACTTTCTTTTGTTTTGGAACACAGGTGGTCACACTGTCCCTGACTTCTCAGGAAGGGAGCTGGGCACCAAAGGGAAGTGAGGAGCTTAACCAGGTATTGTTAGCAGGTTTTTCCTGGGCTGAAGAGTCTTACTTGAAACAGGTATACATAAATCCATCAGCATGGGAGATATTACACAAGCACATAATAATATAACACAGACTAGTAGTGTTGTAAATCACAACATGAATCAACATGAGGAATTGTGCATGTCCATAAGTCCTAGAAGGAAGGTAAATAAATAACAATCACACATACACTTCCTTCAGCAACCAAGTTATAATCCAAAACCAATCTATTGTCCATTACTTCATGAATCAGGGAATCCAATGATTCCTATAAGTTTTGAAGTCCTGCAACAATTTCATCATGTATCAGGGAATCCAATGATTCCTGCAGATTTTGAAGTCCTGTAGTAGTCTCATTGACAATTTTTGACATTCATGAGTCAATTGCCATACTAATTGGGTTAAGCAATGCTTTTTCTGTGGCACTTGTAATCAGAAATGGAATCACCAGATGTTTCTTGGGACATTTCCTTTCTTTCAAGGGTCTTCTCCATCTCTCTCCTATGGACAAGGCAAATATGTCTCATTGGCACCCATCTGATTCCTTCTCCATCTGTAGAGACACAAGCAAATCCTCTACTCCAAGCAGTTAACCTATCTGGTCCCTTCCATTCACCACTTTCTGGATTTCTCCACATCACCTGGTGATTATCTGAAGATAGTGGAGCTGCCCTTCCAGTGGGTTATAAAACCTGTCTGCCAGAGCCAGTGCATCTTTATCAAAAATCAAAAATTAATAGTAGAAAGAACCAAATTTAAAAGTTCTCTAGGGTTATTTGTGGCTTCCCTTTTCTTTTGTTTTTGGAGGAGCAATTTGATGTCTCTATTTCTCTTCTCTATTATTTCCTATCCTTGAGGATTAAAAGGTATACCAGCATTAAAAGATATGTATAAAATCTGATACTGGGCACAAAAGTGTGCAAAATGTTTAGAAGTATATGCAGATCCATTATCTCTTTTTATTGCTTGTGGCACACCCATAATTACAAAAGTTCGTATAAGGAATTCAATGACTATTTGGGTGGTCTCTTTTGCTGCTGGTATTGCAAAAGTAAATCCTGAAAAGGTGTCTACTACACCATGGATAAAAGACAGACAACCAAAAGATTTATAATGGGTCACATCCATTTGCCAAATTTCACTGGGTCTCAAACCACGAGGGTTCTTTCCTGGAGGAAGCATAGGAGCATGGAAAGGAAGGCAAGCTGTACAGGCTTTTACTATGCTCCCAGCTTCCTCTTGTGTAATCCCAAATTGCAAATGTAAATCTCGAGCAGTCTGATGATATTTAGAATGAAATTCTTGGCTGCCTGAAATAAAGGAGTATTGGCTAACATGATTAGAAAGCTATCTGCTTTTGAATTTTCATAAAAAATAGGACCTGAAAATCCACTATAAGAGTGGACATGCATGATATAAATTTTACCTTGAGGCTTTTTTACTTGCTCTTGAAGTTCCTTAAAGAGCTGATATATATTAGAAGCTACAGATTTTATTTGAGTTGTGGCAATTCTTGTATCACACCTATTGAATAAATTGAATCAGATATTATATTTGCATCTCCTGGATAATAAGTAAGAGCTGACATGATTGCAAACAATTCATTCTGCTGAGTGGATTGAAAAGGAGTTCTGACTATTCTCTTTATAGTTAAGTCATGAGTATATGGCACAAATGTTATGTTTAGATGTACCAGTAAAGATAGTTGTTCCTTTAAGAGGCTCTTTAAAGACGTTTTCTTCGAAAATCCATTACTAATTATTTAATAGCCAGGCTATCTTTAATAGAGACCCATGTGTAAAATCTGGAGCTGTGGCCAATAAAATTTGCCACTCTGGAATGGTTTCACAGCGTACATTAATTTGTGCATTGGTATAAAAGGTGGATATCTTGTCAGTTCTTATCCCAGATAATTGTACTATTCTCTTAAAGGCCTTTAATATAACTTTAGCCACAAGCACAGGGTAAACAGTAAGACTTTGGTCTGGTTGTCCTTGGTGGGTCACCCACTCTATCACAGTCTCCTTAATGAAGGACTGCTATGGGTGCCTCTTTTGTAGCAAAAACTGGTATTTCCAGGGGTTTCTGAGTGACTCTTTCAACCACATTGGATAAAGCCAGTTCAAACTTTCTCAAAGCCTCTTAAGCTTCTTTTGTAAGTTTGTATGGTGAGTTTAAAGCAATATCTCCTCTTGAAATGTTGTATAATGGTTGTAATTGATAGGTAGTTAAGCCTAAACTAGACGTATCCATTGGATATCTCCTATCTATTTTTGAAAGTCATTTAAGGTGTTCAACTTCTCTGTTCTTAAAGAAAGCTTTTGTACAAAAGCACCTTAGGATGTACTTCATATCCTAAATATTGAAAAGGAGAGTGCTTTTGAATTTTTTGTGGAGTTATATGCAATTTGTAGTTCCCTTAGTGTTTCTATGGTCTTTTGTAACCATGCTTCTAATATTTTCCCCTGAGGTGCACATCCCAAGATATCATCCATGTAATGTAACAATATAACTTCTGGAAAGGCTTTTCTTACTGGAGTAAGAGCAGCGGCCATATATATTTGACATAGTAGGGCTATTTTTTATTTCCTGTGGCAAAACTGTCCATTCATATATTTTATAAGGCTCAGCTAAATTAATAATGGATATTGAAAAGACAAATCTTTTCATATTCTCCTTATCCAGAGTGATAGAATAGAAACAATACTTAATGTCTATAACCCAAAGAGGCCATTCTCTAGGCAATTGAGTAGGAGATGGAAGTTCCAGTGGTTTCCATCTGTTCATTTACTTTTCTCAAATTAGTCAACATGCTTCATTTTCCAGATGTTTTTTTTTTAAAAAACAAATGCAGAAGAACTCCACAAACTTAGAGAAGGTTGTAAGTGACCTTGGTCAAGATACAGTCTGTACTATATCTAATAAGGCCTAAATTTTTTCACTAACTAAGGGCCACTCTTCTACCTACACTGGTATATAATTTCCATTGAATGGGAAAAAGTGAGACTGCAGTCAAGCCTTCAACAACAGCCCTGCCTAAAAAGCTGAAGTACTCAATTGTAATCCTAACTATTGTAAGATATCTCTTCCCCACAGATGGATGGGGATTTTATTTACTACAAAAGGAGTAAAAACTCCTGTTTCACCTTCAAATATCCATCTCAAAGGTGCAGCACTAACTTCAGCTGCTGTTGATCCTCCTATGTCAGACACATAGATGCCTGCCTTAACGTTTGGGCCATCTGGCACCTTTAATGACTGTACAATCTGCATCCATGTCTGCCAACTCTTTCAATGGCATGCCATTTACATAGATAGTGAGCAATGAATGGTCAGCTGTAATAGCTACAGTCCAGAATGCTCGTGAATTAAGTTTCTGGGAGTCAAAATCTGGAAAAATATCACCAAATTGTCTATCAGAAGTGTGTATCAGTAAACCTGATGCTACTACTTTTCCTGGATGATGTCACATATTGTCTATCCATATTAGTGACTGCAATATTAGCTATACATTCCACATTTTCCCAAATCAGTGAATGGATAGACACTATTTTGTATGCACTCTCAGGAGGTGAAATGGTCAAGCCCACTGTGTGTGAAGAGAAGGAATCTGTAGTCGTGACAGGGACAGATTTTACCTCTTCAAGGTATATCTCAGTAGTCCCAGCTGCATACAACTCTATTTTCCCTAATACCAATTTCCTTCCCCCATCAGGTTTCCTCTTGGCTGACTGATCATGTCAGAGTACTGAACTTCTAAAGACTTTCTGGTGTAACAGTGACTGCCATCATGCCCCATCTTTTGTTTTGTTTTGTTTTTGACTGGGGAGCCAAGCTCTGCTTCCCATTTCTCTGAGTAAATCTACATTCTGATGCCCAAAGGAAGTTTTTGTTGCATTTTAAACATGAGGTTTTGGGTCTTGTTCTCCCACCTGTTTTTTCACTTTATCTTTATGCCAACACTGTGCTTTTAAATGCCCTATTTTACTTCACTGAAAGCATTGATGAGTCTCTGTGGAAGTCCCTTGACAAATGGGACCCTCTCTTCCCATGTCCAGATCTTGAAAAGTCTGCATCACAGCCTGGGTATAAAAGGTATTTCTGCCCACTGTGCACAGTGTCTTATGATCTCTAAAGGAGCATCTTTGTGTAGTCCTGGTATAATTCTTTTACAAACCTCATTAAGCATTTTCTCTAACAAATTATCTTATCATAATTTCTGTTGCTGCATTTTCACCAATAGTTCATATGACAACTGTCTGCAGACATCCCACAAAATTAACAAAGGGTTCATTTGGACATTGTGCTATTTTCGTGAAGACTTCCCCTCTATCTTGTCTTCCTGGGAGGGTGCCCCGTGCTTTGATAGCAGCAGAAGCACTTTGCTCATACCCTATAACAATAGGGTAATAGGTCTGCATAAAGACCTAAACCTGCTAGTTGATCAGAGGTGACTGGTATATTAACTCTAGTTTGCCTATCTTATTGGGTATTCTACAGAGTTCACAATACTCAGAAAGCCACAACAAATTTTGTCTAGGTTCTAAACATGTCTTTGCTATAGATTTCTATGATGCCCATGTATTTTAAAATCAGCCGGAGTCAGGAATTCAGGTTAGGGGAAAATCGTCAATCTTTATTCTTAGTAGAGGTGAAGAAGGATCAAAGGTGAAGAGGAATTGGAGGTGAAGAGGGATCAGAGGTGAAGGGGGATTAGCAATGTGAGCCGATGTGACAAGATGCCAGCTAGCAGTCTCTCTTTCTGCTTCCTTCTCCTCGCTTCCCTTCCCCCCTCCCGCCTCCACCCACCAAAATCGTCATTTCCTATACAACACAGGACTTGCACAAAGAATGGGCGGGGCCATTCTTTCTCCAAGCATATATATTAATAGAATATGGTCCAATTACTATTTAGCCTCACGTGCTTGGGACCTCAGTGCATCAACTTGAGCCTCAGCCCATTACAGATTTTCAATCACTAGGAGTTAATATTTCATATGCCAAATTTTCTAATACCATCTTAATATAAGACAATGTAGACCCATAAAGTGTGCAAGCCTTTTTCAGATCTTTGATAATTTCCAGATCAAAAGTATTGTATCTTTTTCTTTCTTGACCTGAAGAACTCTTCAATTATAGGGTATGCTTCTATTCTCAAATCAGATGTATCCTGCATTTCCTTGTTAGCTTTAAGGAATGACTTTTGTAATTGTATCATAGGGGTGGACCAAGCTGCTGCACGGGTGGTGCTGATAGTGTTACTGCCCCTCCCACTCCTCCTCCTTCCTCCACCCAGTAAGGTGAAATTGAGAGAGAATGGTCAGGAGATGGGGAATGCCTTAAGGGTGCCTGCTCGGGTATAACTAAGCTGTGAAAGTGAGAAGCACAACACTCTTTAAGCTCATCTTAACTCCTTTCTTATCCAATTCTCCATGCCTTTCAACTGCTTTGTCAGTACCATCCCTGTCCTGCTCTTTCTCTTCATACTTCCTTGTCTGGCTGTTGTCATTAAAATCTTTCTTTGTCTTAGAACTTGTGGGTTCCTTTAACTCCAATTGTATTATGTTATATATAAGGAATGTTTCTTTAGGAATGGAATCAGGATTTTTAACTTCATAATATTCAATTAGTTGCTCTCCCACTAATTTCCACATATCTGGCTCTAATTTTTCTTCCTTAAAGAGCCAAGAAAACATGCACTCCAATATATTTAAGAGTCCAATGACTCACTTCCAAGTTACCAACAAACTTTGCTTTCTTATTAACATAATTATGCATGCCACATATTCCCCTTGGGATGGGAAAGGCTCATTTCTTAATATTTGACCCACTTCAGCTGAAAAACAAAAGTGACTAGTTTAGCCCTTACCAAAGTTTCCTGCTTGTATATTTTTGTACTCACACTTTTTCTGGGTCACAGAGATTTTTCCAATGAGTTTATGATTGAGTCAGTCAAACTGCTGAGTGTAGGTCCTTACATCCAGAGGCTCATATTGGGTGCCAAATGTAATGTCCAGACTAGTTTCTAGAGACTCTCTGGGCAAACTTTGGTCTTAGCAGGAAAGTCACCATGAAGATGATCAGGAAGAGAGTCTGGAGTCTGAGTTCAAGCTCACACACACCGAGTCTGCTTATTTCAAGTCCTCTCAGCCCTTAAATACCTTAGTACAATTACATCACTACAGCACACTGAGCATGTGCCAATTATAGAACCATTACATCACCATACTAAGTACTAGGTATATATAAACTAGAGAACCATTATCTCATCAGTCACACTGAGATGAGTATCTTTGCTTCAAGTATACTTTTCTCAGATTTCCAGCCCTCGACAATCACTATGTCAAAGTAAGGCATGAAGGAGTGAATATCCTGAAGGTATAAGAGCTGAGCCATCTGAAAATTATGAATTATGAGAGTCATCCTGAAAGATTAATGACAACACAATTGAATTTCTATAACAAACATCTCCCAACGTAAGTGTGTGAATCTTCCATAAACTTTTTGCATGTTACTCTAAAAATGTTTCCAGATGTTCAGTATTCCTGGCTAGCACAGTTTCTATTTCCACATTTATTTTTGCAGGAATCAGGTAAAGAAAAATATTTAAAATATCTCAGAAGATGAGCAATGAATAAAATATTTTTCATGTACATGCATAATATGTCAAATTCAAGATGTTGGATCATCTAGATTCATCTTTTCCAGATATGCAGGAATCTACTGTTGCAGTTCATTTTCACAGGTTTTGTTTTGTATATATTTATCTAATTGTCTCTCTGTTTATCTACATTTATATCCACATATGTATGTGTACATATGTAGCATATATAATATACACATATAGTATACATATGCATATGTGTTTATATAAATGTTATATATAATAGATATGTTTAATAATTACATTTCATCTTTAATAACATGTAACCTATAAATTTTATTTATATCTATTACACACACACACACACACACACACACACACATACAAACATTGCCTTAAATGGTGACAGCTTTAAGATTTTTTTTCCAACTATAGGCCATAAAAATATAATTGCACAAAGCATCAAATACCAGTTCTTCTACTAATTATCTATATGATGAAAGGCCTTTCCTAAACCTTTATCTTCTTGAATGGAATGAAAGAGTTAGATTTATCAGCATCCTTCCCTAGTTTTTCCATTAGATACTTTTATACATTTAAGAAGAATGCTGTGGGAGAGTGTTGAGGAGATCTGAAGGAAAGGAATGAAAACAGCATCAACTTCACAGGTTAGAAGAGTAGGCAGTTGAACACATGCTGACTTAAAAATTCTGGGAGAGGTCATCTTCTGAACTAAAAATAATTCCTTGACTTGATATGCTGATGCCTAAAAATTCTGTCCTTAAAGCTTCATTTATCTGAATAGCAGTATTCCCTATTAAAATACAAAATATTCACAAAAGGAAAATCACATGAAATTATCATCACTCATTTCAGCTAGAGTGTGCATTTATCTCTTTTCCCCACAAATTAAATGGCAGCAAAAAAGGTTTTTTATAAGATGTATGAGAAGTAACTTAGAATTCAATTTAATCCAATTGAGTAATTACTATGTGTCAAACATTGGGAATGTGAAAATTAAAAAGAAAAAAAAAACAATCATTCCCCTCTAGAAGTTCACATTTATTGAGCAGAAAAACATGTATAAATATAAATAAATATAAAACAAGTTGTACAGTTAATTGTTTGGGGAGGAAGTTAGTATCTATTGATAGAATGATCAGGAAAGACTTCAAAGAAAAGGTGATACTTAAACTAAGTTGGAAAAGGAACTAAGGATTCTAATAGATTGATATGAAAATGGAAACAGTAAATCTACACACATTTATTAAACAGATGTGTCACTTTTATGAAATGGTGGGACTACAAAGGTAAAAGAAACTCCCTTATCACAAGGAACTCATAATCTAATGGGAGAAACCATGCAAATAATTATTGTCAAGCTATACACAAGAAAAATTAAATGTAATCAACTGAAGGAAAGTATTAAAATTTAGAGTGATCAGGAAAAGATATCCTATACAAGTTGAACTTTTAATGAGACATAAAGGAATCCAAAGAAGCTGGGATAGAGAAAGGAAGAAGGAGAATATTGCACACATGAGGGACAGCCAGGGGAAATGTGTCCAGAGTTCTGTGATCAAGTACCTTGTTTGAAGAAAAGCAAGGAAGCTAAAATCATTTGATCAAAGAGTATGTGGTAAAGTGAAAAGTATAAGAAAACTAGAAAATTGGGGAAGAACAGGCTATGAGGGACAGTAAACACCAACAAGATTTTATATTTACTCTTGATAATGATAGGGAGTCCCTCAAATTTATTGAGTAGAAGATAACATGCTTTTGAAAAATCACTGATGTAGTAGGGAGTGGAGCCAAGATGTCGGAGAAGACACACGCGACTTTCTAAGCTCCTCTCATTCCCCTCAAAACCAACTATTAAATTAAGCCTCAAAAATAGCTCTTCACTGCTTAAATTCATGAAGGTTAGAAGCACACAACTTACCAGCAGAAGATAACCTGGAAGATCACCAGGAAAGATTTGTCATGAGGGGCCAGGAACAGACTAGCACAGGCAGCAAGAGATTAGCGTCCTGAGCAGACCAGGGGCAGGGGTGATCTCTGTGGCTGGAGAAGTTATAGAGACGAATCTGCTATACGCTAACTGCTCTGCCTTGATTACAAAGCAGTAAACTGGCAGAGAAATTAAAGCCTAAAACAGAGGGTACTCTAAAAAATGCCAGAACCTAACAAGATCTGGCTGTAATCACTCAAACCCAGAAGTGATCCAGGCGGACCCTTTAACACAGTCCTGCAGCCACATCCTGCAGTTCCTGTCTTTTGCAGGGGCAATTACAAATCTGCATAGCAGGGGGGCACATCCTGGGCAGCCTCTAATCTGCACAGTGAGGGGCTTGGCCTAGGGCAGTAGAACTTCCCCAACAGACTGTGCTTCCCAGGGCAGAGGCACATCAGGTCCCTGCAGGGCCATTCACTGCCCAATTGCTAATACCCACAGCCCCAGGGCAGGCTTTGGCTTGGGGTAGTGAAACTCTCACTGCTCAGTGTCTAGCCCCAGGGCAGTCGTTATCCCACACAGTGGGGGTTCTTTGCAGGGCACTTTTCCAGCTCAGCCCTGCAGGCCTGAGTTACTTCCTGGTGGGGAACTCTTTCCCAAAGCACTCCAGTACTTCATTGCCTTTTGTAGCTGGCTGGCAGGACAGCTATCCATTCATACACCTATCACCTCTCTGCAGAGGAAGTTGGTAACCTCCTGGCTCTGAAGGCAGACCCTACAGGCTTTAACAAAATGAGTAAAAAAAATCAAAAGGACAATTGATAGTTTCTGTACAGAAAGAGAGCAGCTTTCTAACCCTCAAGAGACTAATAGAAGACAGTCTCCAGACAGTTGTTTATCCCCAATACAAAAGGCTCTCCTAGAGATTATTAAAAACCTTAAAAGAGAACTAGAAGAAAAATGGGGAAAAGAAAGAGAAGCTATGCAAGAGAGCAACAACTTCCTGAAAGGTGAATTAGGGGACTTCCGGTTAAGATGGCGGAGAGGAGGCTCACAGTTGCATAAGCTCCGCGCTTTCTCTCACTATCCACTTCATTACAAGCCTCTGAATCAATGCTTGACTGAAAAAAAACCCACAAATAGTTACCAAGAGAAGCCATCCTTGAGATCCGCCAAGAAAGGTCTGTCTTTACTGGAGGGCTGGGGCGGTTTTAGATCGGGCGCAGGCGGCGGGCAGCGGCAGTGAGGGCACAGGAGCAGAGCTGAGAGGGGGTGGGGAGTGATCATAGCCGTCTCTGCGGGGAGAGCTTCGCTACAGGTTTGGAACCTGCAGCAAGTCAACAGCCCAGCAGAGAAGCTAAAAACACCGGGGCTGAAGAATACAACCCCAAACAGCTGGAGTCTCTCGGGACCTGGCCGCCCCCCCCTTCCCCCCCTCAGTGACTCAGCACGCTTTGGGATCTCAGAGCGCAGGCGCAGCACAGTCCTGCTAGTGCCTCACTGCTGCCCCCTGCAGTCTGTAGAGGAAGCTCGATAACACACCCAGCCCCCCCCCCCCAAAGAAAGACTCCAGTTCTTTCTGTTTTTCTTTGGTAGTTTGTCTCTGATTAATAGACAGAATGAGCAAGAAGCTGAAGAGGACTTTAACCCTTGACAGCTTCTACACAGATAGAGAGCAGACTCTAAATCCTGAGGAGACTAAAAACAGGCAGTCCCCAGGTGATTCCCCAAAGGAGGAAATCATCTGTTCCTCAGCACAGATGAACCTCATAGAAGTGATTAAAAAGGCTCTCACAAGGGAGCTAGAAGAAAAATGGGGAAAGCAGAGTGAGGCTTGGCAAAAGGAGAAGGAAGCTTGGGAAAAGGAGAGGGAGGCTTGGCAAAAGAGCCTGGAAAAGTCAGTTAAAGAGAGAGTGGATAAAGAAGTAAAATCCTTGAAAAATAGGATTAGTGAACTAGAAACAGAAAACAGCTCTCTAAAAAACAAAATTGGCGAAATGGAAAAAAATTCCACAGAACAAAAGAACTCAATTGGACAATTAGAGAAAGATTTTAAAAAAGTGAGTGAAGAGAATACTTCACTGAAAATCAGAATTGAACAAGTGGAATTGAATGACTCGAGGAGACAAGAAGAATCAGTCAAGCAAATCCAAAAAAATCAAACAATGGAGAAAAATGTGAAATACCTTCTGGGGAAGACAACAGACCTGGAAAACAGATCCAGGAGAGACAATCTGAGAATCATTGGACTCCCAGAAAAACATGATGAAAAAAAGAGCCTGGACACTGTCTTCCAGGAAATTATCAAAGAGAACTGCCCAAAAGTCATAGGAACAGAGGAAAAAATAAACATTGAAAGGATTCATCGATCACCCACTGAAAGGGATCCTAAAATCAAAACACCAAGGAATATAGTGGCCAAATGCCAGAACCCTCAGGTGAAAGAAAAAATATTGCAAGCGGCTAGAAAAACCCAATTCAAGTATCAAGGAGCCACAATAAGGATCACCCAGGATCTGGCAGCATCCACATTAAAAGATCGAAGGGCCTGGAATATGATATTCCGAAAGGCTAAGGAACTTGGTATGCAACCAAAAATAACTTACCCAGCGAGAATGAGCATCTTTTTCCAGGGAAGAAGATGGACATTCAACGAAGTAAGCGAATTTCATCTATTTCTGATGAAAAAACCAGAACTTAACAAAAAGTTTGATCTACAAATATAGAACTCAAGAGAAATCTAAAAAGGTAAAGATTAATCTTGGGAACTATATTTTGACTATATAGATGTATAAAGAATACATGTATACCTTGTTCTAGAAATTGATGTGGAAAGGACATTGTACCAGAAAAAGGGTAAAGTGGGGGTAGTACATCTCATGAAGAGGCATAGGAAACCTATTATATCTGAGAGAAAGAATGGAGGGGAATGAATATAGTGGGTATCTTACTGCCTTCAGAATTGGCTTTAAGTGAAAAATCTTAAGACATATTCAATCTATGGTGAAACTTCTCCCATCTCATTGAAAAGTGAGAAGGGAAAAGTGGAAAGGGAAGGAATAAGCTAAGCGGAAGGGAATACGGGAACTGGGAGGGAAAGGGGTAAGATAGGGGGAGGAACTCTAAGGCGGGGGAGGGACACTAAAAAGGGAGGGCTGTGAGAAGCAAGGGGTGCTCACAAGCTTAATACTTGGAAGGGGGGGAAAGGGGAAAGAAGGGAGGAAAGCATAAACCGGGGTTAACAAGATGGCAAGTAATACAGAATTGGTCATTCTAACCATAAACGTGAACGGGGTAAACTCCCCCATAAAGAGGAAGCGGTTAGCAGAATGGATTAAAAGCCAGAATCCTACAATAAGTTGTTTACAGGAAACACACCTGAAGCGGGGAGATACATGCAGGTTAAAGGTAAAAGGTTGGAGCAAAATCTACTATGCTTCAGGTGAAGTCAAAAAAGCAGGGGTAGCCATCCTGATCTCAGATCAAGCTAAAGCAAAAATTGACCTAATTAAAAGAGATAAGGAAGGACACTATATCTTGCTAAAGGGTAGCATGGATAATGAAGCACTATCTATATTAAACATATATGCACCAAGTGGGGTAGCATCTAAATTCTTAAAAGAGAAACTAAGAGAGCTGCAAGAAGAAATAGACAGTAAAACTATAATAGTGGGAGATCTTAACCTTGCACTCTCAGAATTAGATAAATCAAACCAGAAAATAAATAAGAAAGAAGTCAAAGAAGTAAACAGAATACTAGAAAAGCTAGATATGATAGATCTCTGGAGAAAATGTAATGGAGACAGAAAGGAATACACTTTCTTTTCAGCAGTTCATGGAACCTATACAAAAATTGACCATATATTAGGACATAAAAACCTCAAACTCAAATGTAGTAAGGCAGAAATAGTAAATGCATCCTTTTCAGACCACGATGCAATGAAAATTACATTCAACAAAAAAGCAGGGGAAGTAGACCAAAAAATAATTGGAAACTAAATAATCTCATACTAAAGAATGATTGGGTAAAACAGCAAATCATAGACATAATTAATAACTTCACCCAAGAAAACGATAATAATGAGACATCATACCAAAATGTATGGGATGCAGCCAAAGCGGTAATAAGGGGAAATTTCATATCTCTAGAGGCCTATTTGTATAAAATAGAGAAAGAGAAGGTCAATGAATTGGGTTTGCAATTAAAAATGCTAGAAAAGGAACAAATTAAAAACCCCCAGTCAAACACTAAACTTGAAATTCTAAAAGTAAAAGGTGAGATCAATAAAATTGAAAGTAAAAAAACTATTGAATTGATTAATAAAACTAAGAGTTGGTTCTATGAAAAAACCAACAAAATAGACAAACCCTTAGTAAATCTGATTAAAAAAAGGAAAGAGGAAAATCAAATTGTTAGTCTTAAAAATGAAAAGGGAGAACTCACCACTAACGAAGAGGAAATTAGAGCAATAATTAGGAGTTACTTTGCCCAACTTTATGCCAATAAATTCGACAACTTAAATGAAATAGAAAAATACCTCCAAAAATACAGCTTGCCCAAACTAACAGAGGAAGAAGTAAATATCCTAAACAGTCCCATCTCAGAAAAAGAAATAGAACAAACTATCAATCAACTCCCTAAGAAAAAATCCCCAGGACCAGATGGATTTACATGTGAATTCTACCAAACATTTAAAGAACAATTAACTCCAATGTTATATAAACTATTTGAAAAAATAGGGATTGAAGGAGTCCTACCAAACTCCTTTTATGACACAGATATGGTACTGATACCTAAACCAGGTAGGCTGAAAACAGAGAAAGAAAATTATAGACCAATCTCCCTAATGAATATTGATGCTAAAATCTTAAATAAAATATTAGCAAAAAGATTACAGAAAATTGTCACCAGGATAATACACTATGACCAAGTAGGATTTATACCAGGAATGCAGGGCTGGTTCAATATTAGGAAAACTATTAGCATAATTGACTATATCAATAACCAAACAAACAAAAACCACATGATCATCTCAATAGATGCAGAAAAAGCATTTGATAAAATCCAACATCCATTCCTAATAAAAACACTTGAGAGCATAGGAATAAATGGACTTTTCCTTAAAATAGTCAGGAGCATATATTTAAAACCATCAGTAAGCATCATATGCAATGGGGAAAAACTGGAACCTTTCCCAGTAAGATCTGGAGTGAAGCAAGGTTGCCCACTATCACCATTATTATTTAATATCGTATTAGAAACACTAGCCTCGGCAATAAGAGTCGAGAAAGATATAAAAGGAATTAGAGTAGGCAATGAGGAAACCAAACTATCACTCTTTGCAGATGATATGATGGTATACCTAGAGAACCCCAGAGATTCTACCAAAAAGCTATTGGAAATAATTCATAATTTTAGCAAAGTAGCTGGCTACAAAATAAATCCCCATAAATCCTCAGCATTTTTATACATCACCAACAAAACCCAACAGCAAGAGATACAAAGAGAAATTCCATTCAGAATAACTGTTGATACCATAAAATATTTGGGAATCTATCTACCAAAGGAAAGTCAGGAATTATATGAGCAAAATTATAAAAAAGTCTCCACACAAATAAAGTCAGACTTAAATAATTGGAAAAATATTAAGTGCTCTTGGATCGGCCGAGCGAACATAATAAAGATGACAATACTCCCTAAACTAATCTATTTATTTAGTGCTATACCAATCAGACTTCCAAGAAAATATTTTATTGATCTAGAAAAAATAACAACAAAATTCATATGGAACAATAAAAAGTCGAGAATCTCAAGGGAATTAATGAAAAAAAAATCAAATGAAGGTGGCCTAGCTGTACCTGATCTAAAATTATATTATAAAGCAGCAGTCACCAAAACCATTTGGTATTGGCTAAGAAATAGATTAGTGGATCAGTGGAAAAGGCTAGGCTCACAAGACAGAATAGTCAATTATAGCAATCTAGTGTTTGACAAACCCAAAGCCCCTAACTTCTGGGAAAGGAATTCATTATTTGATAAAAACTGCTGGGATAATTGGAAATTAGTATGGCAGAAATTAGGCATGGACCCACACTTAACACCATATACCAAGATAAGATCAAAATGGGTCTATGACCTAGGCATAAAGAACGAGATTATAAATAAATTAGAGGAACATAGAATAGTTTATCTCTCAGACTTGTGGAGGAGAAAGAAATTTGTGACCAAAGATGAACTAGAGACCATTACTGATCACAGAATAGAAAATTTCGATTACATCAAATTAAAAAGCCTTTGTACAAATAAAACTAATGCAAACAAGATTAGAAGGGAAGCAACAAACTGGGAAAACATTTTCACAGTTAAAGGTTCTGATAAAGGCCTCATTTCCAAAATATATAGAGAACTGACTCAAATTTATAAGAAATCAAGCCATTCTCCAATTGATAAATGGTCAAAGGATATGAACAGACAATTTTCAGAGGATGAGATTGAAACTATTACCACTCATATGAAAGAGTGTTCCAAATCATTATTGATCAGAGAAATGCAAATTAAGACAACTCTGAGATACCACTACACACCTGTCAGATTGGCTAAGATGACAGGAAAAAATAATGATGAATGTTGGAGGGGATGCGGGAAAACTGGGACACTAATGCATTGTTGGTGGAGTTGTGAACGAATCCAACCATTCTGGAGAGCAATCTGGAATTATGCCCAAAAAATTATCAAAATGTGCATATCCTTTGATCCAGCAGTGTTTCTATTGGGCTTATATCCCAAAGAAATACTAAAGAAGGGAAAGGGACCTGTATGTGCCAAAATGTTTGTAGCAGCCCTGTTTGTAGTGGCTAGAAACTGGAAAATGAATGGATGCCCATCAATTGGAGAATGGCTGGGTAAATTGTGGTATATGAATGTTATGGAATATTACTGTGGTGTAAGAAATGACCAGCAGGATGAATACAGAGAGGCCTGGAGAGACCTACATGAACTGATGCTAAGTGAAATGAGCAGAACCAGGAGATCATTATACACTTCGACAACGATATTGTATGAGGACATATTTTGATGGAAGTGGATTTCTTTGACAAAGAGACCTGAGTTTCAATTGATAAATGACGGACAAAAGCAGCTACACCCAAAGAAAGAACACTGGGAAACGAATGTGAACTATCTGCATTTTTGTTTCTCTTCCCGGATTATTTATACCTTCTGAATCCAATTCTCCCTACGCAACAAGAGAACTGTTCGGTTCTGCAAACATATATTGTATCTAGGATATACTGCAACATATCCAACATATAAAGGACTGCTTGCCATCTAGGGGAGGGGGTGGAGGGAGGGAGGGGAAAAAAAAATCGGAACAGAAATGAGTGTCAATATAATGTAATTATTAAATAAAAGATTTAAAAAAAAAAGAAAAAAAAAGAAAAATTAAGTTAAAAATAAAGAGAAAGATAGAATAAAAAAAAAAAAAAGAAAGGTGAATTAGAAAAGGTAAAAAACTCCCAAGAAGTTCAGGGAAACAAAATTTATGAATTGGAAAAGCTTAAGAATTCCCAAGAAAGTAGGATTTGTGAATTGAAAAAAGAAAATAACTCACTAAAAAAAAAATTAGTGAAAAGGAAAAAAATTCCATAGAGCAAAACAACTCATTTAAAAACTCAATTGGACATATACAAAAAGAAGTAAAAAAAAGCTATTGAAGAAAATAACCCACTAAAGAACAAATCAAAATGACTGATTCATTGAGACATCAAGATTCAATCAAGCAAAACCAAAAAAAAATGAAAGATTGGGAAAAAAATATCAAATATTTACTTAGAAAAACAAAAGACCTGGAAAATAGATCTAGGAGAGATAACCTGAGGATCATTGGACTACCTGAAAATTATGATGAAAAAAAAGAGCCTAGATACTATTTTACAGGAAATCATCAAAGAGAACTGCCCAGAAGTAATAGAACCTAAAGGCAAAATACGAGTTGAAAGAATTCATCGAACACCTTCTGAAAAAGACTCTAAAATAAAGACTCAGAGGAATATTGTGGCCAAATTTCAGAATTTTCAGATTAAAGAGAAAAATATTACAAGCAGCCAGGAAAAAACAATTCAAATACTGAGGTGCCACAATAAGGGTCACACAAGATCTGGCTGCCTCAACATTAAAGGATTGAAGGGCCTGGAATCTAATATTCTGAAAGGAAAAAGAACTTGGATTGCAGCCAAGAATAAACTACCCAGCTAAGCTGAGCATTTTTTTCCATGGAAGAAGATGGAGATTTAATGAAACAAAGGAATTCCATTTGTTTCTAAGAAAAAAAAAACAGATTTAAACAAAAAATTCCAGTCATCGGACTTAAGAGAAGTAGAAAAGGATAAAAGGAACTCTTGAGAACTGTATTTCTGTTGTGGATAGACATAAAAACCACATGTATAATTTAATTTTACTCATATAATATAAAAAATGGAAGTAGAAATGGAAAGGGGATAATGTCAGAAAAAGGGAAAAGGGGAGATAAAAAGAGGGAAACTACATCCCATGAGAAGTCAAAGAAAACCTATCATATCTGAGGGAACTTAGAGAGGGGAAGGAATATTGTGTGAATCTTACTGTCATCAGAGTTGGCTCAAAGAGGAAATAATTGACATATTTGTTTTACAAAGCATCTTCTCTCACCTCATTAAAAAGTGGGAGAGGAAAAGGGAAAAGGAAAAAGAGTAATAAGGGAAGGGTCCAAGAAAGGAAGACTGATTCAAAGGGAGGAAGAAGAGACACAAAAGAGGGAGAGCTCCATGATGGAAGTGGGACCCATAAGTTCAATACTAGGGAAGGGGAGGAAAGGGGGTAAGAAAAAGAAAAGCAGGAAGGAATTGGGAGCCAAGATGGTGAAGGCACACACGACTCTCTAAGCTCCTCTCATTTCCCTCATAACCAACTATTTAATCAGCCTCAAAAATAGCTCTTCAATGCTTAAATTCATGAAGATTAGAAGCATTACAACTTACCAGCTGAAGTCAATCTGGAAGATCACCAGGAAAGGTTTGTCCTGAGGGGCCAGGAACAGACAAGCACAGGCAAGGAGACACTAGCGTCCTGAGCAGACCAGGGTGATCTCTGTGGCTAGAGAAGTTATAGAGACGACTCTGCTATAGGATAACTGCTCTGCCCTGACTACAAAGCAATAAATTGGCAGAGAGATTAAAGCCTAAAACAGAGGGTACACCAAGAAAAAAATGCCAGAACCTAACAAGATCTGGCTGTAACCACTCAAACCCAGAAATGACTCAGGCAGAATTTACCACAGCCCTGCAGCCACATCCTGCAGTTCCGGGCTTTTGCAGGGGCAGTTACAAATCTGCATGGCAGGGGGGCATAACCTGGGCAGCCTCTAATTGGCAGAGTTGGGGGCTTGGCTTGGGGCAATAGAACTTCCCAAACAGACTGTGCTTCCTGGGCAGACACTTCCCATCCCTACAAATCCATTTACTGTTCAACTGCTAATACCCACAGCCCCAGGTGGGATTTGGCTTGGGGTAGTGAAACTCTCACTGCTCAGCTTCTAGCCCCAGGGCAGTCATTATCTCACACAAATGGGGTTATATCCTCAGAGGCTTACTTGAATAAAATAGAGAAAGAGAAGATCAATGAATTGGGCCTACAACTTAAAAAGTTAGAAAAAGACCAAATTAAAAACCCCCAATCAATTACTAAACTTGAAATTCTAAAATTAAAAGGAGAAATTAATAATATAGAAAGTAAAAAAAAAAAAACTATTGAACTAATAAATAAAACTAAGAATTGTTTTTATTAAAAAAAACAATAAAATTGATAAACCTGTGGTAAATCTGATTAGAAAAAGGAGAGAGGGAAATCTAATTAGTAGTCTTAAAAATGAACTACCAATGAAGAGGAAATTAAAGAAATAATAAGGGGTTACTTTGCCCAACTTTATTCCAATAAATTTGATAACCTAAGTGAAATGGATGACTACCTCCAAAAATATAGGCTTCGCAGATTATCAGAGGAGGAAGTAAATTGCTTAAATAGTCCCATTTCAGAAAAAGATTTAGAACAAGCTATTAATAAACTTCCTAAAAAAAAATCCCCGGGACCAGATGGATTTACATGTGAATTCTACCAAACATTTAAAGAACAGTTAGCCTCAATGCTATATAAACTATTTGAAAAAAATAGGGAATAAAGGAGTCCTAACAAATTCCTTTTATGACACAGACATGGTACTGATACCTAAACCAGGTAGGTTGAAAACAGAGAAAGAAAATTATAGACCAATCTCCCCAAAGAATATTGATGCTAAAATCTTAAATAAGATATTAGCAAAAAGACTACAGAAAATCATCCCCAGGATAATACACCACTTCAAGTAGGATTGATACTAGGAATGTAGGGCTGGTTCAATATTAGGAAAAGTATTGGTATAATTGGCCATATTAATAATCAAATTAACAAAAACCATATGATCATCTCAATAGATGCAGAAAAAGCATTTGATAAAATCCAACATCCATTCCTATTAAAAACTCTTGAGAGTATAGGAATAAATGGACTTTTCCTTAAAATAATCAGTAGCATCTATTTAAAACCAATAATATATAACAGGAACAAACTGCAACCATTCCCAATAAGATCAGGAGTGAAACAAGGTTGCCCATTATCACCATTACTATTTAATATTGTATTAGAAATGCTAGCTTTGGCAAGATTAAAGGAATAAGAATAGGCAATGAGGATGATATGCCAATGATATGATGGTATACTTAAAAGAAACCCAGAGACACTACTAAAAAATTATTAGAAACAATCCATACTTTTAGCAAAGTTGCAGGATACAAAATAAACCCACATAAGTCATCAGCATTCTTATATATCACTAAAAAAACTCAACAGTTAAGAGTAACAAAGAGAAATTCCATTTACAGTAACTACTGATTGTATAAAATATTTAGGAATCTATCTGCCAAGGGAAAATCAGAAACTTTATGAGCAAAACTACAAAACACTTTCCACACAAATTAAGTCTGAACTAACCAAGTGGAAAAATCAGAATCCCAAAAAACTATTTTGATGACCTAGAAAAAACAACAACAAAGTTCATATGGAAAAACAAAAGATCAAGAATTTCAAGGTAATTAATGAAAAAAAATCAAATGAAGGTGGCCTAGCTGTACCAGATATAAAATTATATTATAAAGCAGCAGTTACTAAAACCATCTGGTATTGGCTAAGAAATAGACTAGTTGATCAATGGAATAGGTTAGGTTCAAAGGACAAAACAGCCAATAACTTTAACAAGTGTTGGAAAAACCCAAAGACCCCAGTTTTTGGGATAAGAACGCAGTATTATTGTTGGGAAATTTGCTGGGAAAATTGGAAATTAGTATGGCAGAAACTAGGCATTGACCCACACTTAACACCGTACACCAAGATAAAGTCAAAATGGGTTCATGACCTAGCCTTATACCCCAAAGAGATACTAAAGAAGGGAAAGGGACATGTATGTGCCAAAATGTTTGTGGCAGCCCTGTTTGTAGTGGCTAGAAGCTGGAAAATGAATGGATGCCCATCAATTGGAGAATGGTTGAGTAAATTGTGATATATGAATGTTATAGGATATTATTATTCTGTAAGAAATGAGCAGCAGGATGAATACAGAGATGACTGGCGAGGCTTACATGAACTGATGCTAAGTGAAATGAGCAGAACCAGGAGATCATTATATACCTTAAAAACAATACTGTTTGAGGATGTATTCTGATGGAAGTGGATCTCTTCAATAAAGAGAGCTAATTCAGTTTCAATTGATCAAGGATGGACAGAAGCAGCTACACTGAAAGAAAGAACAATCAGAAATTAATATAAACTGCTTGCATTTTTGTTTTTCTTCCCGGGTTATTTATACCTTCTGAATCCAATTCTCCCTGTGCAACAAGAGAACTGTTCCATTCTGCACACATATATTGTATCTAGGATATACTATAACCTATTTAACATGTAAAGGGGGTGGAGGGAGGGAGGGGAAAAATCGGAACAGAAGTGAGTGCAAGGGATAATGCTGTAAAAAATTACCCTGGCATGGGTTCTGTCAATAAAAAGTTAAAAAAAAAAAAAAAAGCAAAGCATGATCTGGGGATATTAGGATGGCAGGAAATACAGAATTAGGAATTTTAACCATAATTGTGAATGGGATGAACTCTCTCATAAAGAGAAGGCAGATAGCAGACTGGATCAAAAGTCAGAACCCTACAATATGTTGTTTAGAGGAAACACATTTAAAACAGGGAGATACATACAGAGTAAAGGTAAAAAGCTGGAGCAGAATCTATTATCCTTCAGGTGAAATAAAAAAAGCAGGGATAGCTATCCTTATTTAAGATCAAGCAAAAGCAAAAATTGATCTAATTAAAAGAAATAAGGAAGGGCTCTATATCTTGCTAACGAGTACTATAGACAATGAAGCAATATCAATATTAAACATATATGCACCAAGTGATATAGCATCTAATTTCCTAAAGGAGAAGTTAAGAGAGTTGAGAGAAGAAATAGACAGCAAAACTATAATAGCAGGAGATCTGAATCTTGCACTCTCAGATTTAGATAAATCAAATCACAAAACAAATAAGAAAGAAATTAAAGAGGTAAATAGAATATTAGAAAAATTAGGTATGATAGATCTCTGGAGAAAACTGAATGGTGACAGAAAGGAGTATACTTTCTTCTCTGCAGTTCATGGAACCTAATACAAAAATTGACTATATATTAGGACATAAAGACCTCAAAATTAAATGAAGGAAGGCAGAAATAGTAAATGCTTTCTTTTCAGATCACAATGCAATATAAACTACAGTCAACAAAAAGTTAGGTGTAAATAGACCAAAAAGTAATTGGAAACTAAATAATCTCATCTTAAAGAATGATTGGGTGAAACAGCAAATTAAAGACACAATTAATAATTTCACTCAAGATAATGACAGCAGTGAGACATCATACCAAAATTTGTGGGATGCAGCCAAAGTGGTAATAAGGGGAAATTTTATATCCTTAGAAGCTTACTTGAATAAAATAGAGAAAGAGAAGATCAATGAATTGGGCTTGCAACTTAAAAATCTAGAAAAGGACCAAATTAAAAACCCCCAATCAATTACTAAACTTGAAATTCTAAAATTAAAAGGAGAAATTAATAATATAGAAAGTAAAAAAAAAACTATTGAACTAATAAATAAAACTAAGAGTTGGTTTTATGAAAAAACAATAAAATTGATAAACCTTTGGTAAATCTGATTAGAAAAAGGATTTTTTTAGTAGTCTTAAAAATGAAAAGGGAGAACTTTCCACCAGTGAAGAGGAAATTAAAGAAATAATAAGGGATTACTTTGCCCAGCTTTATGCTAATAAATTTGATAACCTAAGTGAAATGGATGACTACCTCCAAAAATACAGGCTTCCCAGATTATCAGAGGAAGAAGTAAATTGCTTAAATAGTCCCATTTCAGAAAAAGAAATAGAACAAGCTATTAATCAACTCCCTAAAAAAAAAAAAAATCCCCAGGACCAGATGGATTTACATGTGAATATAATGAATATAAACTGCTTGCAACAAGAGAACCGTTCGGTTCTGTACACATATATTGTATCTAGGATATACTATAACCTATTTAACATGTAAAGGACTCCTTGCCATCTGGGGGAAGGGGTGAAGAGAGGGAGGGGAAAAGGTGGACCAGAAGTGAATGCAAAGGATAATGTTATAAAAAAAATTACCCAGGCATGGGCTCTGAAAATAAAATGTTATTTTAAAAAATCACTGACAGCCAAATGGACAATAAATTAGAGGGTGGAGAAAATTTTCACTGGAAAACTAAGCAGAAGATTATGCTTAGGCATGAGGTTATGAGGCATTAGGTTCTACAAGAGTAGTGATAGTGTCAGAGATGGTCTTGGTAATGGATTATAAACGGCAGATTAGAGAGCGTGAAGGTTCAAGCATTATCTGGGCTGTTTATCTGGTATATTGGGAAGATTGTGAACCTCCTCCACAAAAAAAGGGGGAAGGCTTGGGAAGAAAAATAATGAGTTTATTTTGAGACAGGTTTTCTGTTCAAAATATATAATAGACCATTGGAATCACAAAATTTGAGGTCAGCAGAGAGGTTAGGGTTGGACAAGTTGATTTGAGAATCATCAATATCGAAGTAATAATTTAATCCGTAGGAGCTAATGATTTAAAAAAAAAAAAAAGCAAAAGGGAAAGGGAAAACGGTCATAAACAGAATCCTATGGGAGGAAAACTAGATGGTCTATATGAAAATTTATCAGTAGAGATTGAAAAAGAACAGTCACATAAGTAGGGGAAGAACAAAGAGAGAGAAAACATAGAGAAAAGAATATATCAGGGCAAAGAAGGTAAGCTAGAGTATCAAAGGTTGCAGAATGACCAAGTATCAGTATTAAAAAAAAAAAAACATCAAATAATCATAAGGGAAAATATAGGGAGTTGAGAAGAGAGTAAGAAGAGACAAAGTGAAGTCACCTATTATAGATGCCTTCTTAAGAGCCATAAAAGAAAGGAGAGATAAAAGACAGTATTTAATAGAAAAAGATGCATGTAAAGAGTTTTTATTTTTTTTTAAGTTTGGAGGAGACATGGACACGTTTGTGGACAGTGGAAGTAGCCAATAAAGAGAGGTTAGAGTTAAGTGAGAGAGGGGGAATGGGAATCTCTTATGCATATAAAGGGGTTATCTATAACAAAGAGAAGGATTTCCTTCTCATTTGAGATATAAGTGAAGGAGGAAGTAGTACCACAAGGCTTCTGGGTGATGTGAGATGAAGAGGGGAGAAAAGGAAACTTGTGTTTGCTTCTTTTCTTCATAAAAGAAAGGCAAATAGTGAGCCATAGGAGGTTTGAAGAGGAATGAAAAGATGTGAACAAAAATCAGTTCTTTCAGTGAAATGGTGAATTAATTAGGTAGGCATATCACTAAGTTAGGGAAAAGCTCATATAAAGGGATGAATTTAAGTGATAGTAAGGACAATGTGGTTGGACCACAGAGTGCAGGAGGAATAATGAATTTGATCTTAAAGGAAAAGATGGAATCAGATTGTGAAGAGCTTTAAATACTAAGGAGGGGAGTTTAAACTTTGATCCTGGGGGTAATAGTGAATGGCTTTTATAAAAAAATCTGGCTGATAGTGAGAGAAGTAATACAGAGTAAAATCAGGAGTTATCAAAGCATTAGAGGACTGGAAGATTCAATTCTGTTAGTAGAAGTTCTGAATGTGAATCTTATAAATAGAACAAAATTCAATGATAATAAGATCAAAATTATGATAATGTTAAGTTAATCACAGCTAAAATGAAGTGGAAGTGGATACCAATATAGACTAGATCTCTTGGTAAAAATGGTTTACTAGTTCCTCCCTAGAAACTTTACATTCTTCAGTTCTTTGTAGTTCCAATAAAATCCATATATGAATTCCAACAATACATCATTTCTACAATCTTCTACCATCATAGAGTTTCTAAAGAAATGAACAGAGCCCTACTTATTTCGTCTGCTACAAGAATATCTTCAATAGATTCTTAATTTAATCCCTATGATATTCTTATGTGTTTTTAAAAAGGAGTAAGATCAAGTTGTATTTGATAATAGAATTTATAAACATGGATTATTAAAATGCATTTTCTATGCCTCCTATTATAACCATTCAATTTGAAAACCTACAAAGACATTCTCTGTATGTCGCTTGGAAAGCAAGATAATTACTCAAAAGAACAACGTTATTTGCAATTAATGAAGTAAGCATATATCATGGGGCTTTTCTGGAAACATTAACAGCTAATTTGGAGCTACTGTATTCTGTTTTATATGTGGGCATATAACATTTAAAACACTGGTTTATGAATCAACATAATACCATTTGAATAGTTCAATAAATTTCAGGTTTGTTTGTGTTTCCCCTCATGGGAGTTATAAAAAAATATATCTATCTATCTATATCTATATATATATATGTATATGATCTAATAAATATACTTAGCATAATTAGTCCTATTTCATAGGCCCATATGTTTAAAAAAGTGTGATCAAAATCTAAGCATGGTATGAATTGTACATTAAATCTCCTTTTAAAAGAAAAATGTGTATGTGTGTATTTGTGTGTATAGAAAGAGAGAGAGAGAGAGAGAGAGAGAGAGAGAGAGAATATGTATCTAAATGTATATATACATATATGGAAAGAAAGTTTCTATTCAATTCAATAAATCTCTATCTTTTTAATCACCTAAATTTTCCAATGTATTTCATTTCAGAAAGCCTTTCCTTCTTTAAAAAAATAACAAAAAAGAAAACACATCAAACAAGCCTCAGTCTATGCAATATTTCAAGATCATAATACTCTGACTCTTTAAAGAATAGAGGCAATGCATTTTTACCCCTGTCCTATAGCCATATTTGGTTATTATAATTTCAGAGCTCAGTTTCATCTATTTTGTAGTTACTTCTTCCATTTGCATTAATATAATCAAAGTGCATATTATTTCTTTATTTTATTCAGCTCGCTTTGCTTTGAATCAGTATAGCATTTTCATCAACTAATCTTTGTGACAATTCCTTTATGCCAAACAGTTTGCTAGGGTGTAAAGGTACAAAGAAACAAGAATCTCATCCCTCAAGAAGCCCACATTCTATTAAAAATACAATATGTACATAAATGTGTATATAGAGATTATATACTAGGTAATACAAGAAAAAAAATTGGAAGGTAGAATCTAATTCCTGGAAGAACAGGAAGGATTTCATGTAAAATGTGAAAGTTGAGGAAGAAATTAATTCTAAAAAGAGAAAAATCACTTATCTGTAATTAAAATCATTTTTAGTTACAAATCAACTTACAAATCAATGAGTTCCACTACCTTAGTAAAATATATGGGCTTGTTATTGCTATGGTTTTTGCAAAGCCACTTCAAAATTAACCATTCCCATATTCTGCCATACTTCCCAGATTGTTAAAAGTTATTTTAATTTCCATTTCCCTTGTTTTAGTAATCTGGAATAATCTGTTAAGTGCATATTACATTTTTAAACATTTTGTTCTTATTATTTGACAACTACTTCATTTTGACCTGGCCCTTGATCCAGTAAAATTATTCTTCGTTCCTATAGAGCATGCATAAAAATTTTATCAGTGTAATTTGAGTGAGCTTCCCCCCCCCAGTTTATGAATTCTTTCCCTATCCTAATCATATGAATTTTATATATGCAAAATGAAATTGTGAATCTCAATTTTTGTGGCATCCTTTGCCTTAGTTTATTTAAGAATTCTTCCTTTAGAAAATGCCCTATATATACAAAAAATATTCATAGCGACTTTCTTCTCAGGGCAAAACAATTGGAAATTGAGGGGATGCCTATCAATTGGGTAATGATTCAATAAATTGTGGTATGTGTTTGTGATAGAATATTGTTGTTCTATGGGAAATGATGAGCAGGATGCTCTCAGGAAAAAAAAAAAAAACTAAAAGTATTCCATGAACTCAAACAAAGTGAAATGTACTGTATAAAATGTAGTAGCAAAGTTCTGGGATGACCAGCTGCAAGTGACTTTGTTATTCGCAAAAAGTACAACTATCCATGACTACTGTGAAAGACTTATGATGAAAAATCCTATACATATACAGAGAAGGAAATAATTGTGTCTGAATACAGATTGAAGCATTCTCTTTCTCTCTTTTTTAACTTAATTTTTCTTCAGGGTTTTTATTTTCATTAGGGTAAGAGTCACAACTTGACTTTTATGGAAAAGTTTTGCATAACTTTATAAATAGTAAATATAAATGTGGGTGGGAATAAGGGAGAGAATCTAGAATTCACTTTTTTTAAGTATAAAATTTGCTTTTTTTCAAATGTGTGAGGAAAAATATTAAATCAATAAATCTATTTTTAAAAAATAATTCTTCCTTTCGCAATGTCTGAGGTGGAGTGGGAGTTGAACAAGATTTTCTTTGATTTTCTTAATGATATTATATTTAATATGCAGATCTTATATGTACTTATTATAGTATATGAAATGAAAAGTTGGTCTAAACCTAATTTCTGCCAAACCAATTCTCAAGGTACTTTTGTTTGGGTTTTTTTATAATTCTTGTAAAATAGGGAATTTATCCCCAAGTAATTTCTATTATCAAATATTTAGGATTTTTTTGAAGTTCATGAACTTCCATATTTTTCCTGATCTGGCCCTTTAAACTAATCCACATTTTTTTACCTATTACAAAATAAAAAAAAAAAAAAGGACAGAAATAGAAAGAAAAGGAAAATAAAAACAAAACAAAACAGAACAAAACATTGTCATGTGCCCAGCAGAACATCAACGAGATTTTATATAACAACAAACTTCCATTTCAAGTAAGCATATATAATAATAGAAGATATTATATTGAAAGATATCCATTGTTTGCTTCTTTGTAGGTTATTCTTTGTTCTCTGATGTGTACTTTTTAGTTTATTCTTTTTTCTCCTTCTCCCCCCAATCTTCCCCAAGCAGTTAATACACTTAAGCACAAATATGGATAGATATAGATATAGATATAGATATTCACACCCAATTAGGCACCCACACATATACATATATCTACATACATATGTATACCTACATACATGCCTACATACTCACATATGCTAGGACACACACTTACAGACATGTGTATATCCATTTAACATATGTAAACATGCATCTAAAACAATATTATTATGGTGGACATATAATGTCAATAAAACTTAAGGCTAAAAAACCCATTGAATTAATAATAATTAATAATAAAACTAGAACTTGACTTTATAAAACAGATAAATAAAAATAGATAAAGTACAGGTTAAAAAAACCATTGAATTAATAATAAAATTAGAACTTGACTTTATAAAACAGATAAATAAAAATAGATAAAGTACAGGTTAATTAAATTTTTAAAAAGAAGAAAATTCAGTTACCAGTTTGAAAAATTCAAAGGATGTATTCATCACCAAAGAATGAAATTAAATCCATTGTTAAGACTGATTTTACCCAATTATATGCCATCAAACCTGAAAATCTAAAGCAAATGTCTGAATAGTTGTAATATATATATATATATATATATATGTATATATATATATATATATATATATATATATATACACACATATATATAACTCAGATTAACAGAAAATGAAATAAGATATTTTAACAATCTTATTTTAGAAAAATAAATTGAACAAGGCATTAATGAGCTCCCTAAGGAAAAAATTTCCAGAATTACATAGATTTACAAGTGAACATGACCAAATATTTAAGAAATAATAAATTCTAATACTATATAAAATGTATGAAAAATAGGTAATGTGAAAGTCCTTTTATAATACAAATATAGTTTACCTAAACCAGAAAGAGCAACACAGAAAAAGGAAATTATTCCTAAATGAATATTGACATACTAGAAAAAATAAAATACTAATTAGGAGGATATAGCAATATATCACAAAGATCATACATCAAGACCAGGAGAGATTTATGCTAGTTATACAGGGCAGATTAAACATTAGGAAAACTATCACCATAATTGATATTATGATAATTGTTCAGATATTAATTGATAATATCTATATCAAAAAGAACAAAAAAAACTATCTTTATTATCAACAGTTACAGAAAAAGCTCTGGACAAAATATGAAATCTATTCCTAAAAAAAAAAAAAAAACTAAAAAGTAAGGGAATCAATAGGATCTTTCTTCAAATAATTAGTAGTATCTATCAAAAACCTAGAGAATCTATATAGGTTTATAAACTTAAACCTTCCAAATCAGAACAAGGATGAAGCCAAGATGCCCATTATAAATAGTAATTTTCAATATTGTATGAGAAATGCTAATTGAAACAATAAAAGAAGAAAAAAGAAAGTGAAAGAATTAGAATAGGCAAGGAGGAAACAAAAATATCACTCATTACATATAACATGATGGTATACTTGGAGAACCTTAGAAAATGATCTTAAAATACTAATTTTTAAAATTAACCACTTTAGCAAAGTTTCAGGACATAAAATAAACCCATACAAATCATCAGAATTTCTATATAATACCAAAAAAAAAAAAAAAAAAGTTGCATCAGCAAGAGATACAAAAGGAAATTGCATTAAAAATAACTGCAAGTCACATAAAATACTTTGGAATCTACCTGTCAAGACAAACCCAGGAATTATATGAAGACAATTACAAAACATTTTTTGTATAGATATAGCTTTATATAATTAGAAAAATATTATAGGCCATGGATAGTTCAAGTGAATATAATAAAAATCCTATTTTACCTAAATTTATTTATTCAGTGCCATTCCAATGACACTACCAAATAATTACTTTATAGAACTAGAAAAAATAATGCCAAGATTCATCTGGAAGAATAAAAAGTCAAGAATATCAAGAGAATCAATGGAATAAAAATTTAAGGAAAAAGGCTTAACAGTTCTAGATTTTAAACTACATTACAAAGTAATAATCATCAAAACAATCTGGTACTGGCTAAGAAGAAGAGAGTTGAATAAGTGGAATAGATTAGGTACATAATACACAGTAATAAATTACTATTGTAATCTTGGGATAGGTGGCACAGTGAATAGAGCACTAGGTGGGCCAGAGTCATGAAGAAATGGGTTCAAATTCATGCTCAGACACTTAACTCACTATGAGACCTTGGACAAATTACTTAAGACTGGGAAAATTGGAAAGAAGTTTGGAAGAATTTAGGCATAAGTCAACATTTCATACTATATAACAAAATAAAGTCAAAATGGATAAATTATTTAGAAATAAAGAGTCATATCATCAAACAAATTGAGGGAAAATGGGAAAATGGACCTGTAAGATATTTGGATGAGGGACGTTTATTAACCAACAAGAGATAAAAAGAGTAACTGGAAATAAAATGCAAACTTATAATTACATAAAATTGAAAATATTTTGCAAAATGAAAAACAATGCCAAAGGAAGGAAAACAGGAAACTGGGAAAATTTTACAGCAACTTTCTCTGATAAAAGACTCATTTCTCAAATATGCAGAAAAATTGGAAAAGCATATAAACTTATGGAAAGTGAATTAAGCAGAGCCAGGAAAACATGATACACAAATATTAAATAACATAAGGATAATCAAATGTGAAATATTTAGCTATTATAAACAAGTCAAAGAGCCAAGATGATTTCAAAAGATATTCCTCAACTGAAAAATGGTCCAAGGATATGAACAGGCAATTTTCAGAAAAAAAAAAAAAAAAAAAAAAACAAGGTTCTAAATAATCACAATGACAAAAATGTTCCAAATCACTACTGGTTAGAAAAATGAAAATTAAAACAACTGAGATATTGCCTCACAGCTATCAGATTAAACTAATATGACAGAAAAGGAAAATGAAAAATGTTGGAGGGAATGTGAAAAATGTGCGATAGTAATGGAAAAGTTAATTAACTAGTCCAGCCATTCTGGAGAACAATTTGGAAACATACAAAAAGAATATAAAATTGCATCTACTTTTTGATCTGAAATATCAAAAGACCTATGATGGAAAGTGTTATCTACCTCCAAAGAAAGAACTGATAAACTAATTCTGAGTATAGATTGAAGAATACTTTTTTCTCACTTTTTCATTATCATGTGCTTTCTTATACAGCTTTTTTGGGGAAATATATTTTGCCTAACTTCGCAAGAATGAAAGTTATCATATTGAATAGAGCAGGCAGAAGTAGGAAGGAGAGAGAGATTTAGAACTCAAAATTTTACAAAAACAAGTGTTAAAATATTTAAAATTTTATAGAGAAAAAAAAAATATATATATATATATATACAGACACATACATACATGCATGCACACATTCATATAGGTGTGAATGAGAGAGCTCCCATTTCTCATCTACATTCAATTTTGATTTAGTATTATTTGCATTGTATTTTTCATTAGAACAATTTTAATTTATTGAACTTGTTTTTTCTTGGGAGTCTTTAGGGAAATCCACAAGATTTACTAATAACTAAGTATTGCTCATTTACTATTCTCCATGATATAATATTTGTTAAGAGATCATTGTATCATTTTCATAATTTTATTTTTTCTATATATCTCAGTAAATAAACTAGTACCACTGGATTTTACAATTCCTGAAATGATTTAACATGTATTGATTCTGAGGGGGATGGAGCCAAGATGGCAGAGAGCAGACATGACTTTCTGTGATCTCCTCTGACCTTTTCTCAAACCCACAGTTTAAAACATTCTAAACTTCTTTTGGAGTGACATAACCCACAAATATTTGGCATACAACACATTTCCAGAAGAAGATATCTTGGAAGAACTTCAGAACGGGTCTGTTTCAAATGGACAAAGGGACAGTTTGCCAAGCCCAAACTGTGCAAAGGGAGCCCAGGGCAAGGAGCTGGGATGGAGAGTCAGAGCACTGCTATATAACTCCCTAAAAAATAGATTTGATGAAATGGAAAAGGCACATAACTGCTTAGAAAATAGATATGAAAAAGATTCCAATTAATTGAAAAACATAATTTGTAAAATGGGAAACAATGCAATGAACAAAACAATTCAATTGGTCAAATAGAAAAGAAGCTTAAAAAGATAACTGAAGAAAATAATACACTAAAAATTAGAATTGAACTGAATAAGACTTTGAGAATCATTCAAATAAAACCCAAAAAATGAAAAAATAGAAAAAAATATGAAATTTCCCCTAGGAAAAGCAATTGACCTGGAAAATAGTTCTAGGAGAGACAATCTAAAGATTATTGCACTTTCTGAAAGCCACAATGAAAAAAAAAAAATCTAGACATTATCTTACGGGAAATCACAAAGGAAAACTGCCCTGATGTCTTAAAATTAAAAGATAAAATAGCCATTGAAAGAATTTCCTGATGCTCTTCTTAAAGATACCCCAAAATGAAAACTTCAAGGAATATTGTGGCTAAATTTCAGAAATATAGAACCAAGGAAAACATATTTCAAGCAACCGAAAGAAACAATTTAAATACTGAGGAGCCACAATCAGGATTACCTAGGATCTAGAAGCTTCTACTTTAAAAGATCAAAGGGCCTGGAATCTGATATTCTGAAAGGCAAAGTAATATTATTACAAGAATAATCTATCCAGCAAAAATGAGCATTATCTTTCAGGGAATAAGATGAACATTCAGTAATAAAAATGAATTTCATTTATTTCTGATGAAAAGACCAGAGCTGAACAAAAACTGTGATCTCCAAACACAGAACTCAAAAGAAACATAAAAAGGTAAAAAGGAAAAAAAATTGTTGAGAATTATATTTTGGTTACGGGTATTCTTAGAGAGTGTGGGTATAATTGGAATTTATTATGATAATATGAAAAAGAAACTACAGATGGAAAGGGCATTGTATTGGAAAAATAGGAAAAAGAAGGTAAAGTGAAGGACATTACATCTCATGAAGAGGTAAAGAAGACCTATTATAATTCATGGAAACAAGAGAAGGAAATGAGCATTGTGTGAATTTTATTCTCATCATATTTGGTTCAAAAAGAGAATATCAGATATATTTGGTTTCACAGAAAAACTTGTCTCCCCTTATAGGAAAGTGGGAAGTAAAGGGGGAAAAGAAAGGGAAAGAATAATAGAAGGGAAAAGAGAAATAGAAATAGTATTGGAAAGGTATAAGAAAGGGGAAAGGGATATAAAGGAAGAGGGCTGTTTGAGGGAGTAGTGATCAGAAGCAAAATAATGGGGAGGAAGAAAGGGGGAAAGAAAAGAGAAAAGCATAATTTGGGGTAAATAAGATGGCAGGAAATACAGAATTAATTATTTTAACTGTGAATGTGAATGGGATGAACTCTCCCATAAAATGGAAACAAATAGCAAACTGGATTAAAAGCCAGAGACCCACAATATATTTAGAAGAAACGCATTTAAAACAGAGTGATACATACACAGTGAAGGCTGGAGCAGAATGTATTATGCTCAGGTGAAGTGGAATAATCTTGCTCTTTCAAAACTAGATAAATAGAACCACAAATTAAATAAGAATAAACAGAATGTTAGAAAAATTAGGGATGATAGATCTTTGGAAAAAAGTGAATGGAGACAGAAAGGAGTTTACTTTTTTTCAGTGGTTCATGGATCCTATGCAAAATTTGACCATGCCTTAGGGCACAAAAAAATGGAGAAATAGTAAATGCATTTTTTCAGATCATGACAAAATAAAAATCACATGCAATAAAGGGTCAGGAAAAAATAGACTAAAAACTAAATAATCTAATCCTAAAGAATGAATGGGTTAAATGATAAATCATAAACACACCAATATCTTCATCCAAGAAAATGACAACAATGAGACAATATAACACAATTTATGGGATATAGCCAATGCAGTAATAAGGGGATAATAAGGGATAATAGGGATAATAAGGGATGCTTATTCGCTTAAAACAGAGAAAATGAAGATCAATGAATTGGGCTTATGACTAAAAAAGTTAGAGAAAGAACAAATTAAAAACCCTCAATAAAATACCAAATTTGAAATTCTGAAAATAAAAGGGGAGATTAATAAAATTGAAAGTAAGAACACTATTAAATTAATAAATAAAACTAAGATTTGGTTTTATGAAAAAAACCAACAAAATAGATAAACCTTTAGTTAACTTGATTAGAAAATGGAAAGGAGAAAATAAAATTGTTAGTCCCAAAAATGAAAAAAGGAGAATTTTCCACCAAATGAAGAGGAAATTAGAACAATAATTAGGAGTTATTTTGCGCAACTATATGTCAATAAATTTGATCTAAGTGAATTGGAGGAATTTCTGCCAAAAAAATATAGATTTTCCAGGTTAACAGAATAGTGTAGAGGACAAGGACTCTGAAATGGCCTACTTGAATCGAGAACAGCATGGTGCTTTATAGTTAAGCACCTACTCAGTGTGAGATAATGGGTCTCTAAACATATACTTAATGTGATGGTGATGAAATGGGCAGTAGGCACATATTCATTTGTTGTACTGATATAATCTTATTGAGGTATTTAAGAGAGAGTCTCTCAGACATAGACACAGAAGAGAGTCTCTCTCAGACACAGACACAGAAGAAGAATCACAGTCACAGACACAGAGAAGACTCAAAACTCCAGATTCCAGACTCTGGACTCCATCTTTGATCAATCTTGTGGTGATCCTCCTACCTTGATCACTTCTCTGCCTGCAGACCAAGGTCCATCCACAGATTCTCCAGAAAGTTAGCCCAGACATTACAGATGAGGAAATAAATTATTTAAATGGTACCGTTTTTAGAAAAATAGAACAAGCTATCAATCAACTCCCTAAGAACAAGTCTTCAAGGTTATATAGATTTACAAGTGAATTCTACTAAAGTGTTAAAGAATAATTAATTCCAATTCTATGAAAACAATTTGAAAAAAAAATAGGGAAAGAAAGAGTTCTACCAAAGTCCTTTTATGACACAGACATATTGCTGATACTTAAACCAGGTAGGGTGAAAACAGGGAAAGAAAATTACAGACAAATTCCCCTAATGAATAATGATGCAAAATTCCTGGATAAATTATTAGCAAAAAGATTACGGAAAGTCACCTCTAGGATAATATATTATGATTAAGTAGCATTTATACTAGGAAGGCAGGACTACTTCAATATTAGGAAAACTATTAGCATAATTGACTATATCAATAACCAAAGGAAAAAAAATAACAAGATTAATTACCTCAATAGATGCATAAAGAGCATTTGATAAAAACCTACACTGGTTCCAATTAAAAACATTAAAGATATAGGAACAAATAGATTTTTCCTTAAAATGATCAGTAGCATATCTTCAAAACCATCAACAAGCATTATATGTAATGGAGACAAACTAGAACCATTTCCAGTAAGATCAAGAGTGAAACAAAGTTGCCCACTATCACTATTACTATTCAATATTGTATTACAAATGTTAGTTTTGGCAATAAGAGAAGAAAACAAGATTAAGGAATTAGAGTATGTAATGAGGAAACCAAATTATCACTCTTTGCAGATGATATAATAGTATTCTTAGAAAACCCTAGTGAATCAATTAAAAAACTACAAGAAACAGTTCACAACTTTAGCAAAGTTGCAGGAAACAAAATAAATCCATATAAAACATCAGCTTTTCTATACATTACCAACAAAGTCTAGCAGCAAGAGGAATTCCATCAAAGTAACTGTTGATAGTATAAAATATTTGAGAAGTTATCCAAGGTAAAGTCAGGAACTATACGAACACAACTACAACACACTTTCCACACAAATAAAGTCAGATCTAATAAATTGGAAAAATATCAAAGCTCATAGGTAGACTGAACTAATATAATAAAAATGACAATACTATCTAAATTAATTTACTTATTTAGTGCCATACCAATCAAACTCCCAAGAAAATATTTTACAGATATAGAAAAATAATAACAAAGTTCATCTGGAAGAACAAAAAGGTCAAGAATTTCAAGAAAATTAATAAAAAAATATGCCAATGATCATGGCCTAGCCATGCTAGACCTAAAGCTAAAAGCAGCAGTCATCAAACTATTTGGTACTGGCTAAGAATAGAGTAGTTGATCAGTAAACTAAGTTAGGTTCACAGAACAAAATAGTAAATAAAAATAGCAATCTAGTACTTGACAAACTCAAAGACCCCAGCTTTGGGAATAAGAATTCACTATTCAACAAAAACTTCTGGGAAAATTGGAAACTAGTATGATAGAAACTAGGTATTGATCCATACCTAACACCATATACCAAGATAAGGCTGAATTGGGTTCATGATTTAGATATAAAGAGTGACATAAACAAATTAGAAGAACATAGGATAGTTTACCTCTCAGATCTGTGAAGAAGGAAGGAATTTGTGCCAAAAGAAGAACTGAAACTCATAATTGGATACCCAGATGGATGGTTTTTATTATATAAAGTTAAAAAAATTGTACAAACAAAACTAATGCAGACAAGATTAGAAAGGAAGCAATAAATTTGGAAAACATTTTTACATTTAAGGGTTGTGATAAAGGCCTTATTTCTAAGATATATAGAGAATTGACTCAAATTTATAAAAATTCAAGCATTTTTCCAATTGATAAATGATCATAGGATATGAACAGACAACTTTCAGATGGAGAAATTAAAACCATTTCTAGTCATATGAAAAGGTGCTCTAAATCACTATGTATCAGAAAAATGCAAATTAAAGCAACTCTAAGATACAACTATACACCTCTCAAATTCGCTAAGATGACAGAAAAAAAGATGATGAATTTTGGAGGGGATATGGGAAAACTGGGACACTAATATGTTGTTGGTGGAATTGTGAATGGATTCAGCCATTCTGGAGAGCAATTCAAACTATGCTCAAAAAGTTATCAAACTGTGCATACTCTTTGATCCAGCAGTGTTTCTACTGTGTTTATTTCCCAAAGAGATCTTAAAGGAGAGAAAGGGACCCATATGTGCAAAAATGTTTGTGGCAGTCCTTTTTATAGTGGCAAGAAACTGGAAACTAAGTGAATGCCCATCAGTTGGAAAATGGCCAAATAAGTTATGGTATATGAATGTTATGGAATATTATTTTTCTAAAATAAACAATCAGCAAGATCATTTTAGAGAGACCTGGAGAGACTTACACGAACTGATTCTAAGTGAAATGAGCAGAACCAGGAGATAATTGTACATAGCAACAGCAATATTACATGACAATCAATTCTGATGGATGTGACTCTTTCTGACAATGAGATTGAGGCCAATTCCAATGAACTTGTGAAGAAGAGATCCATCTATACCCAGAAAGAGGACTACGGGAACTGAATGTGGATGACAATATAACATTCTCACTCTTTTTGTTGTTGTTCACTTGCATTTCATTTTCTTACTCATTTTCTTTCCTTTTTTGATCTGATTTTTCTTATTCACCAAGTCAATTTTATAAATATGTTTACATATTTTGGATTTTACATATATTTTAACACATACAACATATAATGGTTTGCTTGTCATCTAGGGGAGGAGATCAGGGAAAGGGGAGAAAATTTGGAACACAAGGGTATGCCAAGGTCAATTTTGAAAAATTATCTGTGCATATATTTTGAGAATAAAAAGCTTTCAATAAAATAAAATTTAATTTAATTTAAATTTTTTTGAAGGATATGGAGAGCCCTGGTTGTTAAGACCTTTAAATTCCAAATGGATGTGTTGATATTTGAAACTGGAGCCAACAAGGAGGCATTAGAATTTACAGCATAAGGGGAAAAGATGACAACATCACAGGCACTTTTGGAAAATCACTTTGGCAGCTAAGTTGAGGATAGATTGTTTTTTAAGACTTAAGGAGAGAGGCACAATTGCAAGGAAATATAAGATGAGGAGATAATAAAAAACATAAACTAATTTTGAGAAACTTTTCATTTATGACAACTACTTAGTCTTTATAAGATTGACAAAAAGAAAAGCTGGTATAAATGACTCATGAAAACTGTCCTTTTTCTTTTAGAAGAGATATATGCTTTAGTGTCTTTGAAAAGCCTTTAGAAACTTTTTCTTAGAGAAATGAACCACGCATATAACATTATTCAAGACTAATTACTACTAAGTTTAAATTTTTGAGAATGATCAGGAAAATTCTGTACCAGGGCTTCTTACCCTGTGATTCACTATTTAAATTTTTTAAATATTTGATAACTATTTCAATATGATAGATTTTCTTTTTAATCATGTACATTTAGATATTGTTTTTAAACAAATTACACTGAGCAGGGGTCCTTAGGCTTGACCAACTTATCAAATAATTCTAAGATACAAAAAAGTTAATGAACGCTTTCCCTACACTAAAGTTATAATGCTTATAATAATGGAGTACAACCTGCCAGCTGATTCTACCAACCTAGGAAAATCATTTCAAGTATAACTTTAAATGTGTGCCATCTACAAAGTAGCCTGGGCAAGCCTGGAAAGTCAGGTGGCAACAGGATGATAATTTTTCTGAACCTAATAATTGAAAGACCATCTACTCTCCAGTAACTGTATCACTGAAGCAAGAAGTTGCATAGTTGAAATCACAGATCTTTGAAATATTAAAGCATTGTCTCATGAAAATAAATTTATTTTCTGCACACATTGTTAGACTTTGGGTCTTGGCTAAGAGTAAGGGCTCCTGAATCCTAGCCACTTACTTTTTGCTCCTTTTTATAACAAATATATGCCTATTTCCTAACAATTAAAAGTTATTTTTCATTATAGAATTACTAGAGAACAACAGAAACTCTTAAGTAGTATTTTTTAAAGTAACTTTATTGTTAAAATTACCAGAAATCTATTTTCTACATCTCCTGCCATTTCCCCATTAATAACAAAATCAGTTTAAAAAATACTCATAATCTAGAAAAACAAATTTCCTTATAGGCTGTGTCTATCTGTGTGTAAATGCAAATATATGTGTATAGATAAATATATTTTCTTTTTGTGTGTGTGTAGAAAAGAATATATTTATATATAAACACACACATTTCTATATATACATGTACTTATACATTTACATACATTTATGCATGTATACACAGGGCTCTGTGTGTGTGTGTGTGTGTGTATATATATATATACACATAGATAGATAGATACAGAGATATGTATGTTTATATGCTGTATTGTGCACCTTGCATCTATTACTTCTAAAGCAAAATGATAAATAATGAGATGAGCAGGACCAATATATGAAGTTGTATAAAAGCACTGAAAAAATAAATTATTTTGAAAGTTGAATGAACTCTGATCAAAGTTATGACTATTCCCAATGGAGAAGACTTTCATTAAAATTATCTAAATATGTTTTCTGAGGCTAAGCAGTTCTTCTTTCTCAAAGAAGTCAATAAAGATTGAGAGCTAAAAGTCACAAAAATCCTTCCCACTATTTAAAATGCATAAAATACCTAACTTCTGTTTTATTTAATTAGCTAAATCATGTAGTCCAAGTGTTATGAGTAAAGCAAATTAAAAAAATAACATTTTGGCACAAGTGAAACAAAAGAATTTCTGGTTTATAAAGATAAAAGAAACGATATAAATTTTCTTCTAGGGAAAAACATCAGATATCAGCTGATCATTATTACATATATTATATTTTTAGATTTAGGGACATTTTCAGTTCTCCACTGAATTTTTCACACACACACACACACACACACACACACACACACACACACACAAAATGAACAGATTGAAGACTATACTCTCCAGAGTTTAGGAACACAGCTGTTAAGTGACTTCTTCCAAAGTAAGCATTGGTATGGAAGAAAAGATATATTTCAGACATTTAATTGGGGAGATTTAGAATCAAGGATCTTTAGACTAAATGTTGCATACAGGGTTATAAAGTCTGTATTGAGGACCCACCATTTGTTTGCAACCTTTCAGAACTAATCATACAAATCTCTGGTGGCCTACTTGGGATGAAAGGAGAATCACAATGTTTGTGCCTTTAAAAAATAGTCACTAACTTTATGATTGCAGACCCTTATTATATATGAGCATACAAAACCATTGTGTGTATACTTATTTATAAATTATGTGTATAATAAATTTATTTTAAATATCACATATTACATGTATTTATTCATATATACTATTGTGCCACTTATTCTTAAAATTATTAAGCTTATACAATTGATATTATAGTAGGATCAGTTAAAGGTGATCCTAGAACCAGTAAGGAGCTACAGAAAGTGACATGATCATACCTGAATTTTAAGGAAAATTACTATGTCAGCTATTTAGAGAATGAGATAGATGGGAGTGGAGAGATGAGGCAGTTGAGGCATAGAGAACATGTAGCAGACATTGCATAAGTCCTGGCAAGAAATGCTAGTCTAAACTAGTATGATGACTATCTGAACAAACAGAAATGGATACCTGGGGGAGATAAGAGAGAAATAATGAGATTTAATGATCAATTAGATATGTTGTATGGGACAAAGTGAGAAGTTGAAGATAACACTGAGGTTATGAGAAACAATGACAGAGAAAATGAAATCCTTGACAGTAAATGAGAAATCTGGAAGATGGGTTTGGGTGAAGATAATGTAATGATATTTACAATACAGCTCATAATCCTATCAACAACAGAATCAAAGGAGAGAGGTTGTAAATTTGTGTTGTAGTGGGGTTGGAGTGATACAAAGTGCAGCAATATTGGGGATTAAAAGTAGATGTGATTGTGTTGGAAAAAATGTCCACAATTGGCTATTGCATTTAAGACAGACATTATCTATCTCCCCACTATGTGATCACACATTCTTTAGAATCAGGCAATGCTTTCCAACCTGGAATAACAAAACATCTCAAGAATCATTTGGCCACAATTTAGGGTCCATTTATTTAAAGAAGCAGTTGTCTTAATTAATTCCCACAATGAGACTTTCAAAACCTTCTGCCAGGAGAAAAAAAAGAAAGAAAGAAAGAGTGAATGTGACAATGTAGACTAATATCAAAGATTCTGTATAATTCTTAATTCTGTAAACCTGGTGGAAATTTCAGATTAAAAAAAAAAAAAAGATAGCCATGTGACTAACTGAAGGTACCTACACAGCTTCCAATTTAATAGTCGCGAAGACACACATCAACTGTGATTTCTCAGGATGACAATTTTAAGTTGGAGATGAATTATTGCCTCTTTTTCCTGTTTACTAGAAGGAAGGGAGTCAGATGCAACTGCAAGATAGCTTCCTATATGGTTATCCAGATGTTTTCTTCTTTGGGGGTTTTAATATAATCCCAAATGGCTTCAAGCTCCATCTTTCATCTGAGATCATTTCAAATATCCTACAACATGTACTTGTCAAATCTACCATTCAATTCAATTCCATGATTAGGTATTGTCATCATCTCTATATTCTATAATCAATGACATGAATTTTTTCAGTAATAATCACATGTAACCACAAAGTTATCCACCATTTCACTCATTCTTCTTTTTAGTGCAGGGCAAGAAGTACATTTGGAATATGTGTCAGTGCAATTAAGAATGTTATATAATAAAGCTTTTTTGTATAACCTTAACTTAGTATATAAAGGAATCAAAAACAGTACATATAGAATAATTTCTCATAAAATGAGTAAGTTAAAAAGGACATTCAAGGTCTTTGGTTCCCACCCAAAGCTACGTTGAAATTGCCTCTAACATCATTGAAGTACTCCATATTCCTTCTTATGCATTATACTCAGTATGCTCATTTAAATTGATCTTTTTTTTTCCTTCTCGATCTCTTGAACACAAATATTGACCTGATCTTATGTAAATAAGAGGTAGACAATAAGAAATATCAATGTGGCATTACCAAAAGCAAGATGGATTTGGAAGATTAGGAACTAGATTTGAATTCTTAATTAATAGAATTAATAATTCTATTAATGATCTCATCTTTTTAAACAGGTTACTTAATATCTCTGGTGAATTCTAATCTCTAATGCCCCTTCCTAGTTTTTTTTTTTTTCAATGTCGTCCAGCTTTTGATTTAATACCTTAAAGTACAGTGAAATCATTATTTCTCAATGCATCCCACTCTATTTTGGGCACTGATAAGGAAAATGAGGAAGGAGAGAAATGAGTTAGACAAATAATCCTGAGAGCAATGGCAGGCACAATACTCCTGTTTCACCATTTTGCCCGAGTCTGACTCTTTTTATTTATCATTTTCCATGTTATAGTTCTGTCCATTTCATTTAAATTCAATTGTTCACTGCTTGAGTTTAGGGATTACCTCTTTCATGGTAGAATGGGCTGCCTCAGGTCATAGTGTTTCCCTCTTATTCACATAAGTTCAGGTCAATATTTGTGTTCGGAATATCTAGGGAAAAAAGAATGATCAATTGAGTGTAATAAGAACATTGAGTATAATGAGCAAAAAGATAAATACAGTGTTATGAGATTCCTGACCTTCTGTATTGCCAAAGCATTTGCTATAATACCTTGTTCCCTCCAAGGCAAATGACCCTTATGAAAACACACAAGCTTTAGTAGTGATGTTATATTGTGGAAGAAAGATTAGTAATATAAGTTGGCCTGATGGCACTATAGCATATTTTAAAATATTTCATATATGTAGTGACTTAGAGATCTATGAAGATTATATATATATATATATATATATATATATATATATACATATATATATGTATATATATATATACACACATATATATATACACATCTATGCATATGTATGTATGTATATATACTTATTTGCTTGAGTCCAAAAAAATGGTATTTTAAAAAATGTCTTCTTCAAGCTAAAATTAGTACCTCCAAATACACTAGAACATGAAAAACAGATTCAGATATATACGTAGTCAAGCATTAAATGACATGCTTTCCACCTATCCCAATTGACCCTACACAATACTGTTCTCTCTCTAATGTTATATAGATATGTGCATGTGTGTGTGTGTGTGTGTGTGTGTGTGTGTAAATACACCAGACTCTTACAAGAATCCAGAGAGGCTGAAAAACAGGAATGAGTAGAAGTGTGAAGGTTAATGAAATGAAGGAAAGTGAAGATATTGGTATTGGAACACCAACTTTTTTTTTCAAGCATCGCAGCATTTGCAGCCTATTGCTTGTGCTAGGACTACTAAATGTCCTCAAACAGCAGCATCTAACCACGCCCTATTCTTTCAAAACATGGATCATTTATTTGACAGAGCTGCAATATTGTTTATAAAGTAAATGCTTTCTGAAATTGCCTCCTTTGTGGCACCATAATCAGGAAAGCAGGTAAACTTGTGGGGACAGGAAGGCAGCAGTCGCTATTTCTATCCTTGATGAAGAACCAATCCAACTGGACACTAATACTTTTGCACCAGATGTGTTCTTTGTAAGACAATAACATTTAAGAGAGAGCAGCCAAACTATAACACAAAGAAAAAAATTATGTTGGAAGTGGCAAATTTTAAAGTATTTATGCATATCATATGACATATTCTTATTCCACTTTTTCTCTTATATGCACAATTAATCAAAATTATTTTGAGTGATTTTTTTAATTTTATTTAAGAACCTCTGTATTGTTCTGAGGTGCATTGCTATCCAGAAACAATAGACATCTGGAGGACCTAATCATTTAAAGAGACTCTCTCTTCCATTTAGACTCTGCACTAGATTTGTTTCATGACAGTGTCAAACCACAGTGGTAAATAGATATCTCCCTCTTTTGAATTTCATTTGATATAATTATCCCAGACGGCTGGCCCATAGGCATATCTAAATTGAACAAACCCTGCAGATGGACAATGAGCTGGGCCCAATAGAAAATAGGAAACAAACAGGCTGGATTGCCTTTAGGAAATACTTTATTGGCATCAATCTACCCTCTGAAACAAAGGCCATCTCATCTTGTTAACATCGATACTCTTCAATAATGCTATATGACTCTGAGTCACAGAACACAGAATTAAAGTTATGGGCTTCCCAAAGATCAGTTTAGATGTGTGTCATGAGCACAGATAGGTTTATGAAGATCAACAAATCTCTGAATTCTCTAATGCTTTCTATAGGGTCTTGTCTCTACTATTTGACTCCCTTTTAATAGATAGATAGATTGATACATACATAGATAGATACATAGATATACATACATATATATATATATAATTTTGCACCTTAGAATCTAAATCTGGAAAAGGAAGTAACAGCCAATTTTTCATTCACCATTAATAATTACCTTGGTAATGGTAAATAGGGCAGGGTTTATGCTATACAAAAGGGAAAACTAGAAAGACCTTCTGAAATTATCATATCATTGTAATTTAGACAGTTGCCATATTACCCAAATTTGGAAGAATGGAATGAGAAAGAAAGTGAGAGAATGAGATTTTAGTTTAGAGTACTTACTGAGATAGTGAAAAGATGATATAGAATATAATAGATATTATTAATTAATTTCTGGTAATGAGTTACTTTCCGGGACACTTCACTTGTCTTGAAGAATCAGACACAATTGGCAGTAAGGTGAACTAGGATTTCAATAGATGAAAAAATAAAATAGGTAGAATTTTGAAGATGATTTTCAAAAACAGATCACATCTTTCTGAACACAAAACTGCCAAAGTAATATAAAGGATGAAAAAACAAAAACAAAAAAAACAAGAACATTGTACACTGTGATGAGCAACTGAAATAGACTTTGCTCTTTTCAACTATGAGGTGATTCAAGGCAATTCCAATAGACTTGTGATAAAAATTGCCATCTGAGACAAGAGACAGAAATATGGAGACCTAATATGAATCATAACATATTATTTTCATTTTTTTTGTTTCTTTGCTTGCTTTTTTTCCCTATCATGGCTTTTTTCCCCATTTAATCTGATTTTTTTTAAAGCATGATGAATATGAAAATATGCTAAGAATAATTACACATGCTTAACCTATATCAGGTTGCTTGTTGTCTTGGGGAAGAGGGAAGGGAGGGAGAAAAATTTGGAATACAAGGTTTCGCAAAGGTGAATGTCAAAAACCATCTATGCATGTATTTGGAAAAATAAAAAAGTATTTTTTTAAAAATTCAATTAAAAGGAAAAAATGATCTCTCATCAATCAACTAGCAATTATTAAGGGCCATTTGGCCACAGTTACTGCGTTAGGTTCTAGGAATGCAAAGACAAAATTAAATCAGTTCCTGCCAACAAAGAGTTTACATTCGAAGGGGAAAGACTTCATATACGTACATATATCTTTCTGCATATGCATGAGTATGCATAGGAATATATATATGTATGTGTGTGTACACATATATTTACTTATAAAAATGCTTATAAGTATCATCAAAACAATAAAGAAATTGGGAAAATTGACCTGGGGTAATAGACTCAAAAAATAGCTTTAAAGATATAAGAGACCATAGGCATTTTCTATTCAACAGGTTTTATTTTGTGCATTAGGAAACTAAGCCAAGAGATCTTAAGTTTCCATGTTCACACATACAGCCAAAGAGAATATAGATTCAAACTCACTCCTTTTAATCCCACATCCAGTCATCTTTCTACTATATCATGCTACCTTTTGGAAGGAAAAGAGGACAAGAAGCTTGATTTAGGTCCCTGCCCACTCATAATTTAAAACATTTTCGGGGGCAGAGCCAAGATGGTGGAGAACGCACATGCAACTTTCTAAGCTCCTCTCATAACCTCATGACCAATTATTAAATTCAGCTTCAAAAATAGCGCTTGACTGGTAAAACCCACAAGGATTCGAAGTACAACAACTCACCAGCCGAAGATAATCTGGAAGATCAACAGGAAAGGTTTGTCCTGAGTGGAGGGAACAGAGCAGAGTAAGCAGGGAACTAGGAAAGGCTAGCAAACAGAGCTGATGGGAAAGGGGGTGGCCTCTGAGGTTAGAAAATTACAGAGGCGACTCTGGCATAGGCTGACTACTCTGCCTTGATTACAAAGCAGTAAAATGGCAGAGAAATTAAAAGTCAAAGGCAGAAAGTACCCTAAAAAACACCAGAACCTAACAGGATCTGGCTACACCCTTCCAAAATCAGAAGTAAGGGACTCAGCACAGACCATAACACAGCTCTGCAGCCACATTCCACAATATGAACTTGCTCACGGCAGTTACAAACCTGCATGGCAGGGGAATAAAGCCGGGGGCTGCCTCTAATCTGCACAGTGGAGGGGCTCAACCTGGGCCAACAGAACTTCTGCAGAGGGACTGTGCTTCTGGGGCAGAAACACTTCCAGTCTGTTCAGGACAACTCGCTGGTCACCTGCTAATCCCCCCAGCTCCCTGATGGCTTGGGGTACTGACACTTTAACTGCTCAGTGTCTAGCCTCAGAACAGTTGCTAATCTGCACAGTAGGGGTTCTTCACTAAGGCAGTTCCACAGCTTGGGCCAGTGCCAACCAGGTCTGCATTACTTGCGGTGCAGGGAGGGGGAGGAGACTTTCTCCCAGAGCACTCCTGTATCTCTCTGCTTTTTGCAACCCTTTATACCTATTCCTGCTTTGCAGAGGAAGCTGGTAACCTCCTTGCCCTGAAGGCAGAACCTGAAGGCTTTAAAAAATGAGTAAAAAAATCAAAAGGACAATCAACTTCTATACAGAAAGACAGCAGGTTTGCAACCCCAAGGAGACTAATAGCAAACAGTCTCCAGACAATACCCCAAAGAGGAATGTTACCTGGCTCCCTTCACATACAACTGTCCTAGAAGAAACCATTAAAAGTCTTAAAAGAGAGTTAGAAGAAAAATGGGGAAAGGAAAGAAAAGCTATTCAAGAAAGTAACAACTTCCAGAAATGTGAATTTGAAAAGATAAAGCATTCCCAGAAAGTACAGGAAAACAGAATTTGTGAATTGTAAAAGGTAAAAAAAAAAATCCCAGGAAAGTAGGATTTGTGAATTGGAAAAAGAAAATAACTCACTAAAAATAAAAAATAAAAAATTTAGTGAAATGGAAAAAAAAATTCCATAGAGCAAAACAACTCATTTAAAAACTCAATTGGACATATACAAAAAGAAGTAAAAAAAAAAACTAATGAAGAAAATAACTCATTAAAAATCAGAACTGAACAAATAGAAACCAATGATTCATTAAGACAGCAAAACTCAGTCAAGCAAAACAAAAAAAAAAAAAAAAAAAAAAAAAAAAACATGAAATAGCTACTTGGAAAAATGACAGACCTGGAAAATAGATCTAGAAGAGATAATCTGAGGATTATTGGACTTCCCAAAAATTATGATGAAAAAAAGAGCCTAGATACTATTTTACAGGAAATCATCAAAGAGAACAGTCCAGATGTAATAGAATCAGAAGGTAAAATAGGCATTGAAAGAATTTATCTAACACCTTCTGAAAAAGACCCTAAAATAAAAACTCTAAGGAATATTGTGGCCAAATTTCAGAACTATCAGATTAAGGAAAAAATATTACAAGCAGCCAGTAAAAAACAATTCAAATACCAAGATGCCACAATAAGGATCACCTAAGATCTGGCTGCCTCCACATTAAAGGATCGAAGGGCCTGGAATATGATATTCTGAAAGGCAAAAGAAAGGCAAAAAGCTGAGCATTTTCTTCCAGAGAAGAAAATGGACATTTAATGAAACAGATGAATTCCATTTGTATCCAAGGAAAAAACCAGAACTAAATAAAAATTTTGATCTCCAACCATAGGACTCAAAGAGAAGCAGAAAAGGTAAAAGGAACTCTTGAGAACTACATTTCTGTTCTGGATATACATAAAGACTACCTGTATCATTTGATTTTACTGATATAACATGAAAAAGGGAAGTAAAAATGGAAAGGGGATAGTGTCAGAAAAAGGGGAAAGGGGGATTAAAAAGAGGGAAACTACATCCCATGAAGAGGCAAAGGAAACCTATCATATCTGAGGGAATTTAGAGAGGGGGAGGAACATTGTGTGAATCCTACTCTCATCAGGGTTGGCTCAAAGAGAAAACAATTGACATGTTTGATTTACAGAGAATCTTCTCTCACCTCATTAAAAAGGGGAAGAGGAAAAAGAAAAAGGAAAAGAGTAATAAGGGAAGGGAACAAGAAAGGGGAAGAGATTCAAAGAAGAGAGGAAGGGATACTAAAGAGGGTGAGCGGCGTGATACAAGTGGGACCCATAAGTTTAAAACTGGGAAAGAGGGTTGGTGGGGGGAGGTAAGGAAAAAAAGCATAATCTGGTGATAATAAGATGGCAGAAAATACAGAATTAGTGATTTTAATTGTAAATGTGAATGGGTTGAACTCTCCCATTAAGTCTGCGGATAGCAGACTGGATCAAAAGTCAGAACCCTACAATATGTTTTTTTTAAAAGGAAACACATGTAAAGCAGAGAGATACATACAGAGAAAGGTAAAAGGCTGGAGCAGAATCTATTATGATTCAGGTGAAGCCAAAAAAGCAAGGTAACCAACCTTATCTCAGATCAAGCAAAAGCAAAATTTGATCTAATTAAAAGAGATAAGGAAAGAAACTATATCTTGCTAAAGTGTAGCATAGACCATGAAGCAAAATCAATATTAAACATATATGCAGGAAGTAGCATCTAACTTCCTAAAGAAGAAGGTAAGGGAGTTGCAAGAAGAAATAGACAGCAAAATGATAACAGTGGGAGATCTCAACCTTGCACTCTCAGAATTAGATAAATCAAACCACAAAACAAACAAGAAAGAAATTAAAGAGGTAAATAGAATATTAGAAAAATTAGGTATGATAGATCTTTGGAGAAAACTGAATGGAGACAGAAAGGAATATACTTTCAACCTACCTGGTTTAGGTATCAGTACCATGTCTGTGTCATAAAAGGAATTTGGTAGGACCATATATGAAAAATTGACCATATATTAGGGCATTAAGACCTCAAATTTAAATGCAGGAAGGCAGAAATAGTAATGCTTTCTTTTCAGATCATGATGCAATAAAAACTACATTTAACAAAAAGTTAGTAGTAAATAGACCAAAAAGTAATTGGAAACTAAATAATCTCATCTTAAAGAAAGATTAGGTGAAACAGCAAATTAATTAATAATTTCACTCAAGATAATGACAATGATGAGATATCATACCAAAATTTGTGGGATGCAGCCAAAGCAGTAATAAGGGGAAATTTTATATCCTTAATAGCTTACCTGAATAAAATAAAGAGAAGATCAATGAATTGAGCTTGCAACTTAAAAAGCTAGAGCAAATTAAAAAAAAAAAAACAATCAAATACTAAACTTGAAATTCTAAAATTAAAAGGAGAAATTAATAATATTGAAAGTAAAAAAAAACTATTGAACTAATAAATAACACTAAGAATTGGTTTTATGAAAAAAAACAATAAAATTGATAAACCTTTGGTAAATTTGATTAGAAAAAGGAGAGAGGAAAATCAAATTAGTAGTCTTAAAAACAAAAAGGAAGAACTTTCCACCAATGAAGAGGAAATTAAAGAAATAATAAGGAGTTACTTTGCCCTACATTATGCCAACAAATTTGATAACCTAAGTGAAAGGGATGACTACCTCCAAAAATATAGGCTTCCCAAATTAACAGAGGATGAACTAAATTGCTTAAATAGTCCCATTTCAGAAAAAGAAATTGAATAAGCATATTAATAAACTCCCTAAGAAAAAATCCCCAGGACCAGATGGATTTACATGTGAATTCTACCAAACATTTAAAGAACAATTAGCCCCAATGCTATATAAACTATTTGAAAAAATAGGGAATGAACGAGTCCTATCAAATTCCTTTTATGACACAGACATGGTACTGATACCTAAACCAGGTAGGTTGAAAACAGAGAAAGAAAATTATAGACCCATTTTCCCTCATAAATATTGATGCTAAAATTTTAAATAAGATATAAGCAAAAAGATTACAGAAAATCATCACCAGAATAAATACACCACAATGATGTAGGATTTATATCAGGAATGCAGAGCTGGTTCAATATTAGGAAAACTATTTGCATAGTTGACCATATCAATAATCAAATTAAGAAAAATCATATGATCATCTAAATAGATACAGAAAAAGCATTTGATTAAATGCAACATCCATTCCTATTAAAAACACATGAGAGTATAGGAATAAATGGACTTTTCCTTAAAATAATCAGTAGCATTTATTTGAAACCATCAGTAAGCATATGTAATATGGATAAACTGGAACCATTCCTAATAAGATCAGGAGTGAAATAAGGCTGCCCACTATCACCATTACTATTCAATATTGTATTAGAAATGCTAGCTTTGGAAATAAGAGTTGAGAAAGAGATTGAAGGAATTAGAGTAGAAAATGGGGAAACCAAATTATAACTCTTTGCAGATGATATGATGGTATACTTAGAGAACCCAGAGATTCTACTAAAAAGCTATTAGAAATAATCCACAACTTCAGCAAAGTTGCAGGATACAAAATAAACCCACATAGGTCATCAGTATTCTTATATATCACTAACAAATTCCAACAGTTAGAGTTACAAAGAGAAATTCCATTTAAAGTAACTGCCAATATTATGAAATATATGGAAATCTATCTGCCAAGGGAAAGTTAGGAATAATATGAGCAAAACTACAAAAAACTTTCAACACAAATAACGTCAGATCTAACCAACTGGAAAAATATTAAGTGCTCTTGGATAGGTTGAACAATTATAATAAAAATGACAATGCTACCTAAACTAATCTGTTAATTTAGTACTATGCCAATCATATTCCCAATAAACTATTTTAATGACCTAGAAAAAATAAAAAAATTCATCTGGAAGAACAAAAGGTCAAGACTTTCAAGGGAACTAATGAAAAAAAAATGAAGAGGGCCTAGCTGTACTAGACCTAAAATAATATTATAAAGCAGCAGTCACCAAAACCATTTGGTATTGGCCAAGAAAGAGACTGGTTGATCAGTGGAATAGGTAAGGTTCAAATAACTTCAATAATCTAGTGTTTGACAAACCCAAAGCCCTGGCTTTTGGGATAAGAACTCACTGTTTGACAAAAACTGCTGGGAAAATTGGAAATTAATATGGCAGAAACTAGGAATTGACCCACACTTAACACCATACACCAAGATAAGGTCAAAATGGCTTCATCATCTAGGCATAAAGAATGAGAGTATAAATAAATTAGAAGAACATAGGATAATTTACCTCTCAGACCTGTGGAAGAGGAAGGAATTTATGACCAAAGAAAAAATAGAGATCATTATTGATCATGAAACAGAAAATTTTGATTATATCAAATTGAAAAGTTTTTGTTCCAACAAAACTAATGCAGACAAGATTAGAAGAAGACAAGAAGACTGGGAAAACATTTTTACAGTCAAAGGTTCTGAAAAAGGCCTTATTTCATATATCTATATAGATATATAAAGAATTGCCTCAAATTTATAAGAAATGAAGCTCCAACTGATTTTCCAACTGATAAATAATCAAAGGATATGGACAGGCAATTTTTAGACGGAGAAATTGAGACTATTTCTAGTTAATATGAAAAGATGCTCCAAGGGAAAATTGGAAATCAGTATGGCAGAAACTAGGCATAGACCCACACTTAACACCATACACCAAGATAAGGTCAAAATGGGTTCATGACCTAGGCATAAAGAATGAGATTATAAATAAATTGGAAGAGCATAGGATAGTTTACCTGTCAGACCTGTGGAAGAGGGAGGAATTTATGACCAAAGAAGAATTAGAGATCACTATTGACCACAACATAGAAAATTTTGATTATATCAAATTGAAAAGTTTTTGTACAAACAAAACAAATGCAAACAAGATTAGAAGGGAAACAATAAACTGGGAAAACATTTTTACAATCAAAGGTTCTGAAAAAGGCCTCATTTCCAAAATATATAGAGAACTGACCCTAATCTATAAGAAATCAAACCATTCTCCAATTGATAAATGGTCAAAGGATATGAACAGACAATTCTCAAACGAAGAAATTGAAACTATTTATAGACATATGAAAATATGCTCCAAATCATTATTAATCAGAGAAATGCAAATTAAGACAACTCTGAGATACCACTACACACCTGTCAGATTGGCTAGAATGACAGGGAAAGATAATGGGGAATGTTGGAGGGGATGTGGGAAAACAGGGACACTGATACATCGTTGGTGGAATTGTGAACACATCCAGCCATTCTGGAGAGCAATTTGGAACTATGCTCAAAAAGTTATCAAGCTGTGCCTACCCTTTGATCCAGCAGTGTTTCTACTGGGCTTATACCCCAAAGAGATACTAAAGAAAGGAAAGGGACCTGTATGTGCCAAAATGTTTGTGACAGCCCTGTTTGTAGTGGCTAGAAGCTGGAAAATGAAAGGATGTCCATCAATTGGAGAATGGTTGAGTAAATTGTGGTATATGAACGTTATGGAATATTATTGTTCTGTAAGGAATGACCAGCAGGATGAATACAGAGAGGACTGGCGAGACTTACATGAACTGATGCTGAGTGAAATGAGCAGAACCAGGAGATCATTATATACTTCAACAACGATACTGTTTGAGGATGTATTCTGATGGAAGTGGACCTCTTTGATAAAGAGAGCCTTAATTGATCAAAGATGGACAGAAGCAGCTACACCCAGAGAAAGAACACTGGAAATGAATATAAACTGCTTACATTTATGTTTTTCCTCCTGGGTTATTTATACCTTCTGAATTCAATTCTCCCTGTGCAACAAGAAAACTGTTTGGTTCTGCACACATATATTGTATCTAGGATATACTGCAACCCATTGAACATGTAAAGGACTCTTGCCATCTGGGGGGAAGGGATGGAGGGAGGGAGGGGAAAAATGGGAACAGAAATGAATGCAAGGGATAATGCTGTAAAAAGTTACCCTGGCATGCATTCTATCAATAAAAAATTATTAAAAAAAAAAAAAAGAAAGAAAAGATGCTCCAAGTCATTATTAATCAGAGAAATGCAAATTAATACAACTGTGAGGTACCACTACACACCTGTCAGAATGGCTAGAATGACTGGGAAAGATAATGCAGAATGATGGAGGTGTGGGAAAACTGGGATACTGATACATTTCTGGTATTCACAATACATCCAGCCATTCTGGAGAGTGATTTGGAACTATGCTCAAAAAGTTATCAAACTGTGCATACCCTTTGATCCAGCAGTGTTACTACTAGGCTTATATCCCAAAGAGATCTTCAAGAAGGGAAAGGGACCTGTATGTGCAAGAATGTTTATGGCAGCCCTCTTTCAGTGGCCAGAAACTGGAAACTGAGTGGATCCCCATCAAATGGAGAATTCCACCGACTAAACCCACTAGCAAGTCTACAAATAGGCCAACACATCGCTACCATACTCATTGATCTAAGCTGATATGAAAAAACAGGTCCCAAAGGTCAAGCCAACTTTCATAGTTCCATAATATCAGCCATTTCTTCTATCTAAAAGGGACTTAAATAAATTGTGGTATATGAATGTTGTGGAATATTATTGTTCTTTTTTTAAATTAATTAATTTGTTTATTTTTTTTAATTTTATTTTATTTAATAATAACTTTATATTGACAGAATCCATGCCAGGGTAATTTTTTACAACATTATCCCTTGCACTCGCTTCTGTTTCAATTTTTCCCCTCCCTCCCTCCACCCCCTCCTCGAGATGGCAAGCAGTCCTATATATGTTAGATATGTTGCAGTATATCCTAGATACAATATATGTTTGCAGAACTGAACAGTTCTCTTGTTGCACAGGGAGAATTGGATTCAGAAGGTAAAAATAACTCGGGAAGAAAATCAAAAATGCAAATAGTTCATATTCGTTTCCCAGTGTTCTTTCTTTGGGTGTAGCTGCTTCTGTCCATCATTTATCCAAAGAAATCCACTTCCATCAGAATACATCCTCATACAATATTGTTGTCGAAGTGTATAATGATCTCCTGGTTCTGCTCGTTTCACTTAGCATCAGTTCATGTAGGTCTCTCCAAGCCTCTCTGTATTCATCCTGCTGGTCATTCCTTACAGAACAATGGAATATTATTGTTCTGTAAGAAATGACCAACAGGATGATTTCAGAAAGGCCTGGAAAGACTTACATGAACTGATGCTGAGTGAAATGAGCAGGGCTAGGAGATCATTATATACTTCAACAAACAATACTATATGATGATCAATTCTGATGAACATGGTTCTCTTGAACAATGTGATGAACCAAATCAGTTCTAATAGAGCAGTTATGTATTGAACCAGCTACACCCAGTGAAAGAACTCTGGGAGATAACTATGAACCACTACATAGAATTCCCAATCTCTCTATTCTTCTCTGCCTGCAATTTTGATTTCCTTCACAGGTTAATTGTACACTATTTCAAAGCCCAGTTCTTTTTGCACAGCAAAATAATTGTACGGACATGTATACATTTTTGTATTTAACATATACTTCAACATATTTAACATGTATTGGTCAAGCTGCCATCTGGGGGAATGAGTGGGGGGAAGGAAGGGAAAAATTAGAGCAAAAGGTTTTGCAATTGTCAATGCTGAAATATTACCCATGCATATATCTTGTAAATAAACAGCTATAATAATTTTAAAAAATAAATTTGGTTTACCAACAAAAAAAGAATGAGATTACAAATTAATTAGAAGATCATAGGCTAGTTTACCTTTTAGACCTGTGGAGGAGGAAGGCATTTGTGACCAAAGAAGAATTAGAGATCATTATTGATCACAAAATAGAAAATTTTGATTATATCAAGTTGAAAAGCTTTTATACAAACAAAACAATGCAAACAAAATTAGAAGGGAAACAATAAACTGGGAAAACATTTTTACAGTTAAAGGTTCTGATAAAGGCCTCATTTCCAAAATATATGGAGAATTGATTCTAATTTATAAAAAATCAAGCCATTTTCCAATTGATAAATGGTCAAAGGTTATGAACAGACAATTGTCAGATGAAGAAACTGAAACTATTTCTAGCCATATGTAAAGATTCTCCAAGTCATTATCAATCAAAGAAATGCAAGTTAAGACAACTTTGAGATACCACTATACATCTGTCAGATTGGCTAGGATGACAGAAAAGATAATGCTGAATGTTGGGGGGGATGGGGGAAAACTGGGACATTGATACATTGTTGGTGGAATTATGAATATACCCAACCATTCTGGAGAGCGATTTGGAATATGCTCAAAAAGTTATCAAATTGTTCATATCCTTTGATCTAGCAGTTTTACTACTGGGCTGATATCCCAAATAGGTCATAAAGAAAGGAAAGGGACCTGTATGTGCAAAAAATATTTGTGGTAGCTCTTTTTGTAGTAGCTCAAAACTGGAAACTGAGTGGATGTCCATCAATTGGAAAATCGCTGAATAAATTGTGATATATAAATGTTATGGAATATTATTGTTCTGTAAAAAAAAAAAAAAAAAAAAAAAAGACCAATAGGATGATATAAGAAAGGCCTGGAGAGACTTACATGAACTGATGCTGAGTGAAATGAGCAGGAGCAGGAGATCATTATATACTTCAACAACAGTAATATATGATGATCAATTCTGATGGATGTGGTTCTCTTCAACAATAAGATGAACCAAATCAGTTCCATTTGTCCAATAATAAAGAGAACCAGCTACACTCAGTGAAAGAACTCTGAGAAATGAGTGTGAACCACTATATAGCATTTCCAACCCCTCTGTTTTTGTGCGCTTGCATTTTTGATTTCCTTCCCAGTTTAATTGTATGTTATTTCAAAGTCTAATTCTTCTTGTGCAGCAAAACGACAGTATGGATATGTATACATATATTGTATTTAACATATACTTTGACATATTTAACATATATTAGTCTACCTGCCATCTGGGGGAGAAGGTGGGGGCAAGGAGGGGAAAAATTGGAACAAAAGGTTTTGCAATTGTCAAAGCTGAAAAACTACCCATGCACATATCTTGTAAATAAAAGGGTATAATAAGAAAGAAAGAAAGAAAGAAAGAAAGAAAGAAAGAAAGAAAGAAAGAAAGAAAGAAAGAAAGAAAGAAAGAAAGAAAGAAAGAAGGAAGGAAGGAAAGAAGGAAGGAAGGAAAGAAAAAAGAAACAAAGAAACAAAGAACAAAGAACAAAGAAACAAAGAAAGAAAAATAAAGAACTGATGGAATCTGAATGCAGATTAAAGCACATTGTTACTCTTTTCTTTTCTTTTTCTTTTTTTTCTGTGTTTTCACAACATAACTAATATGGAATTTTTTTTTGCATGGCAGAACATATTAAACTTACCAAATTGCTTGCCTTTTCAATGACAGGGAGGAAATGGAAGAAGGAAAAGAATTCGGAACTCAAAATTCTTTTTAAAAAAATGTTAAAATTGCTTTTACTTGTAATTGCTTGTAATTGAAGCAAATAAATATTTTCAGAAGATACACTTCAAAAATTTCTGTAGGATTCTAAAGCTAGCCACTTTGCAGACATAACATTCATAATCAGTTTGGAAGTCTGCAAACCTCAGCTTCCTCAGTACATTGTAGCACCATCTAAAGTCTTCATTTCAGTCCAAAGTCTTCTTAGACAAATTTTAATCCTCTCCTTTGGGAGTAGGAGGGAAAAAAAAGAAAAGCGAGACTTGGCTAAACAGTACAACCTCGTTCTTTATTATACTGTTTGTGGGCTTTCCATATCACAGACTCACAGGTTTTTTAGAACCATCTACTGCTAATGCTGAGAACCTACTGTCTTTCAAATTCTAAATTAGTAACATTCTTGACATTTCCCCTTGTCTTTACATATTTCCTTTTATGCAGAATTTATACTGTGGAATCCCAAACTTAATATTCAAAGTCCAGAAACAAGCTTTCATGAAAAAGGAAATATTAAAGATAGTTGACCCTATTATAAGGTCACCTTTAATAAGATAACCTTCCACAAGGCTTTCCTGAATATTATTTGGATAAGTGTATGATTTAAACAATAAATGGATTTCTTGTTATTAAAATTTCTTCTACTAAGCTACATGGGCAGTTTATTTATATCTTTTAGTTTTATTTACTTGAGGGTACCTAAGCTGTCACTTGCTTAAAATTGCTGTCAGAGAAAAAGTTTGAACATAGATTTTCCTGTCTTCTATCAATTATACTTTGCTCTTTTTATTATTGAAGTAATAATATTTCACATGTATGTAACAAAGCATCTCATATATATTATTGCTTTTTCTTTAAAATTCTATGTGGTAGATACTTATATTTATCTTCATTTTGAGTGAAGATACAAAGGGCATACGTGACTTATCCAGGACCATAGAGCTGAAGTGTGATTGAAAACCAGTGTTCTATCAATTACCCAACTGCTCTGTTTGTCTTTTAAAATCCATGATTAAGTATACTTTTTTCCCTCTTTGCATCCCATTAACAAAAAATAATAAAGCAAGAAACTAAAGATAGAAGAGATGAAGAATGAAGTAATGTATGTCCTTGGTTTATAAGACATAATTTTTTTCATGAAGGAGGGATGAAATATTAAATCCTTCTAGCATTGAGTAAGTCCCCCTGATCTTGATCTTTAACTAAGTGACATCTATTATCTGTACAATAGCAAATGTGCTCTCCTTAGTGTTCAAAGGCATTAATGGACCCCCAAAGTGTCACCTTTATCACCCAGGGATTAATTACCTCAGATTGCCCCACTGTGAATGACTCAAATAAGTGCTATGAGCTGTTTTCAGTTAATGATTTCATTCCTATAGATTTTTATTTTCTTCCACAGACTGCCACTTTGGTCTCTGCTTGCATTATAAAAAGCTTTGGTTAAAGAAGGCCTATTGTAAAGAGGACCAGCAAAATGTTTTGCTATAAGGAAAGAGCTAATTCACTATTCTGCAGGGAGTGATAGTCATCTATCCTTCAATAAAAGCTAATGGCTAAATAGATTCAATGCACTCAGCTAATGTAGAAAGAAGTTGATACTTGGGAAATGGGATTCAATCAAGATTCATGCAGAATAACTATTACAAAAATATAATATACATGTACATGTAATATACATGTATTTATATTTATATCTAGTTGATAGAAAATTATAACTAGTTTTTAAAATTTTAACTGAGTGCTTTGGCTATATTAATATTGCATTGAAGATAATTGAGAAGATGGTGGGTTTTGTATTATGGAATGCAAGAATACTCATTTGGGTATTCAAACATGTGATGATCTTGATAATTACATCAAAACCTGAATCCAGAAAAATCGCTTTTCCTTTCCAAAGATTCTTTAAATGATTAGAAACAATATTTAGGTTGTGTCATTTTACAAGAAAACAGTAATTATTGCTTACTATTTTGTATTCAGATATCTGAATAGAAGGAATGGAGGAACAATTGTAACTTCCTATTTAGTTTCAGAATGGTTGTGTTAAAAATGTCTTGTCTTCACTCATAGAAATATTTCTGAGTATCTAGAATGTGACATTACCATTTCGTAACTAAATTGGAAGTTATAACTGTCTCCAAAGTACACCATTCCCTTCACCCATTTTATGTTTTGAATTAAGTATGTAAAATCAATCACCAGCCTATTCCTTTCTTGTTTAGGCAGCTATTGTGTCATCTTCCACACTAAAGATGCTGCTATTTTTCTAAGGGTCTTTTTTTATTTGATAAAAGTTGACTCTCTTCTCTACTTGCATTGTTTTCCACACATAACCCAGCAATACCTTTAACTGGCCAACTACTTATACCACAAGGAACTCCCTCCTTATCCTTAGGAACCTGTCCTGGAAACAATTATTTCCTTCTATCCAGATATTTAATAAATCTATACTCTATACTTCCATTATAAAATAATTGAGAAAGAGAGAATTTAACAGGAAGAAAAGGAGAGTATATATTTATTAAATATTTACTGTGTGCTAGGCAATGAGCTAAATTATAAACTTGAAAAATAAATGAAAGAAATAGTGCCTCTCTTAAAGAGCTTGCATTCTAAGAGGGGATTACAGCACATTAGAAAATCGTAGAAAATATGTCATTTCAATAAATTCACAGTATGAGACTTCAAAACATATTTGGTTTTAATTTTGTCTTGTTTTTCTTATGCATAGGGATATAATCTGTTCATTTGTAATGCCAGAGAAACTGAGGCAAGACAGAGACTGGTTTATAATTTTTTAATATGGAGGGCTTAGACTAGCCGGCCAAACTGAACTCATGTTCAAAAATCGTTCGGCATTGAGGAACTGAGGAAGTGAATTTTTAGAGCTAATTAGGGTTTGCAAACAGAATACATAATCTGAGTGTACAATCTTAAAGGGGAAACAAAGGCAGATAAGGGAGGCAAGAAAACTGGGTAAGCCGACAAGACATAATTCCAGGAAAGAACTATAACTTAATCCTGATAGGAGAAAAGTCAAGATATGAAGGTCAAGGGCAGGAGACAGCGAGGCAAGGGGCAATACTCAAATGGAAGGGGGATTATACCAGCAAGGATCGAGATAATGCACCTGGATTTTATGACTCAATGGTATGGCAAGGATTTTCCTGACTCAATTCTCCCAGTCCTAATGGCAAGGAAAAAAAAAGTGAGGGGGGGAGGGGGAAAGGGGAGATTATAATAATTTTATTTAGGACATAGCTATTCAGGGCTTAACAAATTGATTAAAAGAATTTTCCATGGCCCCAGTTTATTAAACCTTAACTTTATTCCTATAATAGTACTGGATTTGAAGACAGAAAGCCAGAATCCTATCCCAGTTTTGCCTTTAAGATCCTGGATAAATCACTATACCTCAGTTGGCATAATTTTCTTCATCTTCATCATTATCATAGGGATAATGAAAATTCTTGTGACAGCTATCTTACAGATTTTATGAGATGTAAATGAAATTATATTTAAATCACTTTACAATCATCATTTTTAAATGGCACTTTATTTTTCCAATCACATATAAAAATAATTTTTAACATTCATGCAAAAAAATTTTTGAGTTCCAATTTTTTCTCCCTTAATCCTTCACCAAGCCCTCCCTAAAATGATAAGCAAACTAATATGTTATATACATGTAATCATGCAAAACATTTCTATATAAGTCATGTTGTGAAAGAAGAAACAGACCAAAAGGAGAAAAAAAAAATCATGAAAAAATAAAGTGAATAATATTTTGCAAACTTTAAATCCCTAAATTTGTCAGTTGTTGTAATTGTTATTTAAATTATTATTGTGGATATATTTGCTAACATATCTGTCAGCTTTGCTTCTATAATTGCATGATTTATATATTTGTTTATTTAGATTGTCTTTTTTGATTAGCTGAAAGAGTCCATTCTTTACCTCAATTGGTACCTAGCCTTAATCACTGAATGGGCATGACCTCAGTCAAACTGAGACCTATTGAAGACCTTAGATTAAAAAGGCCAAAGTCTCTAATCCCAGGGCCATCTCCAGTTGTTCTGATCTATATCTGGCCACTGGATCCACTTGGCTTTGGAGAGGAAAGTGAGGCAGGTGAATTTGCATAATCCTCCTTCTTATGTGTCATGGCATAAACTCTCTGATGTCATAATCCTTTTCAAGAACAAAGGACAAACAATAACAATTGTATGAGCTCATTATGCATATATTAACATATACGAGAATAGGCCATAAATATATGGACATAGATGTCTGTGTATATTTGTGTCAGGCAGACATATGCACACACATACATATATACACACAAGTCCTATTATCAGCTTATCAGTGCTTACAGCCATCCCTCTAATTCAGCCTATTACCTACTCTTTTCTGAGTACTGTAATCAACTCCATATCTAGCTCCCTATTTCCCTTTACTCCCCTCTTCTATCCATCCTCCACATAGCTATAGTCAACAATTAATAAGGAGTTATTAATGCCTATTTTTGCTTGGTACTGTATCAAAATAATGTTCCTAAATCTGTTCAAAACTCTGTCATATGTCCTTAATAGTTCTAAGGTAAAATGCTAATCTCTTTCCTTAGCACCTAAAGGGTTTTGCCAGTCTTACCTACCTTATTCTATTTTGTGAGCCAGACCACATACTACTTAAACTTAGACTTCATTCTAAAATGTCTTTCTCTCACTGTTTCTCTGAAAATGTCTCTGTCCGCTGTTTCTTTTTCTATCTCTCTGTGTGTCTGTCTCTCTCTGTGTCTTTGTCTCTATCTCTATCTCTGTCTCAGTCTGTCTGTCTCTCTTTTTTGTTTTCTTGCTCTCAGCTATTCTGAGAATGCTATCTTTCCTTACCTCCATCCTTTAGAATTTCCATAATAGTTTGATTCAGATACCTACAAAGCATAGTTATTAATGTATTCTACCTCAAATGATCTTCTATTTATTTGTATGGCTGTCTTGTAATTTCCAGAATGCTTTAGGATTTAAGTTGTTTTAGGGCAGGAGTAGCACTTTTTCTTTCTTCCTTAGCCACAGTATATAGTAAAGGAATAATAAATACTTGTTAGATAGAATTTAATTGATTGACTCATTTCCCTAAATAGATTTTAAGCTCCAATAAAATGATGACCTAGACTTATCCCTCTTCTGCTTAATGTTTTAAGTAATTAATTTGTTTAAAATTTAAATAGGAAAAGAAAGAAAAAAATTGTCCTGTGCATAGCAGAACATAAGAAAGGATTCAAAATATAAAGCAATAAATTTCTATTTCAAGAAAGCCTATAAAATAAATATGATATATTGTTTTCAGAACTGTTCATCTTTTCTTTGCTTCCTTATAGGTTTTCTTTTGGTTCTCTTTGTGCACTTTTTACTTTACTCTTCACACACACATACCTTTGCAGCCCTCCCAAGAAGGCCACAATTAAGCTGAGATATATTTATGGTGTATGAATACATATATACACAAATACATGTATATAATACATAGATGTTTATAACTATACACATATATATGCAAATACATTTATATGCACCTATGTAAGACTATATTATGCTTGTTTGTGATTTCTGTTTCTCTGAAGATGGATAACATCTTCTTTCATAAGTCCAAGTCTATCTTTACATCTAGTATAATTTTCCTATTTTCCCTCTTTAATTAAATTATTTTAGTTGAAATCATGATTACTACCCCTGCCTTTTTTCCCTAATAAATTCTACATCTTTACTATCATGCTGTTCCCCATCCTAGTATATTTCTGTTAAACACTCTGTAGAAATTGTCAGAGGGGAGAGGTGGAGTATACAGGAGGGGATGCCTCCTTACCTGGGTGATGTAGAGAGCACTGGGAGGTTGAGAAGGAAGTCTTTGCCAGACCTCTTCATCTCAGTTTCCAGATAAAGGCCCTCATTACACAACTAGTGGGTGTCAGAAGTGGAATTTCAACCAAGTTCTTAATGGACTTTAAGAAGGTTATTGGGTATATTTATTAAGCATCTACTATGTAGGGAGCACTTTGGGCTTTTTTCTACTACATTGGTGGTGATAATTTTGGTCATGTTGATGTAGAAAAGCAAAGCTTTTAAATAGATCTACTCATTTTGTTAAAGTTAGGGAGGTGAATTGTAATGATCGCGTATTTAAAATCAGCCAGAGTCAGGAATTCAGGTTAAGGGAAAAACTTCAATCTTTATTGAAGTGAAGAGGTGAAAAAGGATTGCGATAGCAATATGGGCAAGAAGGATTGTGATAGCAATATGGGCAGCTGCAACAGGAAGCCAGCTAGCAGAGAGAGACGTGAGCTGAAAGGCTGTCGCAATGGCAATGCAAGCAGTCTCTCCTTCCCCTTCCTTTTCCACTCCCTTGCCTCCACCCACCAAAAACGTCATTTCCTATACAACACATCAGGATTTGCACAAAGAGTGGGTGGGGGCCATTCTTTCTCCAAGCATATATATTAATAGAGTATGGTCCAATTACTATTTAGCCTCATGTGCTTCGGACCTCAGTGCATCAACTCAAGCCTCAGCCCATTACACCCTCCTCTTCTCCCCCACTAAGGATCCCTCCTTTATCCTCTCTCTCCATCTTTATCCCATTCCTCTTAATCTATACACTGTATCCCATTCCCTTTAATCTACACACCCTTCCATATCCTCCCATGCTATTCCTTTATCTTATTTCCTTTATAAATTTGTAAGACATTTATTCCCTTCAAATATTTATATTATTTTCTCTTTAATATTCATCTGATGTAAAAATCCTTCTAAAATCCTCCCCTTATTCATTCCCTTCTCTCTCAACCCTATTCTTATTTCTTTCTAAATTTAGAATAATTTCATTTCCCTCTAGATATATATGTACTGTTTCCTGTTTAAACCATTCCTAATGAGAGTAAGGTTCCAGAACTACCAGTCTTCCTCCCCCATTGGTATCCTACATGATTTTGTGTTTTAAATTCACATCATACTCAGCTCTAATTCAATCTTTCTTTCAAACTACCCAATTACTAATGACAATCTTAGTTGGATTATATGGTTTTTATCTCCACATGGAACATAAACTGTTTGCCCTTAATGAGTCCCTTGTAATTAGTCTTTCATGTTTATATTTCTCTTGGATGTTTTATGTCCAATTTTCTAATAAATTCAGTTATTTTTCTAGCAAAATTCTGAAAGTCTGGCAATTCACTGAATATCTTTTAATGGCCTTTTTTTTTTGTTCTATTCAAAATTATACTTAACTTTGTAGAATGTGATATTCTGGGCTACAACCCCCATTCTTTTATTTCTTCTTTCAGTCTTTTAATGTAGCTGCTACTTGATTTTGTGTATTTGTATTTGTGGCTCGACTGTGATTCTTTTATTTTTTTCATTTTTTCTTTTTCCTCATATTTTCTCTGCAATGTTCTTCTCTAAAATATAACAGTTTTCTGTGAGCAGATTTTTTTTTTGGGGGGGGGTGCTTCTGGAGTCAGCCTTAGTTTCAGTTCTGTGTAATAATCACCTCAAATTCAGCCAGCAGTTAAAGTCCAAATCCTTTATTTTCTCTTTCCTTCACTTGGGGCTCAGCTAGCTTTCTGGAGGTCTTCTAGATCTTGGTTTCAGTGTTCTCCACAGGACAGCCTGCCACCTCTTCTCTGTCTTCCTCAGTTCTGCCCAACTGCAGTCTCTGGTTTCTTAATCTCCCAGAGTGCTCCCAGTGGGCTTGTCCTTTTATATGCTCTTTTGAGAAAAGTGGTTTGCTCAATGCTTGCTTATTCGTAAAATAGTTTGAGAGTGCTAGTCAAAGGTTGACTCCTCCTCCGAGAGTGGGACTGTGGGCTTCTGACTTATGAATCTTCTCCACTCCTCTCTGACTTGTGAATCTCCTGGACTCCTCTCTGACTTGTGAATCTTGTGGAATTCCAATGAGTACTAAATGCATTAGTGAGCTAGAGAACTGTTAAGTACCATGCTAAATTAGATAACTGACTTAGCACCTTGTAAGAATTCTAACATTTCTCCCTCACCTAGGGCTTTCAAAATTTGGTTATGATATTTTTATAAGTTTATTTTGTAGGATCTCTTTCGGGTGGTAATTCGTGGATGTTTTTTTTTTTTTTTTTTCTATTTCTACTTTCTCATCTTGTTGTAAATTTTCTTTAATAATTTCTTGTATTGGACTTCCGGTTAAGATGGCGGAGAGGAGGCACACAGCTGCATAAGCTCCATGCTTTCTCTCACTATCCATTTCATTACAATCCTCTGAATTAATGCTTGACTGAAAAAAAACCCACAAATAGTTACCAAGAGAAGCCATCCTTGAGATTCACCAAGAAAGATCTGTCTTTACTGGAGGGCTGGGACGGTTTTAGATCGGGCACAAGTGGCGTGCAGCAGCAGTGAGAGCACAGGAGCAGACTGGAGAGAGGGTGGGGAGTGATCGCAGTCGTCTCTGCGGGGAGAGCTTCACTACAGGTTTGGATACTTTGCTCCGGCAGCAAGTCAGCAGCCCAACAGAGAAGCTAAAAACACCGGGGCTGAAGAATACAACCCCAAACAGCTGGAGTCTCTCGGGACCTGGCCGCTCCCCCCTTCCACCCCCACAGTGACTCAGCACACTCTGGGATCTCAGAGCACAGGCGCAACACAGTCCTGCTAGTGCCTCACTGCTGCCCCCTGCAGTCTGTAGAGGAAGCTCGGTAACATACCCAGCCCCCCCCCCCCCAAAGAAAGACTCCAGTTTTTTCTGATTTTCTTTGGTAGTTTGTCTTTGATTATTAGACAGAATGAGCAAGAAATTGAAGAGGACTTTAACCCTTGACAGCTTCTATACAGGTAGAGAGCAGACTCTAAATCCTGAGGAGACTAAAACCAGACAGTCCCCAGGTGAATCCCCAAAGGAGGAGATCATCTGTTCCTCAGCACAGATGAACCTCATAGAAGTGATTAAAAAGGCTCTCACAAGGGAGCTAGAAGAAAAATGGGGAAAGCAGAGTGAGGCTTGGCAAAAGGAGAAGGAAGCTTGGGAAAAGGAGAGGGAGGCTTGGCAAAAAAGCCTGAAGAAAGTTAAAGAGAGAGTGGATAAAGAAGTAAAATCCTTGAAAAATAGGATTGGTGAACTGGAAAACAAAATTGGCGAAATGGAAAAAAATATCACAGAACAAAAGAATTCAATGGGACAATTAGAAAAAGATTTTTAAAAAGTGAGTGAAGAAAATACTTCACTGAAAATCAGAATTGAACAAGTGGAATTGAATGACTCGAGGAGACAAGAAGAATCAATCAAGCAAATCCAAAAAAATCAAACAATGGAAAAGAATGTGAAATACCTTCTGGGGAAGAAAACAGACCTGGAAAACACAGATCCAGGAGAGACAATCTGAGAATCATTGGACTTCCAGAAAAACATGATGAAAAAAAGAGCCTGGACACTATTTTCCAGGAAATTATCAAAGAGAACTGCCCAGAAGTCATAGGAACAGAGGAAAAAATAAACATTGAAAGGATTCATCGATCACCCACTGAAAGGGATCCTAAAATCAAAACACCAAGGAATATAGTGGCCAAATGCCAGAACCTTCAGACAAAGGAAAAAATATTGCAAGCGGCTAGAAAAACCCAATTCAAGTATCAAGGAGCCACAATAAGGATCACCCAGGATCTGGCAGCATCCACATTAAAAGATCGAAGGGCCTGCAATATGATATTCCGAAAGGCTAAGGAACTTGGTATGCAACCAAAAATAACTTACCCAGCGAGAATGAGCATCTTTTTCCAGGGAAGAAGATGGACATTCAACGAAGTAAGCGAATTTCATCTATTTCTGATGAAAAAGCCAGAACTTAACAAAAAGTTTGATCTAAAAAGGTAAAGATTAATCTTGGGAACTATATTTTGACTATATAGATGTATAAAGAATACATGTATACCTTGTTCTAGAAATTGATGTGGAAAGGACATTGTACCAGAAAAAGGCTAAAGTGGGGGGTAGTACATCTCATGAAGAGGCATAGGAAACCTATTATATCTGAGAGAAAGAATGGAGGGGGATGAATATAGTGGGTATCTTACTGCCTTCAGAATTGGCTTTAAGTGAAAAATCTTAAGACATATTCAATCTATGGTGAAACTTCTCCCACCTCATTGAAAAGTGAGAAGGGAAAAGTGAAAAGGGAAGGAATAAGCTAAGCGGAAGGGAATACGGAAACTGGGAGGGAAAGGGGTAAGATAGGGGGAGGAATTCTAAGGTGGGAAGAGGGATACTAAAAAGGGAGAGCTGTGAGAAGCAAGTGGTGCTCACAAGCTTAATACTGGGAAGGGGGGAAAGGGGAAAGAAGGGAGAAAAGCATAAACCGGGGTTAACAAGATGGCAAGTAATACAGAATTGGTCATTCTAACCATAAATGTGAATGGGGTAAACTCCCCCATAAAGAGGAAGTGGTTAGCAGAATGGATTAAAAGCCAGAATCCTACAATATGTTGTTCACAGGAAACACACCTGAAGCGGGGAGATACATGCAGGTTAAAGGTAAAAGGTTGGCGCAAAATCTACTATGCTTCAGGTGAAGTCAAAAAAGCAGGGGTAGCCATCCTGATCTCAGATCAAGCTAAAGCAAAAATTGATCTAATTAAAAGAGATAAGGAAGGGCACTATATCTTGCTAAAGGGTAGCATGGATAATGAAGCACTATCTATATTAAACATATATGCACCAAGTGGTGTAGCATCTAAATTCTTAAAAGAGAAACTAAGAGAGCTGCAAGAAGAAATAGACAGTAAAACTATAATAGTGGGAGATCTTAACCTTGCACTCTCAGAATTAGATAAATCAAACCACAAAATAAATAAGAAAGAAGTCAAAGAGGTAAATAGAATATTAGAAAAGTTAGATATGATAGATCTCTGGAGAAAATGTAATGGAGACAGAAAGGAATACTTTCTTTTCAGCAGTTCATGGAACCTACACAAAAATTGACCATATATTAGGACATAAAAACCTCAAACTCAAATGCAGTAAGGCAGAAAGAGTAAATGCATCCTTTTCAGACCACGATGCAATGAAAATTACATTCAACAAAAAACCAGGGGAAAAGTAGACCAAAAAATAATTGGAAACGAAATAATCTCATACTAAAGAATGATTGGGTGAAACAGCAAATCATAGACATAATTAATAACTTCACCCAAGAAAACGATAATAATGATACATCATACCAAAATGTATGGGATGCAGCCAAAGCGGTAATAAGGGGAAATTTCATATCTCTAGAGGCCTATTTGTATAAAATAGAGAAAGAGAAGGTCAATGAATTGGGTTTGCAACTAAAAATGCTAGAAAAGGAACAAATTAAAAACCCCCAGTCAAACACTAAACTTAAAATTCTAAAAATAAAAGGTGAGATCAATAAAATTGAAAGTAAAAAAACTATTGAATTGATTAATAAAACTAAGAGTTGGTTCTATGAAAAAACCAACAAAATAGACAAACCCTTAGTAAATCTGATTAAAAAAAGGAAAGAGGAAAATCAAATTGTTAGTCTTAAAAATGAAAAGGGAGAACTCACCACTAACGAAGAGGAAATTAGAGCAATAATTAGGAGTTACTTTGCCCAACTTTATGCCAATAAATTCGACAACTTAAATGAAATAGAAAAATACCTCCAAAAATATAGCTTGCCCAAACTAACAGAGGAAGAAGTAAATATTCTAAACAGTCCCATCTCAGAAAAAGAAATAGAACAAACTATCAATCAACTCCCTAAGAAAAAATCCCCAGGACCAGATGGATTTACATGTGAATTCTACCAAACATTTAAAGAACAATTAACTCCAATGTTATATAAACTATTTGAAAAATAGGGATTGAAGGAGTCCTACCAAACTCCTTTTATGACACAGATATGGTACTGATACCTAAACCAGGTAGGCTGAAAACAGAGAAAGAAAATTATAGACCAATCTCCCTAATGAATATTGATGCTAAAATCTTAAATAAAATATTAGCAAAATGATTACAGAAAATCGTCACCAGGATAGTATACTATGACCAAGTAGGATTTATACCAGGAATGCAGGGCTGGTTCAATATTAAGAAAACTATTAGCATAATTGACTATATCAATAACCAAACAAACAAAAACCATATGATCATTTCAACAGATGCAGAAAAAGCATTTGATAAAATCCAACATCCATTCCTAATAAAAAACACTTGAGAGCATAGGAATAAATGGACTTTTCCTTAAAATAGTCAGGAGCATATATTTAAAACCATCAGTAAGCATCATATGCAATGGGGAAAAACTGGAACCTTTCCCAATAAGATCTGGAGTGAAGCAAGGTTGCCCACTATCACCATTATTATTTAATATCGTATTAGAAACACTAGCCTCGGCAATAAGAGTCGAGAAAGATATTAAAGGAATTAGAGTAGGCAATGAGGAAACCAAACTATCACTCTTTGCAGATAATATGATGGTATACCTAGAGAACCCCAGAGATTCTACTAAAAAGCTATTGGAAATAATTCATAATTTTAGCAAAGTAGCTGGCTACAAAATAAATCCCCATAAATCCTCAGCATTTTTATACATCACCAACAAAACCCAACAGCAAGAGATACAAAGAGAAATCCCATTCAGAATAACTGTTGATACCATAAAATATTTGGAAATCTATCTACCAAAGGAAAGTCAGGAATTATATGAGCAAAATTACAAAAAAGTCTCCACACAAATAAAGTCAGACTTAAATAATTGGAAAAATATTAAGTGCTCTTGGATCGGCCGAGCGAACATAATAAAGATGACAATACTCCCTAAACTAATCTATTTATTTAGTGCTATACCAATCAGACTTCCAAGAAAATATTTTAATGATCTAGAAAAAATAACAACAAAAGTCATATGGAACAATAAAAAGTCGAGAATCTCAAGGGAATTAATGAAAAAAAAATCAAATGAAGGTGGCCTAGCCGTACCTGATCTAAAATTATATTATAAAGCAGCAGTCACCAAAACCATTTGGTATTGGCTAAGAAATAGATTAGTGGATCAGTGGAAAAGACTAAGTTCACAAGACAGAATAGTCAACTATAGCAATCTAGTGTTTGACAAACCCAAAGCCCCTAATTTCTGGGAAAAGAATTCATTATTTGATAAAAACTGCTGGGATAATTGGAAATTAGTATGGCAGAAATTAGGCATGGACCCACACTTAACACCATATATCAAGATAAGATCAAAATGGGTCCATGACCTAGGCATAAAGAACGAGATTATAAATAAATTAGAGGAACATAGAATAGTTTATCTCTCAGACTTGTGGAGGAGAAAGAAATTTGTGACCAAAGATGAACTAGAGACCATTACTGATCACAAAATAGAAAATTTTGATTACATCAAATTAAAAAGCCTTTGTACAAATAAAACTAATGCAAACAAGATTAGAAGGGAAGCAACAAACTGGGAAAACATCTTCACAGTTAAAGGTTCTGATAAAGGCCTCATTTCCAAAATATATAGAGAACTGACTCAAATTTATAAGAAATCAAGCCATTCTCCAATTGATAAATGGTCAAAGGATATGAACAGACAATTTTCAGAGGATGAAATTGAAACTATTACCACTCAAATGAAAGAGTGTTCCAAATCATTATTGATCAGAGAAATGCAAATTAAGACAACTCTGAGATATCACTACACACCTGTCAGATTGGCTAAGATGACAGGAAAAAATAATGATGAATGTTGGAGGGGATGCGGGAAAACTGGGACACTAATGCATTGTTGGTGGAGCTGTGAACGAATCCAACCATTCTGGAGAGCAATCTGGAATTATGCCCAAAAAATTATCAAAATGTGCATACCCTTTGATCCAGCAGTGTTTCTATTGGGCTTATATCCCAAAGAAATACTAAAGAAGGGAAAGGGACCTGTATGTGCCAAAATGTTTGTAGCAGCCCTGTTTTTTAGTGGCTAGAAACTGGAAAATGGATGGATGCCCATCAATTGGAGAATGGCTGGGTAAATTGTGGTATATGAATGTTATGGAATATTATTGTTCTGTAAGAAATGACCAGCAGGATGAATACAGAGAGGACTGGCGAGACTTACATGAACTGATGCTGAGTGAAATGAGCAGAACCAGGAGATCATTATACACTTCGACAATGATATTGTATGAGGACATATTTTGATGGAAGTGGATTTCTTTGACAAAGAGACCTGAGTCTCAATTGATAAATGATGGACAAAAGCAGTTACACCCAAAGAAAGAACACAGGGAAACGAATGTGAACTATCTGCATCTTTGTTTTTCTTCCCGGGTTATTTATACCTTCTGTATCCAATTCTCCCTCTGCAACAAGAGAACTGTTCGGTTCTGCAAACATATATTGTATCTAGGATATACTGCAACATATCCAACATATAAAGGACTGCTTGCCATCTAGGGGAGGGGGTGGAGGGAGGGAGGGAAAAAAAATCGGAACAGAAACGAGTGTCAATATAAAGTAATTATTAAATAAAAATTTAAAAAAAAAAAGAATTTTTGGAGAAAGACTTCAGAGTTTACCATAATCACGAGCACTTTATTATTCACTGTTCTATCAAGTATGAAAGAATTTTTCACATGCCATCTAAGACGATAGACAAAGAATGGACAAGGAAGCAGCAGATATGGATTCAATGCTCCTTTTCCTGCCTGGTGTGATGCTGAAATTTTTAGTCATCTGACAGATTCTCTCACTTCAGTTTTTTCATCTATAAAACGAAGAGAGTGAAGTCAGTGAATTCAAAGATCAATTCCAAGCTTCAGAACTATGAGCCAATAAATCTCATTTCAGATGTAGGTGATTAATTTGTCTGTTCTGGAGTATAAGACACAGAATTTTCAGACCTGGAAAGGTTCTTAACAATATGGAATTCAATGCATTGGTTTTATTGATAAAGAAACTGAATTATAGAGAAAAGTGGTTTGCTCAATGCTTGCTTATTTGTAAGACAGTTTGAGAATGCTAGACATGAATAAACACAAATAGATTAATAGAGCTACAGGAGCTTTTAGGACAATCAGTTTTGAGAGAATATGTGTTACATTTGAATTCTTAAGGATCTTTATAAAATGTTGAAGAAATGTAGGATTATCGATTCAGTTTCTAGGGGAAATAGCATGTGTCCTTTAACTTTAATTCTTTGAAGCAAACAAAATCTCTTAAAAATATGCTGGACAGTGTTACTGCTGGGCTTATATCCCAAAATTGATGTTAAAGAAGGGAAAGGAACCTGTATGTGCAAAAATGTTTATAGCAGCTCTTTTTGTAGTGGCTAGAAACTGGAAATTGAATGGATGCCCATCAATTGGAAAATGGCTGAGTTAATTGTGGTAGATGAATGTTCCATTCCAGATGAATGGAATACTGTTGTTCTGAAAGAAATGATCAGCAGGATGAATACAGAGAGGCTTGGAGAGACTTACATGAACTGATGCTGAGTGAAATGAACAGAACCAGGAGATCATTATACACTTCAACAACAATACTAAATGAGAATCAGTTCTAATGGAAGTGCCTCTCTTCAACAATGAGAGGAACGAAATCAGTTCCAATTGATCAGTAATGAACAGAAGCAGCTATACCAGCAAAAGAACACTGGGAGATAAGTATGGGCCACAACATAGCATTTAAGCTCTTTCTGTTATTGTTTGCTTGCATTTTTGTTTTTCTTCCCAGGTTATTTTTACCTTCTTTCTAAATCCGATTTTTCTTGTGTAGCAAGACAACTGTATAAATATGTATACATAGGTTGGTATTTAACATATACTTGAACATATTTAACATGTATGGGACTATCTGCCATTTAGGGGAGGGGGTGTAGGGAAGGAGGGGAAAAGTTGGAACAGAAGTTTTTCCAGGGGGGTGTTGAAAAAAATTACCCATGCATCTGTTTTGTCAATAAAAAGCTATAATAAAAAAGAAAAAAATGCAATTAAAATACTACCTCCTTTATGAGACTTTTTTTTAAAATTCCTCAGCTATTCATGCCTTTCCAACAGTTGTCTATTCTGTGTTTTATAAATGTATGTATACATAACTCATTGAATATAAACTTGTTGAGAAAAAAAATCATGCTGGATTTAGAATTAGAAAAAAACTATTCAAAACTATTCTTCATGCTTATTCACTATTTTTCCTCATCTATAAAAGAAAGATTCAGCTCAGGAGCACAAAAGAGTATTAGATTTGGAATAAGAGAGGTCTGAGTTCAAATTCTGCCCTAGACAATTGCTACTGTAAGACACTAATTTGTAAGTAACTCTGAATTAGCCACTTTTCAGTTTCAGTTTCCTTATCTGAAAAAAAAGTAAACAATTTAAAAATAGATTTTATTATTATCATGGATATAATATATGCAGCATCTATCCACAGCATTGTTGAAGTTAAAATGCATTAACAGATAATAAATCACTTTGTGAAACAGAAAACACTAAAATATCAGTTATTACCCATTTTTAATTTTTATTTTATAAGACTTGTGATGTTATCATTGAGGAAGCTCCCAAAAGAGACCTCCCTTTATCAATATAGCTCTTCTACTGCTTTGTACCTCATGAATGACTTCTCCAGGATCACCTAGTCTGCTTATGTCAGAAGTCAGACTTGGGTCTACATGTTCCTAACTGCAATGCCAGCTCTTCTATATCCACTATTCTAAGATATTTCTCATTATTGTTGTTGTTTATAATAGAAAAAGTGGTAGTGGTAGTAGTAATGATTATGTTAACTGTGCTTTTTAATAAGATACATATTTGTGTAGTAGAAAGGGAGATATTCCCAAGACCACTGAAATATACAAGTTGGGTAATCCTGAGCAAGTATCTTAAACTTTTAATAATCTAGTTAATTTTCTAAGAATATATGTTGCCAATATATATTTTATAGGGGAAATTCCATGACAGTAATATGGATGTAATTACAAGTCCAGATCAAATAAATTACTTTATATACGTATATACACATACATACACCCATATACATATATAAACAAGTATATATCTTAGGAAATGAAATAACATTCACCAATACCTGTGCTAAAAATAGAATAATGGGGTTTTTTTCTTTCAGAGTTCTCATGTATTTCTCAGTGTGCATATGACCTAAATCAATAAGCCTACAAATGTAAGTTATTCATATTGATGAAAACATATGTACACATTTTCTCAAATCAATGAACAAAAATCTATATTATAAGAATTTCAAAATAATGCCCTATAACCAAAGTTGTAGTTGACATAAGTACTCAACAGAATTGTAAAATGCATGAGCAGCCCTTTGAGTCTTTTGTGACATTTCACGGGCCCTGCAATCATTCATAGGCTATATCTCAGGTACCAGATTCATTTCAGAATCTAAATATATGACCATTTACTTCAAGAGGTATCTATCTTTTCACATGCCTGTGTCCAAGGAGTGAGAATGATGATAATGAAAGTTATAGCAATTCACTGGTTATGCTGACAGTCTCTCTGCTCTAATAGAGGAATTATTACTTTTTTAATTTTAAATTTTATTTTATTTAATAATAACTTTGTATTGACAGAATCCATGCCAGGATAATTTTTTTACAACATTATCCCTTGCACTCGCTTATGTTTTGTTTTTTCCCCTCCCTCCCTCCACCCCGCACCCCAAGATGGCAAGTATTCCTATATATGTTAAATATGTAGCAGTATATCCTAGATACAATACATATTTGCAGAACTGAACAGTTCTCCCGCTGCACAAAGAGAATTGGATTCAGAAGGTAAAAATAACTCGGGAAGAAAATCAAAAATGCAAATAGTTCACATTCATTTCCCAGTGTTCCTTCTTTGGGTGTAGCTGTTTCTGTCCATCATTTATCCATTGAAACTCAGTTAGGTCTCTTTGTCATAGAAATCCACTTCCATCAGAATACATCCTCATACAATATCATTGTCGAAGTGTATAATGATCTCATGGTTCTGCTCATCTCACTTAGCATTAGTCCATGTAGGTCTCTCCAAGCCTCTCTGTATTCATCCTGCTGGTCATTCCTTACAGAGCAATAATATTCCATAACATTCATATACCACAATTTACCCAGCCATTCTCCAATTGATGGGCATCCATTCATTTTCCAGTTTCTAGCCACGACAAACAGGGCTACTACAAACATTTTGGCACATACAGGTCCCTTTCCCTTTTTTAGTATCTCTTTGGGGTATAAGCCCAATAGAAACACTGCTGGATCAAAGGGTATGCACAGTTTGATAACTTTTTGGACATAATTCCAGATTGCTCTCCAGAAGGGTTGGATTCGTTCACAATTCCACCAACAATGCATCAGTGTCCCCATTTTCCCGTATCCCCTCCAACATTCATCATTATTTTTTCCTGTCATCTTAGCTAATCTGACAGGTGTGTAGTGATATCTCAGAGTTGTCTTAATTTGCATTTCTCTGATCAATAGTGATTTGGAACACTCTTTCATGTGAGTGGTAATAGTTTCAATTTCTTCATCTGAAAATTGTCTGTTTATATCCTTTGACCATTTATCAATTGGAGAATAGCTTGATTTTTTATAAATTTGAGTCAGTTCTCTATATATTTTGGAAATGAGGCCTTTATCAGAACCTTTAATTGTAAAGATGTTTTCCCAGTTTGTTGCTTCCCTATTAATCTTGTTTGCATTCGTTCTGTTTGTACAAAGGCTTTTTAATTTGATGTAATCAAAATTTTCTATTTTGTGATCGATAATGGTCTCTAGTTCATCTTTGGTCACAAATTTCTTTCTCCTCCACAAGTCTGAGAGATAAACTATCCTATGTTCCTCTAATTTATTTATAATCTCGTTCTTTATGCCTAGGTCATGGACCCATTTTGATCTTATCTTGGTATATGGTGTTAAGTGTGGGCCCTTGCCTAATTTCTGCCATACTAATTTCCAGTTATCCCAGCAGTTTTTATCAAATAATGAAATATTATCCCAAAAGTTAGGATCTTTGGGTTTGTCAAACACTAGATTGCTATAGTTGACTATTCTGTCTTGTGAACCTAACCTTTCCCACTGATCAACTAATCTATTTCTTAGCCAATACCAAATGGTTTTGGTGACTGCTGCTTTATAATATAATTTTAGATCAGGTACAGCTAGACCACCTTCATTTGATTTTTTTTTTCATTAATTCCCTTGAGATTCTCGACTTTTTATTGTTCCATATGAATTTTGTTGTTATTTTTTCTAAATCATTAAAATATTTTCTTGGAAGTCTGATTGGTATAGCACTAAATAAATAGATTAGTTTAGGGAGTATTGTCATCTTTATTATGTTCGCTCGGCCTATCCAAGAGCACTTAATATTTTTCCAATTATTTAAGTCTGACTTTATTTGTGTGGAAACTTTATTGTAATTTTGCTCAAATAATTCCTGACTTTCCTTTAGTAGGTAGATTCCCAAATATTTTATGCTATCAACAGTTATTTTGAATGGAATTTCTCTTTGTATCTCTTGCTCTTGGATTTTGTTGGTGGTGTATAAGAATGCTGAGGATTTATGGGGATTTATTTTGTATCCTGCTACTTTGCTAAAATTATGAATTATTTCTAATAGCTTTTTAGTAGAATCTCTGGGGTTTTCTAAGTATACCATCATATCATCTGCAAAGAGTGATAGTTTGGTTTCCTCATTGCCTACTCTAATTCCTTTAATCTCTTTCTCGACTCTTATTGCAGAGGCTAATGTTTCTAATACAATATTGAATAATAATGGTGATAGTGGGCAACCTTGCTTCACTCCAGATCTTACTGGGAAAGGTTCCAGTTTTTCCCCATTGCATATGATGCTTACTGAAGGTTTTAGATATATGCTCCTGACTATTTTAAGGAAAAGTCCTTTTATTCCTATGCTCTCAAGTGTTTTTATTAGGAATGGCTGTTGGATTTTATCAAATGCTTTTTCTGCATCTATTGAGATGATCATATGGTTTTTGTTTGGTTGGTTGTTGATATAGTCAATTATGTTAATAGTTTTCCTAATATTGAACCAGCCCTGCATTCCTGGTATAAATCCTACTTGGTCATAGTGTATTATCCTGGGGATGATTTTCTGTAATCTTTTTGATAATATTTTATTTAAGATTTTAGCATCAATATTCATTAGGGAGATTGGTCTATAATTTTCTTTCTCTGTTTTCAGCCTACCTGGTTTAGGTATCAGTACCATATCTGTGTCATAAAAGGAGTTTGGTAGGACTCCTTCAATCCCTACTTTTTCAAATAGTTTATTTAGCATTGGAGTTAATTGATCTTTAAATGTTTGATAGAATTCAGATGTAAATCCATCTGGTCCTGGGGATTTTTTCTTAGGGAGTTGCCAATAGAGGAATTATTGAAGACTATGAACAATACTTACACAAAGTGGAAGGCACTAAAAAGCTATTTATGTAGTAGAAAGGAGGTATCACAATGGGTTTGTATAGAAAAGGATCATAGTGTAAAAACACACCCTCCACGAATATTTGATATACGTATTCATCACACCTCATCTCGCATTCTATGAATTCATATGATTTTCATCTTTTTTATTATAGCTTTTTTATCTACAAAACATATGTATGGGTAATTTTTCAACACTGATCTTTGCAAAACCTGCTATTCCAAATTTTCCCCTACTTCCCATCCACCCCCTTCCCTAGATAGCAGGAATTTCAATACATGCTAAAATATATGTTAAATCCAATATATGTATCTATATCCATACAGTTATCTTGCTGCGCAAGAAAAATCGGATCTAGAAAGGAAAAAAAAAAGCTGAGAAGGAAAACAAAAATGCAAGCAAACAATAACAGAAAGAGTAAAAATGCTATGCTGTGGTCCACATTCAGTTCTCTCCCTGGAGGTAGATGGCTCTCTTTATTACTGAATAATTGGAACTGGTTCATTGTTCCAGTTCATTGTTGAAGAGAGCTATGTCCATCAGAATTGATCATTGTATATAGGCTTGTTGTTGCCATGTACAACGATCTCCTGGTTCTGCTCGTTTCACTTAGCATCAGATCACATAGGTCTCTCTAGGCCTCTCTTAAATCATCTTGTTGTTCGTTTCTTACAGAACAATAATATTCCATAACATTCATATACCACAATTTATTCAACCATTCTGCAAGTGAAGTTTCCAGTTTCTTGCCACTACAAAAAGGGCTGCCAAGAACATTTTTGAACATGTGGGTCTCTTTCCCTCCTTTAATATCTCTTTGAGATATAAGCCCAGTAGTAGCACTGTTGGGTCAAACTGCTGCATAGTTTGATAACTTTTTGAGCATAGTTCCAAATTGCTCTCTAAAATGGCTGGATTTGTTCACAGTTTCACCAACAATGTATCAGTGTCCCAATTTTCCATATCCCTTCCAACATTTGTCATTATTTTTTCCTATCATCTTAGCCAATCTGAGAGGAATGTAGTGGTATCTCAGAGTTGTCTTAATTTGCATTTCTCTGATTAATAGTAATTTGGAGCATCTTTTAATGTGACTAAAAATAGTTTCAATTTCTTCATCTGAAAATTGTCTGTTCATATCCTTTGACCATTTATCAATTGGAGAATGGCTTGATTTCTTATAAATTTGAGGCAATTCTCTATATATTTTGGAAATGAGGTCTTTATCAGGACATTTTCATCTTAACAGATCCCTTAATATATGAAGTAACACACTAATATATATAAAGGGAGATGAGGTTTGCATTAGTGACATTTTTGACCCATAACTGGGACAAGATTCAAATTCATATTAACTTCAAGTGGAAAGATACTACATGCTTACATTTCCTAGTCAGCTTGCACAATTTCCTCTGCCCGGTCTAATTAAATTCTAAGCACCTCATTTTGAATGAATACTTGTCCTACTTCATATGCACAATTGATATTGTTATGAAGGGGGCAGATTTCTACTGGGAGATGGAAAGATGTTTGTATCTTCAGAGAAGATTAGCACCATGTATCACAGTCTACAATGTACTCTATAGCAGATAGATGAATATGAGACCTGAACTGCTGTGTTCATTTCCTTTTTGAAAAAAAATTCTGCTCCTCACCCCCAGTATGGTTTTATCCTTAACTAGCTGTTTCTTCTTCTAATTGTTCAATGGAGGAGCTCCATATGGTGCTCTTTTACTATGTGAATTATTAATCCACATTCCAACTGTTAGCAAGTTGCTGATTTGATTATGAAATAACTGCTTACCAAGAGGTAATTCAGGTAATTACTCTGAATTACAGTGTAAAATAATTGGTAACTGTCAATTGTTATATTTCCTGGGATCTAATTAGGTAGGGAGCTGAAATAATAGAAATCTTATACATTGGGCTGGGGTAGAGGAATCTTAGCCAGAGAACAACCAACTGGTATCATGATTTCTGTGCCAGAGGGAGAAACCTGTTTCATTAAAATATAATCAAATTATCATTTCATTAATTTAAATTACAATTTAAAAATAAAATTATTTTATATTTTTATTATTTAAAATAAAAACATTTTTAAAAAATTAAAGATCATCTTTGAGAATTTTCTAGAAGGAAAGTCATCTAATAAGAAGAGAAAAGGGTCACTTTTTCTAAAACAAGAAAGTATCATTCATTGAAACCAATAAATAACAAGTAGAAGACAAGACTTTTATCATTAACAAATACACACTATTCCTCTTTCCTCCTCAGTTTTTGTAAACAGTATGTACTCTACTTCTTTTTAAATGTCATACATATTTATCAGATTGTATGGTTCTTCACTTTTACAAGGAATTTTTCATCAAATTGCAATTGAAGCTTTGACAAGAAGCTAAAAATCAAAGGACTGAAGCATTGTGGTGTGTGTGTGTCTGTGTGTGTCTGTGTATGTTTCTGTGTGTTTCTTTTAAAGTTATAGGCTTTTATTCTCCAATTGATAAATGGTCAAAGGATATGAACAGACAATTTTCAGATGATGAAATTGAAACTATTACCACTCATATGAAAGTGTTCCAAATCACTATTGATCAGAGAAATGCAAATTAAGACAACTCTGAGATACCACTACACACCTGTCAGATTGGCTAAGATGACAGGAAAAAATAATGATGAATGTTGGAAGGGATGCGGGAAAACTGGGACACTGATGCATTGTTGGTGGAGTTGTGAACGAATCCAACCTTTCTGGAGAGCAACCTGGAATTATGCCCAAAAAGTTATCAAAATGTGCATACCCTTTGATCCAGCAGTGCTACTACTGGGCTTATACCCCAAAGAGATACTAAAGAAGGGAAAGGGACCTGTATGTGCTAAAATGTTTGTGGCAGCCCTGTTTGTAGTGGCTAGAAACTGGAAAATGAATGGATGCCCATCAATTGGAGAATGGCTGGGTAAATTGTGGTATATAAATATTATGGACTATTATTGTTCTGTAAGGAATGACCAGCAGGATGAATACAGAGAGGCTTGGAGAGACGTACATGAACTGATGCTAAGTGAAATGAGCAGAACCAGGAGATCATTATACACTTCGACAACGATATTGTATGAGGATGTATTCTGATGGAAGTGGATTTCTTTGACAAAGAGACCTAATTGAGTTTCAATGGATAAATGATGGATAGAAGCAGCTATACCCAAAGAAAGAACACTGGGAAACGAATATGAACTAATTGCAATTTTGATTTTCTTCCTGGGTTATTTTTACCTCCTGAATCAAATTCTCCCTATGCAACAAGAGAACTGTTCGATTCTGCAAACATATATTGTATCTAGGATATACTGCAACATATCTAACATATATAGGACTGCTTGCCATCTAGGGGAGGGGGTGGAGGGAGGGAGGGGAAAAAACAAAACAGAAGCGAATGCAAGGGATAATGTTGTAAAAAATTACCCTGGCATGGATTCTGTCAATACAAAGTTATTATTAAATAAAATTAAATTTAAAAAAATAAAGTTATAGGCTTTTGTAAAAATGTGAATCATAATGTAATACATATTACTATATATAATAAAACATATTTCCTAAGAAATTTTTTGGTTTTATTATTTTATTTACAAGATATATGCATGGGTAATTTTTCAGCATTGACAACTGCAAAAGTTTTTGTTCCAATTTTTCCTGTCCTTTCCCCCACCCCTTCTCCCAGATGGCAGGTAGACCAATATATGTTAAATATGTTAAAATATATGTACATATGTGATATTCTCTTCTTTTGTACAATATATATGATGGTTCTCTGAGAGCAGGTTTCTTGTGTAGGTTTTCTGGGATAAGCCTTAGTTTTGGTTCCAAGTAATAATCACTCTAAATGCAGTCAGCTGATAAAATTCAAACGTTTATTTCTTATCTCTTTCCTTAGGAATAAGTAGCTTTCTTAGAGGCCTATTTCTCTGCTTGGTTTCAAGAGCTCTTGCAGCTTGTCCTTTGCCTCTGCTTTCTTCAATCTCCAGCCAGCACAAAGGTGGAAGATGGAATGAATCTGACTTCATCTCCTAGAGTGAGCTTGTGGGCTTCTGTATCTCCCAGAGTGCTCCTTGGCCCTGAGAGTTTCTTGCTTATATGCTGTTCACTGAGTACACACCAATCATTATATCAGTGGCTAACCATTATTTGTTGTAGGATTAAATCAATTCTAAACTAGATTTAAACATTGTCTCCTCAATTCTACTTAGTACCTTGTTTCAAGTTCTGGCCCATAACATCTGCTTGTAGGATCAGATCAATCATACTGAACCATGCTAAATTAGAAAATTATTGTCTATCAATTCTAATGACTTAACAGTTTGTAAGGATTCCAACATATACATATCCATACAGTTATTTTGCTGTACAAGAAGAATCGGACTTTGAAATAATATACAATTAACCTGTGAAGGAAATCAAAAATGCAGGCAGACAAAAATAAAGGAATTGGAAATGCTATGTAATGGTTCACACTCATTTCCCAGAGTTCTTTCACTGGGTGTAGCTAGTTCTATTTATTACTGCACAATTGAAACAAACTTGGTACATCCCATTGTTGAAGAGAGCCATGTCCATCAGAATTGATCATCATATACTGTTGTTGTTGAAGATGAAGGATCTCCTGGTCCTGCTCATTTCACTCAGCATCAGATCATGTAAGTCTCTCCAGGCTTTTCTGAAATCATCCTGCTGGTCATTTCTTACAGATCAATAATATTCCATAACATTCATATACCACAATTTATTCAGCCATTCTCCAATTGATGGGCATTCACTCAGTTTCCAGTTTGGGACCACTACAAAGAGGGCTTCCACAAACATTTTTGCACATACAAGTCCCTTTCCCTTCTTTAAGATCTCTTTGGGATATAAGCCCAGTTGTAACACTGTATCAAAGGGTATGCACAGTTTGATAACTTTTCAGCATATTTACAAATCGCTCTCCAGAATGACTGGATGTATTCACAATTCCACCAACAGTGTCCCCAGTTTTCCCACATCTCCTTCAACATTCAGCATTATCTTTCCCATCATCCTAGCCAATATGGGCATAGTGGTATCTCAAAGTTGTCATAATTTGCATTTTTCTGATTAATAATGACTTAGAGAATCTTTTCATATGTCAAGAAAAAGTTTCAAATTTTTCATCTGAGAATTATCTGTTCATATCCTTTGACCTTAGTTTTGTTTATACAAAAACTTTTCAACTTGATATAATCAAAATTTTCTATTTTGTGACCAATAATGATCTCTAGTTATTCTTTGTTCACAAATTCCTTCCTCCTCCACAGGTCTGAGAGGTAAATTATGCTATGTTCTTCTAATTTATTTACAATCTCATTCTTTATGCCTATATCATGAACTCATTTTGACCTTATCTTGTCATACAGTGTTAAGTGTGAGTAAATGCCTAGTTTCTGCCATACTAATTTCCAATTTTCCTAGAAGTTTTTGTCAAACAGTGAATTCTTTTCCCAAAAGCTGGGGTTTTTGAGTTTGTCAAATACTAGATTGCTATAGTTAATGACTATTTTGTCCTTTGAACCTAACATATTCCGCTGATCAACTAGTCTATTTCTTAGCCAATACCAAATGGTTTTGGTAACCGCTGCTTTATGATAGAATTTTAGATCTGGCATAGCTAGGCCACCTTCACGTGATTTTTTTTCATGAGTTCCCTTGAAAGTCTTGACCTTTCCAGATGAATTTTATTGTTATTTTTTCTAGGTCATTCAAATAGTGTTTTGGGAATCTGATTGGCATAGCACTAAATTAACAGATTTGTTTAGGTAGTATTGCCATCTTTATTATATATGCTTAGCCTATTGATGAGCAGTTAATATTTTTCCAATTGGTTACATTTGACTTTGTTTGTGGGGGAAAGTGTTTTGTAGTTTTGCTCATATAGTTTCTGATTTTCCCTTGACAGATAGGTTCCTAATATTTTATACTATCGGTAGTTACTTTACATGGAAATTCTCTTTATAACTCTAACTGTTGGATTTTGTTAGTGATATATAAGAATGCTGATAACTTATGTGGGCTTATTTTGTATCCTGAAACTTTGCTAAAGTTGTAAAATATTTCGAATAGCTTTTTAATAGACTCTCTGGAGTTCTGTAAGTATACCATCATATCATCTGCAAAGAGTGATAATTTGGTTTCCTCATCTCCTACTCTAATTCCTTTAATCTCTTTCTCAATTCTTATTGTGGAGACTAATATTTCTAATACATATTGAATAGTAATAGTGATAGTGGGAAACCTTGTTTCACTCCTGATCTTATTGAGAATGGTTCCAGTTTGTCCCCATTACATATGATGCTTACTGATGGTTTTAAAAAACTGACTATTTTAAGGAAAAGGCCATTTATTCCTATTCTCTCATGTGTTTTTAATAGGAATGGATGGTGGGTTTTAGCAAATGCTTTTTTTCTGCATCTATTGAGATGATCATATGGTTTTGCTAGTTTGGTTATTGATATACTCAATTATGCTAATAGTTTTCATAATATTGAACCAGCCCTGCATTCCTGGTATAAATCCTCCTTGGTCACAGTGTATTATGCTAGGGGTGATTTTTTCTAGTCTTTTTTGCTAATATTTAATTTAAGCATCAATATTCATTAGGGAGATTGGTCTATAATTTTCTTTCTCTGTTTTCAACCTAACTTGTTTAGGTATCATGTCTGTATCATAAAACGAATTTGGTAGAAATCCTTCATTTCCTATTTTTTTACATAGTTTATATAGCATTGGAATTAATTGTTCTTTAAATATTTGTAAAATTCACACATAAATCCATCTGGTCCTGGGTAATTTTTCTTATGGGGCTGATTAATAGCTTGTTCTATTTCTTTTTCTAAAATGGGACTATTTAAGCAATTTACTTCCTCCTCTGTTAATCTGGGAAGCCTATATTTTTTAATGTAGCCATCCATTTCACTTGGGTTATCAAATTTATTGGCATAAAATTCAGCAAAGTAACTCCTTATTATTGCTCTAATTTCCTCTTCATTAGTGGAAAGTTCTCCCTTTTCATTTTTAAGACTAACAATTTGATTTTCCTCTTTCCTTTTTCCTAATCAGATTTACCAAAGATTTATCTATTTTACTGGTTTTTCATAAAACCAACTTAGTTTTATTTATTAATTCAATAGTTTTGTTTTACTTTCAATTTTTTTAATTTCTTCTTTTAATTTTAAAATTTCAAGTTTAATATTTATTGGGGGGGGGGTTAAGTGGGTCTTTTTTTTTTAGCTTTTTAAGTTGTAAGCCCAATTTGCTGATCTTCTTTTTCTCTATTTTATTCATGAAAGTCTCTAACTGCTTTGGCTGCATCCCACAAATTTTGGTATGATGTCTCATTGTTGTCATTTTCTTGGGTGAAATTATTAATTGTGTCTATGATTTGCTATTTCACCCAATCATTCTTTAGGATGAGATTATTTAGTTTCCAATTACTTTTTGGTCTACTTACCCCTAGCTTTTTTTTAATGTAGTTTTTATTGCATCATGATCTGAAAAGAATGCATTTACTATTTCTGCCTTTCTGCATTTAATTTTGAGGTGTTTATGTTCTAATATATGATCAATTTTTGTATAGGTTCCATGAACTGCTGAGAAGAAAGTATACTTCTTTCTGTTCCCATTCAGTTTTCCCCAAAGATCTATCATACCAAACTTTTCTAATATTCTGTTTACCTCTTTAACTTCTTTCTTATTTGTTTTGCAGTTTGATTTATCTAATTCTGAGAGTACAACATTGAGATCTCCCACTTTTATAGTTTTGCTGTCTATTTCTTCTTGCAACTCTCTTAATTTCTCCTTTAGGAAGTTAGAGGCTATTCCACTTAGTGCATATATGTTTAATATTGATATAGCATATTGTCTATGCTACCCTTTAGCAAGATATAGTTTCCTTCCTTATCTCTTTTGATTAGATCAATTTTTGATTTTGCTTGATCTGAGATAAGGATGGCTACCCCTGCTTTCTTGACTTCACCTGAAGCATAATAGATTCTGCTCCAGCCTATACCTTTACTCTGTATGTATCTCCCTGTTTTACATGTGTTTCCTGTAAACAACATATTGTAGGGTTCTGGCTTTTGATCCAGTCTGATATCCGCCTCCACTTTATGGGAGAGTTCATCCTATTCACAATTATGGTTAAAATCACTAATTCTGTATTTCCTGCCATCCTAATATCCCCAGATTATGCATTTCTTTTTCTTGCTGCCCTTACCCCCTTCCCTAGTATTAAATTTATGGGTCCCACTTGCTTCATGCAGCTCTCCCTCTTTAGGATCCCTCCCACCCCCTTTGAATCCCTTCCCCTTTTACTCTTTTCCTTTTCCCTTTTCCTCTTTCACTTTTTAATGAGGTGAGAGAAGTCTCTTTGTAAATCAAATATGTCAGTTATTTTCTCTTTGAGCCAAATTTGATGAGAGTAAGATTCATACAATGTTCCTTTCCCTCCCTAAATTCCCTCAGATATGATAGGTTTCCTTTGCCTCTTCATGGGATGTAGTTTCTCCTCTTTTCCCTTTTTCTGACACTATCCCTTTTCCATTTAAGTATAACCCTTTTTATATTTTATCAATAAAATCAAATTATATATGTACTCTTTATCTATATCCATAACAGAAATACAGTTCTCAAGAGTTGTTTTTTTCGGCTTTTGCTTCTCTTGAGTTTTATATTTGGAGGTCAAATTTTTGTTTAGTTCTGGTTTTTTCATTAGAAACCAATTGAATAGAAACTTGTTTCATTAAATGTCCATCTTCTTCTCTGGAAGAAAATTCTCAGCTTGACTGGGTAGTTTATTCTCGGCTGTATTCCAAGTTCCTTTGCCTTTTGGAGTATCAGATTCCAGGCCCTTCGATCCTTTAATGTGGAAGCAGCTAGATCCTGAGTGATACTTATTGTGTCTCCTTGATATTTGAATTGTTTTTTTTTTCAGGCTGCTTGTAATATTTTTCCTTAGATTGATAGTTCTGAAATTTAACCACAATATTCCATGGGGTTTTATTTTAGGGTCTTTTTCAGAAAGTGTTCGATGAATTCTTTCAATGCCTATTTTACCTTCAGATTCTATTACATCTGGACAGTTCTCTTTGATGATTTCCTGTACAATAGTATCTAGGCTCTTTTTTTCATCATAATTTTTAGGAAATCCAATAATCTTCAGATTATCACTTCTAGATCTGTTTTCTACGTCTGTTGTTTTTCTAAATTGATATTTAACAGTGTTTCTACTTTTTCATTTTTTTTTTATTTTGCTTGACTGATTTTTGATGTTTCAATGAATCATTAATTTCTATTTGTTCAGTTCTGATTTTTAATGAGTTATTTTATTCATTAGCTTTTTTTACTTCTTTTTGTATATGTCAAATTGAGTTTTAAAATGAATTGTTTTGTTCTATCGAATTTTTTTCCATTTCACTAATTTTTTTTTTTTTTTTTACTGAGTTATTTTCTTTTTTCTAATTCCCAAATCCTACTTTCCTGGGAGTTATTTATCTTTTCTTTATCTTTTATCATTTAAATTCACAAATTCTTTCCAATTCACATTTCAGGAAGTTGTTTTCTTTTTCCACTTTATCAATTTTTTTTTTTAAGTGAGTTCTATGCCTTTGTGTGCTCTCTTGCATAGCTTCTCTTTCCTTTCCCCATTTTTCTTCTAGGTCTCTTTTAAGATTTTTTTATAATTTCTTCTACAGGAGCCTTGTGTGATGGGGATCAGGTTACATCCCCCTTTGGGGTTTTGTCTGGAGACTATCTGCTATTTTTCTCCTTGAGGTTGAAAATCTGCTTTCTTTCTGTATAGAAGCTATCGATGGTTAGCATTTGTTTGGCCTTCTTACTCATTATTTTAAAGCCCTTAAGTTCTGCCTTCAGGGCAAGGGGTTTCCAGCTTCCTCTGCATAGCAGGTAAAGATTTATGGACACTAGTTGTCTTGCAAATGGGCTGCTAAGAGCTGCGGAGCTTGAGAAGTGCCTTGTGAATATCTTTGCTGTGCAGATCAGTGGCTGCCCTGGAAAGAGCCCCGAACTGGAAGTGTCTCTGCCTTGGGAAGCATAGCTGTGCTGCTGAAGTTCTATTGCCCCAGGCAGAGCTCTTCTGCTGTGCCAATTTGTGGCTGTTCCAGGCAGAGTTCCCCGCCTTTGCAGATTTGTTGCTGCCCTGGGCAGAGCCCCCTTGCTGTGCAGATTTGTGCCTGCTCTGGGCAAAAGTCCTGTGCTGCAGCATGCTGCTTCACAACTGTGCTGTGGTCTATGCTGAGTCACTTCCGGTTTTGGGTGGGTGTAGCCAGATCCTGTTAGATTCTGGCGTTTTTTGGAGTACACTTTACCTTTAGTGTTTGTGTAACTTCTCTACTAATCTACTGCTTTGCAACCAAAGCTGAGCAGCCAACCTGTGATAGAGTCTTCCCTGCAAAATCTCCGCCCATGTGGAGACCGCCCCCACCACGTCTACTCAGTATGCTAAGCTCTGGATCCGCCTCCCTGTCTACTTGGCCTGCTCCTGCCAATCAGAACAAACCTTTTCTGGCAATCTTCCAGATTATCTTTGGCTGGTAATTTATTGTACTCCCAGTATTTGTGAATTTTACCTGTCAAGCACTATTTCTGAGGCTGAATTTGGTAATTAAGAGTGAAGGTAGAAGAGTATCTTAGAATGAAGCATGTGTCTTTTCCACCATTTTGGCCAGAATGTTTTTGTTTTTTTTGTTGTTGTTGTTGCTCAAAACTGTTGTATTTAATTTATACATTACTAATTTGCTAGACAATTGACTAAACATCTACCTCAAAGGAGGCCAATGAGTAAAAGGTCCTATGTACCATAGTATATTCAGAGCAGAAATCCTTATAGTAGCAAAAATAAAAACAATCTCAAAATGAAATGAGTAATTGCTGATTAAAAATTTGATGTATAGTACCTGAATCTAATGAATTATTATTGCATCTTAAGAAATCAATTATCAGGATTTTAGAGAAACAAGGTTTGTGAGAATTGTCATGCACTATTGTCTCTGAAAAAAGAGGATGTGGTAGGTTAATCTTGCCTAAAATGCAAAGAAATCTACCCTGGTACTTGATTGGTCCAAGATATAAAGAACTGAGCTATTAACATGTTTCCCCAGTGAAAATGAGGAGTCAAGGATCCTCAGGCCAGATGGATGACATATTGACATAAGAATAATACTCTGTCCAGATGCAAGAAGGGATACATCTACTTGAACCAGTATATTATTCTTGCTTACTGTCCTTTCCATGCTCTTATTAAGGAATTTTTTTTTAAGTCCACAAGTATTTCTTTTTATTTCAATCAAAAGTCCTCAATTCTGGTTCTCAAAACAGCTCAAAGCACAAAAACTTTTTATGCAATGATACAGATTAAATAGAACCAAAATTTTAATTTAAAAAATTAATTATTACAATTATATATATGAAAGCAGTAGCACAAGACAACCAAATTAAGACTACTTGCAATGAATAACATTGGTCCCCAAACCAGAGGACCATAGCATCATAGATTTAAAGTTGGAAAGGGATCTGAGAAACCATCTATGCTTATTTGTTCATTTTACAGAAGAAAAAACTGTGACACAGAGAAGTGAAATGATTAGATTCAAATTATACAGTAAGTAGCAGAGCTGATATTTTAATTAAGGTTCTTTACTGCAAATCTAGCGCATTTTTTTTTTCTCAGAGGTTGTTGTGGAAAGGGAGGTCAAATGAAGTTATTGATAAGGAAGATAGATGGCTGAGCTTTGGACCATGTGTCTGTCAAAGCAAATAGTGAGCTTCTTTTACTTATGAACTCCCCAAATGATGTCAGGTCACCCTCCATGACAGGTCATTTATGGTTCAGGAAGGAGAATCCATTCTTTCCCAATAAGAAGACACAGAGGAGGCAGGTGTGACATATTATATACATTTTCTTAGAACAGGAATATGGGTAAAGAATTAAATGACCATTTAATCAGGTTTGATCTAATGGGGATTATAAAAAATTGGAGCAAAGTCTGTGATTTCATTGGTGTAGGGGGCTGTCAGCATAGAAATTTATTCCAATGAGAGAGATACACAGTTCATCTATTATTTTTTCATCTGTATGTGTTAGATTAGATGGCTTCTAAAAACCCTTCCAACTCTTGTATTCTTTATTTCTATGTTCTCTGTTAAAAGAGAAGTCAATATGAGGAAAGAGATAATATTGATAAATACCTTTGCTGTTTTAAGAGCAAAGACATAAATTAAAATGGAAAAATAAAAGTTAAATTAAGAAAAAATGTGTCTGCAATATCCATGCATTATTCCCAGTTATGCTCTACAGAACATGGGACTAATAAAAAGAAACCTAGTCTCTCTCACATGACTATTTTTTAAATACTGAAATCAACTTTCTCCCCAACTCTCTAGTATTCTAAATTAATCATCTCTAGTTGCTTACTGATCCTTGTATTAGTTGTTGTTCTTCATTCTCAGAAAGGAACAAAATGATATTACTATGTTAGAGTCGATTTGCAGTGTGTCCAACTATGGCTGATCAGTCCAATATGAGCTCAGAATTCCCAAAATAGCCCATGTTTTATATCCCTTCACTTTTCTGCTCACTTTATGCTTTATGCTTTAAGTTCCATTTAGCTAGTTAAAGCCCCTCCAATCAGGACCGTGAGTTCCAGGTATGAAAACTAGGATTTTTTTCTCATTCTTCTATGATAGAGATTCTTAACATGGATCCAACAGGCTCCTGGTCCATAAATGGATTTAATATCAACCTGGATGGTAAGAAAATGTATTTTATTTCAATATAATAGATTTCCTTTTAAATTCTATTGACTTGTTCTTTTTTTTAATTTAAAAATTGTGTTCTAAGAAGAGGTCCATAGGCCTCATCAGATTATTAAAGGGGTCCATGACATTAAAAAGTTTAAGGATTTTTGTTTTATAATAAGAACTAAGGTTGATGTTAATGCTAATTCACTTTGAGATCTGAAGATTTAATTATGTTTAGCAATTTCACTGCTGAATACATTTTACTCCATTCTTTAAAGATTGGTAATAGGATCATAAATTAGAACTAATAGGGACCATAGACAACATTTAATTACACCTCTTAATTTTAGAGTGAGAATTAAAGTTCAAGGAATATAAGGGATTTGTTCAGTGTTCCACAGTTACTGGCTGAACTCAGGTCCTTTGAATTCCAATTTAGAATTATTCCCAAGGTGTCATGCCAGTATTTATTCTAGGACTAGGTATGGAAATTGTTTTAGTTTTAACAAAGATAACTAAGATCACTTTGTCTGGACAATTATAGAGTAGGGTGAGTAGGGGTTCATTATAATAACATGGAAAACACAAAATGCTAACACAAGAATTTAATGAAATCACAAGAATATTAGATCTAGATGTGAAAGGGGACATTAAAATAATTAAATCCAACTCCCATTTTTCAATTTACAAAGGAAATAACCTAATCCAGGAAAGAATACCTATTTATTTTAGTAAGTCTCCATATAATCTAGTTTCTTTATATTTCTTACCACCTTCTTTTGGTTCTGCCTCTGGAATATAAAAGGTAAAAGAATATCTTGATTCCATCTTTTTTTCCTTCCTTCTTTCACCTCTTCTTTCTTCCTCTTTCTCCTCCTTCTCCTTCTCCTCTTTCCCTCTCTATTACTTAACATAACTGTGCCCCTCCATTTTGTTTTTTGTTTTTAAAGAAAGAATAGGGAGATAAGGCTAAACCTGTGGTTTCATTGGTGTAGGGAATTATCAGCACACAAATCTCCTCCACTGAAACATATAAGCATCTCAGTTGTTATTTTTCATCTAAAAGAACTGCCTGAAGTAGATAGATGTAAATGACTCACCCACCATTATGTTATTAGCATGAATCAAGCCAGGCAACGATAACAACAGAAATTTCAAAAAGTCTTTGAAGCTGACTCTGTTTATTCTAGATATCAGGTATTTCTTTCTCTCTGTAACAGGCACTTATTGTTTATTTAGTTGAACAAGATACTCTAAAGGAACGCAGAATTGGAAAATATAATTTTCCAGGGATTATTCTAAAGTGTCACAAGATCTTTTAAGGAGAGGGAACACTTTTTGAATGTTGTAGAATAAATAAGCTATTTCATGGCTAAGCCATTTTCATCAATTTCATATTCAAGTAGAAGCAACTTTAAAAGTCAAGAAATTATGAATGAATTAGAATTAGAAATATATTCTAATTTCTTTGATTTTAAATACTAAATTTCTCCTTACTCACACTCTGAAAATCTTCAAAAATAGGGAGGGGAAGGAAATATGTGCAAAAGGCTTTGGGAAAATAACTTCCTTAACAGGTTTTTGAAAATATGAATGCAAGAAACAAAGGAAAAGGTGTGTTTAGAATAAAAGTTATTTTACCAAGGAGTGTGAGGAAATAAAATATGAATGAAACAAAGACCTTCACAAGGTTAATCTATTTTGTACTGGAAAAGCTAAGTCATCCCCTATCCTTTTCACTTCTGAGCTAAATAATTCAATTTCCTTTCATCTTTCTGCATTTTTATGCTATTTTATAATGCATTAATCACAAATTCTGCCTTTGGATGCTCACTAATTTTCCTAGCACCCTTGTAAAATGTAGGGTCTTGTACTGAATATGATACTCTAATAAGGGTCTGGCTAATGTTAACTTCATTGGCAAGATTATTTCTTGACTTTCATTGTTTAATTCCTTCTTAATTTATGTTATGTTTGATGACTAAAAGGAAAATTATGTTGGTAAATACTCTGAAAGTCTCCACTGCCTCCATTATACATCTTGGAAATAATATGTAAAGTTTCATTACAATGAATCATTAGTCATCAATTTTCTCATGTGTAAAAGGAGGCTTGATCTAAGATATTTTAATGGAATATATAAAGTACAATAGATTACTTGCTTTCCCAGAAGAATTTAAACTTCTTAGGGATGGAAAATGTTTTGTTTTGTTTCCAATACTTAGCATAATTCCAGGTACATAGATGACTTGACAAAATGTGGTTTGAATTAAATGAGTTTAAAACTAATAAAGATCAATTCAAGCATAGGTCTAGTTGACATCTTAAGTTGATGGCTCGCTGAATAGGGAATATAATAGAAGTATATGTGTGTATGTGTATACATACATATGTCATATATATGCATATATATATGCCAATTATAATTATATGAAAGAAAAACAATAAATATAATTTTAATTTATGTCATTACAATTAATAAAAATAATACTTTATAATAAACTTGAAAAATATGCAGGATCTGTATTCTTTTATAAAGGCAGCTAAAGGATACAGTAGAGTCCTGAATCTAGAATTAGGAAGATTTGAGTTCAAATTTGACCTCAGACATTACTAGTTATGTGACCTACTCTTCTTCAATTTCCTCATCTGTAAAATAGCTATAACAAGAGTACCTACCTCCCAAATCTATTGTAAGGACTAAAAGAGACAATATCTGTAAAGATAGGCTATATAAATGCTAGTATTCATATTATTCCTAGTATTATTAGTATTAATATTGATAGCAATAGCAATATCAATATAGGAATTTATTACTATAAATATATCAGCATCAGCATTAGTATTACTGTTTATTAATATTAATATCAGTATAATATTAATTTTTTTGTATCTCTTCCTTATAGAGAGAGAACAAAAGTTCAGAGGATTGTCTAGGGCATATCATTGATAAACATTAGAGCGGAGAGCACTCAATTCCTTTTGACTCCCATTCCAGTCTTTCAATCTACAATCATAAGTAGCACATATTAAAAAGATCTTTACCACGTGATATCAAAACAGCAATTTATGGCTCATTGAGGATTTGCTATATTCCATCAGTTAATGACGACATGCAAAGGTATTGCATTTCCTTAAAACAGTAAAATGGCTTTCTATTTTTAAATGTTTCCATCGGCTTCCTATAATATAGTTTTGAACATGGCTTTTAGAACACTTTGTATATCCTTAATTCTTACTTTCCTGACCAAAGCATAAATTTGAACATAATAAAGTGATTTGTTTTGTAATTAAATCCCACACAAAAAAAGAATAATTGAGGATTTATCTTTGATCTTATTTATTATCATTATTATTTTGCTAATTGTTCAGATATGAACAATTCTTTGTAATTGCATTTGGGGTTTTCTTGTCAAATACTGGAGTAGTTTGTCATCCCTTTTCCAGCTCATTTTACAGATGAGGAAAGTGAAGCAAATAGGGTTAAAGTGACTTACCCCAAGGTTACACGGCTAGTAAGTGTCTGAGGCCAGATTTGAATTGAGGAAGTTCCAGATCTGACATTGTATCCATTGTATCCACTATATCTATTGTATTTTCTTTTTTATTTGTTTGTTTATTTTGTTGTTGTTGTTTTTGTTCCTATTACTAAAGGTCATATTGATAGTGAATTGAGTTTTTTAGTTGATTTTTTCTTTGTTTTAAGGATAATGTATTTGGAGCACTGATTTAGAGAATTTTATATATTATTAAAGAGGTTTTATAAATTGTAGCAATTGGCAAAGTCCTTTGGTTCCAAAGCTAGTGTCCTTTCCACTGTATCACAGGATTGCTAATTCTACAAAACATGTGAGTGTGAACTACAGAATTGCCAAAGATATGATTCTTCTTCTTTTTTTTTTAATTTCCCTTTTTAAATTGCCTCAGAGTCGCTTGATAAAGATCAAAAAGGCAGATGTCATAAATACACAAAATAAAGAATAGTTTATACATAAAAAACTTTAGGATTTAACAAAATAAAATAGTAGAAAGGAAACAGCAATAAATAAGCAAAAAAAAAAAAACTTTGATTCCTTTTTGGGTATAAAGATGAGACTTTTCCTCTAGCTCTCAAATTGTGTTATTTATTTCCTTCACAAAGTCTAAAGGATTGCACCCTATCATAGTTTATTAGGGACCATAAAGAGGGGATAGAATTTCATCTGTTTTCATAGTATGTGAAACTCCTGGGTGAAAAAACACCTCTCACATAATTCACACCTGACAATCACTTTTAGGCCTTCCATTAAGTATGATGTGACTGTCTTCTCTTTTTCAAGGACAGTGTAAGAGCTTATTTATTGTTTATTTCTCTTTGTCTTTGTCTTTGATGAATTTGGAAGAATTTTTGTCTTTCTATCCAATATTTGAAAAGAACTACAAAACTCTCCAGTTTTACTCTATCTTAAAGTCCCATTACCAGTTCAAGTCAGTTAGGTTACCTGAAGGCAATTTTTAAAACAAGTAATGAAAAAGTTAAATCCTGATTTGTTATTTTGAAAAGAATTCTTGTATGCATTTTCCATGCTTTAACAAAAATACTGATTCTTAAGCCCTCAATAGTGAGATTTCTGAGAAAAAAATGCTATAGCAATATAAGATTTCATTACAGTATAGCCTGGAAATTATTCCACTGACAATAAAATTATTAGTTATTATTGAAAAAATATCTTTGTTTAGATTGGAAGTAATAATAAGCAAAGAATTGATCTCATGCAAGTCTGCTTATAGATTCTATGATACCAGGGAGCTGTAGAAAATTAGTTAATAGAAGATAATATAACTTAGATGTATATATCTTTTATAATGTATTGCTTTTGCTTTATCTCAGACTTTTAAAAATCCGTTCCAATAGATTTTCATTATAGAAGGCTTACATGTGCAATTTACTTTTGATTATATTCTTAACCTTGTCCTGATCATCATTCATTTTCAAGGTGACTAATGAATGTCATGCTAGAATCCACAGAGTAATGTCAATATTGCTTTTTATTGCATAAAATTAATAAAATTCACAATACAATTCACTTTTATTATATTCACTTATATTAATAAGAAATTACACATTCATATAAAGCAAAAATATATTGCAAATTATTCATCTTAAATGTACAGATCGAGAACTGTTTGTCATTTTACCCTATTCCTGGCCTAACTCAGAACAGATATGCTAGGGATTAGGAAGATATACTGGCAGATTTCTAGGACAATCCATTTCTCTAATTCTCTAATTCCAATTCTCTAATTTACATTATCAGTCTCCACACAATATCTGGCTATCTCCACAAAACACAACAGGCAAATTCTCATGATGCTGGAAAACTAGGGAATTTCCAGAAGTTTCCAGGTAACTATTGCTCCATTTTTCTGTCTTCTTGAAATATGTAGGTAGTTAAAGCTGGCACTGCTACCAAACAACTGATATCTGTATGTTTTTCAATATATTCTAATAAAATTCTTTCTACAACAAAATGGTGGCTTTTCAAGGTGAGGTAGATCACTATGATGGCCTAGGTCAGGTTAGTCCACTTTAAAATGAAAAGGAAATTTTAGTGATGAATGAAGGCAAACCATTTCTCCACATCCTCACAAATATTTTAATGAGGCATTGGCTATTAACTACAATAATGTAGTTTGTTGGTCTTTGCTTATCAATTTCTTCTTGATTATGAAGATGAAGAAGAAGAAGATAATGATTTGATAGCTATATGTGTGAGATATTATGCTGAGTGGTTTACAATTATCTCATTTGATTCATATAACAACTCTGGGAGATAGGTACTTTTATTATCCCAATTTAACAGATTAGAAAACTAAAGCAAAGAGAAGTAAAGTCATAGATTTTAGGGGAAAAGAAATACTCAGTCACTGTGCTAAGTGCATTTTGCAAAATTATCTCATTTAATCCTTACAACAACCCTGGGAAATAGATGTTATTATTATCTCCATTTTATACTTGAGGAAACTGAACCAATGAGACTTAAATGAATTTTGTTCTTATTCAATTATTTTTCAATCATGTCTGACTCTCTATGATGGGGTTTTCTTGGCAAAGATATTGGAGTGGTTTACCATTTCCTTCTCCATTGATTTTACAGATGAGGAAATACAGATGAAGGTTAAAGGACTTGGCAAGGGTCACACACCTAATAAATGTCTGAGGCCAGATTGGAACTGAGGTAGATAAGCCTTCCTGACTCCAGGCCAAGATCCCAACTCCTTTTATTCTCATTGTCCTAGGTTCTGGAAGAACAATACTTATTTCTTCACCTGATCTTCTCACTTACTTTCATTCACCTCAACCCCAACCCATGCATAGTCTACTGGAGACTTCCTCTACTTCTTTGTTATGCCCTCTAGAGCTCCTGTTTCATACTTAACAAATTTCTCTCATCTTAAATCTTTTCCTCTCTGACTGAGTCCATTTCCTGGCATTCATTGACACTATCCCCTTTCCATTTCTACTTCCCTTTTTTATGTTATATCGGTAAAATCAAATTATACATATAGTTTTTATGTATATTCACAACAGAAATACAATTCTCAAGAGTTCCTTTTACCTTTTTCTATTTCTCTTGATTCCTGTTGTTGAAGATCAAATTTTTTATTTAAGTCTGGTTTTTTCCTTAGAAACAGATGGAATTCCTCTATTTCATTAAATGTCCATCTTCTTCCGTGGAAAAAAATACTCAGCTTAGCTGGGTAGTTTATTCTTGGCTGCATTCCAAGTTCTTTTGCCTTTCAGAATATTGGATTCCAGGCCCTTCGATCCTTTAATGTTGAGGCAGCCAGATCTTGTGTGACCCTTATTGTGGCATCTCGGTATTTGAACTGTTTTTTCCTGGCTGCTTGTAAAATTTTTTCTTTAGTCTGAAAATTCTGAAGTTTGGCCACAATATTCCTCGGAGTCTTTATTTTAGGGTCTTTTTCAGAAGGTGTTTGATGAGAGGGTTGAAAAGCTGTTCTCTTTCTGTGTAGAAACAATCAATCGTTCTTTTGATTTTTTTACTCATTTTGTTAAAGCCTGTAAGGTCTGCCTTCAGAGCCAAGAGGTTACCAGCTTCCTCTGCAGAGCAGTGAAAGGTATATGGATGGGTAGCTGTCCTGCCAGCCGGCTACAAAAAGCAGGGAGGTACTGGAGTGCTCTGGGAAAGAGTTCCCCACCCGAAAGTAACTCAGGCCTGCAGGGCCGGGCTGGGAAAGTGCCCTGAAAAGAACCCAGGCTGTGTGAGATAACTGCCCTGGGGCTAGACACTTAGCAGTGAGAGTTTCACTGCCCCAAGCCAAACCCTGCCCTGGGGCTGTGGGTATTAGCAGCTGAGCAGTGAATGGATTTGCAGGGACAGGAAGCCCTGCCTGGGAAGCACAGTCAGCTGGGGAGGTTCTATTGTTGGGCGCCAAATGTAATGACCGCATATTTAAAATCAGCCGGAGTCAGGAATTCAGGTTAAGGGGAAAATCTTCAATATTTATTGAAGTGAAGAGATGAATAAGGATTGAGATAGCAATATGGGCAAGAAAGATTGCCATAGCAATATGAGCAGCTGCGACAGGAAGCCAGCTAACTGAGCTGAGCAAACCATCACAATGGCAATGCCAAAAAGTCTCTCCTTTCCCTTCCTTTTCCACTCCCCTGCCTCCACCCACCAAAATCGTCATTTCCTATACAACACATCAGGACTTGCACAAAGAGTGGGTGGGGGCCATTCTTTCTCCAAGCTTATATATTAATAGCGTATGGTCCAATTACTATTTAGCCTCATGTGCTTGGGACCTCAGTGCATCAACTCAAGCTTCAGCCCATTACAATTCACATTTATGGTTAAAATTACTAATTCTGTATTTCCTGCCATCTTATTATCCCCAGATTTTGATTTTCTTTTTCTTACCTCCCTTACCCCCCTCCCCAGTATTAAACTTATGGCCACCACTTGCCTTATGCAGCTCTCCCTCTTTAGAATCCCTCCCACCCCCTTTGAATCCTTTCTTCGTTCATATATCTTTCCCTTATTACTCTTTTCCTTTTCCTTTTTCCTCTCCCACTTTTTAATGAGGTGAGAGAAAATTCTGTGTAAACCAAATATTTTCTCTTTGAGCCAAATCTGATGAGAGTAAGATTTACACAATGTTTCTCCTTTCTCCCTAAATTCCCTCAAATATGATAGGTTTCCTTTGCCTCTTCATGGGATGTAGTTCTCCTCTTTTATCTCTCCTTTTCCCTTTTTCTGATACTATGCCCTTTCCATTTCTACTTCCCTTTTTTATATCATATCAGTAAAATCAAATTATACATGCACTCTATGTATGTCCATGACAGAAATACAGTTCTCAAGAGTTGTTTTTACCTTTTTCTGCTTCTCTTGAGTTCTATAATGAGAGATAAAATTTTTGTTTAGTTCTGTTTTTTTCATTAGAAACAAATGGAATTCTCCTGTTTCATTAAATGTCTATTTTTTTTCCCTGGAAGCTTAGCTGGGCGGTTTATTCTTGGCTGCATTCCAAGTTCTTTTGCCTTTTGGAATATCAGATTCCAGGCCCTTGGACGTGGAAGAAGCTAGATCCTGAGTGATCCTTATTGTGGCTCCTCAGTAGTTGAACTGTTTTTTTTTTTTTTCTGACTGCTTGTAATATTTTTTCTTTAGTATGATAGTTTTGAAATTTAGCCACACTATTCCTTGGAGTTTTTATTTTAGGGTCTCTTTCAAATGGTTTTTCATGAATTCTTTCATTGCCTATTTTACCTTCTAATTCTTTTACATCTGGGTAGTTCTCTTTGATGATTTCTTGTAAAATAGTGTCTAGACTCTTTTTTCATCATAATTTTCAGGAAGTCCAATAATCCTCTCCTAGATCTCTCCTGTATCTTGAAAATCTGCTCTCCTTCTGTATAGAAGCTATCAATGTTTAACCTAGGCTTGGCTTTTTTACTCATTTTTAAAAGCCCTTAGGGTCTGCCTTCAGGGCAAGGAGATTACCAACTTTCTCTGCATAACAGGAATAATATATGGACAGTAGCTCTCCTGCAAATGGACTGCTAAGAGCAGTGGAGCTGTGGAAATGCCCTGGGAAAAGCCCCATACTGGAAGTGTCTCTGCCCTGGGAGGTATAGCCAAGCTGCAGAAATTCTATTGCCCTTGGCAGAGACCCTCCCTCTTCTCTCCCTACCACCCTGTGTAGACTTGTGGCTGCCTTATGCAGCCCCTCCCTGCCCCCTCCCCCCTCCCCACCAGGCAATCAGAAATGTGACTGTCCCCAGCAAAAGGGTTGTGCTGTGGTCTATATTGAGTCACTTCCCTGTTGTGTGGGTGTAGCCAAATCCTGTTAGATTCTGGCTTTTTTTTTTTTTTTTTTTTTGGAGTATACTCTACTTTTGGTTTTAACTTGTCTGCTGATCTACTGCTTTGCAACTAAAGCAGAGTAGGCAATCTATGGTAGAGGTCTCCCAGTAAATTTTCCAGCCATGGAGACTGGCCCTGCCCTGGTCTGCTCAGTGTGCTAGCCTCTGTTTCTGCCTCCCTGCCTTGGCTGGCCTGTTTCCACCCCCCAATTAGCACAAACCTTTTCTGGTGATCTTCCAGATTATCTTCAGCTGGTAATCTGTTGTATTCCCAATATTCATGGATTTTATCAAGCATTTTTTCTGAGATTGAATTTTGAGGAGAGACTCACGTGGATGGTCAAAATATGGAGTTCGTTTATTCCAAATTCTCTCAGCTTTATATTCCCTATATCCTTATATAACCAGAACAACACTGCACATGAGTTACCTATATACTGCACATATGGAACCACATAAACAACTTGCTATTGTATATAGATGACTCTTTGCCACTTTGTATCACTCTGCTTCAACTACAACACAGGTTGTCAACACCTCCTGGCTTTTCAGAAAGGCTGATAGTCCTTAGGGGACATGGGGAGCCATTGTCAAAAGGCGCCTTCTGGGCTGAAGGATCTTATACTTCACCCAGTGTTCCCCCAACTAACTGTGACCCTCTACAATTTTCTTCTTTTTCCAATACAATCCCCTTTCCATCTCTAGTATATTTTTCATATTATCATGGTAAAATCAAATTATACTCACACCTACCCATAACCAAAATATAATTCTCAAGAGGTCTTTGCTTTTTACCTTTTTATGCTTTTCTTAAGTTCTGTTTGGAGTTCAGATTTCTTGTTCAGCTCTACTCTTTTCATCAGAAATAAATGAAATTCACCTTTATCATTGAATGTCCATCTTCTTCCCTAAAAGATAATGTTCAATTTAGGTGGATAGTTTATTCTTGAGTGTAATCCGAGTTCCTTTGCCTTTCAGAATATCAGATTCCAGGCCCTTCAATCATTTAAGGTAGAATCTGCTAGTTCCTAGGTAATACAGATTATGGTTCCTCAGAATTTGATTGTTTTCCTTGCAATATTTTTTCCTTGATCCTATAATTCTGAAATATAGCTACGATTTTCCTTGGAGTTTTCATTTTAGGTCTCTTTCAGGACATGATAGGTGAATTCTTTCAATGACTATTTTACCTTCTGGTTCTATTACATGAGGGAGTTTTCCTTGATGATTTCCTGAAAGATGATTCTAGGCTCTTTTTTTTCTTCCAGGAAGCCCCATAATAGTTAGATTGTCTCTCCTTGATCTATTTTCCAGGTCAGTTGTTTTTCCTAGGAGACTTTTTTTATTCTATTTTTTCATTTTTTTGGTTTTGTTTGACTGATTCTTGAAGCCTTATTGAGTCATTCACTTCCATATGTTCAATTCTAATTTTTAGTGTATTATTTTCTTCAGTTACCTTTTTAGCTCCTTTTGAATTGTTTTATTCATTGCTTTTTTGTCTATTCCATAAATTCTGTTTTTCAACAAGTTAGTATCTTTTTCATATCTGTTTGTAGGGAGTTATGTGCTTTTCTCATCAATTCTATTGTTAAAGAGTTTTCTTCAGATACTTTCTGTTCCTTTTCCATAACCCCTTTCTTTTCCCCATTTTTCTTCTAACTCTCTTTTAAGATTCTTTTTGAAATCTTCCCAAAAGGCTTGTAAAATGTGAATTGCATCATTTCTCCCTGTGGGGTTTCATCTGGAGTTGATTTGCCTTTAGGAACCTCAGGGTTTGAGGTCTTTTTTTCTCTCCATAAAAGTTGCCTATGGTCAGAATTCTTTTTGCTTTTTATATTCATATTTAAGGGTTGAGATCTGCTCTTAAGGGAAAGGGGCAACAGCTGCTTTAGTTTGCTCTGAGGCTGGTATTTCTGACTGACTGCCAGAGCTGGGTAATCATGGCCAGGTCTGGAGCTCTTCTTTGGCTCTTGGCTTACAATTTTCCTTTTCTATTTGTTTTTGGGTGAGGACAGAGTAGCCTAAAAGCTCCACAGAAGATTCCCAAGAGTGCAGATGCTGCAACACTGTGGCTCCCCACCCTAGCTCCTGAGTCTGGGCTATGGTCTGAGCTAGGCAGACTGGGCCTCTGCCTTATTGAAAAAGACCTCTTCTTAAGTTCTTCCAAAGTATCTTCTTCTGGAAATGTGTTATACTCCAAATATTTGTGGGTCACTCCAAAATCAGTTTAGAGGCTTAATCTGCTATTGGTTTTAGAGGAAGTCAGAGAAGGTCACAGAATGTATGTCTGCTCTCCACTATCTTGGCTCTGTACATCAGGATTTTGTTTTTTAATCCACTTTGCTACACATTTCCATTTTATGGTGGATTTCATCCATTCACATTCACAGTTATTATTATCAGTTCTGTATTTCCCTCATCCTATTTTCTCCCCTATATATGCTTTTGTTCTCTTTTTCAACCCTGTTCTTAGAGTGTTTTTTCCCAACTCACCTATAAGGGTGAAATAAGATTATTTCCTATCACCACTTCCCCATCTCTTAGTAATGCCTTTGTTTTAAACCATCCTGCCCACTACCCCCTTTTCTTACCTTTTTTCCTAGTGTTTCTGCTCCCCTTTTATCTAGCCCCTCCTTATTCTTTCCTTTTCTTCCTCCTATTTCTTTATAGGGTTAGATATAGGGTTAGATAAATTTTTATGCCCATCTAAATGATTAATCTATGCCTTCTTAGAGCCAAAATTGATGAGCTCAAGCTTCAGACAATGCTCATCGCTCTCCCATTTTTTCCTTATTTGTAGTAGATCTTTTGTACCTCTCCATGAGATCTGGTTGTCCCATTATATCTCCCATTTCTTATTTTTCCAGTACAAACTTTTTCCCATACCTTAATGTCTTCTTCTTGTATATCATCACATAAGAATCCATTCACAATCACATCCAACATTCAAGTAATGCTTCCCCAGGAACAGATTCAGTTCTCAAGAGTTACATTTAGGGATGTAAAGAGTTTAAGCTTTAAATAATATGTTTTCCCCTCTTTACCTTTCCATGTTTCTCTTGAATCCTGTGTTTGTAGATAAAATTTTCTGTTTGTTTCTGGTTTTTTTTCAATAAAAATGATTGAAAGTTCCTTACTTCATTGAAGATCCATTACATCTCCTGAAAAATGATGCTTATTCTCTGAGTAGTTAATTCTTGGTTTTAACCCTGCGTCCTTTGCCTTCCTGAATATGGTATTCTAGGCTCTTAGATCCTTTATTATAGAAGTTGCTAAATCCTGGTTAATCCCAATTTTTGCTCCTTGATATTTGAATTTATTCTGGCACCTTGCGGTATTCTTTCCTTGAGATAATAGTTTTTGAGTTTCACAGCAATGCTTGGAGTTTTCCTTGTAGGATTTCTTCCAGAAGTGATGGATGGATGGATAGATTCTTTCAATGAATATTTCTCTGTGTGTTTTTAAAATATTGGAGTAGTTTTCCTTGATGATTTCTTGAAAAAGCTCTCTTTTTGGTCGTGGCCTTCAGGCACATTAATAATTTTTAAATTGTCTCTTCTAGATCTTTTTTCTGTTTTTCTAAGGAGGTATTTCACATTTTCTTCCAATTTTCATTCTTTTTAGTTTGACTGATTTTTCATGTCTCATAGATTCATTAGTTTCCATATGCCCCATTGTAGTTTTTAGTGTGTGATTTTCTTCAGTTAGCTTTTGTATTTCTTTTTCCATTTGATTTATTCCAATTTTGAAGGGATTATTTTCTTCAGTGGATTTTTTTTTTTGCATTTGGTCAATTGTATTTTTTAAGGAATTGCCTTCCTTTTCTAAGCTGTTGATTTTCTCCTGCATACCTTTCATTCCTTTTCTCATTTTTCCCTCTACCTCTCTTATTTGCCTTTTAAAATCTTATATGTGGAAGGATTTCTTTGACAAAGAGACCTAACTGAACTTCAATTGATAAATGATGGACAGAAGCAGCTACACCCAAAGAAAGAACACTGGGAAACGAATGCGAACTATCTGCATTTTTGTTTTTTTTCCCAGGTTATTTTTACCTTCTGAATCCAATTCTCCCTGTGCAACAAGAGAACTGTTCAGTTCTGCAAACATATATTGTATCTAGGATATACCGCAACATATCTAACATATATAGGACTGCTTGCCATCTAGGGGAGGGGGTGGAGGGAGGGAGGGGAAAAATCAGAACAGAAACAAGTGCAAGGGATAATATTGTAAAAAAAAATTACCCTGGCATGGATTCTATCAATATAAAGTTATTATTAAATAAAATAAAATAAAATATTAATAAAAAAAATCTTATATGAGCATTTCCAAGAAGTTTCTTTAGGCTTGAAACCAATTCATATTACTCTTTGAGATTTTCTCTGTGGGCATTTTGTCCTCATCTAAGTTGATATTTTGGTCTTCCCTATCACCATAGTAACTTTCTATAGTAAATATTTTTTTTTCCATTTCTTGGTCATTTTTTTTCCCTTTTCTTTTGATATTTCCTCTTTTTTTTTTTTTTTTTTTTACTTTTATGGTTGAGTTCTGCTTTTGAGGTAAAGGGAGCACTGTCCCAAGTTTCCTTTGAAGTTATGAGCCTTGGCGGGGCTTGTTTTGCCTGCTCTTTTCAAGAAATAACTTGGTTTCCCAGTTTGTTTTCTGAGCTAGGAGTGAAGGCTACTCCATTGATCTGTTCCTATACTGAGCTAGACCTGAGGGTCTCAGTTGCTAATTTGAACTAATTAATGAATTAAGACCCTCTCACCCATTTTACCAGAATCTGCTGAGTATCCTTTTTCATCTCAGTGAGACTGATTTTTTTTGAGTTTTTGCAGGCTATCTTTAACTAGAGAATGGTTTCATTCCATCAGACTCTGTTTAGAGGTTTTGTTTCATATGGGTTTTAAGGGAAAATGGGAGAGTTCAAGTAACTTTTTGGCTTTACTCCAGCATCTTGACTCCACTCCCCAGAACCACCTCCTGGCTCCTTTAAATGGGATATAGATCAATGTGGCTTTCCATTCTGAAAATTATGTTAAAAATGCTTCTCTCATTAAAAAAGAAAAGAAAGTTTGAGTTTACTGCCATTTGAGGAAACCCTGATTGGGTTTGCTAAATAGCTCCTGTTTCAAATTCCTTTCTAATCTTACTAATCAAGATACTTTAACTATATTATTGAGAAAGAATGTTTTTAATATACCTTACTCGGTTGAGATTTTAGCTACCCATAGCCAGTACCAAATGGTAGAGGTTATTGCTTCCTGATAGCCATTTTTTAAGAGTCATTTAAGTAAATGGCCAGGGCTTCTGGTTGAAACTCACATTTGACTCTGTTCCTCATCACATCACTAAAAGAACAAAGGAACAACTGATCCATAGCAGTTAATGTCAGAAGCCTCGCACTATGAGATACCCAATTGAGGTCTACTGCTACAGATAATAATGGTAGATTCATACCTATTCCCATTTTGTAGTATTCAGTGCTGATTCTTTGAGGAAAGTGTAACCATCTCTTGGCACAATTTTAATTGTTCTATCCAAAAGTTTAAGGACACTCTTGGAAACCACCAAATTTTTAACTGGAATAAGATGCTGGATAGAATAAAAGTTTTTACAGCATCTATTCTCTCTTAGTACATGTCCACAAAGTATATAATCTTATTAGTTATCACATTCTTGGTAGATTGTATGTGGTAGAATCCAAAGAGAATTCCAAAGCAAGGATAAATGTATTTTTCAGATATTACTGAAATTTCCTTTCAGAAGCAGTCACATTTTTCAACTGCAAAGTCTAATAAGTTTTTTCTTCAATTCTTTCTTTGCCCTTTCTTTTATCTTTCTGTTCTATTTGTTTATTTCTGAAAGAGAAATATTAAAGTCTTTTATTATACTTGACCTATTAGCCATCATTTGTTTTTGTTTTTGTTTTTGAAACTCAGTTTCTTTTATGAATTTAGATGCTGTGCCATTTCTTATATATACATGAACTATCTTTCTTTGGTTGGAAAGGTAGAAGACTGTAGATGTGGAGTTTTGCAGACATTAGCAGATATGTTGAATGTTTTGGTTAATTTTGCTTAACATTTTTTCCTTTGGAAATCCTTAGAGGGATAGGCAGAGAGATATGTCTGGAAATGACTGATGTAAAAAAGCTAACTAGCAAATAAAACTTAAAATATATATAAAAGTGAGATAAAGGGGAATAGATTGTCTTGGATGATATGAGTTACTAATTACTGGAAGTGTTCTGGGAAAGATAGTATATAGAATAAAATGGTAGATTTTATGTTATGAAAACCCACATCCAAATACCATGTGATACATTTGCTAAATATGTGACCCTTAGAAAATTATCTGACATCTGTTTGCCTCAGTTTCTTCTTCTGTAAATGGAGATAGCTGGACTTTATGGCTTCATATGTTGTTTCCATCTCAGTTTATAATCCTGCTGCCTGATCAAGTAGTTTGGATCAGAAGACTTCTAGAGTCCTTCAAACCCTAAAGTTTTGTGAAATGGGTAATGTAGCATTAAGTTCTCAGTTGTCTATTTTTGTCACTTTCTTCTTATATATTTTTTCAAAGAGTTGTAATCCTTTTATTATATTGTGCCTCCACATGTAAGTACTATGTGTCCTGACAGCAGAAATGATACTTAGATCTCTTTGAAGTCAAAATGTTTTATCTTCTGTGATGTTATATTTCATCTCTCTTTTTATACAGACATCTTTGAATGGTTTTTACAAGGATAGTCCCAATTTTTCTTTAGAGAATACAGAAAAATGTTATTAGTTATCAATGTAATAATTGTTCCCAATTAGTGTTTTATAACTACTAATTCTGTGCTCAGTGTTTTCAAAAGGGGTCAAATGTTGAGGAACATTTTTTCTTCCTATTTTTAATTCTGGTGATTTTTTCCTATGTGTCCCATTGTTTCTTGTCTCTCATTTAGTAAAATGACTATGAAGAGTTGAGGTCCCACTCTCCAACCTCTGTTTTAAGTAAAGCAACAACATACAATAATAAAGGAAGTGCTTATATCTATGAAACCATTGAACACTTAAATTATTAAAATAATAAGCATGTCAATAATTTGAATCCAGAAACCTCTTATAACTTTAGATTGTAAGTACTTAAGTTGCTAAAGTCTCATGTCCTTATCTATTAAAAAAGAAAGAAAAAAAAAAGAAAAGAATAGGACTTCATTGGCTTCTGAGATCTTCTGGCAGTAGGTGTATGATACTGTGGTCTTATGTCATTATCACAAATAGAAGTTATGCTAGTTATAATTTGTGTGACTATGGGCAAGATATTTCACTTTTCTAAGTTTCCTCAACTGTAAAATTAGAAGGGGCACTAAAATCTTGTGTACTTAGTTACTGATAGTATACCTGAAAGAGAAGTGTGACCTTCAAGGTAAAACATATTACCCTGGGGAAATATAATCATTACCTCCACTGCTATTACCACCACCACCATCACCATCACACATTTTTATTGCTCTAAGGAAAAACTCCATTTACCTTGTGCATATTAATACTATGCTTAAATCTAACCCTTTAACCATACTGTAAGATTCATTCCATCATCCACCTTTGTGGTAGCTGGAGGCTGAAGCACAACCCTTTGGACTCAGAAAGATTCATTCACTTTATCTCACACCAACTTGATAACAGACTCTCCTCCTTCGCTTCTCCACTGAAACCAAGATTTTGGAAGGCCTCCAGAAAACTAGCCAAGCCCCAAGTGAAGGAGATGAGAATTTGAAGAACACCTGGCTGTTCTTGTGATGATTACTGACCTGAAACAAAGGCTGCTTCCAGAGACCCCAAGAAAACTGAACCAGAGAACATTACACTGGGGTTTTTTCCCCATCCTGAAGAACTACCAAAGAAGGTTTCCCAAGTGCATTCATTTTTTATTATCTGATTATCTCAGAGATGTTTACTTGAATCAAATTTTGCCTTGTGATAATAAGAAAGATATACTCCATTTCAAAGGCTCATTCTCCCTGTGAATATGAACAACAAATTATATAACAGGAAACACCAAATTAAATATAGTGGGTATATTTTACAAGGCTTTCTGGTGTGATGCTTTCCATTGGTGCTAAATCTCATTTATTCTACAAGTGATTGTACACATTCTCAGGAGATATGTTGCTTCCAAAGATTCTGGGAAAAGAGAAATTCTGAATTCCTTTAAATGTGACATTGAGAATACAGAGAGTTATAAAGGATATTTCATTTAAAATTGTAGGTGAGTTGTCAAATCCATCCAATAGCATTAATACAGAATCTCCTATGAGTAAGACACTGTGCTAAGGTTGTGGAAATACACAGAAAAATAGACCCAGCTTTCAAGATATTTCCATTCCTTGAGGACAAAGCAGCTATCCATATATTGAGTAAATATTAATATAAATGTATACAATTAAATAAACAAAGTAATTCCTGGAGTAAGTGTACAGACCTAATAAAAGACTAAGTTGATAATAAAAAACAAATAATACAGAATATAATGAAAAGGTATCAAAGAATGGCAGAGGGATCCCAAAAAGACACCATGGGGATGGGACTAATATGGATATGTATAAAGAATCAAGGAACAGTTGCTAATAATAATAATTACAGAGAAAGGAGTTAGAACTGTAATTTTATTGGAATGAAAAATTCCCAGGTGAATAAATTGTCTAACAATGCAGGATGGCATCCTCTTTGCAGCATATAGTCTTAGAGAGTTGTTTAGATGATTGAGAAGACAAGTGATTTGTCCAGAGACATACAACCAAGAAGTGTCAGAAATGAGACTTGAGCCTAGATCTCCTGACTATAAAGTCAGCTGTCTGTCCATTGCCATGCTATCTATCTGTCTGTCTATCTATCTATGAATCTATCTGTCTCTCTATTTACCCGTTTTCTTTATTGTTATCAGCATCATTTATCATCAAAAGAAATATTTATATGGTACTTAAAATATGAAAAATACTCTCTATATGTGTGTATGTATGCATATATGTATGTGTATTATCTCATGTGATTATCACAACCCTAGGAAAAAGAGGGTGACAGAACTTGGATGACGTTCCCAGAATCATACCAGCTGTATAAGTATCTGAGTCCATATTTGAACTCAGGTCTTTCTTACTCCACACCAAGCATTTTTTCTACCATATCAATAATGGAATCATTACCTAGGTAGACTACTGTACTGAATCATAGGGATTCAGAATGGAGACATAGAACAGAAGGGATATTCTTCAAGAGATGGAAGAATAGACTTCAGTTTCCCCATCCTTTTAAAAAAAGAAAGGATTGGATATGGTGGCTTAAGTCCCATCTATCTCCAAAGTAATCTTTTTGAGGTACAGGCTTGAAAATATTATTACTTTAGTCCAAATTAGAGGGAGAGGGAGAAGGGAAGAAGGAAAGGGGGGAAAAAGAGGGAGAGAGGGAGAGCTAAGTCTATCATAGTGAATCATCACACAAAGTTGCTGTTATTGTATACAGTATTCTCCTAGTCCTGCTTACTTCATTCATAAACATCTTTCCAGGTCTTCCTGAAATCATCCCGCTTATCATTTCTTAGAGAAAAAAAATTCCCTTACATTCATATATCACAATTTGTGCAGCCATTCTCCAATTGATGGCCATCTTCTCAATTTCCAATTCTTTGCCAATATAAAACAGCTGCTATAAATATTTTTGCATATTTGGATCCTTTTCCCTTTACTATGATCCTATGATCCCTTAAGGATACAGATTTAGTAGTGATATTGATGGATCAAAGGGTGTGCACAATTTGATTGTCCTTTGGGCATGGTTCCAAAAAATAGGAAAAAATAAAATAAGGGAATCAACTGATTTCAACTGATCTTAACACTGGAAAAATATATATTTTTTAATGTACATTGAGAACTTTATGAATCTTTGGTTTTTCTTTCTGCATATAGTTGCTTCATCAATGTATTTCAAATAATGTCCTCTTTACTTTTTTAATATATAGTTTTATTCATTTCTATGGCTGGAAAAAATATATCAACTTGGTGATCAACTTCTTGCTAACAAGCCCATTCAAATTTAGCTATGTGTTAGTAAAGTTCATACACTAGCTACCATTTCCCCCTCTGATACCTCACTCAAGATTAGATATCTTTTTTTGGTGGGTCATTTCTAGATTCCTACTAACAACTTCTTCTACTCAATGAAGGCATCCAACTGTGTGCTTAGGTATTAGATGTCCAGTAACCAACTGTAAAGCAAGATTATTTCAGAGTAGAAAAGGAATGACTCACTTACCAATTAGATGTCATTGGAAAGGAAAGGGATAAATCAATGGCTTTAAATTTCCAAAACAGTGAAACTGAAAAGAAATATCAGCACTTTTATTCATGTATAATTAAGGAAAACCTTTCCAGATGCACTAAGGTAGCTAGTGGGCAGTGTGCAATGACGTCAAAAAGACCTGAGTTCAAATCCAATCTCAGCCATTACTAGCAGTATGAGTCTGGAATGTCATTCAATCTGTTTATAACTCAGTTTCTTTATTTGTTAAGAATAACAGTGCCTACCTCAGGGGTGTTATAAGGATTAAATGAAATAGCATTTTAGAGTGCTTTGCAAACCTTAAAGTGATATATGGTAAATGCTAGTTTTTATTATAGTAAAATTTTATTGCCTATAAATAAACTCTAATAGTATACAAATTTGTGGTTGATTCTGACTGATTGACTTAATCAGCTTTACAACAATTTACATTACAACAACGTAATGTTGTAGAAATGTGATGCTCCCCAAAATCAGGTAAAATCTTCCTGCTAAGAGGAGAAAGAGATAGCCCAGAAGGGAAGGAAGTTAAAAGGAAAAATCTGGGCCCTTGATATATCACAATATCATATTCTAGAAGAAAATATATCTGATCAAATGAAATGACAACTATACAGGGAAGATAGTATGTTCCCAGTCCCATTTCTCCATCTACTTCTTTGGAGAGGTCATTGGAAAGTATTAAAGGTCACCTTTGTTGGGAAGCACTGACTTTAAAAATTAAGAGCCCCAGGAGATGGCCATGAAGTAAAACAAAAAAGCAATCCAGAACACTCCTCTGGACCAGACTAAAATGTAATTGGGAAATATTTAACAAAATTAAGACATTAAATCAGAGATAGCATTACATTTTAAAACTAACAAGTCACAATGTTTAGCAATCAGAGATCCTCATGTATGATTAATGGCCATCATTTTCTATTTCAGTTTGATACTACTGAAAGAGAAGGTACAAGTCTCTTTTCAACCTCTTTTTTTGTATCTGTGTATTCACTAGTATTTTGCACTTTATAGCTTTGAGTTTTTGAATCTATTTTTTGAAGTCCTGATGCTGACTAGCACAATGTATGTATGCCTTCCTACATAAAATAATAGACAGCTAAATAGTAATAAAATAATAGTAATAAAAATAGATTGGAAAAATATGAATACACCACCCAAATTTGAGTTTTAGTAGTTGTTGAATCACTTGATAATTTGTGTTATAAAGAGCAAGGAGTGGAGCCAAGAAGATAGACTGAACCAGGAAGCTACTCAAGCACTCCCACTTTCCCTTGAAAAATCACATGAAACCAAGCCTCTGAACAGAGGCTGACAGAATGAAACAACTCTCCACATTAAGATAAATTGGAAAAATTTCAAGAAAGATCAGTATCACTGGGGTGAAAAGGGTGTTCAAACCAGCTCAAATAGACTATTGGAAAGCATATGAGAGGATCTTAACCATAGCAAATCAACAAATAAGACCCTTAAATCTCACTCCGTGGAGGAGCAAATCAGTGAGGCACTTTTCAGTACCAGCTCAGAAGGCAAACTCTGAGAAACCAGGCTTGTTTCCTGAAAAGAGCCGACAAAACTACCCCCTGCAAACACAACGGGCCCCTGTGCTCAAAGTCAAGGGTCAGTGCTGCACAGGAAACTTGGGACAGCTCTCTCTTTGCCCCAGGAGTGGAACTCAATTATAAAAGTAAAAAAGTGAAAATACCAAAAAAAAAAAAAAAAGAAAAGAAAGAAAGAAAGAAAGAAAGAAAGAAAGAAAGAAAGAAAGAAAGAAGAAAGAAAGAAAAGAAAGAAAGAAAGAAAGAAAGAAAGAAAGAAAAAGAAAAAAAGAAAAGAAAAGAAAAGAAAATGAGCAAGAAAGAGAAAAGAACCTTGAACATAGGAAGCAACTCTGGTGACAGAGCAGACCAAAACATAAACTCAAGAACAAAATGTTCACAGAAGAAATCTCAAAGAGTAATATGAATTGGTCTCAAGCCCAAAGAGGCTTCTTAGAAGTGCTCATAAAAGCACTTTTAAAGGGAAATAAGAGTGGAAGAAGAAAAAAATGAGAAAAAATGAGAGGTATTATAAGAGAGTCAAGAGTTTGGAAAAGGAAGGAAAAGAAATTGAAGAAAACAATTCCTTAAAAAGTAGAATTAACCAAATGGAAAAAGAGATATAAAAGCTAACTGAAGAAAATCACATATTAAAAACTAGAACGGGACAAATGGAAGCTAATGACTCTGTGAGACAGCAATAATTAATTAAACAAACTAAAAAATGAAAAAAAATGGAAGAAAATGTGAAATACTTTAATGGGAAAACATCTTCCCTGGAAAATAGATTGAGAAGAGATGATTTAAAAATTATTGGCCTACCTGAAGGTCATGACCAAAATAAGAGCCTGAATAACATTCTTCAAGAGATCCTTAAAGAAAATTACCCCAATATTCTAGAAACAGAGGGGGAAATAATCATTGTAAGAATCTAGCAATCATTTTTTGAAAGAGATTCCACAAATAAAATGCCAAGGAGCATTGTTGCAAAACTCCAGAACCACAACCTCAAGATAAAAATATTGCAAGCTGTCAGGCAAAAACAGTTCAAATAGCAAGGAGCAACAGTCAAGATTACCCAAGATCTGGCAGCTTCTCAAGGATCAAAAGGCCTGGAATACCGTATTCCAGGAAAGCAAAGGACCTGGGTTAAGACCAAGAATTAACTACCCAGCCAAACTAGCATCATCTTTCAGGGGAGGCAACAGAGCTTCAATGAATTAAGTTTTCAACAATTTCTATTGAAAAAAAAAGAAGTAATCTGAAAATTCAATCTACAAACACACAACTCAAGAGAAGAATAGAAGGGTAAACAGGAAAAATATATATTATTTAAAGGTTAAATTGTTTACATTCCTAGAGGGAAAAACTATATCTGTAACTGTTGAGAATTGCATGTTCCTGACATAAACAGGAGACATCACATGGACTGATGGTGTAGTTGTAAATAGACTCTTATGTGATGGCATCAAAGAAAAAAACACTAAAGGATGGAAAATAACTCTGTATTTGAAAAAGAGGAAAGGGGAGTTATAATGAGACACTTAATTGACATGAAGAGGTGCAAAAGACATAATTATTGAGGCAAAGAAGGGAAGGGGATGAACATTATCTGAAGCTTGATCTCATCAGTTTTGGCTCTAAGAAGAAATAACTTAATCATCCAGTAGGGTATAGAAATTTATCCAATCTTATAAAGAAGTAGGAGGAGAAAGAGGAAAGAAAAGGGACAGGCAGGATAGAAGGGAGGGCAGAAATATTATGGAAAAACTTAAGAGAAGGGGGGAAAGGATAAAAAAAAAGAAGGTAGTGGGTGGAGTGGATAAAAAACAACAACAAATGACAGGGTGGAAAGAACAAAAGTATATAAAGAGGAGAAAATAGGATGGAGGAAAGTGCAGAACTGTTATTCATAACTGAATGTGAGTCAGATAAACTCACCCACAAAATGGAAACAAATAGCAGAGTGGATTAAAAAAACAAAATCCTACAATATGTTTTTTACACAAAGCCCATTTGACAGAGATATACATGAGTGGTAAAGGCAAAAGCCTGGATTTTTATTATTATGCTTTAGCTGAAGTAAAAGAAAAGCAGAGGTAGCAATTCTGACCTCAGATAAAGCAAAAGTAAAGAGAACTTATTAAAAATAAATAAGGAAGAAAAGAACATCTTGATAAAGGGTACCATTAAAAATGAAATAGTAATGATATTAAATGTGTATAGCAAAACTACATTAGTGGGGACTCTCAACCTTCCCCTCTCAGAATCAGACAAATCTAAAAAAAAAAAAAAAAAAAACAAGAAATAAACTAGGGAGACTAATAGACCTCTGGCAAAAATTAAATAGGGACAGAAAGAAATAAATCTTTTTCTTGGCAATACATGGCACCTTCACAAAAACTGACCATGTATTAGAGCACAAAAACCTCAAACAAATGTAGAAAAGCAGAAATAGTAAATGCTTCCTTTTCAGAAAACAATGCAATAAAAATCATATTCAAAAGACTAAAAACCAATTAGAAATGAAATAATCTAATCCTAAAAAGTGACTGAATCAAACATCAAATCACAGAAACAATATATAATTTCATCCAAAAGAATGACAATAATGAGACAACATAACAAAATCTGTGGAATGAAGCCAAAGCAGTTGTTAGGGGAAATTTTCTATCTCTAAATAGCTACATAAATAAAATAGAGAAGGAGGAGATCAATGAATTAGGCATGAAACTAAAAAAACCTAGGAAAATAACAAATTAAAAACTCCCAATTAATTCCCAAATTAGTAATGTTAAAACTCAAAGAAGAGATATATAAAATAGAGACTAAGAAAACTATTGAAGTAATAAACAAAACTAAGAGTTGATTTTACGAAAAAAAAACTAAAAACATTATTTATTTTCTTTGTTTAATTTGATCAGAAAAAGGAAATAAAAAATTACCAGCATCAAAAATGAAAGAAGTGAACTTAGCACCAATGAAAAGGAAATTAAAGCAATGATTAGGAGCTATTTTGTAACTTTAGCTTGTAGAGCTATTTTGGTCACAATACTATGGTCAGCCAGTCTCTAGTCTCTAGTAGCATTTTAGCAATGCTCTGTATTAAAATTGTTAATTGTAGGATCTTGGCGTGAAGAAGAAGCACAAAGGAGGGAGGGAACCTAGCTGTCATTCAGCAACATATTGTTAAGTGAGAAGTGGGACATATTTTTGTGGTCCCTACTGAGGCAATGCTTCTGGTCAATGATAGAGACCTGCCTGTCTAAAAGGATTCCAGATATAACACGATTCATCTTAACAAAAATGTGAAGCATTGTTTTATTTTGGTATAGTATTTTTTTTAAAGAAAGGTATGTATTGGTAGGGATTAAAAGAGTTAAAAGGAAAGAAATGAATTATGATTCCAAATCCATTCTCAAATCACTTCACAATCCATATAAGAAAAAAGAAAATCTTACTATTATACTCAGTTTTTAGTTATTTCGTTAGACTAATCTATGTACTTTGTCCATTGGGTCTTCTTGACAAAGATAGTGGAGTGATTTGTCATTTCCTTCTTTCATGAAGAGCTGAGACAATAGGGGATAAATGATGTGCTTACAGTCACATAGTATGTGTCTGAGGCCTATTTCAACTCAGATCTTCCTAACTCCAGTCCCAGTACTCTATCAGCTCACAGCTACCCCTTATACTCATACTAGCACATGACTTTGAAGAAAACAATTAAGAAAATATTTATTTCTAATGCGGTTTGCATATTTCTAAGTCAAAGGCAAGAAAAATGGTGGTATGTAAGAATTTATAAATTGCTGACAGAAAAATCAAATTAAAATGTATCAATAATTTTAAAACTATGGTATAATATCCAAGCTAGCTTTCTGGAGGGCCTTGGGACCAGCCTTGGTCTCAGCAGAATAATCACCATGAGAATAGTCAGGAATAAAATCCAAAGTCTTTATTGTCTCCTTCAGACTCCCAATCTGCGCCAGCAGTCTCAGTCAGTCAACCAGTCTCCAGTCTCTCGTCTCTTCCAATCAGCCAGTCAGCAGTCTGCACATCTCAGTTTCTGACTTCAGTCTGACTCTGACCTCTTAAATACTCAATTACAATTACATCAATTCATCATATACTGAGTATAAGCCAATCATCATATCACTAGAGAATCATTATCTCATCAATTCCACTGAGTTAATATCTTGTTGTAAGATTACATCAATCATATTGAGTCTTAAGTATACGTTTTTGGAGTACCTGCCCTCTATATCTCCCAATTTCTTTTGTTTTAGAACACAGGTGATTATGCTTTCCCTGACTTCTCAGAAAGACCGGGGGGAGGGGGAGGGGAGTGAAAACACCAAAAATGAAGTGATCACTCCCTTCCTGATATCTCAGGAAGGGAGATGAAAACACCAATCAGAAATGGGGAGTAAAATCAGATTAGCAGGTTTCCTCTGGGCTGAAATTGAAACATATATACATAAATCCATCAGCATGGGAGGTATTACACAAGTACATAGTAATAAAACACAGGCTAGTAGTGATGGCTCTCCCCATAGCTGGTGCAGTCTCAGTGTGGTGTAACAAATATGAATTATACATGCAAGTAGTGATATAACAAACAATATGAATCAACATGAAGAATTATACATGCCCATAAATCCTAGAAGGAGGGTATATAAATAACAATCACATATATACCTCCTTCAGCAGCCAAGAGATAGTCCAAAACTAATCTATTGTCCATTACTTCGTTTGTCAGGGAATCCAATGATTCCTGCAAGTTTTGAAGTCCTATAATACTTTCATCATGTGTCAAGGAATCCAATGATTACTGCAGTTTTTGAAGTCCTGCATTCATCTTATCATGTCTCAGGGAATGCAATGATTCCTGCAAGTTTTTAAGTCCTGCATCAGTCTCATTAACAATTTTTGATATTCATGAGTCAATTGACATAACAGCCATGCTTTTTCAATGGTGGACACAATCAGTGATGAATCCACCCGAGGTTTTGGGGGTCTTCTCCTTTGTTTCAAGGGTCTTCTCTATCTCTCTTTGTTGGACAAGGTCAATACTACTCATCAGCACCCATCTGATTTGTTCTCTATCTGTAGAGATGCAAGCAAACCCTCTTCCCCAAGCAGTTATTCTATCTGGTCCCCTCCATTCACCACTTTCTGGATCTCTCCACATTACCTGGCAATTATCTAAAGATCTCAATTTTCCATTCAATGGGGACAGATGAAAGTACAGGCAGGCCTTTAATAGCAGCCCTGCCTAAAAAAGCCAAAGTACTCAATTGTAATCCTAATTGTTGTAAGATGTCTCTTCCCCATAGATTGATGGGGATTTTTTCAACAGGAGTAAAAACTCCTGTTTTACTTTCAAATATCCACCTCAAAGTGGCAGCACTAATTTCAGCTGTTATTGATCCTCCTATGCTAGACATATAGGTGTCTGCCTTAACCTTTGGCCAATGACTGGGCCACTTGGCACCTCTAATGACTTGTACAGTCTGCATCTGTGTCTACCAACTCTTCCAATGGTGTGCCATTTACATTGATAGTGAGCATGGAAAGGTCAGCTGTAACAGCTGCAGTCCAGAATATTCCTGGATTCTGTTGCTGGGAGTCAAAATCTGGGCAAATATCAACAAATTGCCTATTAGGAGTCTGTATCAGTAAACTTGATACTACTACTTCTCCTGGTTGATGTTACACATTGTCTACCTGTATTAGTGACTGGGATATAAGCTACACATTCCCCAGTGTATGGATGAACATCAGTGTATGGATGAATACTGTTTTGTAAGCACTCTCAGGAAGTGAAATGGTCAAGACTACTGTGCCTGGAGACAAAGGATCCATAGGTTGGACAGGGACAGATTTCACCTCTCCAGGGGATATCTCAGTAGTCCCAGTTACATATAACTCTATTCTCCCCAATTGAAGTCCCTTTCTCCCATCCAATTGCTTCTCAGCTGATTGATCATGTAATCCCTTTCCCCCATCAGGTTGCTTCTTGGCTAATTGATCATGGCTGAGAACTAAGGTTCTAAAGACTCTCTGGGTATAACATTGGCTGCCATCATGCTCCAAGTGTTTTTTGCCTGGGGCCCTGGAGTGGGCTGCCCTTCTTATTTCCCTGAGCCAGTCTACATTCTGATGCCCACTGGAAGTCTCTGTTGCATTTTGGACATATTATTTTTGAGTCTTGTTCTATCATCCTACTTCTATGCCAACACTGAGCTTTCAAATACCTTACTTTACCACATTGAAAGCATTGATAAGTCTCTCTGGAAGTCCCTTGCCAAAAGGGATCCTGTATGCCCATATTCAGATCTTGGGAAGTCTGCATCATGGCCTAGGTATAAAAGGTATCTGTGCCTACTGTGGCAAAGTGTCTTATGGTCTCATCTAAAAGAGCATCCTTGTGTAATCCTCATATAATTCTTCTACAAACCTCATTAGCATTTTTTAGCAAGTTGTTTTATCATAATTTCTGTTGCTATATTTTCACCAATAGTTCATATGACAGCTATTTGCAGGTGTCCCATAAAATCAGCAAAGGGTTCATTTGGACTTTGGACTATTTTTGTGAAGGCTTCCCCTCTATCTTGTCTTCCTGGGAGGGTGCCCCATGCTTTGATAGCAGCAGCAACAGCAGCAGCAGCAGCAGCAATTTGCTCATATGCTGCTAGAGGGTAATTAATCTGCGCTAAAGTGTCTGCATAAGGACCTAAACCTGCTAGTTGATCAGAGGTAACTGATATATTAACTAGGTTGCCTATTTCATTGGGCTTGTATTCGATAGAGTTCACTATACTCAGAAAGCTACAACTTTCTGCAGGTTGTCCAGGTTATAAACATATCCTTGCTATAGATTTCCAATCATTAGAAGTTAAAACTTAGCCAAATTCTCTAATAATATCTTAACTTAAGACAATGTAGACCCATAAAAAGTGCAAGCCTTTTTCAGATGTTTGATAATTTCTAAATTAAATGGAGTGTATTTTCTTTTTCTTTTTTTTTTTTTTGACCTAAAGAGTCAAACTCTTCAATCACAGGATACATTTCTATTTTTAGATTAGCTATATCTGGTCCTTCCTCTTTAGCTTTAATTAGTGACCTTTGTATTGTGTCATGGAGGTGAACAAAGCTGCTGCATGGGTGGTACTGACTGTATCACTGCCCTTCCTCCTCTCCCTACTCCCTCCACGAACAAAGGAGAAATTGAGGGGGGAAGATCATTAGATGGGGAATGCCCTAATGTCTCCTGCTGTGAAGCACCACATTCCTTAATTTCATCAGTACTGTACTTAACTCCTTTCTTGTCTAATTCATCATACTTTCCAGCTACTTTGTCAGTACCCCACTCTTTTTTCTTTTTCCTTAGTCTAATACTTATGTAATTCCGTAAAGCTAATTGTATTATGTTGTAAATATAGATTGTTTCTTCAGAAATTGAATCAGGACCATCATAATTGTAATATTCAATTAGTTGCTCTCCCACTAGTTTCCACTTATCTGGCTTTATTTTTTCTTCCTTAGTAAACCAAGGAGATGTGTACTCTAATATATTTAAGAGTCTAGTGATCTGCTTCCAAATTACAATCAAACCTTGGTTTTTTATTAGCTTAACTATGCATTGTACACACTTCTCTTGAGGTAGGGAAGGTTTTTTTCATTTGCCCCATTTCAGTTTAGCCCTTATCAAAGTTTCCTATTTGTCTTGAGTACTTTTGTACTCACCCTATTTCTGGATCATGGGTACTTCTCCACTGAACACCCGATCATGTCAATCAAACTGCTGAGTGTAAATCCTTACGTCCACATTCAGGCACTAAAATGTAATGTCTGTAGCTTTCTGGGGGATCTTGGGACCAGCCTTTGCTTCATCAGAAGAATCACTACGAGAATAGTCAAAAATAAAGTTCAAAGTGTTCATTGTCTCCTTCAGTCTCCCAGTCTGTAGTCTCAGTCTCTGACTTCGGTCTGATTCTGATCTCTTAAATACTCTATTACAATTAAATCAATTCATTATACTGAGTATAAACCAATCATTATATCACTAGGGAACCATTGTCTCATCAATTCCACTGAGTTAATATCTTGTTGTAAGATTATATCCATCACGGGCCAGCAGTGTATTCTACACTGAAGCCTGACTGAGTCTCAATATACCTTTTCAGAGTTCCTGCCCTCTATACTATGGAATTCTTGGGACCTTTTGACATTTTCTTCACTTCTTTGCCATTGTTATTGAAGAACAAGAAGGAGTCTTACACAACACTAAAAGCCATTTTAAAATCTTTCTTTGTTTTGCAACAAAATAACACCAAAAAATCAATCAAAATTCCTTAGAAAAATATGATCAGACACTGTTCACCAATTGTCTAATAATGGACAGATACAGATACAGTATAAAACAAGCAAATGTAAGGTAAATGTTCACTAAGAAAGATCTGCTGTGATTGGTAAAGTCCTGCAGATGTTCCCATTTGCAAATGATATTGTGGTGACAAAGCTTCAGAACATTGTAGTCATTTCCAGAAATGAGTGGTAATTCCATAAATGACGTTGACTTGTCAAACCCCAGAAAAAAGTGGATGAAAAGAGTCTATTGACTCATCTGGAAGAATAAAAAGTCAAGAATATCAAGGAAATTAATGAAAAAAAGTACAAAGGATGGTGACGTAGCAGTACCAGATCTAAAACATATATTATCAAGCAGCAGTTATGAAAGCCATTTGGTATTGACTAAGAAACAGAGTGGTGGATCAGTGGAATAGATTAGATATACATGATACAATAATAAAGACCTATAATAATCTAGTATTTAATAAATCTCCAAACTCCAGATTTTGGAATAAGAAATCACTATTTGATAAAAATCTCTGGGAAAACTGGAAAATAATATGTCAGAAAGTCAGCATAGACCTACATTGCACATCCCCTATCAAAATAAGGTAAAAATGTGTACCTGATTTAGGCATAAACAAATTAAGAGAACAAGAGAAAACTTACATATCGGATCTTTGGAGAAGGGGAGAATTAGTGACAAAGGATGAACTAAAGAACATTATGAAAGGCAAAATGAACAACTTTGATTACATTAAATAAAAGGGTTTTGTATCAACAAAACCAACAGAATTAAGTCTGATCTAACCAACTGGAAAAATATTAAATGCTCTTGGATTGGGTGAGCAAATATAATAAAGATGACAAAACTACCTAAACTAACCTATTTATTTAGCACTATACCAATCAGACTCCCAAAAAACTATTTTAATGACCTAGAAAAAATAACAACAAAATTCATATGAAAAAACAAAAGGTCAAGAATTTCAAGGGAATTAATGAAAAAAAAAAAAAAACAAATGAAAGTGGCCTAGCTGTACCCCATCTAAAATTATATTATAAAGCAGCGGATACTAAAACCATCTGGTATTGGCTAAGTAATAGACTAGTTGATCAATGGAATAGGTTAGGTTCAAAGGACAAAACAGCCAATAACTTTAATAATCTAGTGTTTGACAAACCCAAAGACCCCAGTTTTGGAGATAAGAATGCATTATTTGACAAAAATTGCTGGGAAAATTGGAAATTTGTATGGCAAAAACTCGGCATTGATCCACACTTAATACCATATACCAAGATAAAGTCAAAATGGGTTCATGACATAAGCATAAAGAATGAGATTATAAATAAATTGGAAGAACATAGGATAGTTTATCTCTCAGACCTATGGAAGGGGAAGGAATTTGTGACCAAAGAAGAACTAGAGATCACTACTGACTACAAAATAGAAAATTTTGATTATATCAAATTGAAAAGTTTTTTGTACAAACAAAACTAATGCAGACAAGATTAGAAAGGAAACAATAAATTGGGAAAACATTTTTACAGTCAAAGATTCTGATAAAGACCTCATTTCCAAAATACATAGAGAATTGATTCTAATTTATAAGAAATCAAGCCATTCTCCAATTGATAAATGGTCAAAGGATATGAACAGACAATTCTCAGATGAAGAAATTGAAACTATTTCTAGCCATATGAAAATATGCTCCAAGTCATTATTAATCAGAGAAATGCAAATTAAGGCAACTCTGAGATACTACTACATACCTGTCATATTGGCTAGAATGACAGGGAAAGATAATGGTGAATATTTTAGGGGCTGTGGGAAAACAGGGACACTGATACATTGTTGGTGGAATTGTGAACACATCCAGCCATTCTGGAGAGCAATTTGAAACTCTGCTCAAAAAGTTATCAAACTGTGCATACCTTTTGATCCAGCAGTGTCTCTACTGGGCTTATATCCCAAAGAGATACTAAAGAAGGGAAAGGGACCTGTATGTGCCAAAATGTTTGTGGCAGCCCTGTTTGTAGTGGCTAGAACCTGGAAAATGAATGGATGCCCATCAATTGAAGAATGGTTGAGTAAATTGTAGTATATGAATGTTATGGAATATTATTGTTCTGTAAGAAATGACCAGCAGGATGAATACAGAGAGGACTGGCGAGACTAACATGAACTGATGCTAAGTGAAATGAACAGAACCAGGAGATCATTATATACCTCAACAACAATACTGTATGAGGATGTATTCACATGGAAGTGCATTTCTTTGACAAAGAGAAGATCTAACTTAGTTTCAATTGAGCAAAGATAGACAGAAGCAGCTACACCCAAAGAAAGAACACTGGGAAATAAATTAAACTGCTTGCATTTTTGTCTTTCTTCCCAGGTTATTTTTACCTTCTGAATCCAATTCTTCCTGTGTAACAAGAGAACTGTTTGGTTGTGCACACATATATTGTATCTAGGATACAATGAGACATATTTAACTTGTATAGGACTGCTTGCCATCTGGGGGAGGGGGTAAAGGGAGGGAGGGGAAAAGTCAGAACAGAAGTGAGTGCAAGGGATAATGTTATTTAAAAAAAATTACCCAGGCATACACACACACACACACACACACACACACACACACGTGTGTGTGTGTGTGTGTGTGTGTGTGTGTGTGTATAAAACAGAAACAAGATTAACAGGGATATGCAAAGCTGGGAAAAAATCTTTACAACTAATGTTTTTGATGAAGGTCTCATTTCTAAAATATATAAATATATAAGAATACAAGCCATTCCCCGAGTGATGAATCGTCAATGGATATGAACAGACACTTTTCAGATGATGAAATTAAAGTTATTTGTAGTTATATGAAAAAATGCTTTAAATTACTATGGATTAGAGAAATGCAAATTAAAAAAAAAAAAAAAACCAACCCTGAGGTACTATCTCACACCTCTCAGACTGATTAAGATGACAGGAAAAGATAATGACAAATGTTGGAGAGAATATGGGAAAAGATGGACTCTAATGTATTGTTGGTATATTTGTACAATGATCCAACCATTTTGGAGAACAATCTGAAACTATGCCCAAAGGGCCATAAAATTTTGCAAATCCCTTGACTCAGCAGTGCCATTCCTAAATCTGTAGAAGTAAATCATGGAAGAAAAAGGACTCACAAGTGCAAAAATATTTATAGTAATTCTTTTTGTGGTAGAAAAGAATTAAACAATGAATAGATGTCCATCAAGTGGGGAATGATTGACTAAACTTTGGTACATGAAGGTAATGGAATATTATTGTTATGTAAAAATGATAAGCTGATTTTAGAAAGGCATGGAAAGTTTATATGAATTGATGCTGAGCAAAACAAGAGAACCAGGAATATATTGTATACAAAAACAACAAGAATGTGTGATGATCAACTATGAAAGTCTTGGTTCTTCACAGTAGTTCAGTTATCTAAAGCAATCCTAATAGACTTTGGACAGAAAATGCCAAATGAATTCAGAAAAAAAAACAAACAAACAAACAAACAAACTATGAAGATTAAATGTAAATCAGCACCTGTTATGTTCACTTCTTTTTTCTTTTTTTTTCTCCCATGGTTTTTCCCCTTTTGTTCTGATTTCTTCTCTCCCAACATGATTCATAATACAATGTGTATTAAAATTAAATTAACTAATTTTAAAATAAACAAATGAATTGTTGATAGAATGACTTACTCTTTTTTTAACTTTTTTTAAATAACTTTTTATTGACAGAACTCATGTTAGGGTAATTTTTTACAATATTATCCCTTGCACTCACTTCTGTTCCGATTTTCCCCCTCCCTCCCTCCACCACCTCCCCCAGATGGCAAGCAGTCATATACGTGTTAAATATGTCACTGTATAGATACAATATATGTGTGCAGAACCGAACACTTCTCTTGTTGCACAGGGAGAATTGGATTCAGAAGGTAGAAATAACTCGAGGAGAAAAACAAATGAAAACAGTTTACATTCATTTCCCAGTGTTCTTTCTTTGGGTGTAGCTGCTTCTGTCCATCATTGATCAATTGAAACTGAGTTAGATCTTCTCTTTATCGAAGAAATCCACTTCCATCAGAATACATCCTCATACAGTATCGTTGTTGAAGTATATAATGATCTCCTGGTTCTGCTCATTTCACTTAGCATCAGTAATGACTTACTCTTTACAATAAAATTCAAGTTCTTTGAGGAAAGGGACTTTCTAAATATTTGTTTTTGTACTTTATGCAGTATGAATGGCATAGTAGGCCTTAACAAATACTTGTTGAAAATGACTGAAAGATATTTTTAAATGACAAAGGATCTTGCAAAAATTCCAAAGAAGCTTTTCTAGCTAAGTGACCTACCATTGCTTATTCATATTCATTTCATGTGATTTCAGATAATCTTATTTCCCAAGTATGTAGATATATTCAATTTCATTCAAATCACTATTTATTAAATTCTTACTATCTATAGAACATAGCAAATAGTCAAAATTGTTTTCTCTTAATTGAACTAATTTCCAACTCTATATCAGAAATGACTTGGAAAGAGTTTATCGTGGGAAGACTTGAAATTCTGAAATATTTTTTATCCAAAGAGCTTTCTTTATTTTTCATCTTTATTTTTCCTCTGTTCTATTTCAGTCGTGGACCTTGATTGATCAAAAGAAAAAAGTAGGTTGGTATAGAAAAAGGTAGGCCATGGGTAGTTTTGATAAGAGGTTGTGAATCCAATTTTTACTTATGAAGCAAGTTACAAAAATACAATGAAAAATGTAAAGTACCTTTTATTCATTTTTAGAAATGGGTCTTAATGAAAAAAAATTGAACATTTTGTGACAACTTGCAAATATTCAGAGGTGAAAAAGGATTAGATTAGAATATTTTAAATTAGGCTCTATGGAAGACCAGAAATTTCTCTCTATTTCTGAATGTCAGGAAAAATGGAACTGGGAATTCTGGCTCTTTTTTTCTTTTTTTCCCCTAGGTTTCCTCAAGCTAATTCTTTTTTGTCTATGGTCATGTCATGTTGTTTCATGATGGCAATATGACCAAGGTTGGAGGAATAATCACTACTTTCTTCTGAAAGCACTTTACTGGAACTGATGCTGAAATCTTGATTAATTCTGCATGGTGGATGGTGAGATTGCATAATTAGAACTGTAAAGAATGCTTTTGCACCTTTGCCCTCATGGAAGAAACAAACAATTCCATAGGATAGATCTTTTAATATTAAAAAATTTTCAAATCATTCTTGAGCTGTTTAGGATTTGTGCAGTATGAAACAATTTATTACTGGCATTCATCATTTGGTCATACAGAGCTTGGCTTGTTGAGCTCATTCTGAAGGGAAAGAATAACAGAGAGGTTTCTTGGATGATCCCAAAAACAATAAAGATTTGGTGACTATCCAATTCAGTGAATAAATAAATAGAACTGTTATTGTTGGTTTTTTAAATAGTGAGACTAGATTTCTAGGAAATTGACACATGTGGCTTAATTTTAACCAACCTGTTTCCCAGAATAAATAAACAAAATATTCCCATAGAAAAAAAGAAGAAAATGGAAATAACTCATAAGAAAGCAAAATAAGCATGAAATAATAAACAAATCTAAAACACAAAATCAGAGTCACTTTAAAATTTACTCTACAATTTCCATCAAAGAATATATTAAATTTAAGATAAGTTGGAAAAAAATATCCATAGAAGTGGGAAGACAGGAAGAACTTAAAGAGACTACTAGGTAGGTTCTGAGTAAATTGATACTGACAATTTTAAAGAGTGTTGTAAAAGATTTAGATTTCTGCAAAATGGGGGACTGAGGCTTTTAAAGAATATGTTGTCTAAGCCTGAGATTATCGTCATATGATCTCAAGTGTTCCATCTTATGGAAAATTATAACCTATTCCATTCTTCCTATAGGAAGACATATCATCATTCCATGCTCCTTTTCACTTGGAATGACATTTTGAGAACTTGTTTTGAGCACAATCACATAATCCCTTGTTCCCCAGTATTCCCTTGCTCTGACTCTTCCTTCTACTGTGAAATCTTTTTGACCTCTACTTTTCTAATGCTCATCAAATCTACAGGGCAATTATAACCTAACCAGTATATCAACAGCTGCAGCTTAAGAGATCTAACACTTTCACCTTCTCTCCAAAATTATGTTTTTGATTATGGAAGGACTTCGATAGTAAAAATGCTGAGATACAACTGAATGATAAAGAGTCTCTTTTTTAATTTTGGGTGAGACAATGAATTTTACAGAATAAGAATTTGGGGATTGCATTATGGATATAATTATATTATCTTCCATAAAAGCCCTCTCACTGCTAAAATGCTTAATTTCTCAAGAAAGTAGTTCTGGGACCTCCATGTTCATAATTTCCATATCATCTTCAACTTCTTCCTCTAACTCATCCCACATACAGAAATCAAATATTGTTGTTTCTGCCCCATTTTTCTCTATTTACACAAATCACCAAATTGACGATATAATAGTCGCCCAACAACCTTCCTGTCTCAAGAATCTCATTGCTCTAAATCATCATGCACACAGCTGACAAAAAGAATTTCTAAAAATGCAGGACTGACCATCTCATTCCCTTGCTTGATAAATTCTAATGGCTCTCTATTAACTCTTAGATCAGATATTATCTCATTTGATTCTATTATTTTTTAAATTTATCTTTTGCATGATTTTAAAATCAATATAACTATTAGTTGTACATGTATAACTAAGCATAGATATAGTGAGTTTATCCAAATTTTTTTTCACTGATATTTAATAAGTGGACAAGAAAAAAAGTTTGGAGTGAGTTCAACAAGTTCACTAGGCTCTTTTTTTCATCATAATTTCCAGGAAGTCCAATAATCCTCAGAGTATCACTCCTAGATTTATTTTCCAGGTCTGTTATTTTTCCAAATAGATATTAAACATTTTTTTTTCTATTTTTTCATTTGTTTGGTTTTGCCTGACTGATTCTTGATGTCTCAACAAATCATTCATTTCCATTTGTACAGTTCTGATTTTTAATGAATTATTTTCTTCATTAACTTTTTTTTAAACTTCTTTTTGTATATGTCCAGTTGAGTTTTTAAATGAGTTGTTTTGCTCTTTGGAATTTTTTTCCATCTCACTAATTTTTTAATGAGTTATTTTCTTTTAAACATTCAATGAAACAGGTAAATTCCATTTGTTCCTAATGAAAAAAAAAAAAAAAAGCTACACAAAAAATATGTCCTCCAAATATAGGACTCAAGAGAAGCATAAAAGATAAAAAGAACTCTTAAGAACTGTATTTCTGTTATGGGAATGCATAAAGAGCACCTTATAATTTGCTTTTACTATTATAATATAAAAAAGGGAAGGAGAAGTATATCAGAAAAATGGAGAAGAGGAGATAAAAAGAGGGAAACTACATGCCACATAGAGGCAAAGGAAACCTATTATATCTGAGGGAATTAAGGAAACAGGAGGAATATTGTGTGAATCTTACTCTCATCAGATTTTGCTCAAAGAGAAACTATTAGACATATTTGGTTTACATAGAAACTTCTCTAACCTCATTAAAAAGTGGGGGAGGGAAAGAGAAAAGGAAAAGGGTATGCTAAATAGAAGGGAACACAGAAAAAATAAGGGAAAGGTATAAGAAAGGGGGGACTCAAAAGGAGTGGGAGGGATTCTAAAGAAAGAGAGCAGCATGAGGCTAGTGGTGCTCATAAGTTTAATACTGGGGAGGGGGTTAAGAGAGGGAAAAAAAAAAAAGATTATAATCTGTGGATAATGAGATGGCAGGAAATACAGAAATAGTAGTTTTAACTGTAAATGTGAATGGGATGAACTCTCCTATAAAGCAAAGGTGGATAAGACTGAATCAAAAGCCAGAATCCTACAATATGTTATTTATAGGAAGCACGTACAGAGTAAAGGTAAAAGGCTAGAGCAGAATCTATTATATTTCACGTGAAGTCAAAAAAGAAGGGATAGTTATCCTTATCTCAGATCAAACAAAAGCAAAAATTGATCTAATTGAAAGAGATAAAGAAGAAAACTATATCTTGCTAAAGCATAGAATAGACAATGAATCAATATCAAAGGCAGAAATAGTAAATGCATTCTTTTCAGATTATGATGCAATAAAAACTACATTCAAGAAGATTGTTATAGTTGACTATTTTGTCTTGTAAACCTAATCTATTCCACTAATCAACTAATCTATTTCTTTGTCAATAACAAATGGTTTTGGTAACTGTTGTTTTATAATATAGTTTTAGATCACGTACAGCTAGGCCACCTTCATTTGATTTTTTTTTTCATTAATTCCCTTGAGATTCTTGACCTTTTGTTCTTACATATGAATTTTGTTGTTATTTTTTCTAGATCATTAAAATAGGTTTTTGGGGAAGTCTGATTAGTATAGCACTAAATAAATAGATAAGTTTAGGGAGTGTTGTCATCTTTATTATATTCACTTGGCCTATCCAAGAGCACTTAATATTTTTCCAATTATTTAAATCTGATTTTATTTGTGTGGAAAGTGTTTTGTAATTTTGCTCATATAATTCCTGATTTTCCTTTGGTAGCTAGATTCCCAAATGTTTTATGCTATCGACAGTTATTTTGAATGGAATTTCTCTTTGTATCTCTTGCTTTTGGATTTTGTTGGTGATATATAAAAATGCTAAGGAGTTATGTGGATTTATTTTGTATCCTGCAACTTTGCTAAAGTTATGAATTATTTCTAATACTTTTTTAGTAGAATCTCTGGGGTTTTCTAGGTATACCATCCTATTATCTTCAAAGAGTAATAGTTTGGTTTCCTCATTACCTACTCTAATTCCTTTTTTCTCTTTCTTGACTTTTATTGCTGAGGTTAGCGTTTATAATACAATATTGAATAACAATGGTGATAGTGGGCAACTTTGTTTCATTTCTGATCTTATTGGTAATGGTTCCAGTTTTTCCCCATTGCAAATGAAACTTACTGACGGTTTTAAATATATGCTCCTGACTAGTTTAAGGAAAAGTCCATTTATTCTTATCCTCTCAAGTGTTTTTATTAGGAATGGGTGTTGGATTTTTTCAAATGCTTTTTCTGCATCTATTGAGATGATCATATGGTTTTTGTTAATTTGGTTATTGATATAGTCAATTATGCTAATAGTTTTCCTAATATTGAACCAGCCCTGCATTCCTGGTATAAATCCTACTTGGTCATAGTGTATTATCCTGGGGATGATTTTCTGTAATCTTTTTGCTAATGTTTTATTTAAGATTTTAGCATCAATATTCATCAGGGAAATTGGTCTATAATTTTCTTTCTCTGTTTTCAACCTACCTGGTTTTGGCATCAGTATCATCTCTGTGTAATTTGGTAGGACTCCTTCAATTTCTATTTTTTCAAGTAGTTCGTATAGTATTGGAGTTAATTGTTCTTTAAATATTTGGTAGAATTCACATGTAAATCCATCTGGTCCTGGGGATTTTTTTCTTAGGGAGTTGGTTAGTAGCTTGTTCTATTTCTTTTTCTAAAATTGGACTATTTAGTCTATTTACTTCTTCCTGTTAATTTGGGCAAGCTATATTTTTTAAGGTATTCTTCCATTTCATTTGAGTTGTCGAATTTATTGGCATAAAGTTGGGCAAAGTAATTTCTAATTATTGTTCTAATTTGCTCTTCATTTGTGGCAAGTTCTCCTTTTTCATTTTTAAGACTAACAATTTGATTTTCCTCTTTCCTTTTTTTAATGAGATTTTGTTGGTTGTTTCATAGAACCAATTCTTAGTTCTATTAATTAATTCAGTAGGTTTTTTTTTACTTTCAATTTCATTGATCTCTCCTTTTATTTTTAGAATTTCAAGTTTATTGTTTGATTTGGGGTTTTTAATTTGTTCCTTTTCTAGCATTTTTAGTTGCAAGCCCAATTCATTGACCTTCCCTTTCTCTATTTTATGCAAGTAGGCCTCTAAAAATATGAAATTTCCCCTTATTACCACTTTGGATGCATCCCACACATTTTGATATGATGTCTCATTATTGTTATTTTTTTGGATGCAGTTATTAATTATGTCTATAATTTGCTGTTTCACCCAATCATTCTTTAGTATGAGATTATTTAGTTTCCATTTATTTTTTGGTCTATTTTCCCCAGACTTTTTATTGAATGTAATTGTCACTGGATAGTGGTCTGAAAAGGATACATTTACTATTTCTGTTTTACTGCAGATTTGAGGTTTTTTAATGTCCTAATATATGGTCAATTTTTGTATAGGGTTCATGAACTGCTGAGAAGAAAGTGTACTCCTTTCTGTCTCCATTTAGTTTTCTCCTAAGATCTAGCATCTAACTTTTCAAGTATTTTATTTACCTCTTTGACTTCTTTCTTATTTATTTTGTGGTTTGATTTATCTAGTTCTGAGAGTGTAAGGTTGAGATCTCCCACTATTATAGGTTTGCTGTCTATTTCTTCTTGCAACTCTCTTAATTTAGATGCTACAACACTTGGTGCATATATGTTTAATATTGATATTGCTTCATTATCTATGCTACCCATTAGCAATATATAGTGCCCTTCCTTATCTCTTTTACTTAGATCAATTTTTGTTTTTGCTTGATCTGAGATCAGGATGGCTACCCCTACTTTTTTGACTTCACCTGAAGCATAGTTGATTCTGCTCCAACACCTTTATTCTATATGTATCTCCCTGCTTCAGGTGTGTTTCCTGCAAACAACATATTGTAGGTTTCTGGATTTTAATCCATTCGGCTAACTGCTTCCTCTTTATTGGGTAGTTTACCCCATTCACATTTATGGTTAAAATTACCAGTTCTGTGTTACTTGCCATCTTGTTAACCCTTGTTTATGCTTTTCTCCCTTCCTTCCCCCTTACTCCCCTCCCCAGTATTAAACTTGTGAGCACCACTTGCTTCTCACAGCCCTCCCTTTTTAGGATCCCTCCCCCCACTTTAGGGTTCCTTCCCCTTATCTTACTCCTTTTCCTCACAATTTCTGTTTTCCCTTCTGCTTAGCTTATTCCTTCCCTTTTCACTTTTCCCCTCCACTTTTCAATGAGGTAGAAGAAGTTTCACCATAAATTGAATATGTCTAATATTTTCCCCTTTAATCCAATTCTGATGGCAATAAGATACATACTATGTTCATCCCCCTCCATTCTTTCTCTCAGATATAATGGGTTTCCTTTGCCTCTTTGTGAGATGCAGTACACCCACTTTACCCTTTTCTAGGTGCAATTTTCTTTCCACCTCTAGTTTCTAGAACAAGGTATATATACATTCTTTATATATGTTTGTAGCAGAAATATAGTTTCCAAGATTTCTTTTTACCTTTTTAGGGTTTTGAGCTCTATATTTGTAGATCAAACTTTTTGTTAAGTTCTGTTTTTTTTTCATCAAAAATAGATGAAATTCACTTATTTATTGAATGTCCATCTTCCCTGGGAAAAGATGCTCATTTTGGCTGAGTAAATTATTTTTGAAATATCATATTTCAGACCCTTCGATCCTTTAATATGGATGCTGCTAGGTTTTGACTAATCCTTATTGTGGCTTCTCTATATTTGAATTGATTTTTTCTAGCAGTTTTTAGTATTTTTTCCTTCATCTGATAGTTCTAGACTTTGGCCACTATATTTCTTGGTGTTTTGATTTTAGGGTCCCTTTCAGTAGGTGATTGATGAATTCTTTCAATTTCTATTTTACCCTCTGTTTCTATAACTTCTGGGCAGTTCTCTTTGATAATTTCTTGGAAAATAGTGTCCAGGCTCTTTTTTCATCATATTTTTTGGGGAGTCCAATAAGTCTCAGATTGTCTCTCCTAGATCTATTTTCCAGGTCTGTTGTTTTCCCAAGAAGATATTTGACATTTTTTCCATTGTTTCATATATATATATATATATATATATATATATATATATATATATATGTATGTATGTATATATATGTATGTATGTATGTATATATATATTTTGGTTTTGCTTGACTAATTCTTGGTGTCTCCTTGAGTCGTTCAATTCTGATTTTCAATGAAGTATTTTCTTCAATCAAAATAGTCCAATTGAGTTTTTAAGTGAGTTATTTTGTTCTATGGAATTTTTTTCCATTTTGCCAATTTTATTTTTTAGAGAGCTGTTTTCTTTTTCCAGTTCACTAATTCTATTTTTCAAGGATTTGATTTCTTTATCCACTCTCTCTTTAAATGAGTGGGATGGCTTATTCAGACTCTCTTACCAAGTTTCCCTTTCCTTTTCCCACTTTTCTTCTAGCTCTCTTGTGAGAGCCTTTTTAATTTCTTCTATGAGAGTCTTCTGTGTTGAGGACGAGATCATATCCCACTTTGGGGATTCATCTGGAGACAGTCTGTTTTTAGTTTCCCCAGGGTTTAAAGTCTCTATCCATATAGAAGCTATCAATAGTTAGGGTTCATTTAAATTTTTTGCTCATTTGTTAGAGAAGAATCAAAGACAAACTACCCCCCCCAAAAAAAAATGCAGCCTGCTTTTTTTTTTTTTTTGGTGGAGGGGTGGGGCAGAAGGGAGCTGGATGGTGTTACCCAGCTTCCTCTACAGACTGCGGGGGGACCAGCAGTGAGACACTAGCAGGATAGCAATGGCTGCACTGTGTCTGTGCTCTGAGACTCTGAGAGCATGCCGAGACACTGTATGTAGGTGTGGCCAGGGCCCAAGAGACCCTAGCTTTTGGGGCTTATAGTCTTCATCCCCTGTGTTTTTAGCTTTTCTGCTTATCTACTGGCTTGCTGCTAGGGCAAAGTATCCAATACTGTAGTAAAGCTCTCCCCACAGAGATGGCTGAGATCACACCCCACCCCCCTCTAGTCTGCTCAGCTGTGAGCTGCCTGCTGTGCTTTTGCTGACGCTGCCTGCCCTTAGCCTGTGCCCAATCTAAAACCATCCCCGCTCTTGAGCAAAAACAGACCTTTTCTGGTGAATTTCAAGGCTGTTTTATATTGGTAATTATTTGTGAGTTTTTTTTTTTTTCAGCCAAGCACTATTTCTGAGACTTGTCATGAAATAAATTCTTTGAGAAAACATGGAGCTTAAGTATATGTGTGAGTCCTCTCCACGATCTTGGTATACTACTTCTTAATAGCAAATCATAACTGGGGTCATCTTTCTGCCTATTTAATTCTATCATGCATGTTTCTCTTGTCCTTTAATATTAAATTTTAATTCTTTTGAGATGTTGATATCTCATAATTCATGATAATGTAACATCACTGGTAAAATATTTAGATTTCAGTTCTTCAATGGACTCATTACTTCATTGATGGAGGTTGTTACTGACCAAACCTTATTCAAAACAGTCTAATGGTTTAGGTTTGGGAATGGAATGAAGTGATACAATTACAGATCATTTAACAGTTGACAAAAGTAAATTTAATAAGCCATAACATGGAAAAGATATTCAGCCTGAATATGGCATTGATTTGGTTGGAAACAGCTTTCCTGTGTATGTGTTACACATGTTAGTGTGCTACTCAAAAACCTATGGAAAGAATTCCAGCCTCATTATGAGTCAACTTTTTTAATTAGATGACTATGAAGCTTTGGAAATGGCTCAAGCCTTAGTTCTCTGGGCCAATTCAGTTTCAAGAACATTACCAATAGATTTTAGAGAAAACTATTCTAGCTTCAGTGTGGTATAACCTTAGGAAAAATATTCTAATCTATGTAAAAGGGTCAAAAGGGGGTGAAGGAAGAAAAAAGAAAAACTAACCTTACTATTAGATATTGCTTCTACTACAATCAACCTCTTGGTGGCAAAGTTACAGACATGTTCATTATAAACAATTTTCCACCATTTAAAAGTACTTAAGGCTGTTTCTGTACAAAATAGATCTCAGAGATGAAAAAATTATGTCTTATATAGGTAACACCAGAAGAGAAAAAAAGAAACAGAAATTTCACAAAAAGAGAAGTAACATAGCACCCCTCTGAAAGAGTGACTGAGCTTGGAAGAACATAAAGACCCTAAATTCAATGTTTTTGTCTTTGCTCTTCAAAAGGATTAAGCATGTTAAGTATGCTACCTGTAATACATGATTTGAAGTCTTAGCATTACAATGAATCTTCTGACATGACAAGGAACATGAAGAGAACCAAGAATATGTTAGGCATGTATGCATATATTGTATTTAATTTATACTTTAACATACTTAACATGTATTGGTCAACCTGCCATCTGGGGGAAGGGGCAGATGGAAGGAGGGGAAAAGTTGGGAAAAAAAAGGTTTTGCAATTGTCAATATTGAAAAATTATCCATGCATATATCTTGTAAATAAAAAGCTATAATAATAAAAAAGAAGGATCTTTTTTTGGAGGAAGAGGATCTGGATTAATATATATATATATATATATATAATATATATATATATTATATATATATATAATATATATATATATATATATATATATACACATATATATATATATATATATATATGTCAGGGTCCCTTCCTGTGAAACCACCCAAATTATCATTATCACAAGTCAGGTCATCATCCTTTTGCATAAAGCCTTTCCCAATCTCTGTGGTCTCCTTGAAGGCTGAGAAGAATACCCAGTCCTAATCCTTTTAGAGGCCTCTGCTGAGTATTCCCTTTCTTTCTTCCTTAGGATTTGGGTATACAGTTGTTATTAGCAAGCAATTTGCCTATCCCAAATTTATTCTGCCACTTGGTTTTCCAAGCCTTTCTTAAGAACAAACTCTTCATCAACTCGAGCATGGTACCAATTACGATATAGAAGTGGCCCTATTATTTCCAAATCCATATTTTCCAAATTATTTCCAAATTTCCAATGATTATCCTCACAAGTCACTGCCCATGTCACTGCCCACTGTACTGACATTGGGCTCTGAGTTGCTGTCCACTGCACTTATGCTTGTTCCTTTGCTTCTGTGTTGTGACTGCTAGGCAAACAACACTATTCCCTTTGCCTATGCCATGGATATTTCCTTGTGCTGGGATCTCAACATTAGATATGACTGATTGCCTTTTATCTAATATCTAGCTATTGTCTTCCTCCCTGGGTGCTCCTGACTAGCAATGATCCTCTTCCCTCACCATGCTAGACTGCTCCTTCCTCCAGATTCTAGGGTTTGTGTGTTCTGCAACTGCCTCCTTGTTTCAGGTTCAGCACTGTCACATGAACTGCCACTGCTGGAGCATTGTTTCTATATGTGAGGGCTTAAAAGTACTCTCACCCTTCTCTGTTCTAATCTAAAAAAATCTCAAAGCACATTCTGTGCTACAGCTGAGTTGCCTATTACCAGTGCCACAGGTAAAAGCATTACTGCTCCCAGGATGATATACTCTATTAAATTAGAAACTTTCAAAATCTCTCTAAAGAGTTTTGGAATTGTGTGTGACATGAAGATATTGGCACAAAACCACTCAATAGGTATGCTCTCATCAGAGAAAGTGCTGAGCTCTATGAACAAAGCAGAATTGAATTAGTTCAGAAGAAATGTGAGAAGAGCAAATTTAGAGAATTCAATCCAAATATTCACATGGACTATTTGTGACATATGGACATGGATACATGGACCCATAGTCATATGCCTAACCTGTGGTAGAGAATTCTGAGCTCATATTAGTCTGATTAAGTTACACACTGTAACTTGAGTTGAACACAGTGATGTCATTTTGAATAATAACCATATCATACCACCATTAAAATTAGAAATGATTTAATACAGCTCAGGCAGCTCCAAGTTATCCTGATCATCTAAACCAGGTTGTTTGAAGTCTTCCTACTGCCAGAGATCATCCTCCCTAATGCAAAAATTCTCCTTCTATTCCCAATCAGTTGTTCAGAAGAATTCAAGTGTTTTTGCTTTCTTAAACTCACAAGGCTACAGCCAAACTTAGGAAAGTCCATCTCAAGATAACAACATAAGGTCAAAAAAGAAAGGACCCAGCCATAAGAAATGCCAGAGATTCCTCATTTCCAGAAAAGGCTCTTTACCAGTTGCTATTTCTACCATTATGAAAGAGGGTGACAGAGGGTTTGTATGTCTAAAAGGGAATCCTACTAACTCCTTGCTAGAAGTCCTGAAAAACAAATAGGTTTTGTTCCCATCATATAACCTTTCTAATGATACAAAAGATATCTCATCCATATCTTCTCAACTGTTGTGATTCTTATTCATATATCTCCACAAATACTCTTTTGAGAATATCAAAATCCCTACTTAGACTCTTACTGGATCTGTGACTTTAAACAAATCATTTTACCACTTTCAGTCTCAGTTTCCTCATTTGTAAAATGGGGATAATAATGACACTTACCTCCCAGGGTTGTTGCATGGATCAAATGAGTTGAAATTTGTAAAGTACAATATAAACCTTAAAATACTATAGAAATGTTGACTATTATTATCACCAATTCTGGCAAATATTTGAGGAAATCCTAGGAATTTCTGGAATGAGAGAAATGTGGGAAGTCTGACTTTTGCACAAAAGTCTAGCTATGTATAAGCCAAATACTATTAAACATCCCAATTTAATTAAACATCCCAAAACAAAAACAAAAATAAATATTCCCCACTGAATCCACAGAAGTTACTATTTTATGCATAAAACAAAAAAAGTAAAAATTACCTGCTAAGATTATAGCAGATAATTTTTCCACTAAGCAGGCAATGTGGATCTCAGTTTCATTTAAGCTCTTACTATTAGAAGTGCTAACACTTGTAAGCACAGGCTTTAATTATAGCATCTAGACATTGCCACCTGCAGGTTAATACGGAGTCCCCAACTCTGGATTGCATTGATGGAGTCATTCAACTTAGTTCTAACTTTTAACACGTGTAATTTCTACTTGTGACAAAATTTTAAACTGTGATATGATATTCTGAAGCTTTCTGTGAAAGGTTTGGATTATCAGTTCTTGTGTCTTGAAAGTCAAATATATATATAGGACAGAAGAAAATGTTCTTGTCAGATCTTGTCACCACATGTAGAGATTGCCAGAAAGTTTCCTGCTGGTATCTATAGAATGTGGAAACTGGAATCAGGAAGGACTAGTTTTAAATCTTACCTCAGAATCTGATTAGTCATTAATTATGTGATCCTGGATAAGTAATTTATTTTCATGATCCTCAGTTTTCTCATCAATTAATTAGGAATGATTATAATAGTACCTATGGAAAATGATTGTTTTGAGCAAATGAAATTATATATACAAAGGGCTTTGTATCTTAAAGGGCTTTATAAAAGTCAATTCAAATCCTGTCCCAAATACTTGTTACCTCTGGGACAAGTCACTTATTCTCTCAGCTTCAGTTTCCCTTCAGTTTTTATAATGTGTATAGTGACAGCATCTATTTCACAGGGTTATTGTGAGAATCAGGATGGGTAAAATGCCATTTGCCTCAAAAGGTTTAGTATAATTTTAAGTTTTAACAGAATAAAACTTCAGAAAAAAATTTTGACTACCCTATGTGTGAAATGTTTTGCATTATGACAATGGTAGCCATTATCATCAAAGCATCATAATCATCATTACTATAATCAAATTTATCAATGAGCTGTTAAGAATTTTTTATTATGCCTAAAGGAATGCTTTTTTTCATTTTGAGCCAAAACTGAGCTTAACTATGTCCTTATTTTTATTCCTTTTATCTTTTATAATTCCTAGATTCCTGATATGGAAGAAATAATAATAATAAATTAATAATGATGATAATGTTAACTTCTATAAAGCAAGTACTGTATCAAGTGCTTTCCAATTATTATCCCATTTGATCCTCACAACAACCCAAGGAGGTAGGTGTTATTATTATCCACATTTTACAGATGAGAAAACTGAGGCAAATAAAGATTAAGTGATTTGCCAAAGACTACAAAGTTCATAAGTGTGTGAGGACAGATTTGAATTCAGGGCTTCCTGACTTCGGGACAGATGGGTAGCATAGTATTTAGAGCATCCACTCTGGAGTCATAAGGATCTGAATTCAAATTCAGCCTCAGTCACTAAATGTATGATCCTGGGCAAAAAAATTTAACCCTATTTGTCTCATTTTCTTCATCTGTAAAATACATTGGACAAAGTAACGGAAAATTACTCTAATATCTTTGTCAAAAAAACATGAAATAGGATTTAATTGACTAAAGAATAATTTTAAAAATTACTCCAAGTTCAACACTCTATCCACTGTGACACCTACTCTATTACTGACATAAAATCTTAATATTTCATATTATATATATACAATCAGATACATTTGTATATATATTTAAATAGAAACTGGCAAGATGAAAAGTATCCTTTTTAAAATTATATTTTGGCAAGGCTAAAGGATTTGCTCAGTGACACAGCTAGTAGTGTCATGTGTCTAGAGCTGGATTTGAACTCAAGTACTCCTGACTCTAGAACCTTTGTTTTATCCATTGAACCACTCAGCTGACCCAACAATCTTTTTTTTTTTTACATTTTGACATGTTCTTTATATGTAAGCCAAAATTTGGATAGGTGACATATATCATAGCATTATTGATTTAGAACTAAAATAGTTCTTAGAACTTAGAAGATACTGATGCAATCCCTTTTTTGACAGAAGAGGAAACTAACAAATAAAGAAATGATTCTTCTTGTGTCAGAGGTCAGCTTTTTTAACCCAACTCCTCTGACTCTCAATCCAATATACTTTCCACAGAAGCAGATTGGCTTCCTTTACTTGTCAGCCTGAAGCCTTAGTTTGACTGTCTTTTTTTCTTTTTTTTTTTAGAAAGTAATCTGCTTATAAGTGGTGATTGTTTGATTCTTTGTACATATATATTCAGCATTTAGCACACTGTCTGGCTCATAGTGGGCACTTAATAAGCATTTTTTAAATTAAGATTAACTGTCTTTTCTCCCCTTTTTCCCTCAAGGGAAGCCAACCCACTCTTCTTGTCACTTTCTGTTCCTAATGCCTATTAACTAAATTTCTCTTCATCACAGATTACTCAAAGTTCTTTTGTTTTTTTTTTTTCCTCTATCAGATTTAGGATTTCATCGATGGAAAAAGCTACACTTAATAAAACTCTTTGTACCAAGGCAGAATCATACCTTTGAAGCTTTGATTTTATGCTCTCAAAAGAAAAGAAACGATAGTAGTCACAATGATAGAATGCAGACCTGTAGCAATTCTTATTTTCAGAAGACAACAATTATTAACCATTGTTAGTTCTGTCCTCTGCACTTCAGCCCCCACATCAGCAAGTACAGAGAACAGTTTGTAGTCTGTTCCTCATCTGAACAGAATTCTGCAACTTGACCCAAGCAAAGCAAGCTTAAAATAGCAGTTAACCTTTTAGCTTCTCCTTGATGTTTAAGATGTGCCTTTCAGTTGACATTAGGAAATGTTTAACATGTGATGGCTCTCCCTTTAGAAACTGCCGCAGTGAACACTGAAAAATAACAACTTTCTTCTTGGAGAAATAAATGAAGCAAATATGAGTAAGGGCTTCAAAGAAGCAAATTGGATATCAAGGAATTCAACATTAGATTTATTTTCATAAAGATATGCCTTTCTAATTTCATCAGTCACTTATCACCTGTGTGTTATTGTGGAAAAACTAAACCTTGTCCTTGTTGTAAAGGGCTCTTAGTTAAGTAGGAAGATTAAGGTTTCTTGAGTGGATTTATCCATATTAATGGTATAATTCATTTATTAAACATATAATTAACATTAGGATGTTATGGATTTCTAGGCAGTGTGGATGAGTAGAACCTACAAAAATTCAGTGAATAATGAAAACCTGCATATGAAATATGTCCTTTTGGATGATTGATTTCTATAATTAACAGTATGAGCTAAAACACAGTCTCTTTTTGATTAAACATAAAATAGATAATTCAGTGAAATTTTATATAATAGATCACAGTAAAAATAAGATGTCCTTTTAATCAGCCATTCAACCATCAAGAAGCATTTATTAAGCGTTTATTATGTATCAGACATTGTACCAGTAAAGATACTAACAAAGGCAAAAAAAAAGCGCATTCTTAAGATACATTCTAATGCAACAAACATGTAAATAACTAGTTATACATAGGATATGTGCAGAATTGATGAAACAATCTAAAAAGAGAAGATATTAGCTGCTGGATCATCTTGCAGAAGGTCGGGTTCAAGCTGAGTCTGGAGGAAAGTCAGAGTATCTAAGCATGAGGAACTACAGCACAAGTACAAAGACAGCAAATGGAGTTTTATGTTTGGGTAGGCCAGTATAGGTGGATCAAAGTATGTGGAGGAGAGTAAAATATAAAAGGATTAGAAGGGGAAAAAATCCATGTTTTAAATATTTTTAAAGGTTAAACAGGCACATTTTATTTGTTCCAACAGTTAATAGGGAGCCACTGGAGCTTAGAAATGATCTGGTCAGATTTATACGTTAGAAAAAAAATTTGGCACCTCAGAGAAAGATGGGTTAGAATGGGAGAGACTTTAGGTCAGGAAATAAATTAAAAAACAATTGCCAGGTCCAGGGGAGAGGTGATGAGGGCCCAAACTAGGATTGTAGCTCTACAAGTGAGGAGAATGAGAGGCATAAAAGAACTGTGAAAGTAGAATTAACAAAATCATTTCAATGGTTTGGATATGTAGAATGGGTAAGAGTGATGAATCAAATTTGATATGAAATTGTAATTGGGAGTATGACAGTTCCTTTAACAGCAATAAAAGTTTGAAAGGGGAAAATATTGCGGGGGGGGGTGCAAAATGAATTCTGCTTGGAACTGGTTGAATTTGAGAGACCTAAGAGTCATTTGGGAGATGTTTCATTGTATTTCAGGGGAAATAGGGATAGTTAAAAGGAAAAGGAGAGAAAGAAAGCATTCTCTCTCCCAAGAGAGAATAGGTGGGAGAATTAGATGTATAGATTCAAGAACCATTTGCCTAGACAGGAAGTGAGATGGTGAGAATATGCAGGACAAAGCCTTATGGATGATTTAAAATGGCTATAAAATATATGAAGAAGCACCAATTGTTGCTATCTAATACTCTGAAGTATTTGTCCATGCCTTTTCATAAAAATCTATATTATATATATAGTTTGCAGATGACAATGAATTGATCTTACTAAGCCCTGGAACACGTTAAGGTCAAGTACTTGCAAAGGAAAACCAGTTAATCAATTAACAAACAAACATTTGTTTGAACACCTACTACTATGTTCCAGATATCTACCTGGATACTGGAGATAGATTTTTGTTGTTATTGTTGAAAATGAGACAGTCCAGGCCTTAAAGAGCTTTTACTCTACTTATTAGATACATTTAGATGGAGCCCATTATGTTAGTCCATTAGTTCATATGTCTTAGACAAGAAAGATAGACATGGGGAAGGGGTATGACAGAGGAAACACAAATGGAGGAGTCAAATGGAAGGTGCTTCAAATGGAATGTCCTGCAGTTGGATAATCTTGCAGACCTTTCAATGATCTCCAAGCTAATTCCTGTCAATAGAGTTTGTCTTTAAATTGATAATTGTTATGGGCCAGAGGTCTGAACTTGAAACAAAGGATTCTTACAAGGTGTTAAGTCAGTGGAATTGATAAAGACAATGGTAATTCAGTACATGTACTTAGTATTTACTATAGTTCCACAAGATTCACACCTATGATAAGAGAGGATATAATCTCGGACAAACTCAGCCAGAATCAGAACTGGAAGACAGAGACAGTGGTAGTGGTCCTCCTGCCTCCCCCACAGAAACCAAGATACATTCAGAAGGACCTTAAGAAATTGCAGAGGCAGAAAACACAAAGGACTGGTGGCAGGAGTTCAAACTCTCGGAACCAAGGAGAGAGATAGGCCTCTTAAGAAAGCTAACCAGGCCCCAGGAAAGGACAGAAGACCTTGAAGGAGACAATAAAGGATTTGGACTTTAACACCTGGCTGTACTTGTGATTACTCTGACTAAAACGAAGGCTGCTCCCAAGAGATCCAGAGAAACCGAACCAACAGAGAACATTACAGATAATGATATAATACGGCTATGACTCAAGGAACACCATTCTCTCCATAGACTCAGTGATGCAGATCAAAAAAATAGAGCTGAAAGATAGATGATTATTATGAGTAGGTTTCTGAATATCACTAACAATGATTTAAATTCAGTAGTATAACAAATGGAGTCACCAATAAGTATGATAATTGGTATCCATAAGAAGGCATATTTTAGTTAAGTTTGAGTCTTGCAAGTTTGTTTCTTTCTTCATAAAATGTCAGATTCTTGAGAGCAATATTTGTTTCATTTTTTTCTTTTATTCCAGTTTTTTTTAATATTAGATATAGAATATGAAGAAATATGAAACAGTAATTAGTCTATCTGGGTTTAGTTTTTGCCTCTGCACCACATCCTGATAGAAAATTACTTGTTCTCTCAATTCTCCTGGTAAATCTTTAAGACCAGTGGTTCTTAAACTTTTTGGTCTCAGGAACCTTTGACCCTATTAAAAAATTATGGAGAATCCTACAGAGACTTTTTATTTATGAGAGTTATATTTTTGGTATTAGAAATTTAAACATCAGCATTATGAAATTAGTTTTGATTTCACATATTCATGAAAAAGATTCTCAGGGATACCAGGACCATACTTTGAGGACCATTGCTCTAAGACTATAAATTACAAAGCAGATTCTAATATTCATAAGTAGAAAGAATTTCCCACAAGTTCATTTCCAACCCCTAGATGCTAGTGGAACATTTGGACTTAAGAATTTTTATCCTTCTCTCTCACTACATGATTATTCTATGTTGTTGATTTTGCTTTATTCATAATTGTCCTTCATGGTGCTTTATTCTACTTTATTCATGCTGTTTATATGTGAATATAAATATCAAAATTATTTGTTTTTTAAAGGCAAGTGCTAAAGCATTCAAGACAAAATAAAAATCTAAATAACATGGCACCAAAAAACACCTACAGAACCTCAGAAAATGCAATTGATCACATCCTGAATTAGAAGAAATGTTGAAAGTATTTAAGCATGGAGAGATCAATATCATTTGTTAAAAACTCAAAAGTGAAATGAACAAATTGAATAATCTGAGTTTCACAGATTTCTTATGCTTAGAGAAGTATAAAAGTAGTTGCAGAAGAAACTAAATAAAGACTGGCTCTTTTAGTTTTTGAAAAACACTACTGCTTCCTTTTTTATTACATAATATCAAACTGTGTTTTCTTATTGATAGGAATATTACTCCAATGGCTAATCTGATAATGGTGGTAACTTTGAATCTCAAAAGGGTATGTGTTAGGGCACTGAGTTCTGAAAAGCCCAATCAAGATGGAAAATTTTACAGTATGGGCATGTTGACAAAACTATATCTTTCATTTATATAGAAAATAAACAAGATATGGTGAAAATTACTGGAAACATTCTTTTTGGTCATTTATTTTGGGATGGAGAGGAAAGCACACGTGGGCTATAGAGAGGAGAATATAACACATATCACTCCAGAAAATTTTTTTAACCCTTCAGATTGAGAACAGCCTACTCAGCCCAGGTTAGCTAAATTGCTGTGAAATTCAACATCAGAAGATTGACCACCAATTGATAAGAGATTAAACCACAGCAACTGATCTAGGGGTGGTTTTCTTAAGTCATAAACTGGTCGCACCTCATTTCAAAGAGAGAAATAAACCAATATCCATAAAATAATGATTTTTTTACACAGGATTTGAATATGTTGAAAAAGCACTTATGGAATGTAGAGAAAGGACACTGATAAGCATCAGTTTTAAATCAGTTTACAATTTAAGTCAGTAAAGAAAGTATAAGTGCCATAATTGTACAAAGCTTGATAAGTTGATAGTTGAATGTAGGGAGTATGCTAGACCAGTTTGACCTCTACTTCATTTGGAAATTTGGAAAAGGGTAAATCAAGTTGTTTCAAAAGTCAAAAGATTTTTAAAAATCAAAGAAATCAGGATGTAACTAAATTTAGAAATGTGTCTTGAGGCTATTTAAAAATACTCTTTTAGACAAGCTTACATCTCTAACATCCCAGAGGGAATATTTAAAATCCCATTCTCAAACAAGGGAATTCCAACAGATCTTTCAAAAACTCATTCAAATGAGTAAAATCTGAATTCTGGGATACTATCTTTTTTTTTTTTGACATTATGTTTTTTTTTTTAAATTTCTCCCCCAGAAACCTTCTGGACTTCCCTGGAAGAAAAACACTTCTCTAAGAGAAACAGGATTTGAAAAGGGATTTTTTTTATAGTACCTCAAAGTTGTTTTAATTTGTATATCTCTAACCAATAGTGATTTGGAGCAATTTTCCATATGATTTTAGATGCCTTTAATCTCTTCATCTGAAAATTGTCCATTCGTATCCTTTGATCATTTATCAATAGCTTCTTTCATCTACTATATCCCAGAGAATTCTTACTGATAACTCCTTTTTTTTTTTAAATTGTAATGTTTTGTTGACTGAACATATGCCTGGGTAATTTTTTACAACATTATCCCTTGAACTCACTTCTATTCTGACTTTTCCCTTCCTTCCCTCTACCCCCTCCCCTAGATGGCAAGCAGTCTTATATATGTTAAATATGTTATAGTATATCCTAGATACAATATATGTGTGCAGAACCAAACAGTACTCTTGTTGCACAGGAAGAATTAGATTCAGAAGGTAAAAATAACCTGGGAAGAAAAACAAAAATGAAAATAGTTTACGTTCATTTCCCAGTGTTCTTTCTTTGGGTGTAGCTGCTTCTGTCCATCATTGATCAGCTGGAACTGAATTAGACCTTCTCTTTGTCGAAGAAATCCACTTCCATCAGAATACATCCTCATACAGTATTGTTGTTGAAGTATATAATGATCTCCTGGTTCTGCTCATTTCACTTAACAAATGTTCATATAAGTTTCTCCCAGCCTCTCTGTATTCATCCTGCTGGTCATTTCTTACAGAACAATAATATTCCATAACATTCATATGCCACAATTTACTCAACCATTCTCCAATTGATAGGCATCCATTGATTTTTCCAGTTTCTAGCCACTACAAACAAGACTGCTGCAAATATTTTGGCACATACAGGTCCCTTCCTCTTCTTTAGTATTTCTTTGGGATATAAGCCCAGTAGTAGCAATGCTGGATCAAAGGGTATGCCCAGTTTGATAACCTTTCGGGCATAATTCTTAATTGCTCTCCAGAATGGTTGGATTCATTCACAACTCCACCAATAATGCATCAATGTCCCAGTTTTCCCTTATCCCCTCCAACATTCATCATTATTTTTTCCTGTCATCTTAGCCAATCTGACATGTGTGTAGTGGTATCTCAGAGTTGTCTTAATTTGCATCTCTCTGATCAATAGTGATTTGGAACACACTTTCATATGAGTGAAAATAGTTTCAATTTAATCAACTGAAAATTGTCTGTTCTCCTTATTTCAGATCAAGCAAAAGCAAAATTTGATCTAATTAAAAGAGATAAGGAAGGAAACTATATCTTGCTAAAGGGTAATATAGACAATGAAGAAATATCAATACTAAACATATATGCACCAAATGGTATAGTATCTAACTTTCTAAAAGAGAAGTTAAGAGAGTTGCAAGAAGAAATAGACAGCAAAACTATAATAGTGGGAGATCTCAACCTTGCACTCTCAGAATTAGATAAATCAAACCATAAAACAAATAAAAAAGAAGTTAAAGAGTAAATAGAAAATTAGGAAAATTAGATACGATAGATCTTTGGAGAAAACTGGATGGTGACAGAAAGGAGTATACTTTCTTCTCAGCAGTTCATGGAACCTATAAAAAATTGACCATATATTAGGATATAAAGACCTCAAAATTAAATGCAAAAAGGCAGAAATAGTAAATGCTTTCTTTTCAAATCACGATGCAATAAAAACTACATTCAACAAAAAGTTACAGGTAAATAGACCAAAAAGTAATTGGAAACTAAATAATCTCATCTTAAAGAATGATTAGGTGAAACAGCAAATTATAGACACAATAATTTCACTCAATAACAATGATGAGACATCATACTAAAATTTGTGGGATGCAGCCAAAGCAGTAATAAGGGGAAATTTTATATCTTTAGAGACTTATTTGCATAAAATAGAGAAAGAGAAGATCAATGAATTGGGCTTGCAACTTAAAAAGCTAGAAAAAGACCAAATTAAAAACCCCCAATCAAATACTAAACTTGAAATTCTAAAATTAAAAGGAGAAATTAATAATATTGAAAGTTAAAAAAACTATTGAATTAATAAATAAAACTAAGAGTTGGTTTTATGAAAAAACCAATAAATTAGATTAACCTTGGTAAATCTGATTAGAAAAAGGAAAGAGGAAAATCAAATTGTTAGTCTTAAAAATGAAAAGGGGGAACTTTCCACCAATGAAGAGGAAATTAGAGAAATAATAAGGAGTTACTTTGCCCAACTTTGTGCCAATACATTTGATAACCTAAGTGAAACAGATGACTACCTCCAAAAATATAGGCTTCCCAGATTAACAGAAGAGGAAGTAAATTGCTTAAATAGTTTCATTTTAGAAAAAGAAATAGAACAAGCTATTAATCAACTCCCTAAGAAAAAATCCCCAGGACCACATGGATTTACATGTAATATGTACTCTACCTATTCTACTAGGGTTTGTGAGGATATTTATTTGTAAACTTTAAAAAGTAATATAAATTTAATCTGTTATTCCTACTAACAGTAATAAATGTTCTTGTTTATTATAGAACAGCTCTCTTTGAATCTATTTCAAGCTATAACAACCAAATTCTTTAGAGGTAATATGGTACAATCAACAATAAGGTACTAGGCCTTCCTCAAGAAGTATTAAGGTTTAAACTGTAGCTCAGATACGCATTTCCTGTGTGACCTGGGTAAGTAACTAAACTCTCAATCCCTGGTTTTAAAGTGAAGATAATCATAACAACTATATCCCAGAGTTGTTGTAAATATGAAATGAGATAATCCTGGGCAACCCCTTGCATCTTTCTGTGCCTCCAATTATTCATTGGTAAAATGATAAGTATGGACTTTATAGCCTCTAAATTCCTTTGCATTTCTACATCAGTGAATCTTCCTTTATAATTCTCACTTTGAACTATTTTATAATTTCCACTGTCCTCTAAGCTTTTTCTAAGTCTGTTTTATAAAAAATGGGAAGGTATGTGAACTTCTTTCAATAAGCTTCAGCGACTTTGCAGCTGAAATACTACTGTTAGAATTTCTCTGAGGATTAATAAGGAAAGTTTTAAGAGGCTTAATTTTATATTTAAATATATGCAAAGCTGAGCTCAACAAGAAAACAGAAGTGTCAGAAACTTAGAGATGAGGACTTTGTTTTTATAGGAGAATGACCTTAAATTAGCTGTAGCCAGAAGTTAAAGTACTGCAGAGAGAGGATAGAAAAAATTCAGCAGCTTCTTTTCAACTAAATAATTCAAAATGTAGCAGAGCTACCAAAATATAGTTAAAATAAGAAAACAGTCTTTAAACCATTTTTGAATGACTAAGTATAATTAAACATCACAATAGAATTTACACACGTATGCTATTTGTATAGGACTCCAAAAAAAGTACATTTTAAAATATGGGCTTTATATATAGAGAGTGACCTCTTAAGAATTCTCTCTACAAACTTTTAAAATATAACATTATAACATAAAACAATATAAGGAAAACTAAACTTCCCCTCCCCAGTGTGATATTTCTTTAAATGTGTAATTTAACTGTCAATATTTGCATGTATTTTGATAATCAGATCTTTAAGAAAAGGTCTCTGTATTCAGGCTACCTCCTATTTATATCCTTACTATTATTTCCCTTAAGAAAAATGAAATGTTTTCTCACATAAATTTTGCTCCTTTAATACTGACTATGCTTTATCCATCATATCTGTATGTAGCCTTGTAGGTATTATATGTATGTTTGTATGTGATATGTATATGTATAAGGTTGTTTGTCCTTCATTTTCAGAGAGGACCAATGACATCACAGGATGATGTCTTGATTTGTTCATCAATTGTTTTTAAGTGACACAGAGTTACACAAAACCATTAGCTTCACTCTTTCTTCCAGAATCATTGAAGTCCAGTGAAAAAAACAAAAGTCAAGAAAATTGGTGATAACTCAGGATGCATTGGATGACATTGGTGTCTCAATATGTGACCAAATTCTAAACATTCCACAGCACCTCTTCAGCCACCTTCCTGACTGCTGGAAGTCTTCACATGTGTAAAGTAGACATAATCCATTTTATTGGAATGCAGCCACAACATATGCTACAGGATCTTGGAGACACAGATGAGAGCTGGGTCACAAGTTGGACACCAAGGGTAAATGAGCAACCTTGAAAAGGACTTGGCAAACCCTCTCACTAGAAGTGCTAATCGGAATATCCTTATCATTCCATATACCCTCTCTGGGTATTTACAAATATGAGATATATTTGCATTATACATATTTTATACACATATGTAGGCATACATGTATACATAATATATGAATTATGTTTGTATTATTATCCAATTTAGCATGTTACCTATTGTAAAATAATATAAGGTAACATTACAATTATATAATATGTTAGTATATCCCATCCTATCGTATCCCATTATTTACAACAATATTCAATATGTGACTTTGTACAAAATATCTATATTTATAGTAAAACACAATCAGTAATCTTTGCATTCAGGAAGTCACCTTCCTGATTATGATGTCTGTTCTCTGCCAAAAATGTACTTGATTATTTCTATGTATTATAAAAGGGTGACTAAGTAATGCAGTTGATAGATTATTAGACTTGGATTTAGGAAAATTTGAGTTCAAATCCTGCCTCAGACACTAACTAGCTATGTGACCATTGGCAAGTCATTTATCTCAATGCTTCAAATGAACAAATGAGGAACACTAGAAATGACAACAGCAAATCATTCCAGTATCTTTGCCAAGAAAACTTAAGGTTCTCATTCATGAGGTCATCATCCCAATTGAATGACTCAACAACAATATATTGTAAATGTTGTATACAGAGTTAGCATTAAGTATGGCTCAAATCTGTCCCCAAACTTGCTAACTTTGTGAATTTTGTCAAGGTGCTGAACCTCTATGTGCCTCAGTCAACTCCCTAGGATTTAACTACTAAGTCATTGAATCTTTACATTCTACTTTGGTGGAGGGAACTCTCCTACCAGAAGGCAAACAAAACTAGGGAAAGATACTCTCATTTAACTTTAAGAAAGTAGGAGAAGAAAAAAGAAAGAAAAAACATATACATGTCAGTATCTAATATGTAAGTAGGTGCTATACAAATATAAAAACCAAGACAATTCTTTTCATCAATGAACTTTCCATTCTAATTAGGGGAACTAACATTTCTAGGGTTGAGTGTCAAGGAATAGAGCTTTGTTCTAGGGAATTATAGAGATGATGAAGGAAATCATAGGTCAGTATTAGTATTTGCAATGTTAGAGCAGATGGCGTGATGCAAACGAGGGTGGAAAATCTGGTACTCTTCACACACTTACACTAGGACAAAAACTGATAAGGAAAGTAGAGGCATGAGTCAAATGTAGTTGTCATCAACAAACAGTTCCTTGTGCCTTTTGAGATAACTTTTTTAAAGTACCCTATTTGGGATGATTACATTTGCAAATAATTTACTTCCATAAAATTGGACAAACTGAAAATAGTAATATTCAGAGTATTTATTTGATGACTAAGAATATTAGAAAGAATACAGGAAAGTAAATGGGTTTTGTAAATTGATAGTGAAATGCATCAATGTAGCCAATTGAAAAATAATCGTATCTTATCATGAATAAAAATTGATTTTTGGCCAATTCTAAGTTGGCTTCCTTAGTAAGCCTTAACATGTACTGTCAATTAATATGGTAACCAGACAATGGACATATTTCAAGCTCACAATTCATTCAAAAATAACATCTTGATAAATAAGGTCTAAAGATCTAAAGTTAAAATGAAAATTTTAGAAATTAAATTCTATAAAATATATCTATAATATATTGAGGAAAGAATCACGTGTCTACAAGGATATTTGCATGCATGTGTATATTTAACTAGACTTGTGATTTCTTTGGTGGAGGGAATTCCTGGTAAAGAAACTTCTACAAATATAGATTATCCAACTATTTATGTTTGCAGAGTCTTTTGGTGGCTCCAAGATGTTACTACCAAAATTTCACAGCCAGTATATGACAGAACTAGGACTTAAATCCAAATCTTTATAACTCCAGTTATGACTTTTTGTCCACAAGTTATTCTGTTTTATAGATAAAGGAGAGATAGATGATAGACAGATAAATAGAAAACTGGATGGACAGATGACAGATGATAGTTGAATGGATAGACAGATGGCCAGATGAATGGAAGGATAGATAAATGGATAGATGGACAAATGAATAAATAGATGATAGAGAGTAGATTTTTCCTCAGGATTGAGTTTAAATTTTTAAAAATCGATGATTTTGAAATTACAGATACCCAACGTTGCCCAAGACTCAGAGAGGTCATCGGATTTGCTACAATCACTCTAGACTTTCCAAAATTGAAGCCCAGCACTCTATTTACTATGTCATGTTTTTTCTCAAAATATAAGAAACAACTACAAAAACAAGAATGGCAATTCTCTTTTGTTTATGCAAAGATGGCTTATTTAATCTTCATCCCAATTATTAATGACTTGCTCATAGGTTTTCACTGAAAGATAGATGATGAATAGTAAAAACAGGCAAATCAATCACAACCTTTTTTTTGTTTTTATTTTATTATATTTTAAATGTGTTCTTAAGATTTGATGGTATACTTAGAGAACCCCAGATATTCTACTAAAAAGCTATTAGAAATAATTCACAACTTTAGAAAAGTTGCAGGATACAAAATAAATCCCCATGAATTCTTAGCATTTTTATACATCACCAACAAAATCCAACAACAAGAGATACAAAAAGAAATTCCATTTAAAATAACTTCCAATAGCATAAAATATTTGGGAATTTATCTGCCAAAGGAAAGTCAGGAATTATATGAGCAAAACTACAAAATAATTTCCACACAAATAAAGTCAGATCTAAACAATTGGAAAAATATTAAATGCTTTTGGATATGCTGAGTGAATACAATAAAGATTACTACATAAATTAATCTATTTATTTACTGTTATATCAATCAGACTCCCAAGAAACTATTTTAATGACCTAGAAAAAATAATAATAAAATTCATATGGAAGAACAAAAGGTAAAGAATTTCAAGGAAACTAATGAAAAAAAAATCAAATGAAGGTGGCCTAGCTATACCTGATCTAAAATTATATTACAAAGCAGCAGGTACCAAAACCATTTGGTATTGACTAAGAAATAGACTAGTTGACAATGAAATAGGTTAGGTTCATGGGACAAAATAGTCAATAACTATAACAGGCTAGTGTTTGACAAACCCAAAGATCCCAACTTTAGGGATAAGAATTCACTATTTGACAAAAACTGCTGGGAAAACTGGAGATTAGTATGGCAGAAACTAGGCATGGACTCACACAACACCATACACCAAAATAAGATCAAAATGGGTTCATGATTTAGGCATAAAGAATGAGATTATAAATAAATTAGAACAAAAGAGAGTGGAGGATGTGGAGGAGGAAGGAATTTATGACCAAAGAAGAACTAGAGTTCATTATTGATCACAAAATAGAAAATTGTGATTATATCAAGTTAAAAAGCTTTTGTACAAACAAAACTAATGCAGACAAGATTAGAAGGGAAGCAATAAACTGGGAAAACATTTTTACAGTTAAAGATTCAGATAAAGGCCTCATTTCCAAAAGTCCAAAGGACTCAAAATAAATAGAGAATTGACTCTAATTTATAATAAATCAAGCCATTCTCCAAACTCAAAGGATATGAACAGGTAATTTTCACATGATGAAGTTGAAACTATTTCTACTTATATGAAAGGGTGTTCCAAATCACTATTGATCAGAGAAATGAAAATTAAGACAACTCTGAGATACTACTACATACCTGTCAGATTGGCTAAGATGACAGGAAAAAATAATGATGAATGCTGGAGAGGATGTGGGAAAACTGGGACACTGATGCATTGTTGGTGGAGTTGTGAATGAATCCAATCATTTTGGAGAACAATTTGGAACTGTACTCAAAAAGTTATCAAACTATGCATACCCTTTGATCCAAAAGTGTTACTACCATGCTTATATCTCAAAGATATATTAAAGAAGGGAAAGGGAGCTGTATGTGCCAAAATGTTTGTGGCAGCCCTTTTTGTAGTGGTTAGAAACTGGAAATTGAATGGATGCCCATCAATTGGAGAATGGTTGGGTAAATTGTGGTATATGAATGTTATGGAATATTATTGCTCTGTAAGAAATGATCAGCAGGAGGAATACAGAGAGGCTTGGAGAGACTTACATGAACTGATGCTAAGTTCATGAGCAAAAATGAGCAGAACCAGGAGATCATTATACACTTCCACAACAATACTGCATGAGGATATATTCTGATGAAAGTGTATATCTTCGACAATAAAAAGATCCAATTCAATTCCAATTGATCAATGATGGAGAGAACCAGCGACACCCAGAGAAAGGACACTGGGAAATGAATGTGAACTAGTTGCATTTTTGTTTTTCTTCCTAGGTTATTTTTACCTTTCTGAATCCAGTTTTTCTTGAGCAATAAAAGAACTGTATGGATGTGTATACATATATTGTATTTAAGATATACTTTAACATGTTTAACATGTATGAGACTGCCTGCCATCTTTGGGAGGGGATGGGGAGAGGGAAGGGAAAAGTTGGAACAGAAGTGATTGCAAGGGACAATATTGAAAAATTACCCATGCATATGTTCTGTCAATAAAAAGCTATAACAAAAAAAAAAATAAAAATAAATGTGTTGCTAATGTATATATACATATATATATATATATGTTTTGATATTCATTGTAAGGTTTAATTTAATAATAATAAATAACAACACAAATATGACTCTTTACCATGAACCACAAGCCAAGTAAGAGCTAAAACTATGCCTGAAAGTTATTTCTGTCTGCCCTAATGCCTGTCAGTGACCTAAGTGAAACAGATGAGGGGAATTCTAGTAACCCACTAAAAATATGCTTTAGATTGAGTTTTGAATTTCTGAGTGCTGAGTCAAGTGCAGTCTTTAAAACTATTAAAATCAGATATCTTTGAAGGATTATCACTAATTTAAATAAGGTTTCAGATGTTAGATGAATGAACCATTCAGACTGACTGAAATGGGTTTTTTTTTTTGTCTTTACTACATTAGCAGTATAATTTAAATCATGAAAGTACTAGTGAAATTCCTGACCTAAAGGAAATTAAGGTGGGATGAACAGAAATATCTATATCTGGTAAATATAAATATCTGGTACAATGCTGTTAGGACAACATAGGAGCATGGATGCATTTGCTATAGAATAACATTTGCTTCTATTTTTACAGTATTATAAATAAAAGTAAAATGTGTGTATTTTTGATGTGTGTATATAGATACACATAAGTAACTATTTATATGTATACCTATACATAAATTAGACCATTAGATTGCATAGTGGTGCCTTAAAGGCAAAGGTGTTTGCCCTAAAGCCAGGACTATTTCAGTTCAAAAAATGCTTTTGACACTTGACTAGTACATGGCCCTAAGTAATTCATTTTTACTAACTTCAGGCTCAATTTCCTTATCTATTGTGGCTGCTCAGACATTTCAGTCACATTTCTGACTTCATAATTCTATTTGGGATTTTCTTGGCAGGAATTCTGGAGTGTTTTTCTATTTTTTTTCTCTAGCTCATTTTACAGATGAGCAAACTGAGGCAAACTGGGTTAAATAACTTGTTCAGGATCACACATCTTGTAAATGTCTGCAACCAGATAAGAATCTGGGAAGATAAGTCTTACTGACTTCAGGTTCAGTGCTCAGTAATGTATACCACCATGCCACCAAGCTGCTCTTTTTCATGTATAGAAGAATGTTATTAATAGCACATGCTTCACAAGATTGTAAGGATAAATTTTAAAGTGCTTTATAAATCATAAAGCACTAGACACATTTTAATTTGTGTGAATGTATATATGAAGAGACAGAGACAGACAAAGAGTGACAGAGAAAGAACTTACAGAATAATTCTGATTGATCATTTGGGAATCACAGGCAATTGACCTGTATCATTCACTATTTTATAACTGCCATTTAGTTACATTGAAATAGAATCAGTTCTGTAGAAATGTGACTCAGCACCCAGTTTTGACATTCTAAGGAACATTAAATATTATATATTTTATTTAGTTATCTCATGCATGTCTGAGTCTTTTTGACCACATTTGGGGTTTTCTTGGCAAAGATACTAAAGTAGTTTGGCATTTCCTTCTCTAACTCTTTTTGCAGATGAAGACCTGGGGCAAATGGGGTTAAGTGACTTGCCGAGATTTGCATAGCTTTTAAGTATGTCTAGGGCTGAATTTGAACTGAAGAAGGAATAATATATTGGGAAGATCATTTATTCCCACACAGAAAGCAATGCTAAGCATAATAAAATCACAATATGACAGAATGATTAGAATACAATTTCATTAGCTTAACTAAAGGGGCTAATATTCAATCTTTTTTAAGGACATAATGCACTTTTTGGAAAACTGCTGATTAATCATGTTACGTTTACCTGTTGACCAGTCTTGATCTTTCAGTGAACTCTCTCCAATTCTGACTCTTCCTTAGTGCCAGTCATTGATTCTACTGCTTAAGCAGTCTGCTGTTCAGATATTGAGAGAAATTGAAATATAAGCTGCTGTCACCTCAATCTCTTTAGTTGTTTCAATACTTACAAAGTTGGAGATAACAAAAGGGAAATACAAGAGAGGCAGTCAGTCACAAGACCTGCTACAAGCCTGCCTAGTTATATTTGTGCTTCAGATTGAGGAAAAGAGCTATCACTACTATTATGATATAGTAGGGCCATTCTTCTAGATTCCTCCTGAAATTATATTTTGTCACTTGTAGGGATACATTTAAAATGGGTCTAGAGTCAGAGAGTGATCAAGGGATTACTCAAAATTATCAAATCTTTCATATATACATGCATGTGCATCATATATGTAGGTGCAAATGTATATATGTATGTGTATGTAAAAACACAGATATCACATTGTTGGCATAAAGTTAGAGGAAATTTTAAAGATAGTACCCAAGTGATCCCAGAGCTGTATTTATATTCCTAAATACAAGGGTTTTTCCTGCTAAATATTGGAAAATTCGACAGAAGAACCTAAAAATTTCCCAACCCTTGGAATTACTTGCACAAACATAGAACTATCATGGGCATTTTCATTGATTGTCTCCCATGCTTGTAATTTCTTTCCCTATCTTTTTATTTCCTGGCTTCCTTGGCTTCTTTCAAGTCCCACCTACAATCCCCTTTTTACAGGAATCCTTTTCCAATCCCCTTCAATTCTAGTTATTCCTCTCTGTTGTTCATCTCTAATTTTTCCTGTATATGGCATATTTATTTAAAGTTGTTTATATGTTATCTCTTCCATTAGACGATTGTGAAGATCAACTGGCAGGATAAGATAACAGACATTGAAGTTCTCAGACTAAATTGCCAAGCATTCAAACTCTATTGTAGATGTAATATTCAGGGTATATTTCTGGAGATCTTTCGAGTGGGCCTTGGTCTCAGCAGTATAGACACCACGAGAATGGTCAAGAATAGAGTCTAGATTTTTATTCTGGCTCAATCTTGATCTTTGTGCAAGAGGCATGAGAGCCACCACAAGGCTGGTCAAAGATAGAATGTCTATGTTCCAGTGCTTCTTGGCCCTTATATATCTTATTGTAATATTACATCATTACAGCATATGATTATGTGTGAACTTAGAAAACCAGTACATCATCATACTAAGTGCTAAGTATATATGTGAACTAGAGAAGCATTGTATCATTAATTCCACTGAGTTAACACCTTGTTTCAAGTATACTTCTCTAGAGTTCCAGGTCTCTACAGGCAGAGAGCTTAACTCCATTGGGCTGGCCACATTATTCAAGTGTCAAATGTACACTTACCAAAAATGCTATTTTATGTGTATACATATATATAAAATAGCCAAGTAGAATATTAGAGTTACAAGACATGAGTTGAGCAGGCACAATAAAAAAAATCAAACTTTTGTTTTCCCTTACTTGTTATTACATTAAGAAACACAACAATTTAAAAAAAAAAAAGACATAATATTCTCTGTTGTCTATACTCCATTTCTTTGAGGGCTTATATATACATTATTGTATCAGTTCCCACCTTTCCTACCCTCAAGAGTAACATTCAGATTCTCCGAGGTATTAATAACCTCAAAGGTAATGCTTTCTTATTCCTCCTCCATGAGTTAAAAAATTACTTTCTCCAGACTTGTATCTTCAAAATACTAGTAGCACAAAACAACTCATTTAAAAACTCAATTGGACAATTACAAAAAGAAAATAGAAAAGTAAATGAAGAAAATAATTTATTAAAAATCAGAATTGAACAAATGAAAATGAATGACTCCAGGAGACACCAAGAATCAGTCAAGCAAAACCAAGAAAAATGAAAAAATAGAGAAGAAGAAAAAAAAAAAAAAAAGGTTAAATACCTACTTGGGAAAACAACCGAAATGGAAAATAGATCTAAGAGAGATAATCGGAGGATTATTGGACTTCCTAAAAATCATGATGAAAAAAGGAGCCTAGGCACTATTTTTCAGGAAATCATCAAAGACAAATGCCCAGAGGTGGTAGAAACAGAAAGTAAAATAGAAATTGAAAGAATTCATCAATCAGCTACTGAAAAAGATCCCAAAATCAAAACTCTAAGAAATATTGTGGCTAAATTTCAGAACTATCAGACCAAGGTAAAGATAATACAAGCAGCTAGAAAAAAACAATCCAAATACAGAGTAGCCACAATAAAAATTACTCAGGATCTAGCAGCATCCTCATTAAAGGATCGAAGGACCTGGAATCTGATATTCCAAAAAGGCTAAGGAACTTGGTATGCAGCCAAGAATAACTTACCCAGCCAAACTGAACATTTTCTTACAGGGAAGAAGATGGACATTCAATGAAATAGGTGAATTCCATCTATTTTTGACAACAACAACAACAAAAAAAACCGAACTAAACAAAAAATTTGAACTCAAAATATAGGACTCAAGAGAAAGATAAAAAGGTAACAAGAAATCTTGGGAAAATATTTATGCTATGAGTATACATAAAGAGTACATGTATAATTTGGTTTTACTGTTATAATACAAAAAAGAATCTAGAGGTGGAAAAGAAATTGTACCAGAAAAGGGGAAAACAAGAGGTACTACATCTCACAAAGAGGCAAAGGAAACCTATTATATCTGAGGGAAATAATGAAGGGGTATGAATATAGTGTGAATCTTAATCTCATCAGAGCTGGCTCAAAGAGAAAATATTAGACAAATTCACTTTTCAGAGAAACTTCTCCCACCTCATTGAAAAGTGGGAGGGGACATTGACCCACACTTACCACTATACACCAAGATAAGGCCAAAATGGGTCTATGATTTAGGCATAAAGAATGAGATTATAAATAAATTAGAGTAACATAAGATAGGTTAACTATCAGACCTGTGGAGGAGGAAGGAATTTGTGACCAAAGAAGAACTAGAGATCATTATTGATCACAAAGTAGAAAATTGTGATTATATCAAATTGAAAAGCTTTTATACAAACAAAACTAATGCAGACAAGATTAGAAGGGAAACAATAAACTGGGAAAATGTTTTTAGAGTCAAAGGTTCTCAAAAAGGCCTCATTTCCAAAATATATAAAGAATTGACTCTAGTTTATAAGAAATCAAGCCATTCTCCAAATGATAAATGGTCAAAGGATATGAACAGAAAATTCTCAGATGAAGGAATTGAAACTTTTTCTAGCCATATGAAAAGATGCTCCAAGCAATTATTAATCAGAGAAATGCAAATCAAGATACCTCTGAGATACCACTGCACACCTGTCAGATTGCCTAGAATGACAGGGAAAGTTAATGCGCAATATTGGGGGGGATATGGGAAAACAGGGACACTGATGCATTGTTGGTGGAATTGTGAATACATCCAGCCATTCTGGAGAGCGATTTGGAACTATGCTCAAAAAGTTATCAAACTGTGTATACCCTTTGATCCAGCAGTGTTACTATTGGGCTTATATCCCAAAGAGATTTTAAAGAAGGGAAAGGGACCTACATGTGCTAGAATGTTTGTGGCAGCCCTCTTTGTAGTGACTAGAAACTGTAAACTTAGTGGATGCTCATCAATTGGAGAATGGCTCAATAAATTGTGGCATATGAAAATTGTGGAATATTATTATTCTGTAAGAAAGGACCAACAGGATGATTTCAGAAAGGCTTGGAGAGACTTACACGAACTGATGCTGAGTGAAATGAGCAGAACCAGGAGATCATTGTATACTTCAACAACAAGACTATATGATGATCAATTCAGATGGAAGTGGCTCTCTTCAACAATGAGATGAACCAAATCAGTATCATTTGTTCAATAATTAACAGAACAAGCTATACCCAACAAAAGAATCTGGGTAATGTGTGTGAACCCCTACATAGCATTTCCAAATCCTCTGTTTCTGTCCGCCTGCATTTTTTATTTCCTTCACAGGTTAATTGTATATTATTTCAAAGTCTGATTCTTCTTGTACAGCACAATAATTGTATGGATATGTATACATATATTGTATTTAACATAAACTTTAACATATTTAACATGTATTGGCCTACTTGCCATCTGGGGGAGGGAATGGGGGGGAAGGAGGAGGAAAAAATGGAACAAAAGGTTTTGCAATCATCAATGCTGAAAAATTACCCATGCATATATCTTGTAAATAAAAGCTATAATAAAAAAAATTTAAAAGAAAAAGAAAAGTGGGAGAGGATAAGCAAAAAAGAAAGGAGTAGGCTAAATAGAAGGGTGTGAAATTGTAAGGGAAAGATTTAAGAAAAGGGGAGGGACTCCAAGGGAGAGTGAGGGATACTAAAAAGGGAAGGATGCATGAGGCAAGTGGTGCTCACAAGTTTAATACTGGGGAAGTGGCTAAAGTGGAAAGGAAAGAGAAAAGCATAATTTGGGGCTAAAAAGATGGCAGGAAATACAGAATTAAAAATTGTAACCATAACTATAAATGGGGTAAACTCCCCCATAAAGAGGAGCCATATATCAGAATAGATTAAAAGTCAGAATCCTACAATATGTTGTTTACAGGAAACACATCTGAACCAGGGCAATACATACAGAGTAAAGGTAAAAGGCTGAAGCAGAATCTACTATGCTTCAGGTAAAGTCAAAAAAGCAGGGGTAGCCATCCTGATCTCAGAACAAGCAAAAGCAAAATCTAATTAAAATGATCTAGTTAAAAGAGTAAAGGAAGGGTACTATACCTTGCTAAAGGATAGCATACATATATGCACCAAGTGATATAAAATCTAAATTCTTAAAGAAGAAGTAAAGAGAGCTACAAGAAGAAACAGACAAGAAAACTATAATAGTGGGAGATCTCAAACTTGCCCTCTCAGAACTAGATAAATCAAACCACAAAATAAATAAGAAAGGAGTTAAAGAGGTAAATAAAACACTAAAAAGTTAGGTATGATAGATCTTTGGAGAAAACTGAATGGAGACAGAAAGCAGTACACTCTCTTCTCAGCAGTTCATGAAACTTATACAAAAATTGACCATATATTAGGACATAAAGACCTCAAATACAAATGCAGAAAGGCAGAAATAATAGATGCATCCTTTTCAGATCATAATGCAATAAAAATTACATTCAATAAAAAGCAGGGGGAAATAGACCAAAACATAATTGGAAACTAAATACTCTCATCCTAAAGAATGATCGGGTGAAACAGCAAATCAGAGACATAATGAATAATTTCACCCAAAAGGATGATAATAATAAGACATACCAAAACGTGTGGGATGCAGCCAAAGTGGAAATAAGGGAAAATTTTATATCTCTAGAGGCCTATTTGCATAAAATAAAGAAAGATAAATCAATGAATTAGGCTTGCAATTAAAAAGCTAGGAATAGAGCAAATTGAAAATACTCAAACATTAAACCTGAAATTTTAAAAATAAAAGGAGAGATGAATAAAACTGAAAGTAAAAAAAAAAACCTATTGAATTAATAAATAAAACTACGAGTTGGTTCTATGAAAAAAACAACAAAGTAGAAAAACCCTTGGTAAATTTGATTAGAAAAAGGAGAGAGGAAAATCAAATTGTTAGTCTTAAAAATGAAAAGGGAGAACTTTTCACTAATGAAGAGGAAATTAGAGCAATAATTAGGAGTTACTTTGACCAACTTTATGCCAATAAATTTGATAACTTAAATGAAATGGATGAATATCTTCAAAATTAAAACTTGCCCAGATTTACAGAGGAAGAAGTAAATTGGTTAAATTGTCCAATTTTAATAGAAGAAATAGAACAAACTATTAATCAACTCCCTAAGAAAAAATCCCTAGGACCAGATGGATTTACATGTGAATTCTACCAAAGATTTCAAGAATAATTAATTCCAATGCTATGTAAATTATTTGAAAAAATAGGGATTGAAGGAGTCCTACCAAATTCCTTTTATGACACAGACATGGTACTGATACCTAAGCCAGGTAGGCTGAAAACAGAGAAAGAAAATTATAGGCCAATGTCCCTAATGAACATTAATGCAAAAATCAAATAAAATATTAGCAAAAAGATTACAGAAAATCATCCTCAGGATAACACATCATGACCAAGTAGGATTTGTACCAGGAATGCAGGGCTGGTTCAATATTAGGAAAACTATTGAAATAATTGACTACATCAATAACCCAATTAACAAAAAATATGATTATATCAATAGAGGCAGAAAAAGTATTTGATAAAATCCAACACCCATTCCTATTAAAAACTCTAGAGAGTATAGGAATAAATGGACTTTTCCTTAAAATAGCCAGTAGCATCTATTTAAAACAATTAATAAGCATCATAAGTAATGGGGATAAACTGGAACTATCCCCAGTAAGATTCTGGAATGAAACAAAGTTGTCCATTATCACTCTTACTATTCAATATCGTATTAGAAATGCTGGCTTCAGCAACAAGAGATGAAAAAGAGCTTAAAGGAATTAGAGTGGGAATGAGGAAATCAAATTATCACTCTTTGCAAATAAAATGATTTTATACTTTGAGAACCCCAAAGATTCTACTAAAAAGCTATTAGAAATAATCCACAACTTTATCAGGATGCAAAATAAATCCACATAAATCCTCATCATTTTTATACATAACAAAAAAAAAAAAAATCCAACAGCAAGAGACACAAAGAGAAATTTCATTTAAAAGAAATGTGAATAGTATAAAATATTTGGGAATCTATCTGCCAAAGGAAAGTCAGGAACTATACAAGCAAAACTACAAAACACTTTTCACACAATTGAAAAAATGTTAAGTGTTCTTGTATAGGTCAAACAAATATATAAAGATGACAATACCATCTAAACTAATCTATTTACTTAGTGCTATACCAATCAGACTCCCAAGAAACTATTTTAATGACATAGAAAAAAAAAATTTATCTGGAAGAACAAAAGATCAAGAATTTCAAGGGAACTAATGAAAAAAAATCAAATGAAGGTGGCCTAGCTGTACCTGATCTAAAACTATATTATAAAGCAGCGGTCACCAAAACCATTCGGTATTGGCTAAGAAATAGACTTGTAGATCAATGGAATAGGTTAGGTTCACAGGACAAAATAGTCTATAACTATAGCAATCTAGTTTTTGGCAAACCCAAAGACCCCTACTTTTGGGATAAGAATTCACTTTTTGACAAAAACTGCTGGGAAAATTTGAAATTAGCATGGCAGAAACTAGGCATTGACATCACTTAACACCATACACCAAGATAAAATCAAAATGGGTTTATGATTTAAGCATAAAGAATGAGATTATAAATAAATTAGAAGAACATAGGATAGTTTAACTCTCAGACCTGTAGAAGAGGAAGGAATTTATGACCAAAGAAGAACTACAGATCATTATTGATCACAAAATAGAAAATTCTGATTATATCACGTTAAAAAGCTTTTATACAAACAAAACTAATGCAGACAAGATTTGAAGGGAAGCAATAAATTGGGGAAACATTTTTATAGTCAAAGGTTCTGATAAAGGCCTCATTTTCAAAATAGAGAATTGACTCTAATTTATGAGAAATCAAGCCATTCTCCAATTAATAAATGGTCAAAGGATATGAACAGACAGTTTTCAGATGATGAAATTGAAACTATTTCTACTCATATGAAAAGGTGTTCCAAATCATTATTGATTAGAGAAATGCAAATTAAGACAATTCTGAGATATGACTACACACCTCTAAGACTGGCTAAGATGACAGGAAAACATGATGATGAATGTTGGAGGATATATGGGAAAACTGGGACACTGATGCATCCTTGGTGGAGTTCTAAATGGATCTAACCATTCTGGAGAGCAATTTGGAACATTACTCAAAAAGTTATCAATCTATGCATACCCTTTAATCCAGAAGTGTAACTACTGGACTTATATCCCAAAGAGAATTTAAAGAAGGAAAAGGGACCTGTATGTGCAAAAATGTTTGTGGCATCCCTTTTTGTAGTAGCTAGAAACTGGAAATTGAATGGATGCCTATCAATTGGTGAATGGGTGGGTAAATTGTGGCATATAAATGTTATGGAATATTATTATTCTGTAAGAAATGGCCAGCAGGATGAATACAGAGAGGCTTGGAGAGACATGAACTGATGCTAAGTGAAATGAGCAAAACCAGGAGATTGATATACACTTCAACAACAATACTATATGATCTGTTCTGATAGAAGTGGCTATCTTTGGCAATGAAAGGATCCAGATCAGTTCCAATTGATCAGTGATGAACAGAACCAGTTACACCCAGCAAAAGAATACTGGGAAATGATTCTGGACCACAACATAACATTTGCACTCTTGTTTTTGTTTGCTTGCATTTTTGTTTTCCTTCCTAGGTTATTTTTAGCTTCTTTCTAAATCCAATTTTTCTTGTGCAACAATAGAACTGTATAAATATGTATACATATATTGTATTTAACATATACTTTAACATGTTTAACATGTATGGGATTGTCTGCTATCTAGGGGAAGGGGTGGAGGGAAGGAGGGGAAAAGTTGGAACAGAAGTTTTTGCAAGGGTCAGTGTTGAAAAGTTACCCATGCATATGTTTTGTCAATAAAAAACTATAATAATAATAATTTTTAAAAATGAAATAAAAAAAGAAAGAAAAAGTAATTCAGTAAGCTCTTTGTGAATTCCTGAGTTGGGAAAATATGTAAAAAGAAAAAAATCAGAAATGGGTAAATACTGTCAGTGATAAATATACTAGCCTATTTTATTCATTCTGGTTATAAAACAGCTCCATGCTCAAGTTGGCCCTGAGTCAAATTACAACAGCTGATTTTATGTAGTCACAAAAATACAGACATAGCTTGGCTAGAAAGTGATGAAACCGATTTCCTTATGTCTTTAAAATGACTTTCAAGGAGGAACACAAATGATCCCTTGTGTTACAGCAGCATTACTGGGACAAAGGCACAACTTCCTGAAGTAAGTACTTCAAAGTACAAAGTACTACAAATTAACAAAGACCACCTGTGTTTTGGCCAGGGTGCCAACTAGACAACAAAACAAGGACATTTGCCCTGGAGAGTGTGTCCCTCTCTCCTCTGCATGATGCCTTCTTTCAGGGAAAAAGCAGACAACCTAAACCATCTTTTAGGGTCCTATCACCAGCATGACAATACCATCTTCCTTCACTGCCAGGACAAAGCAAATGTACCTAACAAGAACAGGTTCCTTGTTTTATGGACTCAAATCATACAAATAAATGGTAGTAGCAGCACAAAACAGTCTTTGGTCATCCAAGATCCCTTAGGTTAGATACCTAACTCCCTTCAATGGAATTTGTCTTAGTTGAAAGTATTCCCTGGTTCTCTTCCAATTCCAATTAAAAGAAATAGAAAATTAGCAATATATAATCACAATGAATATGTTGGAATTAGGCACTGCAAAAGAAGTCTTTAGAAAAGACTATAGGATATAGTATTTGAATGTAATAGAAAATTATTGAATCATAAGAAATAATGGAAGCGAAAGGAGCATGGGAAAATTTATTTGAACTGATGAAGAGTGAAATGAGTAGAACAAGAAGATCCAAAAATAGTGACAATAGGAATAATGGAAAGAGATACAACATTGAAACACATTCTGTCTCTGAACAAAGCAGCCACAGATCATGCCTTGCAAAGGAGACATGACGAAACAAACATAACTCCCTGAAATAAGGAGAATGTTATGAGTTCAAATGTTGGAGTTCTTGTTCTTCTCAAAGCACAGCCGATTTAGAGGCTTAGAGCCCTTCGGATGTCTCCAAATCCAAAGGTTCTGTCCTTCAGCCTCTGCCTCTGCTTTCTTCTGCCTCCAACCAACACAGAGATGGAATGTCTCTCTTGACTCCTTCTGGGGAGCCCAGCCACCAACTACAGTGGTGTGAGATGAAGATGAATCTGGTTGTCCACTGAACTCTCCACTCGTAGCTTTATCCTCTGAAAACCCTTCGTCTGCCACCAGAGTCACTCCTCTCGAGTCCAGCTGAACTTCCTTCTGCAACCAGCCAGCCAAGAGGAAATAATGTATTCTGCCATAGAGCCCTCATCGCTGGCCTTTTATCTGACTCTTCTGAGAGAATGGGATTATGGGTTTTCTCCCATAGTGCTCTCTGGCCCAACGAGCTTCAAGGGAGGTGTGAACTCATTGAACTCCAATGAGTAAAGGTGTGAACACAAGCTTTGTATTAATTAGTTCTACTTACTACCTTGTTTCAGGTTCTGCCCAAAACATCTTCTTGTAAGATTAGATCAACTCTAATTAGTTAGCAGTTAGTAAGGATTCCAACAGGAGAATCATATCCATGTTTCATTGGGGTGAAAAACTAAACAATTGTGGAATTCTGTTAGCATCACTGGGAAGCTGAGCATGCCGTAAGGATCTCAGATTCAACAGATACAGCCATACTGATTTCCCCAAACAACAGGATCAGCTCTCTAGGGAATGAAAGCTGCCAGTTCATTCTCCAGTCTCCCTTGGTAGAAAGGAGGTGGTAGCAACAATCCACTTATGAGGAAGCTGAGAAAATGGAATAATCAAATATAAGAGGCAGGGAAAGCAACATGGGCACATGTACCTGTGGAATAAATGACACAGCCTGAATTCAGCTGTGCTTCTGTTTCTGTTTTTGGAGCCATGATGTGCATGACTTTCTTGTTGCTTTTCTCCCCTCCCTCCTTTTCTTTTTCCTGAATTAGCAAACATAATCTTTGTGGAGTACCCAACTACTTTGTTCTTGGACTACAGAGGTTTCCTTCTCCTTTCATCTATCATTCTAGTACAATATAAATGCATTTTGAGAGCCACAGATGGAATTCTAGCAATGTTTTGCCAAAGACAAGAACACTTAAAAATACATTTCAAAATCACAATATCTAGCATTGGAGTACTAAAAGACTAATAACAAGAATAACCAAGCATCTTAGAGAGAAAAACCATTGCATAACTTTCAAAGGGAAACATTTCTAAGATCCTATTGTTTACATGAAGCCATCTTTTAAATGCTACAGAGTTATGTTGTGTTGTGTTGAGTTGTATATCTTAATATTATCTTCACGTAACTTCATCTTATAGCCTAAAATAAATCTTTGTTTTGAATGACTTGAAAACATCCCTTAGCTAAAGCTTAGAACACAGAATTTTTTTCTCACTTTGATTGTAAAAGAAAAAAGAAATCCATTCAGCAAACATATTTTAATTATATATACTTTTAGAGAGCTATAAAGAGATACCAAACCTTTGGTGTACCAATATATATCCCCTGCTCCAATATATCTATAATGAATAACATAAATGGTTTAATTCCTTTTGGGCCTTATGTGACTTCAGTCCAACAACCTGAAGTTTTTTTTGCCTCATTGCTATTTGCTGTAAACATTCAATTCCCAGAGTAAATGGCTTAAAGCTCTGAGAAATGACAGTCCTCAGTATTGTTTAGACACTGTAAGATTAGGTTACATTCAAACAGTGACCTAGCAAGCCTTTTCATAACTAAATGTACAAGGCATTCACAGTGTAGCTCTAGGTTTTCACATGAAATCTATATTCTTCATGGGGTCATTTGCTCTCTTCCCTATCACTGTCTTTTGACCTAGGTATACCTAACTTACTAGGGAAAAAGGAGACATTTAGTGGATTGAATTTGTTGCTTCTTGCCCATGTTGCAATGTGAGTGGCAGGGGCTGCTAACTTCCAATTTCCCTGATATTTGCAGAGCTTTATAGACAAGACACACTGAATCAGAATCATCTGTTCTTCACTTTTCATATCCCCTATCCCCTTATCTAGCTAGTCTCTCTATTATGAGTGAACATGAAGGCTCTGATACACAGAGTTAAGGAGCCACAATAGCAAGTCAGTGTGTCAGTGGTAATACGTAGAAGCAAATGTTGAATGTCTCCCTGGATCTCTTCACTTTTATTTCCATCTATCTAAGCAAAAGAGAGTAGTCAATAGTGAAAACTATTTAGCTGGGGAGAAAATACAGCATTTTTGCTTTGCTTTAATTACTAGATACTTCAAGGCAAAAGAACAAAAAATAGGATTTTTATAGGAATTTGCTACTATAATTGTTTACATGATTGTGAGGGTGGCTTAATTTTAATTCTCTATTCCTGCTTCTATTATTAGATATGCTTTCTATTGAAATTATTTGCAATTGTTACTATCATTGAAATTTATAGTATGATGTCATTAATAAAATGAAATTCTCATCAGTATTTTAAATGTGACAATGTATGAAAGGGAATGTTCTTGTCATTTGTGAGAGACAGCGAGATTCAAAGACAGAGACAGAGAGAGAGAGAGAGAGAGAGAGAGAGAGAGAGAGAGAGAGAGAGAGAGAAACACACAGAGAGAAACAGAGAGAGAGACAAACATAAAGAGAGAGAAACAGAGATACAGAGAGAGACACACACAAAGAGAAAAGGACATAGAAGGAGAGAGAGACTGATAGGAGAGAGAGACAAAGAGAGAAGTAGAGAGAGAGAAAGCAGAGAGAGGGGAAAGAGAGATCAAAAACAGACAAAGAGACAGAGAGACAGAGACAGAAAAAATAGTAAAAGACAGATACAGAGTTTTAAAGACAGGCACAGATAGAGACAGAGAGACAGAGAGATAGAGAGGGGATAGAGAGAGGCAGAGAAACAGAAAGAGAAAGGCAGAGATAGAGAAACAGAAAGACAATAGAGAATCTTCTGAGAAGAAAAAACAAATGTAAAAGTCAGATATTAAGACATCAGAGCACTGAGCATGGAGTCAGGAAGACTGGAATTTAAATCTAATATCACACACATTAACTATGTTGCCCTAGACAAGTTACTTAATAATAAAAAAAAGTTACTTGAGTCTGCCTCAGTTTCCTCATTTGTAAAATAAAATAACAACAGCATCTGGTTGATAGGTTGTTCTTTGTTTTTGAAGAAGACCAAAATGATATCTCTATGTTAGAGTCAAGTTATGTGTCCAACTGTGGCTTAACAGACCTATATGAGTTTGGAATGCTTCACCACAGGTTGGTGGTTCCATGTGAACTTTGGGTTGGATTCACTAAATTTGCACGTCTCACATTTCTTTTGAGCTACTTCAACTCTGCTTTGCTCACAGATGGTCCCGTCTTTGATGAGCACATGCCATATTGGCTGTGCTAGTATCTCCCATGTCATGCAATCAATTCCAAAGTTCCTCAGAGAGAAGTTCAGAGAGAAAATTCTTCAGAGAACAATAGCACCTATTATGAATGATGTTTTTTTGTTGCTGTTGCCAGCTGTTGTTGTTGCCAGCTGTTGTTGTTGTTTCAGTTGTCTGACTTTATGTAACCTCATTTGCCATTTTCTTCTTCATTCATTTGACAGGAGAGGAAACTGAAGCAAAAAGCTTAAGTGTCCAGGGAGCCACAGCTACTAGGTTTCTGAGCCCAGATTTCAGTGCAGGAAAATTGAGTCTTTCTGACTCTGGGGCTGGCATTCTAGCCACTGTACCACCCATTTGCCCAATAATATTATTAATCATTATTAATAGCACCTACATTGTAACCAAGGTTGTTGTCAGTGCCATTCCATATAATTCTTTCATGTCTTGACATTGCGCATGAGACTGGAGACCTAGTAGAATCTTTAAGATGCAAGAGCCAGTATAAGATACAATGCAGTTCTCTATCCTATCTCCAAGCTTCAGTAGTTCTTTATTCTGCCCTGAGAGACTCCTACAAGAATACTATAGGGTAGTAGGTAAGTAAGTACTTACTATGGGATTGTTAGTTCTAAAATGATTGCCTCTAGTCAGGACTTCAAATTCATCTTCATACACTTAACACTTACCAGCTATGTGACCCTGGGCAAGTCACTTCACCTCAACAGCCTCAAAAAAATTTAATTAATTATCTCTCTTCTACCATATTTGGGAGTAGTTGGAGGGCATTACAAGGCAATATGAGAAATGGTGGAAATAATTTTAGTATCTTTTGTTCACCTTGAACTATAGTGATCAAGGGATTTAGCCACAAAAGACTTTCATTCAAATACTGGCTTTTAAAGTCTTACTCTGAAATTGTTTTATAAGAATGAATTTTTCACACATTTATTCCCTAAAATTTCTAACCATAACTATTTCTATACTGCTCCTGTTTTATAAGAACATATTTGTTAATAAAGGTTTTATTTCCTTGAAAAGAATAACCCCAGCTTTAAATATATATGATCTCACTTCCTTTTGCAATAGTTTTCCTGCTAGATGGATGACTCTTGCCTAGTCTGATAAAAGAAAATATCATTTGGGTGGGGTATCAGGCTATTATTTGCATGATTAATTATTTAAAGCAGTTTCATTAAATCTGAGAAAAGTAATAAATACCTTCAAAAAAAAAGAAGTCTCATGTTTAAGGAACCCTATTCTTACACATAATAACAAATAGAGGCTAGGACATGTGAAGGGTTAGACCTATAAGGGCAGTTTATAGGAAGCTTATGATAGAACTTCCCTGGAAACTTTCTGCATCTCCAAGGATATAGATAACTCACCATAAAGGACTTGGTGTTTTTAAATAATGAAGAAATTCCCTCATTGGTCAACTAACAAGAAGATTTAACTGATCTTTAAATACAGTGACCTGATCTTAGTTATTCTTTTCTTTTCTCAGCTATAAAGTATATAGAATCAGTTCTATCTCTGGAAGAGTGGAGGAAGAATATTGCCCCTCTTTCTCTTCATACAGAGACAGAGTGACTCATAAAGGCAAGGTTAAACATGGACCTCTGTCTTCCTTTTTACATTTTATGTTTGTTCTTTCTTGTGCATTGTAGACTAAACAGTAATCTTAAAATGGACATTTCCAACCTTGGAGATCACTTAGTAAGTTTTAGAGTTCTGAAGATGCTGGGACTTAAATTAATGTTCTTTATATTTTGGAAGGCATTCTGATAATTACTCTAGTGATTTTGTAGAAGATGAGTATCACATGGAAGATATACCCAAGTGCTAACAACTTTCCAGAAGACCTATTGCAAGGAAGATACAGAAAACACAATTTTGGGGTATGAGACAAATCTCTTTCTCAAAGAATGCACAATATTGTGCACTAAGTATTTTTTTTTACTCTCATCATTGGGAAATTCTCATGGATGACCCAGAACCTAACCTTTAATTTTTTTCTCCAGATGGCTAGAGCCAGGATGTAGAGAACTATAGAATATGAGAACAAGATATCTATTATCTCTCATTAGAGGGCAGACATAGGATTGAACCCAGTCTGTCTTTACTTCAGTCCAGAGATGAGATAGGGGCTCTTATCATAGAAAGAAATTCCTGTTCTTTGACCCCAGCATCATCCTTTGTTAGTCATATACTTATGACACAAATATCTTAAACTCACTATTTCCATATTTAAGGAATAACTTTCCTTCTAAACATTGTAATGTCTTTTGAGTTAAATGTCTATTATAATAATATAATAAAATACAAACAGTGCTATATCACTACAAAATTTGAAATAGTTAAGTACTGAGGTCTTGGAATCAACATTTATTACTGAAATGATTTCTAAATGATCTTCCTTCAATTCACTTTGGATATTTTTTTATTTTTCAAAATAGGAAGACCATTCAAAGACAACATTCATACTTCCACAAAACTGCATTTAGACACAATGTATGCCTCTTATGAACTGTAAATAAAAATTAAAAGTTAAATTAGAAGAGATTAATTGCACTTCTCAGTTTAGAATATCAGAACTCTAGGTTGGGGAATTAATATATGCCTCTTGGTAACAAATGCATAGAACTGATGATTATCCAAGAGCCTCTGTGATTAAGTCTAGAGGGAATAGTTGTTTACTAAACCTATGCCTTCTGATTTATACCACTACCACATGTAACTGGTTCAAAAGAGTAACCTGAAATATTTGATCTACAAAAAATATATATAAGACTAAGAGTTGGAGAAAAACTACCTAAAGTCCAGGAAATTATACAATCTATATGTGGTAGGGGGAAAATATCAAAAGGATTTGAGATTTTATTTATTCCACAGAAAAAAAAGGAGTGAATAATTCAGCAAATCTTAATTAGAGTTTTTTTCATTATAATGTTAAGTGGATCAAATATAATCTCAGACACCATTGGAGAGGTTCTAATTATGACAGTTGTTCCAGTTATAAAAAAAGACAGAGAGTGATTAAGCTCTCTCCCTATCTAGGCCTAGAAGAGATTTTCCTAAGGGAAGAGGAATCAGACACTGATCTGATTGGCTTAGCAAGATTGTGATTAAATAGCTAAGAGCCTTGGAACTCAGGGGAAGTCACTGAAACAATTCCCTTTGGTGTCTAAATTAACACAAATTCTGGGAGATATTCAGTGATTGCCAAGGATTTAAGAGAGGTTAACCTCAACTCCAATCTATGCTGGAACTGATGCCAAGAATCTCTCTCTTTCTCCTCTAGAGTCTAGGCTGGGAGAGTATTTAGCTAATCTGTTTTCACACATAGTTTAAATTTTCAAATATAAATTATTCACTTCACTTTAGAAATTGACCATATAAGAGACAATCATCTGAATTAACTTACATTTAGAATAATTCAGGGTGGGGGAAGACTTGCTGGAAGACTCCACTCCCTTTTCTAATATGACTATCTTGACATGAAGACTTTTTTTGTCCTTTAATCTACATTTTCATTGAAGTAGAGAAATCACAATAGAATAAGGTAAACTAGTATAGGTAAGGAGGGAAGCATTTATTAAGCATCTACTATGTGCCAGGTTATTCCAAATATTATAAAAATATTATTGTTCTATACAAAATTATGAGCAGACTGATTTTAGAAATACCTGGAAAGATTTGTATGTAGTGATACTGAGTGAAGTGAACAGAATTAACAGAACATTGTACACAGTAACAGCAAGATTATGTGATGATCAACTATGATGGATTTAGCTCTTCTCAATAGTACAACAATCAAAGATAATCCCAATAGATTTGGAATGGAAAAGCCATCCATGTCCAGAAAGAGAACTATGAAAACTGAATGTCATTTGAAGCATAGTATTTTCACCTTTTTTATTTTGTTGGTTGGTTTTTCTTTCTCATGATTTTTTTTCCTTTTGGCCTAATTTTTTTTTTTTTTGCACATCATGATAAATTTTGAAAGTATTGTACTCCCTCCCTTCCTTCCTTCCTCTCTCTCTGTCTCTCTCTCTGTGTCTTTCTGTCTCTGTTTCTCTGTCTCTGTCTTTCTCTCTATGTCTTTGTCTCTTTCTCTGTCTCTCTCTTGTCTCTGTCTCTGTTTCTCAGTGTCTCTGTCTTTCTCTCTTTTTCTTTCTCCTTCCCTCCTTTTCCCCCTCCCCTGAACATAAGGCACTAAAAGGTTGTACAAACTTTTTTCCCAAGGAGCCCCTGTTCTCTGAACTCAGGTATAACCTATATCAGATTGATCACTATCGTGGGGAGGAGGGAAGAAAAAAAGGGGGAGAGAGAAAATAAATTGGAACACAAAATTTTTCAAAATGAATGTTGAAAACTATCTTTACATGTATTTGAAAAAATAAAATACTATTGAGAAAAATTATCTCATTCAATCTTCAAAATAATTCTAGAAGTTAAGGACTATTTGCATCCTCATTTTACGGCAGACAGGTAAAAATGATTTGCCAAGCTCATAAATATCTAAGGTAGGATTTGAATTCAAGTCCTCTAACAACAGGCCCAATGCTCTATTCACTGTATCTGTAACTTTGGAAGTTGCTTCTCTATTTCAAGGGAAATTTCACATTTAATAAAGTGATAATTAAGGCATAGACACTGAATTTTGTTTAATGCCTCCTCTTTCTATCACCTGTTCTCTACTTTCTGTAATTATATGAGTTTGCTTGGGCAGACTGTTTCTATTATATACAGGCCTGTAGGCATACTGGAAAAGTTCTATGTGTTTATGTACATTACATGAGTTGCTTGGCAGCTCTAGAAGGAAATTCCATACTAGTGGATCTCCCATACTTATAATATGGCAGATCTAGAAAAAGCAGTTAGGGGGAGGAAAGGAAGGAATAAGCATTTATTAAGTGCTTTTACATATATTATTCTATTTGGTCCTCAAAATAAAGTAAATGCTATTATTATCTCCATTTTATAGTTGAGGAAACTGAGGCAGATAGATACTAACTGAGTTGCCCAGGGTCATTCAACTGATAAATGTCTAAGGCTAGATTTGAACTCTGGTCTTCCTGAGTCCAGGTTCAGAAATATTCACTGTCCCAACTAGATGCAGGTAAATTTAAGTATTTTTATTCTTTTCTTTTTGAGATGGTGTGAGGAAGGTTAGGGTTTCACATATCTCTAGGTTTTTTATTATTTAAATATGTATTGTACTTGTAAGTACAATAAATAAAATACAGTTTAATAATAAAAATTATATATGTTATTCATTAAATAATAGCTGTTAAAGCTATTAGTACTTTTTTATTAATAAATAAACAGTTTCACGTGAATTATATTCCCTACTAGCACGTGATCTCTTCAAGGTCAAGAAATCTGTCTTATACTTTTCTTACATCCTTCATCAGTACATAGAAAACTCTCAAATGAAATTGATTTGTAGAAAACCAAAAACGTTATCACCTAGCTTTAACAGCTATTAAATGTTCAGACTAAAAATCATACTCTTATGTTTTATACTTCCATAAAACTGTAGCTGATGCTAAAACAGGCTACCTTAAAGATATGCTGTGAACATCATTTTAGTAGAAAAGAGCACTATTATATTGGCTATCAAAACTTATTTTCCCCCTAAGCTACACTTGTATAAAATCCTTTTCCAAAACTGATCAAATACCCTAATGAACTTAAGACACAAAAGACAACTTGGTACTCATTCAATCAAGTCTCCAGTGAAACTCACTACCTGACATGATTCAGCACAAATTAATTCCATTGCCTTCATGTAAAGCCTGTGCTGAAAATTATTTAAATAAATTTGTGATTTTTAAAGCAATTCCTTCTTTTCCTAGAACAAATTTTGTTTGCCCTAATGGTGTTTAGGATAGCCAAGTCAGGTTGTTTGCTAGAAAGAATGCAGGACTTATAAAAAATCTTTGCCTTTCTATAACAATTACAAAACAGGAGGGAACACAAGTTTTTTCTAAATCATTTCCAATTTGTGGGAGTCTTGCTAATTTGAGTTTTACCTCTGGAACATAACAAAGACTCATAACCAGATGGAATGTTTTTTTCATGGAGAATTCCTCATAAATTGCAGCTCTGATATTTTGATTGCACAATGTAATCTTAGCAAGTTACTTAGGTTAACACATCAGTGCTACAAGAAAAAGAAATATTCCTTTTTTTTGAGTTTTGTGAACTCTGTTCTTTTATATATAGCTTTTTATTTACAAGTTATATGCATAGGTAATTTTACAACATTGTCAATTGTCAAACCTTTTGTTCCAATTTTTTTCCCTTCTTACCCCCACCCTCTCCCCCAGATGGCAGGTAGACCAACACATGTTAAATATGTTAAAGTATAAATTAAATACAATATTAGTATACATGCCCAAACAGTTATTTTGTGTTCCAATTTTAAATAGAGTACAATTAGCCTATGAAGGAAATCAAAAATGCAGGTGGACAAAAATAGAGGGATTGGGGATTCTATGTAGTGGTTCATAGTCATCTGCTAGAGTTCTTTCATTGAGTATAGCTGATTCAATTTATTACTGCTCTATTGGAACTGATTTGGTTCATCTCATTGTTGAAGAGGGCCATGTCCATCAGAATTGATCATCATATAGTATTGTTGTTCAATTATATAATGATCTCCTGGTCCTTCTCATTTCACTCATCATCAATTCATGTAAGTTTCTTCAGGCCTTTCTGAAATCATCTTGTTGGTCATTTCTTAAGAACAATAATATCCCATAATTTTCATATATCACAATTTATTCAGCCATTCTCCAATTGGTGGGCATCCACTCAGTTTCCAGTTTCTGGCCACTACAAAGAGGGCTGCCACAAACATTCTTGCACATATAGGGTCCCTCTCCCTTCTTTAAAATTTCTTTGGGATATAAGCCCAATAGTAACACTGCTGGATCAAAGGGTATGCACAGTTTGATAATTTTCAGAGCAAGACGGCTGGATGTAGTCACAATTCCACCAACAATGTATCAGTGTCCCTGTTTTCCCATATCCTCCCCCAACATTGTGCATTATCTTTCCCTGTCATTTTAGCCAATCTGACAGGTGTGTACTGATATCTCAGAGTTGTCTTAATTTGCATTTCTATGATTAATAATGACTGGGAGCATGTTTTCATATGGCTAGAAAAAGTTTCAATTTCTTTGTCTGAGAATTTTCTGTTCATATCCTTTGACCATTTATCATTTGAAGAATGGTTGGATTTCTTATAAATTAGAGTCAATTCTCTATATATTTTGGAAATGAGGCCTTTATCAGAGCCTTTGAATGTAAAAATGTTTTCCCAGTTTATTGCTTCCCTTCTAATCTTGTTTGCATTAGTTTTGTTTGTACAAAGGCTTTTCAATTTGATATAATCAAAATTTTCTATTTTGTGATCAATAATGATCTCTAGTTCTTCTTTGGTCATAAATTGCTTCCTCTTCCACAGGTCTGAGAAGTAAATTATGCTATGTTCCTCTAATTTGTTTATAATTTCATTCTTTATGCCTAGGTCATGAATCCAAGAAAATATTCCTTTGAAATAACTGGAAAGATAAACTACTGCCATATTAATCATTTTGACTGAATCGTCATACAAATAAACTGTTCAAGTGTAGCACTGCTACCTAGGAAAGAATAAAAAGAAAAAAATAAACAAACACTCAGACAAGGTCTGCATCACATTGGATAGATTTTATTTAGTGAGGTATAATCTGCATCATTGGAGGGAATGCCAACATCAACAAAATCACAGTTCCATTGAATTATTAAAGGAATTTCAGAATTTTGTTTTCTTTTTATCTTCGCATTAATGTAAAAAAAAAACTCAATTCACTAAGCCTCAGTTTCTTCACCTGTGAAAAAGGAATCCCAATAAGTGTAAGAGCTACTTCAGAGATATTATAATGCTCAAATAAGATGTTATTTATAAAGTACTTTAGAAATTTTCAGGTAGTACATAAATGTTAATATTGATCATTTAATTTTCTTGACTTATCATCATAATTACTTCTTTTATCAAAAAGAATAATTATTCAATGATTATGAATAGTGAGACATAAAATTAGAAGTTGTAGGCTCAAGTGCAGCAAAGAATTCAAGTTCAAGAGGGATTTCAATTTGGATAGTCAATTTGATCCTCTAAATACTTCACTTGTAGAAAATATTGCTGATTCTTTTACTCTGCTCCCCTCCTCAGAATGAAATATCTCCTAAATCAGATCTATAATCACTCAAAAATGTATGATTTTACTATCAACAAAGAGGTAAAAGGAGTGAATAAGGGGTGATGGGGAAATGATGAGAAGGGGAATGAAATCCACCAGAGTATAGAAAATGGCTTTCATCTCACTTTAATGTACTAGCCAACTATGGAGCTTTGTCTGTTTTGCAGTTTTTCCCCCTTCATAATATGAGAGAGAGGTAGGGAAGAAGAAGGGAGAAGAAGGAGAGAGGGAAGGAGAGAAAAGGAAAAAGGGAGAGGGAGAAGGAGAGAAAGAGGGAGATGGAGAGAAAGATAGAAAGGGGGGGAGGGAGACATGGGGAAGGAGGGAGAGAGAAAGGAAGGGATTGAAAGGAAATAGATTGAATTGTGCATTGCAGATATTTTTATTCCTAAAGTCATCCCTTGTCCAAATTTCCACCAATTGTGATCCTTCCAATAAAAGGTGTTCATCATCAACTTCATTTTTGATTTCTCACTCATATTGACCCATTGCCAACATTTCTATCTCCACATCACTTAAGGCTTCTCCTTCCTCCTCATGAATATAGCCATCAGCAAAGGTCATCCCTTTATCACTTCATGCCAGCTATTATAAATGTCTCTTAATTAGTTTTCCTGCCTCAAATATTTCACTTCTCCCATCTCTACATACCTGTCAAATTGATTTTCTTAATATGCATGTGATCATGTCACACCACTCTGGTCAATAAAATTCAGTCTCTGCCTTCTCATGTTATTTATAATATCATGCAGAATATCATTTAGAATATTCATAACATTATTTGTAATGTTGATTTATAACATTATTTCAAATACTTATAACATTGTTTATGATATTAATTTGCAATGTTATTTTTATTATTAAACTCTATATGTTTGATGAACATCAATTGGAGAATGGCTGGGTAAATTGTGGTATATGAATGTTATGGAATATTATTATTCTGTAAGAAATGACTAGCAGGATGAATACAGAGAGGCTTGGAGAGACTTACATGAACTGATGCTAAGTGAAATGAGCAGAACCAGGAGATCATTATACACTTCGACAACGATATTGTATGAGGATGTATTCTGATGGAAGTAGATTTCTTTGACAAAGAGACCTAACTGAGTTTCAGTTGATAAATGATGGACATAAGCAGCTATACCCAAAGAAAGAATACTGGGAAATGAATGTGAACTATTTGCATTTTTGTTTTTCTTCCCGGGTTATTTTTACCTTCTGAATCCAATTCTCCCTGTGCAACAAGAGAACTGTTCGGTTCTGCAAACATATATTTTATCTAGGATATACTGAAACATATCTAACATATATAGGACTGCTTGCCATCTAGGAGAGGGAGTGGAGGGAGGGAGGGGAAAAATTGGAACAGAAGCAAGTGCAAGGGAAAATGTTGTTAAAAAAAAAATTACCCTGGCATGGATTCTGTCAATATAAAGTTATTATTAAATAAAATAAAATTAGGAATCAGGAGCTTAAAAAAATTATCTGGCAAATGTACATTTGGACAATAGTATTCACAGCATAATTGAAAAAAAAACTGTATATGTTTTCCACTGTATAATTTTAAAAGGTACATAATGTATTTTGAAGGTACATTCTCACTTTTGTTTTGGTTTATCTGCTAATATGGAAGTGATATAAGAAATGTTTGGTGACTTCTAGTTGATCCTTTGAACTCACCATCAGTACAGAGATATGCATTCATCAATATGATACATACAGGTATAGAGACAGAGACAGAAAAAGAGATGATATATCTATAGAAAGATAGACCTATATCCATAGGTCTATATAAATATAAATAGGACAGGTAGTATATGGCTGTGAAAATTGGGCTTTATAAAAGATGAGTGCAACAAAGTCTGTGCTTCAAGTTTTAATGTGGAAAAAGACTTTTGAGGGTCCTTTGGACAACAAGAAGATGATATCAATCAATATTTAAAGAAAGTCATTCAAATTTCACTGGTAGGTCAAATTACTGAAGCTGAATGAGAAGACAGTACTCATGGGAAAAGACCCTAATGTTGGGAAAGATTGTTGTTGTCCTTGTTGTTGTGGTTTGTTCTTCATTCTTGAAGAGAACCATGACATCAGAAAGATGGAGCCATAACATGAAAGTGAATTGGATATAAGTGAGAGAGGGCTGGGAAAATCACCTGCTTCCCTTTCCCCTCCTGAGTCATCTGGGTCCAATGGTAAGATATAGATCAAGATGACTGAAGATGGCCCTAAATGAAACATTAATAATAAAAGAGAAGAAAACAGTAGAGGATGATATGAATAGAAAGTGTCATGGAAGCAATGAACATGAGCTTGGAGTAGACTTCAGAAGATAATGAAAGATAGAAGGACCTGGCAAGTTATGATTGATGAGTTCATGAAAAGAATCAGACACAACTGAATGACTGAATAACAACACTGCAAATAGCACTGCAAATAAAGTAGAACTAAAGGAGAAGAAAAGTCTAGATTACCTTTTGGAAACTGCAGACCATAATAAGGTCGTAATGACCTCAAGCTTATCCCTGAAACAAAGACTCATTTTTTTTAATGACATGCTTATAATAATGCTAGCTAACTGCAAGTAATAGAATAGGACAGTCTCTAAGTAAAATTAAGGATCAATCACAGGATATTAGAAAAGTTTATGGCTTGTATTTTTAAAAAACTATAACATATTACACATTAGCAATGTCATATGAGAAATGATGTAAAGTATGTCCACATGACTTCCCCATATTATGAGTTAGTCATATATGGGGTAAAGAACAACCCATGAACAATCCATATTCTCTACTAGTATTTCTATAATGTGAAAAGTGTAGGGAAGACCTCCCAAACTATTGGGTGGACCTTTGGTGATGAATTTACAAAAAGACTTAGAAGGGTCATATAGAATTGTGAGGCATGGATAGGATTGGCACCTGCCTCACTGAAAAGAATACCCACAGTGATGAGATCAAGGTGATTAGACTACTTCAGTATTATACCTGAAATCAGAATTGTACGTATTTAAAATATTTCAAAATATTTTTTCCTAAAATGCCTTTGAAAATATGATGAAAAAGTTCCAATCTCTCAAACTTTTCATTAGCCAAAGAAATTATTATCAGGTGGATTTCACATTTATATACATATCTCACATTTCTTTTGTATCCCTATAAGTCTTCTAAAAAAATTATTTACCTTTCCTAAATATGTGAATAATTTCTTTAAAATTACACAGAGAGGATCTAGAAAAAAGAACAACAAAATTCATATGGAACAATAAAAAGTCGAGAATCTCAAGGAAATTCATGAAAAAAAAATCAAATGAAGGTGGCCTAACTGTACCTGATCTAAAATTATATTATAAAGCAGCAGTAACCAAAACCATTTGGTATTGGCTAAGAAATAGATTAGTTGATCAGTGGAAAAGGTTAGGTTCACAAGACAAAATAGTCAACTATAGCTATCTAGTGTTTGACAAACCCAAAAATCCTAACTTTTGGGATAAGAATTCATTATTCGATAAAAACTGCTGGGATAACTGGAAATTAGTATGGCAGAAATTAGGCAAGGACCCACACTTAACACCATATACCAAGATAAGATCGAAATGGGTCCATGACCTAGGCATAAAGAACAAGATTATAAATAAATTGGAGGAACATTAGGATAGTTTATCTCTCAGACTTGTGGAGGAGAAAGAAATTTGTGACCAAAGATGAACTAGAGACTATTACCAATCACAAAATAGAAAATTTTGATTATATCAAATTAAAAAATCTTTGTACAAACAAAACTAATGCAAACAAGATTAGAAAGGAAGCAACAAACTGGGAAAACGTCTTCATAGTTAAAGGTTCTGATAAAGGCCTCATTTCCAAAATATATAGAGAACTGACTCAAATTTATAAGAAATCAAGCCATTCTCCAATTGATAAATGGTCAAAGGATATGAACATACAATTTTCAGATGATGAAATTGAAACTATTACCACACATATGAAAGTGTTCCAAATCATTATTGATCAGAGAAATGCAAATTAAGACAATTCTGAGATACCACTACACACTTGTCAGATTGGCTAAAATGACAGGAAAAAATAATGATGAATGTTGGAGGGGATGCGGGAAAACTGAGTCACTGGTGCATTGTTGGTGGAACTGTGAACGAATCCAACCCTTCTGGAGAGCAATCTGGAATTATGCCCAAAAAGTTATCAAATTGTGCATACCCTTTGATCCAGCAGTGTTTCTATTGGGCTTATATCCCAAAGAAATACTAAAGAAGGGAAAGGGACCTGTATGTGCTAAAATGTTTGTGGCAGCCCTGTTTGTAGTGGCTAGAAACTGGAAATTGAATGGATGCCCATCAATTGGAGAATGGCTGGGTAAATTGTGGTATATGAATGTTATGGAATATTATTGCTCTGTAAGGAATGACCAGCAGGATGAATACAGAGAGGCTTGGAGAGACTTACATGAACTGATGCTAAGTGAAATGAGCAGAACCAAGAGATCCTTATACACCTCAACAACGATATTGTATGAGGATGTATTCTGATGGAAGTGGATTTCTTTGACAAAGACTCAGTTTCAATTGATAAATGATGGACAGAAGCAGCTACACCCAAAGAAAGAACACTGGGAAATGAATGTGAACTATTTGCATTTTTGTTTTTCTTTCCGAGTTGTTTTTACCTTCTGAATCCAATTCTCCCTGTGCAACAAGAGAACTGCTCGGTTCTGCACACATATATTGTATCTAGGATATACTGCAACATATTTAACATATATAGGACTGCTTGCCATCTAGGGGAGGGGGTGGAGGGAGGGAGGGGAAAAATCGGAACAGAAGTGAGTGCAAGGGATAATGTTGTAAAAAAATTACCCTGGCATGGATTCTGTCAATATAAAGTTATTATAAAATAAAATAAAATATTTTTTTAAAAATTACACAGAGAGGGGAGCAGAGCCAAGTGGTGAAAAGGACAAATGAATCTATTTAAGCTCTCCTTTACCCTCAGACTACTTTTTATGAAACAGCCTTGGAATTAGTGCTTGACTGTCAAAACCCATGAATATTGGGAGTAAAACACATTACCAAGAGAAGATAATCTCGAAATTCACCAGAAAAGGTCTGTTTTGGCTCACAGATGGGGACGCCTAGCAAGGTGCACTGACAGGCAAGTAGGCAGTGAGAAAACAGAAAACAGCTCATGCTGAGCAGATCAGAAAAGGGTGGGGTGTGCTCTCACCCAGCAAAAAGTTTGTGAGAGGAATTTTATCACAATGTCAGCTGCTTTACTCTGGCAGCAAGCCAGTAGATCAGTAGATAAGCTATAAGCAGAGGGAGCAAAGACTATAATCCCAAAGCACTAGAGTCTCTTTGGATGTGGCCACAATCACCTAACACCAGGAGGGACTCAGCACAATTTCAGCTCACAAGCACTGATCACAGTGCAAATGCTGACCAAAATGTAGATAGTAATCACAATGCAGACACTAATCCCAACACAGCCATTGCTGTCCCACTACTGCTTCACTGCTATTTCCTATTGTCTATGGAGAAATCTTGGTAATACCACACTCCCCCAAGAGCAAATTGCAGTTCTTTTGTTTTTGTTTTTTTCCAAAATGAGTAAAAAGGAAAAGAGGGCTCTAACTATAGATAGCTTTATATTGAAAGAAAGCAGACTTCAAACCCCAAAAAGACTGAAAACAGATTGTCTCCAGATGAAGCCCCAAACGGTGATATAACTTGGACCTCATCACACAGGGCTCTCATAGAAGAAATTAAAACGGCTCTTTAAAAAGAGCTAGAAGAAAAATAGGGAAAGAAAAGGGAAGATTTGCAAGAGGGTCTGGATAAGTCATGTTACTCATTAAAAGATGGAGTGGATAAAGAAACCAACTCCCTGAAAAACAGAATTAGTGAATTGGAAAAAGAAAATAGCTCCCTAAAAAATAAAATTGGTGAAATGGAAAAAAAAATTACACAGAACAAAACAATTCATTTAAAAATTCAATGGGACAATTACAAAAAGAAATTTACAAAGCAAATGAAGAAAATAATCCATTAAAAATCAGAATTGAACAACTGGAAATGAATAACTAGAGGAGACACCAAGAATCAGTTAAGCAAAATGAAAAAAAAAAAAAAAGGAAAAAATAGGAAAAAAAGTTAAATACCTACTTGGGAAAACAACAGCCATGGAAAATAATCCATGAGAGATAATCTAAGGATTATTAGACTTCCTGAAAATCATGATAAAAAAAGAGCCTAGACACTATTTTTCAGGAAATCATCAAAGAGAACTGCCCAGAGGTTATAGAAACAGAAAGTAAAATAGAAATTGAAAGAAATCATTGATCATCTACTGAAAGAGATCCCAAAATCAAAACTCCAAGAAATACTGTGGCTAAATTCCATATCTATCAAACCAAGGGAAAATAGTACAAGCAGCTAGAAAAAAAACAATTCAAGTACAGAGTAGCACAATAAAAATTACTGAGGATCTAGCAGCATCCACATTAAAGGATCAAAGGGCCTAGAAGCAAATATTCCAAAAGGCTAAGGAAGTTGGTATACAACCAAGAATAACTTACCCAGACAAACTGAGCATTTTCTTCCAGGGAAGAAGATGGACATTCAATGAAATAGGTGAATTCCATTTCTGATAAACAAAAAACAGAACTAAACAAAAAGTTTGACCTCCAAATATAGGACACAAAAGAAACATAAGGAGGTAAAAAGAAATCTTGGGAACTATATTTCTGTTATCAGTATACATAAAGAGTACATGCATAATTTGGTTTTTACTGTTATAATATAAAAAAAGAATCTAGAGGTGGAAAGGAAATACCAGAAAAAAGGGAAAAGTAGAGGTACTACATCTCACGAAGAGGCAAAGGAAACCTATTATATCTGAGGGAAATAATGAAGGGGGATGAACATAGTGTGAATCTTAATCTCATCAGAATTGGCTCAAAGAGAAAATATTAGACAAATTCACTTTTCAGAGAAACTTCTCCCACCTCATTGAAAAAATTGGAAGGGAAAAAGGAAAAGGGAGTGAGGAGGCTAAATAGAAGGGTGTGAAATTGTAAGGGAAAAGTTTAAGAAAAAGAGAGGGACTCTAAGGGGGGGGGGGAGGATCCTAAAGAGGGAGGGATGCATGAGGCAAGTGGTATTCACAAGTTTAATACTGAGGCAGGCAGTAAGGGAGAAAGAAAAGAGAAAAGCATAATCTGGGGTTTAAAAAGATGGCAGAAAATACAGAATTAGTCATTTTAACCTTAAATGTGAATGGGGTAAATTCCCCCATAAAGCAGAGGCAGACAGCAGACTGGATTAAAAGTCAGAATCCTACATTTTGATGTTTACAGGAAACACACTTAAAAAAGAGCAATACATACAGAGTAAAGGTAAAAGGCTGGAGCAGAATCTACTATGCTTCTGGTGAAGTCAAAAAAGCATGGGTAGCCATCCTGATCTCAGATCAAGCAAAAGCAAAATCTGATCTAATTCAAAGAGATAAGGAAGGGCACTACATCTTGCTAAAGGGTAGCATAAATAACGAATATTGTATTAGAAATGCTAGTTTCTACAATAAGTGAAGAAAAAGAGATTAAAGCAATTAGAGTAGGTCATGAAGAAACCAAATTATCACTCTTTGAAGATACTTAGAGAACCCCAGAGATTTTACTAAAAAGTTATTAGAAATAATTCACAACTTTAGCAAAATTGCAGGATACAAAATAAATTCACATAAGTCGTCAGCATTTTTATACATCACTAACAAAACCCAATAGCAAGAGGTAGAAAGGGGAATTCCATTTAAAACAACCGTTGATAGTATAAAATATTTGGGAATCTATCTGCCAAAGGAAATTCAGGAACTATATGAGCAAAATTAGAAAACACTTTCCACACAAATAAAGTTATACCTAAACAATTGGAAAAATATTAAGTGCTCTTGGACAGACCGAAATAAAATAAAAATGACAATACTACCTAAACTAATGTATTTATTTAGTGCTATACCAATCAGACTCCCAAGAAACTATTTTAATTACCTAGAAAAAATGATAACAAAATTCATATGGAAGAACAAAAGGTCAAGAATTTCAAGGGAAGTAATGAAAAAAAAGTCAAATGAAGGCGGCCTAGCTGTACTTGATCTAAAACTATATTATAAAGCAGCAGTCATCAAAACCATTTGGTATTGGCTAAGAAATAGACCAGCTGATCAATGGAATAGGTTAGGTTCACGGGACAAAATAGTCAATAACTATAGCAATCTAGTATTTGACAAACCCAAAGACCCCAACTTTGGGGATAAGAATTCACTATTTTACAAAAACTGCTGGGAAAAAAATGGAAATTAGTATGGCAGAAAGTAGGCATTGACTCCACTTAACACCGTTACACCAAGCTAAGATGAAAATGGGTTCATGATTTTGGCATAAAGAATGCGATTATAAATAAATTAGAAGAACATAGGATAGTTTACCTCTCACACCTATGGAAGAGGAAGGAATTTGTGACCAAAGAAGTACTAGAGAGCATTGTTGATCACAAAATAGAAAATTGTGATTATATCAAGTTAAAAAGTTTTTGTACAAACAAAACTAATGCAGACAAGCATAGAAGGGAAGCAATAAACTGGGAAAACATTTTTACATTCAAAGGCTCTGATAAATGACTCATTTCCAAAATATAGAGAGAATTGACTCTAATTTATAAGAAATAAAGGCATTCTCCAACTGATACATGGTCAAAGGATATAAACAGACAATTTTCAGATGATGAAACTAAAACTATTTCTTCTCATATGAAAAGGTGTTCCAAATGAATATTGATCAGAAAAATGAAAATTAAGACAACTCTGAGATACCACTACATACCTGTCAGATTGGCTAAGATGGCAGGAAAAGATAATAATGAATGTTGGAGGAGATGTGGGAAAACTGGTATACTGATGCATTGTTGGTGGGGTTGTGAATGGATCCAACCATTCTGTAGAGCAATTTGGAATTATACTCAAAAAGTTATCAAACTATGCATACTCTGATCCAGTAGTGTTACTACTGTGCTTATATCCCAAAAAGATATTTTAAAAGGACTTGTATGTGCCAAAATGTTTGTGGCAGCCCTTTTTGTAGTGGCTAGAAACTGGAAATTGAATGGATGTCCATCAATTGGAAAATGGGTGGGTAAATTGTGGTATATGAATGTTATGGAATATTATTGTTCGGTAAGAAATAACCACCAGTATGAATATAGAGAGTTTTGGAAAGACTTACATGGACTGATGCTAAGTGAGCAACAAAAAATTAAGGAAAAAAAAAAACAGCAGAACCAGGAGATCTTTATACACTTCAACAACAATACTATATGAGAATCAATTCTGATGGAAGTGGCTATTTTCGGCAATGAGAGGATCCAATTCAATTCCAATTTATCAGTGATGAACAGAACCAGTTACACCCAGCGAAAGAACACGGGGAAATGAGTGTAGACCACAACATAGCATTTATACTCTTTCTGTTGTTGTTTGCTTGCATTTTTGTTTTTCTTCCCAAATTATTTTTACCTTTCTAAATTTGGTTTTTCTTGTACAACAAGAGAACTGTATAAATATGTACACATATATTGTATTTAAGATATACTTTAACATGTTTAACTTGTATGAGACTGCCTGCCATCTAGGGGAGGGGGTGGAGGGAAAGAAGGGAAAAGTTGGATCAGAAGTGTTTGCAAGAGCCAATGTTGAAAAATTACTCATGCATATGTTCTGTCAGTAAAAAAAGTTATAATAAAAAAATTTACACAGAGAATTCAAAGGGGGGAATAAAGTACCACTTTATAATAAGTTCTTTTTCATTTACTCAACTAGCAGTCTCCATTAATTTGCTCTTCTATGCTTTACCAATACCACAATAATTGATGTTTATAATATTGCTCTTAAAAGACTATTTATTGAGGGACTTCTTAAATTATCAATAAAACATTGAGTTGCATATAATTTTAGTATATATTACTAAGTTTAGATATGTTGGGCAGGGAGGAGGGGGGGTTAGTACTTTGAGAACCTGAGATTTCATCTTATGTAGTTAAATTTTCCACCTATAATCACAAAATATTTCATGCTTTAGTACAGTCTGTGTATTTTTCTGCCCCCTGTAATTAGATAAATTAATAAATGTATAAAGAATAATTTTTTCACTGTATGTAATCACATGAAAATATGTGACACCCATTAATAACATACCTATTAAACAGAAGCCAGCTTTCTCTAGTCAGACCTCTTAAAAAAGAACAGTTTCCTTTCAAGTCTTTTTGTATGCTGTATTGGTTTATAGCTATTCTGGTTTTATGTTTTAGGGATTATTATTGTGTTATGTTATCATTATGTTATAGTGACATGATAATTAAGGATAATGATTTAGTGACTCTCCCAAATGTAAAAGAAAAGAATTGCTAAAGAATGTTTATGATAGGTTCCAAGAAAAAATTAAGTTTTTTAGCAAATTTGCAATAGATTCCTTGTATACCCCCATGATTAAATTAGCAAAGCTTTGTTTTTTTTTTCTTTATTTGTCTATCCTTCATTATTCAAGAGGACTATGCTGTCAGGGAGGTGGTAATGTGACATGCAAGTGGAATGGATTTGAGTGAAGCATGTACAAAGACACTATCCTCACTTTCTCCTCCAGAGCAATCTGGGTCCAGTGGCCAGATAAAATTCAGAATGACTGGATATGGCCCCAGATCCAGGAGGAGACTCTGGCCTTTATTAAGCTAAAGTTTTTAATAGTTCTCATTTTGACTGTGGCAGCCACTAATTGAATGATTAAGGATATATAAGAAATGAAACAAAATTGGCTTTTTTTTTACCATGTCCATAAAGAAAAAAAAAAGAGAGAGAGAGAGAGAGAGAGAGAGAATCAATTTGGGTGGGAAAAATCCTCCAAGTCTTTGGCTAAAACAACCAAAGAGATAAAAAAAAAAAAAAATGAGCTAAATAGAATTATCTTGAAAAGCTTTCAATGAAAGCAATAAACTACATTTTCTTTATTTTTAAAGCATTTAGAGTCATAATTCAATAGAATTTGCACATTTTTAAATGTAAAAATTATTACAGAAACTGGCAATTTAAAAAATGACTCCTATCTTCCAACTTCAAAACATATCAATAATAATCCTCAATTTCAAAAATTAAGAGAAAATTTACATTTCTATGTGTTGGACTTAAAATAGATACATATGGGAGTGCCTTATGTATGTACACATATATATCATATATGTTACATGAGAATATTTTAATTGTCAACCTTAACTCTGAGATTAGTTCTGCAAAACTGTTCTAATTTTATCTATTTTTTCATTTTTATTTTTCCAAGGTACATGTAAAAAAAATTTGGTTGTACATGTACATTCATTTTTTTCCATATTTCCTTATGAATCATGTTTGGGAAGGAAAATCAAAATAAAAGGGAAATAATAAGATTAAAAAATAGAAGAAAAAGAAAAAGCAAGTGAACACAAAACATGTGTTGACTTACATTCAGTCTCCATAGTTCTCTCTCTGGATGTGGATTGTGTTTTCCATCCAAAGTTTATTGGGATAGCCTTGGAATACTGAATTGCTAAGAAGAATCAATTTTGTCATAGTTGACCATTACACAGTCTTGCTGTTGCTGTATACAATGTTTTTACTGGTTCTGCTTGTTTCACTAAGCATCAGTTCATATAACTCTTTCCAAGACTTTCTAAAATCAGTCTGTTCATCATTTTTATAGAAGAATGGTATTCCATTACTTTTATAAACCTTAACTTATTCAGCCATTCCCCAATTGATGGGCATCTATTAATTTTCCAATTCTTTGACACCATCACAAAAGCTCTTACAAACATTTTCTATCTTTCATGATTTGTTTGGGATGCAGACCCAGTAGTGGCACTGCTGGGTTAAAGGATAAGCAAAGTTTAATAGCCCTTTAGAAATAGTTCCAAATTGCTCGAAAATGGTTGAATTAGTTCACAACCTCATCAATAAAGCATTAATGTCCCAGTTTCCCCACGTCACCTCCAAAATTTATTATTATCTTTTCCTGTCATCTTAGCCAATCTGAGAGGTGTGAGGTAATACGTCAGAGCTGTCTTGATTTGCATTTGCATTTGCATTTGCATCTCTAGTCAATAGTGATTTAGAGCACTTTTTATATAGGATAATAAATGGCTTCAATTTTGTCATCTGAAAATTGTTCATATAATTTGACCATTTTTCAGTTGGAGAAAGTGTCATATATTTAAGTCAGTTCTTTATATATTTTAGAAATGAGTTTTTTTTTTATCAGAAATATTGACTGTAAATCCCCCTTCCCCCCCCCCCACACACACAGTTTTCTGCTTCCCTTCTAATCTTAGCGGGGTTGGTTTTGTTTGTGCAAAAAAAATTACTTATCTAACCAAAATTGTCCATTTTGCATTTCATAATGTTCTCTAATTCTTCTTTGGCTACAAATTTCTCCATTTTCCAAAGATCTGATAGGTAAACTATCTTTTCCTAATTTACTTGTAGCATCATGCTTTATGCCTAAATCATGTATCTATTTAGTCCTGATTTGGTACAGGTTGTAAGGTAGATCTATGCCAAGTTTTTGAAATATTCTCCAATTTTCCCAACAATTTTTGTCAAAGAATGAGTTCTTATACCAGGAGTTGGAATTTTGGAGTTTATCAAACATTAGATTATTATAGGCTTTTATTATTGTGTGTCATGTATACCTAAACTATTCCACTGATCCACCATTAATTCTAAGTCATTACCATATGGTTTTAGTATTGCTAGGCTATTGTTCTTTGTAATTTTTTTGGCACTTTGATATGACACTGAACAAGTAGACTACTTTTAAGAAGAATTGTCATTTTTATTATATTAGATTAGCCTACCTATGAGCTTCTAATTATATATATCTAACTATATTTATCTGAGAAGCATTTTTCTAATTGTGTTCATATGGGTTTGATCTGGCAGGTAGACACCCAAATATTTTATTTCATCTACATTTATTTTAAGTGGAATTTCTCTATCTCTTGCTGCTGGACTTTGTTAATAACAAATAGAAATACTAATGATTTTTATGAGTTTATTTTATATCCTGAAACTTTTCTAAAGCTGTTAATTGTTTCAAGTAGATTTTTGGATGATTTTATAGGATTCTCTAAGTATACCATCGTTCTTTTTATTTCTTTTTCTTATTGCTAAAACCAACATTTCTAGTACAATACTGAATAATAGTGGTAAGAATAGATATCCTTGTTTTACCCCTGATCTTATTAGGAATTGTTTTAGCTTTTTCCTATTACAAATAATCCTTGCTCATGATTTTAGAGAGATTCTGCTCATCATTTTAAGAAAAACTCCAATTATTTCTATACTCTATAGTATTTTAATAGAAATAAGTGCTGTATTTTGTGAGAAGTTTTTCTGTATCTATTGAAATTATTATATCATTTCTGTTATTTCTGTAATTAATATGGTCAACTGTGCCAATAGTATTGAAGCAGCCCTACATTCCAAGTAAGAATCCCACTTGGTATTATCTTGTTGAAAAGTTGTTGTAATCTCTTTCTTAGTATTTTATTTAAAACTTTTGCATCTGGGCAATTATTGCAGTGGATATATCACCAGCTCTGGACTCAAGAAGACCTTGGTTCAAATCTGGTCTCAGACACTTAACACATCTTAGCTGTGTGACCATGGGCAAGTCACTTAAGCCCAATTGCCTCACTCTCCCCCCAAAAAAATTGCATCAATAGTCATTAAGGAAATGAGTCTGAAATTTTCTTTTCCTGGTTTGTCACTGTCTATTTTGGATATTAGCACTGTCTCTTTGTCATAAAAGAAATTTAGTAGGACTCCTTCTTTACTAATTTTTTCAAATAATTTATATAGTATTAGATTATTAGTATTCTTTAAATGTTTAGTAGAATTCACTTGTAAATCCATCTGGCCCTGGAGATTTTTTCTTAGGGAGTTCATTAATGATTTCTTCAATTTATTTTTCTAAAATGGGATAATTTAAGCAATTTATTTCCTCTTCTGCTAATTGAGGAAACATATTTTTAGTAAATATCCATCTATTTCAAAGCAATTGTCAGATTTGTTAGCATACAATTTGACAAAATTTCTCCAAATTTCTTCTTCATTAGTAGAAAGTTCATCCTTTTTATTTTTAATACTGCTACTGCTATCAAAGCATAGGGCACCCTCCCAGGAAAACAAGATAAAGGGGAAACCGTCACAAAAATAGAGCAAGGTCCAAATGAACCCTTTGCTGATTTCATGGGATATCTGCAGACAGCTGTCATATGTACTATTGGTGAAAATGCAGCAACAGGAATAATGATAAAACAACTATCTTGAGAAAATGCGAATGAGGTTTGTAGAAGAATTATACTAGGACTACACAAAGATACTCTTTTAGAAGAAATCATAAGATTCTGTGCCATAGTTGGCAAAAATACCTTTTATACCCAAGCTATGATGCAGAACTTGAGAAAATAGGGTCCCTTTTGGCAAGGGACTTCCAGAGAGACTCACCAATGCTTTCAATGTGGTAAAGTAGGGCATCTGAAAGCTCAAGATTGGCATAAAAATAGAGTGAGTGAGATAACAAGACTCAAAACCCTATATCCAAAATGCAACAGAGGCACTCAAATAGATTGCATTCTAGGAAATTATATGTGTAAGAAAAGCATATATACCTACATGTATATGTTTATTTATTTGTGTACATGTGTGTGGATGTATATATGTGTGCAGAAAATTAGATTGATAGATTTTTAGACAGAGCAAGAGAGAGGCAGAGAGAGAGATTTCACTTAGGCTTTTGATCTATTGAATAAAACAAGAAACTATTCCACAAATTGCATACCAAGTTTATATGATTTTCCCCTCTTTGAGGTAGGCCTATAATTTCATCACTGCAGGGAGTATCCAAGATGGAAATTTCTTGCATCAGTGCAACTCAATGACTCCTCAGTTAATTGCAAATTCTTCAAATATATTACTAAATTCCCCCAACTAAATTCACCTAAGCTGGATAGACATTGAAAAATTAAATTTAGAACAAAAGAAAAAAATCTTCTAGCTCTAGATTATATGAAATTCCCCTCCAAGATTAACAGCTCATACATATTTTGTAGACTTGATGAGTTATAAAAGTATGAAAACTAAACTTATGAAAGTATTAAGTTTCAGAAGTGAAAATTTAACCTGGCTCTTCTTGATTTCAAGGCCAATTTTTAGTCCTCTGTGCCTTGTTGTTTAACCCTTCTTCTTTTTTCTTTTCTAGAGGCTTCCTATATATTAATAAAAATCATGAACTCATTACTAAGTTATGTTACTATTATATTACCTTATTATTACATTATTAGCTAATTAAATAATGACAAATCATGATTTCAAAGCATCTGTTTCTTCAAATCTTCTAGAAAATATTGTTCTCATAATTTCCATTAAAGTTTATGAATTATGAAGAATCTATTCCTTGTCTCTTATTTCACAGGAATAGTATTAGAGATTCACTTACAAACATCTGTGGAGACTGCATATGAATTACAACATAGTATTTTCTTCTTTTTTGTTGTTGCTTGGTTACTTTTTGTTTTCTTACTTTTTTTCTTTTCAATCTCATTTTCTTGTGCAGCATGTGGAAATATATATACAAAAATTGTACATGTTTAAAATATATTGGATTACTTGCTGTCTAGGGGAAGAGTTGAGGAAGGGAGGGAGAAAAATTTGGAACACAAGGTTTTGCAAAGATAAATGCTGAATGGACCCACACTTAACACCATATACCAAGATAAGATCAAAATGGGTCTATGACCTAGGCATAAAGAACGAGACTATAAATAAATTAGAGGAACATAGAATAGTTTATCTCTCAGACTTGTGGAGGAGAAAGAAATTTGTGACCAAAGATGAACTAGAGACCATTACTGATCACAGAATAGAAAATTTCGATTACATCAAATTAAAAAGCTTTTGTACAAATAAAACTAATGCAAACAATATTAGAAGGGAAGCAACAAACTGGGAAAACATTTTCACAGTTAAAGGTTCTGATAAAGGCCTCATTTCCAAAATATATAGAGAACTGACTCAAATTTATAAGAAATCAAGCCATTCTCCAATTGATAAATGGTCAAAGGATATGAACAGACAATTTTCAGAGGATGAGATTGAAACTATTACCACTCATATGAAAGAGTGTTCCAAATCATTATTGATCAGAGAAATGCAAATTAAGACAACTCTGAGATACCACTACACACCTGTCAGATTGGCTAAGATGACAGGAAAAAATAATGATGAATGTTGGAGGGGATGCGGGAAAACGGGGACACTAATGCATTGTTGGTGGAGTTGTGAACGAATCCAACCATTCTGGAGAGCAATCTGGAATTATGCCCAAAAAATTATCAAATTGTGCATACCCTTTGATCCAGCAGTGTTTCTATTGGGCTTATATCCCAAAGAAATACTAAAGAAGGGAAAGGGACCTGTATGTGCCAAAATGTTTGTGGCAGCCCTGTTTGTAGTGGCTAGAAACTGGAAAATGAATGGATGCCCATCAATTGGAGAATGGCTGGGTAAATTGTGGTATATGAATGTTATGGAATATTATTGTTCTGTAAGAAATGACCAGCAGGATGAATACAGAGAGGACTGGCGAGACTTACATGAACTGATGCTAAGTGAAATGAGCAGAACCAGGAGATCGTTATACACTTCGACAACGATATTGTATGAGGACATATTTTGATGGAAGTGGATTTCTTTGACAAAGAGACCTGAGTTTCAATTGATAAATGATGGACAAAAGCAGCTACACCCAAAGAAAGAACACTGGGAAACGAATGTAAATTATCTGCATTTTTGTTTTTCTTCCCAGATTATTTATACCTTCTGAATCCAATTCTCCCTACGCAACAAGAGAACTGTTCGGTTCTGCAAACATATATTGTATCTAGGATATACTGCAACATATCCAACATATAAAGGACTGCTTGCCATCTAGGGGAGGGGGTGGAGGGAGGGAGGGGGAAAAAATCGGAACAGAAACGAGTGTCAACATAATGTAATTATTAAATAAAAAATTAAAAAAAAAAAGATAAATGCTGAAAACTATCTTCATATATATTTGGAAAATGAAAAGCTGTTATTTTTTTAAAAGGAAAAAAAAACAACAAAGGAGGAAGCAAAAAATATTGTCATTATTTAGTCAAAAGCTAATACTTAAGGTATTATCTTCACTATTTCTACATGACCAGCTTAGCTTTTTTTCAGACATAGTTTTCTTTAATGGATTCTTTGAAATTCTCTCATGCATTTCCTTATCTTTAATGTGTTAGGTTAAGTTGTAATAATGTGAATTATATGAGTATACCTTTTCTGAACTCAGAGGGAGATAATTAAGATAATTTTGTTATCACCATATGAAATTTAATATGTCCTTTAAACAATCAAACTATATAAATATATATATGTGTGTGTGTGTGTGTGTGTGTATGTATATACATATACATATATATATATTAGAAGTTCTCTATCCTATTCTATGCTCTTCTAAATTTTTCTTGGCACATTTAAATGTTCATGTTTAAATTCACAATACAAATGAAATTTTATATTGAAAAAGTTTAGATAATGACCCATGGCAAATACAGACCCCATGAAAATGCTCATATGTACAGTGTAATTAAACATTTTTAAAAGTTTTACACTTTCCATAGATTATAACATCATGGAATAAATACTTTTTAATTGTTGTTTCCCATAGAAAAGAACCAGAAGAAACACATTTGACACAGAGAGGCACATATAGAGTAAAAGGCTGGGACAGAATTTATTGTGCTTCAGCTGAAGTTAAAAAGCAGAAGTAGCAATCTCAGATAAAGCAAAAGTGAAAATAGATCTCATTAAAAGAGAAAAGGAAGGAAAATTCATCTTGATAAAAGGTACTGTAAATAATGAAGTAGTAAAGATATTTAATATGGATGCACTAAATAGTGAAGCAGCCAAATTCCTAATAAGACTTAAAGCCACTTCCAAGAAGAAATAGACAGCAAAACTATCCTTGTGAGGGACCTCAATCTTCCCCTTTCAGAATCAGATAAATCTAACCAGAAAATAAACAAGAAAGAAACTAGGGAGGTTAATAGGCTTTTAGAAAACCTAGATATGATAGACCTCTGGAGAAAATTGAATAGGGACAGAAAGGAATACACCTCTTTTTTGGCAGTATATGGCACCTACATAGAAACTGACCATGTATTAAGGCATAAAAACCTCATAATCAAATGCAAAAAGTCAGAAATAGTAAATGCTTCCTTTTCAGACAACAATGATAAAAATTATATTCAATAAAGGGCCAGGGAAAATAGACTATAAACCAATTAAAAATTTAACAATCTAATACTAAAGAAAGAATGGGTCAAACAACAAATCACAGAAACAATCTTGGATATTGTCCAAGAAAATGACAATAATGAGACAACATATCAAAATATATGGAATGCAGCCAAAGCAATTCTTAGAGGAAATTGTATATCTCTAAACAGGCACATAAGTAAAATAGAGAAAGAGGAGATCACTGAATTGGTCCTACCACTAAAAAAGCTAGAAAAAGAACAAATTAAAAATCTCCAATTAAATATAAAATTAGAAATTTTGAAATTCAAAGGGAGGCTAATAAAACGGAAACCAAGAAAACTATTGAACTAATAAAACTAAGAGTTGGTTTTATGAAAAAACTAACAAAATAGATAGACCTTTGGTTAATTTGATCAGAAAAAAGAAAGAAAAAAATTGGCAGCATCAAAAATGAAAGGGATGTATTTACTTCCAATGAAAAAGAAATATAAGAAATAATTAGGAACTATTTTGCCCAACTTTATGACAGCAAGTCTGACAATCTAACTGAAATGGATGAATATTTACAAAAATATAAATTGCCAAGGTTAACAGAAGAGTAAATAAAATATGTAAATAGTACCATTTTATTTTAAGGTGTGAATCGATACCTAGTTCCTGCCATACTAATTTCCAATTTTCCCAGTAGTTTCTGTTCAGATAGTGAGTTCTTATCCCAAAAGCTGGGATTTTGGGGTTTGTCAAACACTAGATTACTATAGTCAATGATACATAGGACCTTTTTAGAAAAAGAAATTGAACAATTCATTAATGAACTCCTTAAAAAAAAATCTCTACTCCAGATGGATCCACAAATGAATTCTATAAAATATTTAAACATTTAATTCCAATACTATGTAAAGTGTTTGGAAAAATAGGGAAAGAAGGAATCCTGCCAAATTCCTTCTATGACACAAATATGGCATTGATACCTAAACTAGGAAAGACCAAAACAGAGAAAGAAAACTGAAAACAAATCGTCTTAATGAATATTGATACAGAATTTTTAAATAAAATATTAGCAAAGAGATTATAACAATTTATTAGCAGGATAATATACTATGACCAAGTGGGATTTATACCAGTAAAGCAGAGTTGGTTCAATATCAGAAAAATTATTCCCATAATAGACCAAATCAATAGCAAAATGAGCAGAAATCAGATGATAATTTCAATATATGCAGAAAAAGCTTTTGACAAAATATATCTTATTAAAAAAATAAAGAGTATAGGTATAGAGGGAGCTTTCCTTAATATAATAAGCAATATCTACCTAAAATCTATAATAAGTATGATTTATAATGGAGAGAAGCTGACCTAATAAGATCAGGGGTGAAACAAGAATGCCCATTATCAACATTATTTTTCAACATTGTATTAGAAATGTTGGTTTTAGCAAATAAGAAAAGAAAAAGAAATTAAAGAAATTAGAATATGCAATGAGGAAATAAAACTATCATTCTTTACAAATGATATCATGATATACCTAGAGAATCATGGAATATCATCCAAAAACCTATTTGGAAACAATTCACAGATTTAGCAAAGATGTAGGATATAAAATAAACCTGGACAAATCATCAGCATATATTACTGACAAAGCCCATCTGCAAGAGATAAAAAGAGAAAATTCATTTAAATTTCTTGTAGACAAAATAAAATACTTGGAGGTCTACCTGCCAAGGCAAACCAAAGAACTATCAGAACACAATTACAAAACACTTCTCACACAAATAAAATCATATCTAAACATTTGGGAAAATATCAATTGTTCATGGCTAGGCCAAACTAATAAAATAAAAATAACAATTTTGCCTAAACTGGTATACTTCTTCAGTTCTATACCAATTAAAGTGCCAAAATATTATTTATATAGGAGAAAATAGCAACAATATTCACCTGGAAGAACATAAGGACAAAATTATCAAATGAATTAATGAAAAAAAAAAAAAGGATGGTAGCTTAGCAGTACCAAAACTAAAACTAGGTTATAAAGCAGCAGTCATCAAAACCATTTGATATTGGCTAAAAAATAGAGTGGTGGATCAGTGGAATAGATTAGATACATATGACACAATAATCAAGGTCTATAGCAGTCTAATATTTGATAAACACCCAAACTTCAATTTCTGGAATAAGAACTCACTATTTGACAAAAATAATGAAAAATGGAAAATAATATCAGAAACTCAGTATAGATCTACATTTTATACCCCATACTAACATTAAGTCAAAATGGATACAGGATTTGTGCATAAAAAATGATACCATAACCAAATTAAAAGAACAAGGGATAATTTACCTATTGGATCTTTGGAGAATTTGTGACCAAAAAAGAACTAGAGAACATTAGGAAAGACAAAATGGACATGTTTGATTACATTCAGTTTAAAAGTTTTTGCACCAAAAAAAACAACAGAAACAAGATTAAAAAGGAAGTACAAAGCTGGGGGGAAATCTTTACAACCAGTATCTCTGATAATGGTCTTATTTCTAAAATAGATGAATAACTGTGTCAAATTTATAAGAATACCAGTCATTATCCAATTGATAAATGGTCAATGGATATGAACATACAATTTTCAGATGATGAAATTAAAGCCATTTGTAGTTATATGAAAAAAAAATCCTTTAAATCACTATTGATTAGAGAAATGCAAATTAAAACAACTTTTAGGTACCACCTCACACCTCTCAGATTGGCTAAGATGACAGGAAAAGATAATGATAAATGTTGGAAGGGATGTGGGAAAAGTGGGATACCAATGCATTGTTGGCAGAGTTGTGAAATAATCCTACAATTCAGGAGAACAATCTGGAACTATGCCCAAAGAACTATAAAACTGGGCATAATCTTTGGCCCAGCAATGCCATCACTAAGTCTATATTCCAAGAAAATAATAAAGGAGTGAAAAGAACCCAAATTTGCAACAACAACAAAAAAAATGTTTGTAGCAATTCTTTTTATAGTAGCCAAGAACTGGAAAAAGAATGGATGCCCATCAATTCAAGAATGGCTGAACAAGTTGTGGTACATGAAGGTAATGAAATATTATAGTTTTATAAAAAATGATGAACAAGCTGATTATAGAAAGGTCTGGAAAGGTTTAAATGAACTGAAGCTGAGTGAAACAAGCAGAACCAGGAATATATAGTACACAATAACAGCAAGATTGTGTAATGATTAGCTATGAGGGTCTTGGTTCTTCTCAGTAGTTCAGTGATCCAAAGCTAATCCAATGGACTTTGGACAGGAAATGCCATTAGCATCCAGAAAAAAAGAATTAAGAAGACTGAATGTAAATCAAGACTGCTATGTTTGCTTGTTTTATCTATTTTTATCTCTCCCATGTTTTTTTTTCCCCTTTTGCTCTGATGTTTTTCTCTCCCAACATGATTCATAAAGCAATGTGTATTAAAAAATAGATAAACTTACTACATTTTTTTAAAGAGAGGGAAAGCATTAGAATTGATGGAGGGGAGTGAGAAAGGCATCTTGCAAAAGTGAAATTTTAGTTAGGATTTGAAGGAAGACAAAGAAGCCACTGAAGCTATATGATGGAAATGAGAAAGGAGAGGATTCCAAGCATGAGAGACAACAAGCTAAACTGTCCAGAATTTGAAGATAGAACATCCTGTGTGAGGAACATCAAGAATGTCAGTATTGCTGGATCACAGAATACAGAAAAAAGGATGTATAATAATACTGGAAGTGTTAGAAAGAATCTAATAATGAAATACTTTAAAAGTTAAACAGAAATTATTATATTTGATCCTAGAAACAATATGAAGACACTGGAATTTACTAAATGTATGAAGGGGGTAACATGGCCAAACATATACATTAGGACCATCAAGACAGAGGATGGACTAGAATGAGGAGAAACTTAAAGCAGGAAGACCAACAAAAATGAGTTATTATAATAGTCCAGGCTGACGTGATGAGGGCTTTCCCCAGCCAGTCATTCAGTCAACTAACATTTTGGTCTATTTTATTAGGTATTTTGCTTAGTGCTAGTGTTACCAAACAAAAGAAAACAAAAACAAAAAACAAAACAAAACAACAGCAGCCCTCACTGTGTAGATACAAATAATCATGTACAAAGATACAACAAGCATGATGAGTTGAGGGTAATTTCAGAGAGAAGGAATTAAGGAAAACTGGCAAGGCTTCTTATGGAAGGCAATGTTATTGTCAGAAAAAAAGGGAATATAAAAGAAATGTCACAATGATAAAATTTACAAAACATGGTATAAGAATGGATATTGAGTCTGTGAGGGAGAAACATTAAGGAGTTGAGGTTAATATCTGGCTTGTTGGTCTGGACAGTTGGCAGAGCATAGATTTGATTTTGTTTCCTCTTTACTTGCCCCTTACCAAAAGCCAGTAGCTCCTTATCACTTTACTGGTCACATATAAAGTCCTCTGTTTAGCTCCTTTTTGCCATTTTTGACTATACAGTCAAAATCCAGCTATATTTATCTACCCCTATTACTAACTCTTGCACATAGCATATAAAATTTCTGGTCCTTTGTCTAGGCTGCTTGGAAGGAACTGCCTTTATCTCTTAGAATCCCTAGCTTCCTTCAAAAACATTCAAATCTCACCCTTTTGAATATACTTAGTGATGTAATATTTATTTCACTTCATAATATTTGAGCTTCTCAAGGACAGAGACTGCTTCTCCTCCCTTTTTTATATCTCCAGAGCTTAATAAGATCCTCAGTATAAAGGTAGTGCTTACTAATGATTGCTTGATTGAAAAATTCAAAGAAAATGTTAAATTTTTATTGAAAGAAACAACTAACTAATCTGGAAAATAGATTTAGGAGAAAGAATTTTAAAATTATTAGAATATCTAAAAGTAACAATTTTTAAAAGGACATAGCATCATATTTCAAGAAATTATCAAGAAAATTTGCCCTGATATCTTAGTGCTGGAGAATAAAATAGAAATTGAAACACTCTGCCCAGTAATCCTTTCCTAAAAGAGTTTCCAAAATGAAAACTTCTAAGAATATTATAGCAAAATTATAAAACTTCCAGGAAAGCAGAAATCTCACAAGCAGCCAGAAAAGAAACATTTCAAATCTAATAGAGTCATAGTTGAAGTAACACAAGATTTAACAGCTTCTACATTAAAGAGTCAGAGGCATTTGAATATGACATTCCAAAGGGCAAAGGAGCCAGGATTACAACCAAGAATCACCTAACCAGAAAAACTGAATATAATCCTTACAGGGAAAAAATGGATAAGCAATTAAATTGAGGAATTTTAAGACTTTCCAATGAAAATATCAGAGCCAAATGGGAAATATGACTTCCAGATGTAAGGGTTAAGAGAAGGATATAAGTATAAACAGGAAAGAGAAGTCATTAGAGATTCAGTGAGGTTAAACTGTTTACATTCCTACATCAGTACATGTTACCTGTAACTTCTAAGAACTTTCTATTCACTAAGACCATTAATAGGAGTATACATAAACAGAAAGTATAGGTGTGAGGCAAATATAATGGGAGGCTATAAGGGGTTAAGAAAAGGAAAAAAATGGAGGAAGAAGAAGGGAGAGGTGGAAAGAGATAATTATCTCAATAAAAGAGGTACAAAAGAGCATTTACTGTAGAAGGGAGAAGAAAGCGTGGGCAATACTTGAACTTGACTTTCATTGGAACTGACTCAAAGAAGGGATAACATACATAGCATATAGTGAGTATTTAATAAATGTTGGTTGATTTTTGGATGTCTTGTTTTAATTTTCTGTGAGTTTTAAATTTGATTAAAGTACATTTAAAACGAACATATCAAAAGATTTTGATACTCTGATACATTAAAGCACCTTATAAAAATTTAAACTTACTATCAAATTTATTAGAAAGCATTATAGCTATTTACCATCCAATCTTCCCAGACATGATTCTTTCTTTTGCAGTTTCTAGAAAATAGCTTTTCTAGTCAAATTGCTAAGAACATACACACTGAAAGGTTACAGTGGTATGCCTTTATTCATTATTGATTGTAAAGTGCTTTCAAAAATAGTAGCTAAAAGATTGGAACTGCTGATGGGCCAATTGATAAACAGAGATCAAACTGTGTTTTAAAAGCAACACAATGGGCTTTGAAAAACTAAAAGAGAATTTCACCTTGAGATTAAACTCTTTTTATAAGGACAAAGTTTCCCACTGGTCTTTCAGTGTGGTTTCTGGAAAAGAAAATATTTTTTTTTCTTCTTGATATTAAAAAAGTTACATTTGCTACCAAAAGGATAAAGATAGGAAAATGGGATCATCCAAAATTGTAGGCTCAATAAAAGATTCTTAATTTCCTGGTTTTCTTTTTTTGCCCAATGTCATAGTTAATAAGCATAGAAGGAAGAATTTAAAGCCAGGTGTTTCTAGTTCCAGATCCAGTACTCTATCTGCTATGTTAGGACTGTAATGTTCTCTTCTCTAGAGTATATTGTTCTCTGTGAACAGATTTCTTGTGAGGCTTCTGGGATAAGCCTTAGTTTTAGTTCAGTGTAATAATCACCTCAAATGCAGCCAGGAGCTAAAAGTTCAGGTCCTTTATTGTCTCCTTCAAAATACCCCAGTTAGCTTTCTTAGAGGCCTATCACTCTCCTTGGTTCCAAGAGCTCTTGCTGCTAGTCCTTTGTCTCGTGCAGATTCAACCTCTTGTCCACCCAATGTCTCCAGTCAGCAGAAAGGTAGAAGTTGGAATGAATCTGACTCTGCCTCCCAGAGAGTGGGCTTGTGGGTTTCTGACTTGTGAATCTTCTGAAGTCTCTAGTAGGCTTCTCCTTTAGTGGGCTCCTCCTTATATATGCTCTCTTAAAGGTATGAACTCTAAAAGTGTGAGAGGTGTAAACTCTAAGGTGTGAACTAATGTGTGAACTCTCCCAAAGGTGTGAACTCCAAAGGTGTGAACCAAGTACATAAGCATTGTCTCTATCAATTCCAATGACAACACCTTGTTTCAAGTTCTGGCCCATAACATAGGACAATAAAAGATAGAAGAAATACTGCTACATGTCCTTATTTATAGCTGTTTCCTTTTATTTTTGTAGGGACAACTAGAGTTTATTTCTTATTGTAAGAGAAGTGACCATATTAACTTTTACCTCATCATTCAAGTAATCTTGAAGGCATAAACTTTGAGATAAACTTAATATTAATTTAGTTATATTTTCTTACTTCTGGGCAAGAAGGAACTGGACTTTAGCATTCGATTATTTTACTTTTTTTATTTTTTAACTCTTCTTTGTTAATAGGCATGTTGTCATACATGTATAGATACTTCATTAAAGATGTTCCTAAGAGTGGGTCAAAAAGAAGTTGATGTGAAGCCTGGATTAATTATATCCTATCTGTCATATTGGATAAGTCATTTCATTTCTCTAGCCCCTCAGTTCCTTGCCCATAAAATAAGGAGGATGATCCAATTATCAAAAGACATAAATGATTTCATGTGTAGGAATAGCATCCATGTCTTTGTAGATGGTCATCATGTGTAGGACAAAAAAATCATTATTTGGCTGACAACTTTCCACCACTGAATTTTTTTTATATTTATAAAGGTTTCTCCCAGAATCAGAAATTCTCAGATCTGAAAGAGACTCCACAATTTAATTCCATCCACCAAGCATATTTAAAGCACCTGGTTTATCAAAGGTGTTGAGTATATGAAGATGAAAATAAAATAAGCCTTGCCCTCAACAAATTTGCATTCTATTGGAGGTAAAGAAGGATGTAACATGAACTGAGAAGAGTAAATATAAGATGTGATGATCAACTCTGATAGGTATGGCTCTTTTCAACAATGAGGTGATTCAAGCCAATTTCAATAGACTTGTGATGGAGAAAATTATCTGCATGTGATAAGAGGACAATGGGGTATGAATAAAAGTATCAACATAGTATTTTTACCTTTTTGTTGCCTGCTTTTTTATTTCTCTTTTTTTTTTCCTTTTTGGTCTGATTTTTCTTGTGTAGCATGATAAATGTGGAAATATATGGATAGGGAGATAGATAGATAGATAAGAATTCCACATATTTAACATATGTTGGATTACTTGCTATCTAGAGGAAGGTGTGGGAGAAGGGAAGTGAGAGAAATTTGGAATAAAAATTTTTGCAAGGGTGAATGTTGAAAACTATCTTCGCATATATTTTGAAAATGAAAAACCTATTTTTTTAAAATAATTATAACTTTTTATTGACAGAGCCCATGCCTGGATAATTTTTACAAGATTATCCCTTGCACTCACTTCTGTTCTGACTTTTCCCCCACCTCCCTCAACTCCCTCCCCAAGATAGCAAGCAGTTCTATACATGTTAAATATGTCACAGTATATCCTAGATACAATATATGTGTGCAGAACTGAACAGTTCTCTTGTTGCACAGGAAGAATTGGATTCAGAAGGTAAAAATAACCCAGGAAGAAAAACCAAAATGCAAACAATTTATATTCATTTCCCAGTGTTCTTTCAGTAGTAGTAGCACTGCTGGATCAAATGGTATGCACAGTTTGATAACTTTTTAGGCATAATTCCAGATTGCTCTTCAGAATGGTTGGATTCACTCACAACTCCACCAACAATGCATCAGTGTCCCAGTTTTCCCACATCACCTCCAACATTCTTCATTATTTTTTCCTGCCATCTTAGCCAATCTGACAGGTGTGTAATGGTATCTCAGAGTTGCCTTAATTTGCATGTCTCTGATTAAAAATGTCTTGGAGCATCTTTTCATATAGCTAGAAATAGTTTCAATTTCATTTTCTGAAAATTGTCTGTTCATATCCTTTGACCACTTCTCAATTGGAGAATGTCTTGATTTCTTATAAATTAGAGTCAGTTCTCTATATATTTTGGAAATGAGGCATTTATCAGAATCTTTAATTGTGAAAATGTTTTTCCAGTTTATTGCTTCCCCTCTAATCTTGTTTGCACTAGTTTTGTTTGTATAAAGGCCTTTTGATTTGATGTAATCAAAACTTCCTATTTTGTGATCAATAATGATCTCTAGTTCATCTTTGGTCCCAAATTTCTTCTTCCTCCACAAGTCTGAGAGATAAACTATCCGATATTCCTATAATTTATTTATAATCTCATTCTTTATGCCTAAATCATGGACCCATTTTGATCTTATCTTGGTATATGGTGTTAAGTGTGGGTCCATGCCTAATTTCTGCCATGCTAATTTCCAGTTATCCCAGCAGTTTTTGTCAAATAATGAGTTCTTATCCCAAAAGTTAGGCTCTTTGGGTTTATCAAACATTAAATTGGTATAGTTGACTATTTTGTCTTGTGAACTTAACCTATTCCACTGATCAACTAATCTATTTCTTAGCCAATACCAAATGTTTTTGGTGATTGCTGCTTTATAATATAGTTTTATATCTGGTACAGCTAGGCCACCTTCATTTGATTTTTTTTTCATTAATTCCCTTGAGATTCTCAACCTTTTGTTCTTTCATATGAATTTTGTTGTTGTTTTTTAACTAGATCATTAAAATTGGGGGGGGGGGAAGGAGTCTGATTGGTATAGTGCTAAATAAATAGATTAGTTTAGGGAGTATTGTCATCTTTATTATATTCACTTGGCCTATCCAAGAGCACTTAATATTTTTCCAATTATTTAAGTCTGACTTTATTTGTGTGGAAAGTTTTTTTGTAATTTTGCTCGTATAATTCCTGACTTTCCTTTGGTAGATAAATTCCCAAATATTTTATGCCATGGACAGTTATTTTGAGTGTAATTTCTCTTTGTACCTCTTGCTATTGGATTTTGTTGGTGATGTATTAAAATGATGAGGAGTTATGTGGATTTATTTTGTATCCTGCAACTTTGCTAAAGTTATGAATTATTTTTAATAGCTTTTTAGTAGAATCTCTGGTGTTCTCTAGGTATACCATCATATCATCTGCAAAGAGTGATAGTTTGGTTTCCTCATTACCTACTCTAATTCCTTTAATCTCTTTCTCAGCTCTTATTGCTGAGGCTAGCACTAGTATTTCTAATACAGTAGTGAATAATAATGGTGATAGTGGGCAAACTTGCTTCACTCCAGATCTTAGTGGGAAAGGTTCCAGTTTTTCCCCATTGCATATGATGCTTACTGACGGTTTTAAATATATGCTCCTGACTATTTTAAGGAAAAGTCCATTTATTCCTATCTTCTCAAGTGGTTTTATTAGGAATGGATGTTGGATTTTATCAAATGCTTTTTTCTGCATCTATTGAGATGATCATATGGTTTTTGTTAGTTTGATTATTGATATAGTCAATTATGCTAATAGTTTTCCTAATATTGAATCAGCCCTGCATTTCTGGTATAAATCCTACTTGGTCATAGTGTATTATCCTGGAGATGATTTTTTGTAGTCTTTTTGCTAATATTTTATTTAAGATTTTAGCATCAATATTCATTAGGGAGATTGGTCTATAATTTTCTTTCTCTGTTTTCAATCTACCTGGTTTAGGTATCAGTATCATGTCTTTGTCATAAAAGGAATTTGGTAGGACTCCTTCAATCCCTATTTTTTTTTCAAATAATTTATATAGTATTGGAGTTAATTGTTCTTTAATTGTTTGATAGAATTCACATGTAAATCCATCTGGTCCTGGGGATTTTTTCTTAGGGAGTTGATTGATAATTTGTTCTATTTCTTTTTCTGAGATGGGAGTGTTTAGGATATTTATTTCTTCCTCTGTTAGTTTAGGCAAGCTATATTTTTGGAGGTATTCTTCTATTTCATTTAAGTTGTCGAATTTATTGGTATAAAGTTGGGCAAAGTAACTCCTCATTATTGCTCTTCTTTAGTGGTGAGTTCTCCCTTTTCATTTTTAAGACTAACAATTTGATTTTCCTCTTTCTTTTTTTTAATCAGATTTACTAAGGGTCTGCCTATTTTGTTGGGGTTTTTTTCATAGAACCAACTCTTATTTTTATTAATTAATTCAATAGTTATTTTTTAACTTTCAATTTTATTGATCTCTCCTTTTATTTTTAGAATTTCAAGTTTATTGTTTGATTTGGGGTTTTTAATTTGTTCCTTTTCTAGCATTTTTAATTGCAAGCCCAATTCATTGTCCTTCTCTTTCTCCATTTTATGCAAGTAGGCCTCTAGAGATATGAAATTTCACCTTTTTACCACTTTGGATGTAACCCATACATTTTGGTATGATGTCTCATTATTGTCATTTTCTTGCGTGAAGTTATTAATTATGTCTATGATTTGCTGTTTCACCCTATCATTCTTTAGCATGAGATTATTTGGTTTCCAATTATTTTTTGGTCTATTTTCCCCTGGCTTTTTGTTAAATGTAATTTTCATTGCATCATGATCTGAAAAGGATGCATTTACTATTTCTGCCTTACTGCATTTGAGTCTGAGGTTTTTATGTCCTAGTATATGGTCAATTTTTATATGGGTTCCATGAACTGCTGAGAAGAAAGTGTACTCCTTTCTGTCTCTATTTAGTTTTCTCCATAGATCCATCATATCTATTTTTTCTAGTATTCTATTTACCTCTTTGACTTCTTTCATATTTATTTTGTGGAGTGCAAGGTTGAGATCTCCCACTATTATAGTTTTGCTGTCTATTTCTTCTTGCAGCTTTCTTAATTTCTCTTTTAAGAATTTAGATGCTGCACCACTTGGTGCTTATATGTTTAATATTAATATTGCTTCATTATCTATGCTACCCTTTAGCAAGATATAGTACCCTTCCTTATCTCTTTTATTTAGATCAATTTTTGCTTTTGCTTGATCTGAGATCAGGGTGGCTACCCCCTGCTTTTTTTTGACTTCACCTGAAGCATAGTAGATTCTGCTCCAACCTTTTACCTTTATTCTGTATGTATCTCCCTGCTTCAGATGTGTTTTCTGTAAACAACATATTGTAGAATTCTGGCTTTTAATCCAGTCTGCTAACCGCTTCCTCTTTGTGGAGGAGTTTACCCCTTTTCACATTTATCTTTAAAATGACCAATTCTGTATTACTTGCCATCTTGTTAACCCCTGTTTATGCTTTTCTCCCTTCCTTCCCCCTTACCTCCCTCCCCAGTATTAAACTTGTGAGCACCACTTGCTTCTCACAGCCCTCCCTTTTTAGTATCCCTCCCCCCAACTTAGAGTTCCTCCCCTTTTCTTACTCCTTTTCCTCACAGTTTCTGTATTTCCTTCTGTTTAGCTTATTCCTTCCCTTTTCACTTTTCCCTTCACACTTTTCAATGTGTTGGGAGAAGTTTCACCATAAATCAAATATGTCTAATTTTTTTCTCTTTAAGCCAATTCTGATGGCAGTAAGATACACACTATATTCATCCCCCTCCATTTTTTCTCTTAGATATAATAGGTTTCCTTTGCCTCGTCCTGAGATATAGTACCCCCACTTTACCCTTTTTCTGATACAATTTCCTTTCCACTTCTAGTTTCTAGAACAAGGTATACATGTATTCTTTATATATCTTTATAGCAGAAATATAGTTCCCAAGATTTCTTTTTACCTTTTTAGATTTCTCTTGGTTCTATATTTGTAGATCAAACTTTTTGTTAAGTTCTGGTTTTTTCATCAAAAATAGGTGAAATTCACTTATTTCATTGAATGTCCATCTTCTTGCCTGTAAAAAGATGCCTGTTCTGGCTGGGTAAGTTATTTTTGGTTGCATACTGAGTTCCTTAGCTGAAAAAGCTATTATTTTAAGAAAGAAAGTAAATATAAGAATTTGAGAATGGAGATACTACTATTTAGAGGGTCAAGAAAATCTTGCTGTGGAAGGTATTATCTGAGGCTAGCATTGAAAGAAACAAAGAATTCTAAAAGGTTGAAATGAGGAGGAAAGACAATCTAGGTATGAGCAAGATAGCATAATGCAAGTCTTTTTATAACACACACACACACACACACACACACACACGCAAAAATAGTCTATCATCCTGGTGATCTCTCCATGCACTTCTATTTCAAGAAGAAAATATGCAATTATGCAAGGGCATTGCTTCACTTGAATGTTCACAAATGTTTCTCATTTAAGAACTTTACAGTAAAAGTCTCCCAAAGCATACCATTAACAAATGAAGAAACGCAGGAAAAATCTCCTTTTATTCACTGACAAAAAAAAAAAAAAAAAAAAAAAAAAAGGCTGGATTACTTGCCAAAATTTCTTGTACTAATTTTGTAGACCAAATGGAGAAATATTGTAAATCACTGGATTTGGAACTGGTAGGACAGCTAGACTTAAAAAGTTTTTCCACACAGATCAAAATCTACTTAAAAGGAGGTGGTTTTGGTGAAATGTTTCAAACATCTATAATATAATATAAATATAATAATATAATATAAAATACTTCCTAGCTGTGTGATCCTGGGCAAGTAGCTTAATCTCAATTGCCAAAGCAAAAAAAACCAAAAAGATTTGTCATTTTAATCCACTAAAATTTCCATCTCATTTGCCTCTTTATTTTTTTTTAATTTTTTATTTAATAATTACTTTATATTGACACTCGTTTCTGTTCTGATTTTTTTCCCCTCCCTCCCTCCACCCCCTCCCCTAGATGGCAAGCAGTCCTTTTTATGTTGGATATGTTGCAGTATATCCTAGATACAATATATGTTTGCAGAACCGAACAGTTCTCTTGTTGCATAGGGAGAATTGGATTCAGAAGGTATAAATAACCAGGGAAGAAAAAACAAAAATGCAGATAGTTCACATTCGTTTCCCAGTGTTCTTTCTTTGGGTGTAGCTGCTTTTGTCCGTCATTTATCAATTGAAACTCAGGTCTCTTTGTCAAAGAAATCCACTTCCATCAAAATATGTCCTCATACAATATCGTTGTCGAAGTGTATAATGATCTCCTGGTTCTGCTCATTTCACTTAGCATCAGTTCATGTAAGTCTCGCCAGTCCTCTCTGTATTCATCCTGCTGGTCATTTCTTACAGAACAATAATATTCCATAACATTCATATACCACAATTTACCCAGCCATTCTCCAATTGATGGGCATCCATTCATTTTCCAGTTTCTGGCAACTACAAACAGGGCTGCTACAAATATTTTGGCACATACAGGTCCCTTTCCCTTCTTTAGTATTTCTTTGGGATATAAGCCCAATAGAAACACTGCTGGATCAAAGGGTATGCACAGTTTGATAATTTTTTGGGCATAATTCCAGATTGCTCTCCAGAATGGTTGGATTCGTTCACAACTCCACCAACAATGCATTAGTGTCCCAGTTTTCCCGCATCCCCTCCAACATTCATCATTATTTTTTCCTGTCATCTTAGCCAATCTGACAGGTGTGTAGTGGTATCTCAGAGTTGTCTTAATTTGCATTTCTCTGATCAATAATGATTTGGAACACTTTCATATGAGTGGTAATAGTTTCAATTTCATCCTCTGAAAATTGTCTGTTCATATCCTTTGACCATTTATCAATTGGAGAATGGCTTGATTTCTTATAAATTTGAGTCAGTTCTCTATATATTTTGGAAATGAGGCCTTTATCAGAACCTTTAACTGTGAAAAAGTATTCCCAGTTTGTTGCTTCCCTTCTAATCTTGTTTGCATTAGTTTTATTTGTACAAAGGCTTTTTAATTTGATGTAATCAAAATTTTCTATTTTGTGATCAGTAATGGTCTCTAGTTCATCTTTGGTCACAAATTTCTTTCTCCTCCACAAGTCTGAGAGATAAACTATTCTATGTTCCTCTAATTTATTTATAATCTCGTTCTTTATGCCTAGGTCATAGACCCATTTTGATCTTATCTTGGTATATGGTGTTAAGTGTGGGTCCATGCCTAATTTCTGCCATACTAATTTCCAATTATCCCAGCAGTTTTTATCAAATAATGAATTCTTTTCCCAGAAGTTAGGGGCTTTGGGTTTGTCAAACACTAGATTGCTATAGTTGACTATTCTGTCTTGTGAGCCTAGCCTTTTCCACTGATCCACTAATCTATTTCTTAGCCAATACCAAATGGTTTTGGTGACTGCTGCTTTATAATATAATTTTAGATCAGGTACAGCTAGGCCACCTTCATTTGATTTTTTTTTCATTAATTCCCTTGAGATTCTCGACTTTTTATTGTTCCATATGAATTTTGTGGTTATTTTTTCTAGATCAATAAAATATTTTCTTGGGAGTCTGATTGGTATAGCACTAAATAAATAGATTAGTTTAGGGAGTATTGTCATCTTTATTATGTTTGCTCGGCCGATCCAAGAGCACTTAATATTTTTCCAATTATTTAAGTCTGACTTTATTTGTGTGGAGACTTTTTTATAATTTTGCTCATATAATTCCTGACTTTCCTTTGGTAGATAGATTCCCAAATATTTTATGGTATCAACAGTTATTCTGAATGGAATTTCTCTTTGTATCTCTTACTGTTGGGTTTTGTTGGTGATGTATAAAAATGCTGAGGATTTATGGGGATTTATTTTGTAGCCAGCTACTTTGCTAAAATTATGAATTATTTCCAATAGCTTTTTGGTAGAATCTCTGGGGTTCTCTAGGTATACCATCATATCATCTGCAAAGAGTGATAGTTTGGTTTCCTCATTGCCTACTCTAATTATTTTAATCTCTTTCTTGACTCTTATTGCAGAGGCTAGTGTTTCTAATACAATATTGAATAATAATGGTGATAGTGGGCAACCTTGCTTCACTCCAGATCTTACTGGGAAAGGTTCCAGTTTTTCCCCATTGCATATGATGCTTACTGATGGTTTTAAATATATGCTCCTGACTATTTTAAGGAAAAGTCCATTTATTCCTATGCTCTCAAGTGTTTTTTATTAGGAATGGATGTTGGATTTTATCAAATGCTTTTTCTGCATCTATTGAGATGATCATATGGTTTTTGTTTGGTTGGTTATTGATATAGTCAATTATGCTAATAGTTTTCCTAATATTGAACCAGCCCTGCATTCCTGGTATAAATCCTACTTGGTCATAGTGTATTATCCTGGTGACGATTTTCTGTAATCTTTTTGCTAATATTTTATTTAAGATTTTAGCATCAATATTCATTAGGGAGATTGGTCTATAATTTTCTTTCTCTGTTTTCAGCCTACCTGGTTTAGGTATCAGTACCATGTCTGTGTCATAAAAGGAGTTTGGTAGGACTCCTTCAATCCCTATTTTTTCAAATAGTTTATATAACATTGGAGTTAATTGTTCTTTAAATGTTTGGTAGAATTCACATGTAAATCCATCTGGTCCTGGGGATTTTTTCTTAGGGAGTTGATTGATAGTTTGTTCTATTTCTATTTCTGAGATGGGACTGTTTTGGATATTTACTTCTTCCTCTGTTAGTTTGGGTAAGCTGTATTTTTGGAGGTATTTTTCTATTTCATTTAAGTTGTCGAATTTATTGGCATAAAGTTGGGTGAAGTAACTCCTAATTATTGCTCTAATTTCCTCTTCATTAGTGGTGAGTTCTCCCTTTTCATTTTTAAGACTAACAATTTGATTTTCCTCTTTCCTTTTTTTAATCAGATTTACTAAGGGTTTGTCTATTTTGTTGGTTTTTTCATAGAACCAACTCAGTTTTATTAATCAATTCAATAGTTTTTTTACTTTCAATTTTATTGATCTCACCTTTTATTTTTAGAATTTTAAGTTTAGTGTTTGACTGGGGGTTTTTAATTTGTTCCTTTTCTAGCATTTTTAATTGCAAACCCAATTCATTGACCTTCTCTTTCTCTATTTTATACAAATAGGCCTCTAGAGATATGAAATTTCCCCTTATTACCGCTTTGGCTGCATCCCATACATTTTGGTATGATGTCTCATTATTATCGTTTTCTTGGGTGAAGTTATTAATTATGTCTATGATTTGCTGTTTCACCCAATCATTCTTTAGTATGAGATTATTTAGTTTCCAATTATTTTTTGGTCTACTTCCCCCTGCTTTTTTGTTGAATGTAATTTTCATTGCATCGTGGTCTGAAAAGGATGCATTTACTATTTCTGCCTTACTACATTTGAGTTTGAGGTTTTTATGTCCTAATATATGGTCAATTTTTGTATAGGTTCCATGAACTGCTGAAAAGAAAGTGTATTCCTTTCTGTCTCCGTTACATTTTCTCCAGAGATCTATCATATCTAACTTTTCTAGTATTCTATTTACCTCTTTGACTCTTTCTTATTTATTTTGTGGTTTGATTTATCTAATTCTGAGAGTGCAAGGTTAAGATCTCCCACTATTATAGTTTTACTGTCTATTTCTTCTTGCAGCTCTCTTAGTTTCTCTTTTAAGAATTTAGATGCTACCCCACTTGGTGCATATATGTTTAATATAGATAGTGCTTCATTATCCATGCTACCCTTTAGCAAGATACAGTGTCCTTCCTTATCTCTTTTAATTAGATCAATTTTTGCTTTAGCTTGATCTGAGATCAGGATGGCTACCCCTGCTTTTTAGACTTCACCTGAAGCATAGTAGATTTTGCTCCAACCTTTTACCTTTAACCTGCATGTATCTCCCCGCTTCAGGTGTGTTTCCTGTAAACAACATATTGTAGGATTCTGGCTTTTAATCCATTCTGCTAACCGCTTCCTCTTTATGGGGGAGTTTACCCCGTTCACGTTTATGGTTAGAATGACCAATTCTGTATTACTTGCCATCTTGTTAACCCCGGTTTATGCTTTCCTCCCTTCTTTCCCCTTTCCCCCCCTTCCCAGTATTAAGCTTGTGAGCACCACTTGCTTCTCACAGCCCTCCCTTTTTAGTATCCCTCCCCCTACCTTAGAGTTCCTCCCCCTATCTTACCCCTTTCCCTCCCAGTTCCCGTATTCCCTTCCGCTTAGCTTATTCCTTCCCTTTTCACTTTTCCCTTCTCACTTTTCAATGAGATGGGAGAAGTTTCACCATAGATTGAATATGTCTTAAGATTTTTCACTTAAAGCCAATTCTGAAGGCAGTAAGATACCCACTATATTCATCCCCCTCCCTTCTTTCTCTCAGATATAATGGGTTTCCTATGCCTCTTCATGAGATGTACTACCCCCATTTTACCCTTTTTCTGGTACAATGTCCTTTCCACATCAATTTCTAGAACAAGGTATACATGTATTCTTTATACATCTATATAGTCAAAATATAGTTCCCAAGATTAATCTTTACCTTTTTAGATTTCTCTTGAGTTCTATATTTGTAGATCAAACTTTTTGTTAAGTTCTGGTTTTTTCATCAGAAATAGATGAAATTCGCTTACTTCGTTGAATGTCCATCTTCTTCCTTGGAAAAAGATGCTCATTCTAGCTGGGTAAGTTATTTTTGGTTGCATACCAAGTTCCTTAGCCTTTCGGAATATCATATTCCAGGCCCTTCGATCTTTTAATGTGGATGCTGCCAGATCCTGGGTGATCCTTATTGTGGCTCCTTGATACTTGAATTGGGTTTTTCTAGCCGCTTGCAATATTTTTTTCTTCATCGGAGGGTTCTGGCATTTGGCCACTATATTCCTTGGTGTTTTGATTTTAGGATCCCTTTCAGTGGGTGATCGATGAATCCTTTCAATGTTTATTTTTTCCTCTGTTCCTATGACTTCTGGGCAGTTCTCTTTGATAATTTCCTGGAAAATAGTGTCCAGGCTCTTTTTTTCGTCATGTTTTTCTGGAAGTCCAATGATTCTCAGATTGTCTCTCCTGGATCTGTTTTCCAGGTCTGTTGTCTTCCCCAGAAGGTATTTCACATTTTTCTCCATTGTTTGATTTTTTTGGATTTGCTTGACTGATTCTTCTTGTCTCCTCGAGTCATTCAATTCCACTTGTTCAATTCTGATTTTCAGTGAAGTATTCTCTTCACTCACTTTTTTAAAATCTTTTTCTAATTGTCCAATTGAGTTCTTTTGTTCTGTGGAATTTTTTTTTCATTTCGCCAATTTTGTTTTTTAGAGAGCTGTTTTCTGTTTCCAGTTCACTAATCCTATTTTTCAAGGATTTTACTTCTTTATCCACTCTCTCTTTAACTTTCTCCAGGCTCTTTTGCCAAGCCTCCCTCTCCTTTTCCCAAGCTTCCCTCTCCTTTTGCCAAGCCTCACTCTGCTTTCCCCATTTTTTTTCTAGCTCCCTTGTGAGAGCCTTTTAAATCACTTCTATGAGGTTCATCTGTGCTGAGGAACAGATGATCTCCTCCTTTGGGGATTCACCTGGGGACTGCCTGTTTTTAGTCTCCTCAGGATTTAGAGTCTGCTCTCTATCTGTATAGAAGCTGTCAAGGGTTAAAGTCCTCTTCAGCTTCTTGCTCATTCTGTCTAATAATCAAAGACAAACTACCAAAGGAAAACAGGAAAAACTGGAGTCTTTCTTGGGGGGGGGGGGGGGGGGGCTGGGTGTGTTATCGAGCTTCCTCTACAGACTGCAGGGGGCAGCAGTGAGGCACTAGCAGGACTGTGTTTGCCTGCGCTCTGAGATCCCAGAGCGTGCTGAGTCACTGTGGCGGGGGGAGAAGGGGGGGGCGACCAGGTCCCGAGAGACTCCAGCTGTTTGGGGTTGTATTCTTCAGCCCCGGTGTTTTTAGCTTCTCTGCTGGGCTGCTGACTTGCTGCCGGAGCAAAGTATCCAAACCTGCAGCGAAGCTCTCCCCGCAGAGACGGCTGCGATCACTCCCCACCCCCTCTCCAGTCTGCTCCCGTGCTCTCACTGCCGCTGCCTGCCTCCTGCGCCCGATCTAAAACCACCCCAGCCCTCCAGTAAAGACAGACCTTTCTTGGCGGATCTCAAGGATGGCTTCTCTTGGTAACTATATGTGGGTTTTTTTCAGTCAAGCATTGATTCAGAGGCTTGTAATGAAGTGGATAGTGAGAGAAAGCGTGGAGCTTATGCAGCTGTGAGCCTCCTCTCCGCCATCTTAACCGGAAGTCCATTTGCCTCTTTATTACTAATACTCTTTTCTAGACACATCTCCTCCATCTTATATTTGCAAATATAATTTATTGAGCTCAAACCTAAGATTTTATATTTATCAGGATAATATTTTAAAATATTATATTTAATTATAGTTCTAGCCTTTCAGCTGATTTCTTTTGGGATACCTACTTTGGCACACAATATGTTAACAATTTCTATAGTTTCATATTATTTGGACCTAGACCTGTTTCACACCAGTGCCATGGTAGTTTAGGTTACAAAATGTGATAAACACAGATGATTTAACAGTTTAAAAATGAGATTTACTTCGTCAAAATAACCCACTACTTTATTTCTCATGAGAACTTCCCTCAAAGAACTTCAGATATTTTCCTTCAAGGCTGGCTTTTCAACTTATGTCATTTTGGCCTAGAAGCTATCCTCATTGGAGAATCTTAAATACCTCATATTAATTGTGACCAGAGTTAAAATCTGTTATATATGCATAAAATATAGGTATGCAATTCTTAGGAGATATTATTTTATCTCTTTAAGGATAGACACTTAGATGAAAATTCAGTTGTAATATACCCATCTTAATGAGTAGATTCACTCCAATGTCATTCTAACTTTTTTCTTATTCTGATGTCTTCCTTCTTACATGCTAGCTAAAAAAAAAAAGTCCAGATTTCACCCATTCTTTAAAAAATGCTTACTTTATGTTACCAACCTTGATAATTATAGACTTATTTCTCTCATCCCCTTCTTTATCAAGACATTTCACTAATTTCTTTCCTAAGAAAACTTTCTATACTAGGCACTTCTATTTCCTTTCCTCTCACTTTCTTCTCATTTCAGTGTAATCTGCCAGTTATCCTTATAATTAAATTAAAATTACCCTTTCCAATGTTGCCAGTCATTTCTTAACTACCAATAAGATGTCCTTTCCTAAATCTTCATCCTGCTTGACCTTTTTGAAAAACTTAATATTGTTAATAACCTCCTGAACTTTATTTTCTTTATTTTTTTTTGCTCTTGATCTTTTTGTTATTTATTTTAATTTTAATACACATTGCTTTCTGCATTATGTTGGGAGAGAAAAATCAGAACAAAAGGGGAAAACCATAAGAGAGATTAAAAAAGAAGTGAACATAGTATGTATTGATTTACATTCAGTTTCCTTGGCTCTTTTTCTCATTCAAGATGGCATTTTTTGTCCAAAGTCTATTGGGTTTGCTTTGGATCACTGAAGTACTAAAAAGAACCAAGCCTTTCATAGCTGAACCCACATTTTTGCGGTTATTGTGTGCAATGTAATCCTGATTCTGCTTGTTTCGCTCAGCATCAACTTATATAAATCTTTCCAGGCCTGTTTATAATCAATTTTTTCATCATTTTTATAGAACATTAATATTCTCTTACCTTCATGTACCATAACTTGTTCAGCAATTCCCAAAATGAATTTTCAAATCATAGCTAGCATAAAAAGAACTCCTACAAATATTTTTACACATGGGGGTTCTTTTCTCTCTTTTTTGATTTCCTTGGGATACAGATCCAGTAATGGCACTGCTGGTTCAACATTTTATTTACTTTGAATAGTATTTTTTCTCCCCAGTTAAATGTCAAGAAAAGTTTTAGCATTCATTTTTATAAGATTTTGAATTCCAAATTTTTTCTCCTTCTTCTCCCTTCTTCTGGAGATGGTAGGGAATTTGATTTCCTTTATATAAATGTATCATGTAAAGCATTTCCATATCAGGCACAGTTGTAAAAGAAGAAATATCAAAAGGGGGGAAAAAATGCTTTGACCTATATTTAGGGTTCATCAGTTTTTTATGTGGTTATGGATAGCATTTCTTTTCTATTTCTTTTACTTAGATCATTGCAATACTGAAAAGAGCTTAGTCTAGCATAGTTTATCATCATGGTGTTGCTCATTGTTCTGGTCATTTAATTTCACATTAGTTTGTATAAATCTTTCCAGGTTTTTCTGAAATCTACCTGTTCACCATTTTTTATTACACAATAATATTCCATTATATTCATATATCATAGTTCAGCCATTTTCCAGTTAATAGGATAGCCTCAGTTTCCAATATTTTTACACAAAAGGACTGCTACAGATATTTTTGTACATGTAAGTCATTCCCATTTTTATGATCTCTTTGAGATTCAGACATAGTAGTAGTGATAGGTCACAAGATATATGTACAAAGGATATGAATAATGTACAAATTGGTCTTTAGAATATTTGGATCAGTTTGCATCTCCTCCAACAGCTCATTAGCATTTCAAATTTTCAATATCTTCTCCAATATTTATCATATTGACTATTCTGAGAGGTGTGAAGTGGTCCCTCAGAGTTGTTGTAATTTTTGTTTCTTTAATTAAAAGTGATTCAGAAGATTTTCTTATAACTCGTATGGCAGAAACTAGACACTGACCCTGTTATACATAACACAATATAGCAAGAGGCCTTTGCATTGTCTGACCTCTCTCCTCATCCCTCTGCCTCCAATTTAATTCATTCCTAGTCCACAACACTTGTGTCAGCAAAGGTTGCCCTGCAACTCCTTCAGGAGCAATGATCCATAGTTATGGAGGCTCTCGGAATATTGACTTATCCCTTAATAAATGATTATAGTAATCTAGTGTTTGACAAACCCAAAAACCCCAGCTTTTGGGATAAGAATTCACTATTTGACAAAAACTGCTGGAAAAATTGGAAACTAGTATGGCAGAAACTAGGCACTGATAACACTGTATACAAGATAAGGTGGAAATGGGTTCATAATCTAGACATAAAAGAATGATATTATAAACAAATTAGAAGAATATAAGATAGTTTACTTCTCAGATCTGTGGAAGAAGAAGGAATTTGTGATCAAAGAAGAACTAGAGATCATTATTGATCATAAAATAGATAATTTTGATTATATTAAGTTAAAAAGGTTTTGTACAAACAAAACTAAAACAGACAAGATTAGAAGAGAAACAATAAACTAGGAAAACATTTTTACATTCAAAGTTTCTGATAAAGGCCTTATTTATAAAATATATAGAAAATTGACTCAAATTTATAAGAATTCAAGCTATTCTCCAATTGATAAATGGTGAAAGGATACGAACAATGTTCAGATGAAGAAATTGAAACTATTTGTAGCCATATGAAAAGGTGCTCCATGTCACTATTGATCAGAGAAATGCAAAGTAAGACAACTCTGAGCTATCACTACATACCTGTCAGATTGGCTAAGATGACAGGAAAAGATGATGACCAATGTTGGAGGGGATGTGGGAAAACTGGGACACTGATACATTGTTGGTGGAACTGTGAATGGATCCAACCATTCTGGAGAACAATCTGGAACTATATTCAAAAAGTTATCAAACTATGCATATCCTTTGACCCAGCAATGTTTCTACTGAGCCTACATCCCAAAGCAATCTTAAAGGAGGGAAAGAGACCTACATGTACAAAAATGTTTGTGGCAGCCTTTTTTGTAGTGGCAAGAAACTGGAAACTGAATGGATGCCTAATAATTGAAGAATGGCTGAATAAGTAATGGTATATGAATGTTATGGAATATTATGGTTCTGTAAGAAACAACCAGCAGGATGATTTCAGAAAGGCCTGGAAAAATGCACATTAACTGATGCTAAGGTGAGATGAGCAGAACAAGGAGATCATTATACAAGGCAACAATATCTGATCAATTGATGAACAATTCTGATGGACATGGCTCTCTTCAATAATGAGATGATTCAAACTAATTTCAATTGGTCAGTGATGAAGAGAGCCATCCGCACCCAAAGAGAGGGCCATGGGAGCTGAGTGTGAACAACAATATAGCATTTTCACTCTTTTTGTTGTTGTTTGCTTGCATTTTATTTTGCTTCTTTTTTCCTTTTGCAGCACAATTATTGAATAAATATGTATGCATATATTGGATTTAACATATATTTCTACCATGTTTAACATACATTGGACTACTTGTCGTCTAGTGAGGGCATGGGGGAAGGTTATGGACATTGGAACACAAGGTTTTGCAAGTGCTAATGTTGAAGAATTGTCTATGCATATGTTTTGAAAAATAAAAAGCTTTAATAAAAATAATGACTAGATATGGGGGAAAAAAGAGATAGAAATAGATAGCAAAACTATATTAGTGGGGGACTTCAACTGTCCTCTTTCAGAACTTGATAAATCCAACCAAAAAATAAAGAAAAAGAAAGAAACTAAGGAGGTGAGAATATTAGACCCCTTAAGGAAATTAGAAAAGAAAGGAATAGGCTGTCAGATCGATAGTAAGAAGAATAATTCATGACCAAACAAGAGATAGAGAGTATTGCAAAATGCAAAATAGATAATGTTGATTATATGAAATTAAAAAGCTTTTGCACAAACAAAACCATAGACGCATGATTGGAAAGAAAACAGAAAGCTAGGAAAGAATCTTCATAGCAAGTGTCTCTGATAAGGGCCTCATTTCTAAAATAAACAGAGAACGAATCAAATTTATAAAAACACAAGCCATTTCCTTGTCAATAAATAGTCAAATGATATGAACAGATAAAAGAAATCAAAGCTATCTATGTGTATAAGGAAATCTTTTTTTCTTATTAAAGCTTTTTTATTTACAAAATATATGTGTGGATATTTTTTTATTAAAGATTTTTATTTATAAAGCTTATGTATGGGTAATGTTTCCAACATGTATCCTTGCAAAACCTTTTATTCCAAATTTCCCTCTTCTTTCCCCCACCCTCTCCCCTAGTTGGCAGGTAGTCCAATACATGTTAAATATGTTGAAATACATGTTAAATCCAATATATGTATACATATTTATACAGTTATATTGCTCCACAAGAAAAATAAGATCAAGAAGGAAGAAAAAGAAAAACTGAGAAAGAAAACAAAATGTAAGCAACTCACAACACAGATCATCTCAGTGTTGAAAAGAGCCAGGTCCATCAGAATTGATTATCACATAATCCTGTTATTACCATTACAATGATCTCCAGGTTCTGTTGATTTTACTTAGCATCAGTTCATGTAGGTCTCTCCAAGCCTTTCTGAAATCATCCTACTGGTCATTTCTTACAGAACAATAGTATTTCATAGCATTCATATAACATAATTTAATCAGCCATTCTCCAATTGGTGGGCATCCATTCAGTTTCCAGTTTATTGCCACTACAAAAAGGGCTACCACAAACATTTTTGCACATGTGGGTCCCTTCCTTTAAGATCTCTTTGGGATATAAGCTCGGTAGAAACACTGCTGGATCAAAGGGTGTGCACAGTTTCATAACTTTCTGAGCATAGTTCCAAACAGCTCTCCGGAATGTTTTTTGTTTTTGTTTGTTTTTTGTTTTTTGTTTTGTTTTGTTTTTTTTAATAATAACTTTATATTGACAGAATCCATGCCAGGGTAATTTTTTTTACAACATTATCCCTTGCACTCGTTTCTGTTCCAATTTTTCCCCTCCCTCCCTCCACCCTCTCCCCTAGATGGCAAGCAGTTCTATATATGTTAGATATGTTGCAATATATCCTAGATACAATATATGTTTGCAGAACCTAACAGTTCTCTTGTTGCACAGGGAGAATTGGATTCAGAAGGTAAAAATAACCCGGGAAGAAAAACAAAGATGCAGATAGTTCACATTTGTTTCTCTGTCCATCATTTATCAATTGAAATTGAGTCTTTGTCAAAGAAATCCACTTCCATCAGAATACATCCTCATACAATATCGTTGTCGAGGTGTATAATGATCTCCTGGTTCTGCTCATTTCACTTAGCATCAGTTCATGTAAGTCTCGCCAAGCCTCTCTGTATTCATCTTGCTGGTCATTTCTTACAGAACAATAATATTTCATAACATTCATATACCACAATTTTTCCAGCCATTCTCCAATTGATGGGCATCCATTCAATTTCTAGTTTCTAGCCACTACAAACAGGGCTGCCACAAACATTTTAGCACATACAGGTCCCTTTCCCTTCTTTAGTATTTCTTTGGGATATAAGTCCAATAGAAACACTGCTGGATCAAAGGGTATGCACAATTTGATAACTTTTTGGGCATAATTCCAGATTGCTCTCCAGAATGGTTGAGTCCACTCACAGTTCCCCCAGCAATGTATCAGTATCCCAGTTGTCCCACACCTCTTCCAACACTGGTCATTATCTTTTCCTGTCATCTTAGCCAATCTGAGAGATGTGTAATGGTATCTCAGAGTTGTCTTAACTTGCATTTCTCTGATCAATAGTGATTTGGAGAACCTTTTCATATAACTACAAATAGTTTCAGTTTCTTCATCTGAAAATTGTCTGTCCATATGTTTTTTTCCTTCATTAGTTTTGTTTGTATATAAACTTTTTACTTAATGTAATCAAAATGGTCTATTTTGTGATCAATAATGGTCTCTAGTTCTTCTTTGGTCACAAATTCCTTCCTTCTCCATAGGTCTAAGTAAACTATCCTATGTTCTTCTAATTTGTTTATAATAGCACTCTTTATGTCTAGATCATGAAACCATTTTGATCTTATTTTGTTATACAGTGTTAGGTGTGGGTTTATGCCTACTTTCTGCCATATTAGTTTCCAATTTTCCCAGCAGTTTTTGTCAAATAATGAATTCTTATGCTGAAAGTTGGGGCCTTTGGGTTTGTCAAATACTAGATTGCTATAGTCATTGACTCCTTTGCTCTGTGAACCTAATCTATTTCACTGATCAATTTCTCTATTTCTTAGCTAGTACCAAATGATTTTGATGATATACTTTTAGATCTGGTATAGTTAGGCCACCTCCATTTGCTTTTCTCTTCATTAATTTCTTTGAAATTCTTGACCTCTTGTTATTCCAGATGAATTTTGTTGTTATTTTTTCTAGGTCAGTAAAATAGTGTAATGTTCTGGTTAGCTTTCCAGAGGTCTCAGGAGAAGTCTTTCTAGAGAGCCTTGGTCTCAGCAGAACAATAACCACAAGAATGGTAAGGAATAAAGTCCAAAGTCTTTATTGTCTCAGTCTCCCAGTGTAACCAGTCCCTCCTAAAGTGCAGGAGGTAGGAGAGCCACCAAAATGCTGATCAAAGATGGAATCTCTGTGGCTGACTTTGACCTCAATTTAAATACTATATTACAAGTACATAAACTATAGAACTATTACATCACCATGCTGAGTACTAAGTATATGTAAACTAGATGACAATTGTTTTATCAATTCCACTGAGTTAACACTTTGTTGTAGGATTAAATCAATCATATTGAACTAGAGAACTCACATGCTAAATTAGATAATCATTGTCTTATCAGTTCCACTGAGTTAACACCTTGTAAAAATCCTTGTTTCAAGTACATTTCTCTAGAGTTCTGGCCCATTACAAAATAGTTTCTTGGGAGTTTGATTGGTATAGCACTAACTACATAAATTAATTTAGGGAATATTAACATTTTTATTATATTTGTCTCCTCCTGAGATATAATTTCCCTCATTTTACCTCTAATTTCCCCTTTTTTTGTTACAATCCTCTTTCTACTTCTAGTTTCTCTTTATAACAGCAAAATCAGATTATACATGTTTTCTCTATGTATACCCATAAGAGAAATGCAGTTCTCCAGAGATAGTTTTTCACCTTTTTATTATGCTGCTTTTGTGTTCTACATTTGAAGGTCAAATTTTTTGTTTAGCTATTGTCTTTTCATCAAAAATAAATGGAATTCACCAATTTTGCCCTGTAAAGAAGCCCCACTGTGTGAGATAATGACTGCCTTGGAGCTAGACGCTGAGCAGTGAGAGTTTCACTACCCCAAGCCAAATTCCATGCTGGGGCTGTGGGTATTAGCTGTTGAGCAGTGAATGGATATGCAGGGACCGGAAGTGTCTGCCCCGGAAACACAGTCTGCTGGGGAAGTTCTGTTGCCCCAGGCCAAACCCCTCACTGTGCCAATTAGAGGCTGCCCAGGCTGTGCCCCGATGCCACGCAGATTTGTAACTGTCCCTGCAAAAACCCCGAACTGCAGGATGTGACTACAGGGCTGCATTACAGTCTGCCTGAATCACTTCCGGGTTCAAGTGGTTACAGCCAGATCTCATTAGGTTCTGGCATTTTTTAGAGTACCCTCTGTTTTAGGCTTTAATTTCTCTGCCAGTTTACTGCTTTGTAGTCAAGGCAGAGCAGTTAGCCTATAGCAGAGCCTACTCTATAACTTCTCTAGCCACAGAGATCACCCCCGCCGCTGGTCTGCTCAGGATGCTAGTCTCTTGCTGCCTGTGCTAGTCTGTTCCTGGCCCCTCAGGACAAACCTTTCCTGGCGATCTTCCAGATTGACTTAGACTGGTAAACTATAGTACTTCTAATCTCCATGAATTTAAGCAGTGAAGAGCTATTTCTGAGGCTGCATTAAATAGTTGGTTATGAGGGGAATGAGAGGAGCTTAGAGAGTCATGTGTGCCTTCTCTGCCAACTTGGTCCCACCCCCCAATTGAATTTTTAACTGAGTTGTTTTGTTCTGTGGAATTTTTTTCCATTTCAAAAATTATATTTTTAATGAGTTATTTTCTTATTCTGTTTCACAAATTCTGTTTTTGAAAGAGTAATTTTCTTTTTCTGTTTCACAAATTAATTCTGTTTGTCAGGGAGTTTTTTCTTTTTCCATTTTATTGAATCTATCTTTTAATGAGTTATATGCCTTTTCTAAACCCTCTTGCAAAGTTTTCTTTTCCTTTCCCCATTTTTCTTCTAGCTCTCTTTTAAGATCATTTTTAATTTCTTCTAGGAGAGCCTTGTATGATGGGGACCAGGTAATATCACCTTTTGGGACTTCATCTGGAGACAATATGCTTTTAGTCTCCTCCGCATTTGAAATCTGTTCTTTTTTTAACCATAAAAGCTGTCTATTGTTAGAGTCCTCTTTACATTTTTACTCATTTAAAAAAAAAAAAAGTTATGATCTGCTTGTAGGGTGGGAGAGGTTTTTCAGGCTTCCTTTATAAATGGCCCTGGCTGCGCTGGGTCAATGCTGATTCCCATGAGATTCTGGAATTTCAGGGTTCAATATTGACCTTTTGTGCTTGTGTTTGATGTTTTATAACTTCTCTACTGTTCTACTGGTTTGCAATCAGGGCAGAGTGGCCAACACTGCTGTAGATTCCTCCTTGTAAGTTCTTCATCATGTGAAGTCCACACCACAATGCCCAGAAAGTCCACACTGCCCAGGACACTCAGCATTATCTGTGCTTGCATTTGTTCTCAGCTGCTTCCTCCCCACTACCAATTGAAACAAACCTTTTCTGATCTGTTTTTTCCCTGTAGATTCTCTGCCACATGGAGTTTGCACCACCCCATGGAGTCCACTCTGCTGTGGGACTCTGTACTGTCTTTGCTGGCATTTGTGCTTGGCTGCTTGTGCTTGGCTGCCTCCCCCACTGTTTCTAATTGAAACAGACATTTTCTGGTGATCTTTGAAATTATCTTCTTCTGATAATTTGTTGCACTCCCGAAATTTGTAGATTCTGTCAGTCCAGAGCTAATTCAGAGGCTGGATTTGCTAATTAGTCTGAGGGGTGTAGGAGGTCAGAAAGAAATATGAGTCGTTTCTGCTATCTTGACTCCCCATGAGTAATTTTTTCAAAATTGACCCTTGCATAGCCTTCTGATCCAAATTATCCCCTCCTTCCTTCTACCCTTTCTCCTAGATGGCAGGTAGTCCAATACATAGAAAATGTTTTAAAATATATGTTAAATGCAATATATATATATATATATATATATATATATATATATATATATATATATATACACACAGTTATCTTGTTGCACAAGAAAAATTGGATCAATTAAAAAAAACTGGAAAAGAAAACAAAATACAAGTAAACAACAACAGAAAGAGTGAGAATGCTATGTTGTTGTCCACACTCAGCTCCCATGGCCCTCTCTTTGGGTGCAGATGGCTCTCTTCATCACTGACCAATTGAATTTAGTTTGAATCATCTCATTGTTGAAGAGAGCCATGTCTATTAGAATTGTTCATCAATTGATCAGATATTGTTGCCATGTATAATAATCTCCTTGTCCTGCTCATTTCACTTAGCATCAGTTAATGTGAGTCTTTCCAGGCCTTTCTGAAACCATCCTGCTGGTTGTTTCTTACAGAACCATAATATTCCATAACATTCATATACCATTACTTATTCAGCCATTCTTCAATTGTTAGGCATCCATTCAGTTTCCAGTTTCTTGCCACTACAAAAAGGGCTGCCAAAAACATTTTTGTACATGTAGGTCCCTTTCCCTACTTTAAGATCGCTTTGGGATGTAGGCTCAGTAGAAACACTGCTGGGTCAAAGGATATGCACAGTTTGATAACTTTTTGAACATAGTTCCAGATTGTTCTCCAGAATGGTTGGATCCATTCACAGTTCCACCAACAATGTATCAGTGTCCCAGTTTTCCCACATCCCCTCCAACATTAGTCATCATCTTTTCCTGTCATCTTAGCCAGTCTGACAGGTATGTAGTGATAGCTCAGAGTTGTCTTACTTTGCATTTCTCTGATCAATAGTGACTTGGAGCACCTTTTCATATGGCTACAAATAGTTTCAATTTCTTCATCTGAACATTGTTCATATCCTTTCACCATTTATCAATTGAGAATAGCATGAATTATTATAAATTTGAGTCAATTCTCTATGTATTTTAGAAATAAGGCCTTTATCAGAACCTTTGAATGTAAAAATGTTTCCCCAGTTTATTGTTTCTCTTCTAATCTTGTCTGCATTAGTTTTGTTTGTACAAAACCTTTTTAACTTAATATAATCAAAATTAGCTATTTTGTGATCAATAATGATCACTAGTTCATCTTTGGTCACAAATTCCTTCCTCTTCCACAGATCTGAGAGGTAAACTATCCTATATTCTTTTAATTTGTTTATAATATCATTCTTTTATGTCTAGATCATGAACCCATTTCCACCTTATCTTGTATACAGTGTTGGGTATGGATCAATGCCTAGTTTCTGCCATACTAGTTTCCAATTTTCCCAGCAGTTTTTGTCAAATAGTGAATTCTTATCCCAAAAGCTGGGGCCTTTGGGTTTGTCAAACACTAGATTACTATAGTCTTTTGTGAAGGGATAAGTCAATATTCCGAGAGCCTCCATAACTGTGGATCATAGCACCTGAAGGAGTTGCAGGGCAACCTTTGCTGACACAAGTGTTGTGATCTGGGCATGAAATAAATTGGATGCAGAAGGAAGAAGAAAGATGGCAATCAAAACAAAGGCCTCTCAGTCAGAGACGTTAGAGAACAGCAACTGCCTCTCAGTCTCCTTGTATCGTCCTCTCACATGAGGAGATTCTGCAGGTCTGGATTGTATCTCCAGCAGCCACTGTCAGGTGGTTCCCATGTATTCCTACAGCTCCTGTGAATTCCAACAGTCTTTGACTACTTTGTACTATTGCACTGATCAGTTACTCTATTTCTTAGCCAGTACCAAATTGTTTTGGTGACTATTGTTTTATAATATAATTTTAGTTCTGATACAGTTAGGCCACCTTCATTTGCATTTTTTTCAATAATTCCCTTGAAATTCTTGACCTTTTGTTCTCCCAGACAAATTTTGTTGTCATTTTGTCTAGGTCAGTAAAATAGTTTCTTGGGGGTTTGATTAGTATAGCACTAAATAGATTAATTTAAGAAGTGTTGTCTTCTTTATTATATTCGCTCAATCTATACAAGAGCACTTGATATTTTTCCAATTGTTTAGATGTGACTTTAGTTTTTGGAAATTGTTTTGTAATTTTGCTCATATAGTTCATGACTTTCCTTGAAAGGTAGATTTTCAAATATTACATACTATCAACAGTTATTTAAAATGGAATTTTTCTTTGTGTCTTTTGCTGTTGGATTTTGTAAGTGATGTATAAAAATGCTGATGATTTATGTGGTTTTATTTTGTATCCTGCAACTTTACTAAAATTGTGGATTATCTCTAATAGTTTTTTACTTGATTCTCTAAGGTTCTCTTAAGTATACCATCATATCATCTGCAAAGAGTGATAATTTGATTTCCTCATTACCTACTCTAATTCCTTTTTATTTCTTTTTCTTCTCTCATTGCCAAAGCTAGCCTTTCTAATACAATATTGAATGGTAATGGTGATAGTGGGCAACCTTGCTTTACCCCTGATCTTTTGGGGAATGGTCCCATTTTATTCCCATTATATGTGATGCTTTCTGATGGTTTTTAAATAGATGCCACTGACTATTTTAAGAAAAAGTCCATTTATCCCTATATTCTCTAGTGTTTTTAACAGGAATGGATGTTGCCTTTTTTCAAATGCATTTTCTGCATCTATTGAGATAATCACATGGATTTTGTTAGTTTGGTTATTAATCTAGTCAATTATGCTAATAGTTTTTCTAATATTGAATGAGCTCTACCTTCCTGGTATAAATCCTACTTTGTCATGCTATATTATCCTGGGGATGACTTTCTGTAATCTCTTTGATAAATATTTTATTTAAGATTTTCGCATCAATATTCATTAGGGAATTTGGTCTATAATTTTCTTTCTCTGTTTTCATCCTACCTTGTTTAGGTATCAGTACCATGTCTGTATCATAAAAGGACTTTGATAGCAGTCCTTCTTTCCCTATTTTTTCAAATATTTCAAATATATTCAAATATATTTACTCAAACATTCAAATATTTACTTCAAATATTTCAAAATATTTTATATAGTATTGAGCTAATTTTTTAAATGTTTGCTAGAATTCACATTTAAATCCATCTGGCCCTGGAGATTTTTTCTTAGACAGTTGATGTAATGGGCTGAGGCTTGAGTTGATGCACTGAGGTTCCAAGCACGTGAGGCTAAATAGTAATTGGACCATACTCTATTAATATATATGCTTGGAGAAAGAATAGCCCTTGCCCACTCTTTATGCAAGTCCTAATGTGTTGTACAGGAAATGACGATTTTGGTGGGTGGAGGCAGGGGAGTGGAAAGAGAAGTGCAAAGAGAAGACTGCTGGCTGGCATCTTGTCATGGCTGCTCACATTGCTATCATGACCGCTCTTCACCTACAATCCTCTTTTCACCTGCAATCCCCCTTCACCTCTGCTAGCTGGCTTCCTGTCGCAGCTGCCCATATTACTATTGCAATTCTTCTTCACCTTTACTGAGAATAAAGATCAAAGATTTTTCCTTTAACCTGAATTCCTGACTCCAGCTGATTTTAAATATGCAGTTATCACATTTGGTACCCAAGCGTGGGAACCAAGGATCCTACTTTCACTGCAGAAATCTCCAGTGACCAGGAACTTAGGTGAGTATAATAGACAAACAGGAAACTTATTTTCTTAAAGACTAAACTAGTAACCTTTTTCGGCTGAAATGGGATGGATGCTAGCTAAAGATTCTCCATCCCCCACCCCAACCCCTCAACCCCCACCCAGGAGTGGTGCTATAGAAAGCATGCTTAAGCTGATAGAAGATCAAGGGCTACTTATAGTTTGGGAACAGACATTAAAATGTATCTCCCCTTGGTTCTTAGAGGAAGAGCAAATCTCTCCAGATAATTGGACATTAATTGGGCAATACCTCTCCGCATATTACAACGAAAATGGTCCGCATTCAAGTTCCACCGAGGCATTCTATTTATACAATATAATACAGTTGGCCTTAAGAAGTTGTATAAGTTCTAGAAGAAAGAATAGGAATAGCCAAATGGGGAAGCCTGAGATAAAGGAGGAAGACAATGAACAGATTAATGACCATATCCCCATAGGGCATAGAGACTCATGTGAGGCTCAAGGGTGTGGTGAATCTGAGGCAGCTTCAGCCCCATCTAAGGAGCAGGTAATTGACTCTGCTCCATCAACTCCACCTTCCGGGATGGAGGGAGGAGAAGTAGTAGTGGGGGCAGTGACAGCACGAGTACCTTACCCCCAGCATTCAGCTGCTCCTATGACTAGATTGCAAAAGGAACTAACTAAGGCCAAAGCATAAGGGAAAATTGTATCAGAACTTAAACATCACATTTTTCCTGTAATTCGACAGTTTAATTCTTCAGGTCAAGAAAGTAGAAAATATACTCCTTTTGCTATAGAAATCCTCAAAGACCTGAAAAAGGCTTGCACTCTTTATGGGGCTACATCAGCTTATGTTAAGGTGTTATTACAGAATTTGGCTTTTGAAATCTTGACCCCTAATGACTGGAAATCTATAGCAAGGGTATGACTAGAACCTGGACAAAACTACTGGTGGCTTTCTGAATATAGTGAGCTCTGTAGGATACAAGTCCAATAAAATAGTCAAAGTGGAGTTCATGCTGCAATCACCTGTGACCTACTAATAGGTGTAGGTTCTTATGCAGACGTCGCAGTATAGATTAATTATTCCATAGCAGCATATGAACAAATTGCTGCTAATGCTATCAAAGCGTGGGCTTTTCTCCACAATTAAGATGACAAAAGTGAGGCCTTCACAAAAATAACATAAGAGTCAAATGAACCCTTTGCTAACTTTGTGGGACATTTGCAGACAACTATCATAAGAACTAATGGGGAAAATGCAGTAACAGACATTTTGATAAGGCAATTTGCTAAGGAAAAATGCTAATGAGGCTTCCAGAAGAATTACACTAGGACTGCACAAGGATACTCCATTAGAGGAGCTCATAAGACGCTGTGCCACAGTGGGCACAAATGCCTTTTATAGCCAGGCTATGATGCAGACTTCACAAAATCCAAACATGGGAAGACAGGGTCCCTTCTGGCAAGGGAATTCCAGAGAGATTCGTAGATGCTTTCATGGTGGAAAGGTAGGGCATCTGAAAGCTCAATGTTGGTATAGAGACAGAATGAAAAACAAGGTGGGAGAACAAGGCCCAATACCCCATGTCCAAAATGCAACAGAGGCTTCCATTGGGCCTCAGAATGTAGAGAGATTCAAGGAAACAGGATGAGGGCCCCAGCCCCAGGACCCAAGGCAAAAAACACTTGGGGCGTGATGGCAGCCAATGGTGCACCCAGAGAGTGCCTACAAGTCCAGTACCCAGACATGACCAATCAGCCAGAAAGCCATATGATGGGAGAGGGGATTACACAATCAACCAGCCAGGAAGCAACCTAATGGGAGAAAGGAATACAATTGGGGAGAATAGAGCTCTATGCAGCTGGGACAACTGAGATACCTTCTGGAGAGGTGAAATCTGTTCCTCTCCAGCCTATGGATCCCTTACCTGCAGGCATAGTAGGCTTGACCATTTCACCTCCTTTTTGCATGTACAAAACAGTGTCCATCCACACACTGATGTGGGAAACGGGGAATGTGTAGATAATATCCCAGTCACTAATACAGGTAGAAAATGTATGACTTATCCCCCAGGAGAAGCAGTAGCATCAGGTTTACTCATACAGAATCCTAATAAGCAACCTGGTGATAGTTACCCAGATTCTGACTCCAGACCACAAAATCCAGGAATATACTGGACAGCAACTGTAACAGCTGACCGACCTATGCTCACGATCTATATAAATGGCCTACCATTAGAAGGATTGGTAGACACAGGTGCAGATCGTACAGTCATTAGAGGTGCCGATTGGCCCAGTCACTGGCCAAAGATTAAAGCAGACACCCACATGTCTGGCATAGGAGGATCAATAGCAGCTGAAGTTAGTGCTGCCCCTATGAGATGGACTTTTGAAGGCAAAACAGGAGTTTTTACTCCTTTTATAGTTGAAAAAATCCCCATCAATATGTAGGGAAGAGACTTTTTACAGCAATTAAGGTTAAAAATGAGTACTTCAGTTTTTTTAAGCAGGGTTGCTCTTGAAGGCCTGCCAACACTTTCACTTGTTTCTATCCAAAGGAAAACTGATACATCAGTGTGGATAGAACAGTGGCCCTTAGGTAGCAATAAAATTCAGGCCTTATTAGATATAGTACAGGAGCAACTTGAACAAGGGCATTTACAACCTTCTCTAAGTCCTTAGATTTCCCCAGTGTTTGTTGTAAAAAAGAAATCTGGAAAATGGAGGATGCTCACTGATTTAAGAAAAGTGAATGAACAGATGGAAACTATGGGAACTCTTCAGCCTGGACTTTAGAGAATGGCTTCTTTGGGTCATAGATATTAAGGATTGTTTCTATTCTATCCCTCTGGATAAGGTGGATATGAAAAGATTTGCCTTTTCAGTGCCCAGCATTAACTTATCTGAGCCTTATAAAAGATATGAATGGACAGTTTTGTCACAGAGAATGGAAAACAGCCCTACTATGTATCAAATGTATGTTGCTGCTGCTCTTGCTCCAGTAAGAAAAGCATTTCCAAAAGTTATGCTATTACATTATATGGATGATATATTGGGATGTGCACCTGAGGATCAAATGTTCGAAGCATGTCTACAAAAGATCATAGAAACACTAAGGAATTACAAATTGTACATAGCTGAAGAAAAAATTCAAAGACATGCTCCTTTTCAATATTTAGGATACAAAATATACCCTAAGGTGCTTACAGTACAGAAATTGTCCTTAAGAACAGAGAAGCTAAACACCTTAATTGATTTTCAGAAATTGATAGGAGATATTCAATGGATGTGACCAGTGTTAGGCTTGACTATCTATCAGTTACAATGATTATATGATATTTTAAGGGGAGACAGTGCTTTAAATTCACCACGCCAGCTTACAAAAGAAGCTCAAGAGGCTTTGAGAAAAATTGAACTGGCTTTATCCAATGTGGTTGAAAGAGTCACTCAAAAACCCTTGGAAATATCAGTGTTTGCCACACAAGAGGCACCTACAGCAGTCCTTCATCAAGGAGACAGTGTGATAGAGTGGGTGAACCTCCTGGCACAAGCAGAACAAAGCCTTACTCCTTACCCAGTGCTTGTGGCTAGAATTTTATTAAAGGCCATTAAGCGAGCAGTAGTATCTGGGACAAGACCTGACAAGATATACACCTTTTCCACCAATACACAAATTAATGTGTGCTGTGAGACCATCCCAGAGTGGCAAATTTTATTAGCCATGGCTCCAAATTTTACACATGAGTCTCCATTAAAGATAACCAGACTTTTACATAATTGGCAATGGATTCTTGAAGAAAAAGTTTCTAAAGTTCCTCTTAAAGGACCAACTATCTTTACAGATGCATCCAAACATAATATTTGTGCTGTATATTCTCATGACTTAATTATAAAGAGAATAGTCGGAACTCCTTTTCAGTCCACTCTGTAGAATGAATTGTATGCAATCATTCTAGCTCTTACTTATTACCCAGGAGACATAAATATAATATCTGATTCAGCCTATACAGTAGGTGTGGTACAAAGAATTGCCACAACCCAAATAAAATTTGCATCCTCTAATATATATATCAGCTCTTTAAGAAACTTCAAGAGCAAGTCAGAAAGCATCCAGGTAAGATTTATATTTTGCATGTCCACTCTCATAGTGGACTTCCAGATCCCATTATTGATGGTAATTCAAAGGCAGATAGCCTTTTAACTATGTTGGTCAATACTCCTTTATTCTAAGAAGCCCAGGCATCTCATTATAAATATCATCAGGCTGCTCGAGCTTTATGTTTACAATTTGGAATAACAAGAGAGGAAGCTAGGAGCATAGTAAAAACCTGCATGACTTGCCTTTCTTTCCACCCTCCTACACTGCCTCCAGGGAAGAACCCTCGTGGTTTGAGACCCAATGAAATCTGGCAAATGGATGTGACCCATTATAAATCTTTTGGCCGCCTGTCTTTTATCCACCTTGTGGTAGACACCTTTTCAGGATTCACTTTTGCCATACCAGCATCAAAAGAGACAGCCCGAGTGGTCACTGAATTCCTCACGCAAGCATTTGCCATTATGGGTATGCCACAAGCAATAAAAACAGACAATGGTCCTGCATACACCTCCAAACATTTTGTACACTTTTGTGCACAGTATAAGATTTTACACACCACTGGCATACCCTTTAATCCTCAAGGACAGGCAATAGTAGAGAGGAGAAACAGAGACATTAAGACGCTGCTCCAAAAACAAAAGAAAGGGGGAGCCACAGGTAACCCTAGAGAACTACTAAATCTAGCACTTTATACTATTAACTTCTTGATTTTTGACAAAGATGCACTGGCTCCGGCAGACAGGTTTTATAACCCACCAGAAGGGCAGTGTCCAGTGCAAGCAGCTCCACTATCTTTAGATAATCGCCAGGTGATGTGGAGAGACCCAGAAAGTGGTGAATGGAAGGGACCAGATAGGCTAACTGCTTGGGGGAGAGGGTTTGCTTGTATCTCTACAGGTGAAGAAGGAATCAGATGGATGCCAACGAGCTGTATTCGCCTTGTCCATCGCAGAGAAACGGAGCAGACCCTTGAAACAAAGGAGAAGACCCAAGAAATATCGGGTGGTTCTGTTGCTGATTGTGCTCACCATTGAAAGAGTGTGGCAGTTATGGCGTTTGACCCATGGACATAGAAAATTCTTGGACTTCAAAACCCTCAGAAATAATTGGATTCTCTGAGACATGATAAGATTGTTGTAGGACTTGAAAATCCTCAGGAATCATTGGATTCTCTGAGACATAAGATTGTTGTAGGACTTGAAAACCCTCAGGAATCACTGGATTTTCTGAGAAATGATAAGACTGTTACAGGACTTCAAAATCTGCTGGAATCATTGGATTCCCTGATATGTGAAGCAATGGACAATAGATTGGTTTTGGATTATCTCTTGGCTGCTGAAGAAGGCATATATGTGACTGCTGTTTACATACTCTCCTTCTAGGACTTCTGGCAATCTTTTACAACACCATGTTGATTTATATTATTTGTTATACCATTACTTGCGTGTACAATTCATGTTTGTTACACCACATCAAGCCTGCACTGACTGTGGGGAGGATCATCACTAATAGCCTCTGCATTATTGCTATGTGCTTGTGTAATACCGCTCATGCTGATGGGTTTGTGCATAATAAGACCCTTCAACCCAGAAACCCACTAGCAATTCCCACTTCCCTTTGGTGCTTTTCATCTCCCTTCCTGAGATGTCAGGGAGGGTGTGATCATTTCCTTTTTAGTGCTTTCACCTCCCTTCCTGAGAAGTCAAGGATGGTGTGATCACCTCCTTTTAGGTGCTTTCACCTCCTTTCCTGAGAAGTCAGGGAGAGTGTAATCACCTTCCCTTGGGGACTCTGACCTCCCTGAGGAGTCAGGGATGGCATGACCACCTGTGTTCTAAAACAAAAGAAAGCAGGAAATGTAATGGGCTGAGGCTTGAGTTGATGCACTGAGGTCCCAAGCACATGAGGCTAAATAGTAATTGGACCATACTTTAGTAATATATAAGCTTGGAGAAGGAATGGCCTCCGCCCACTCTTTGTGCAAGTCCTGATATGTTACAGTACAGGAAATGATGATTTTGGTGGGTGGAGGCAGGGGAGTGGAAAGGGAAGCACAAAGAGAGACTGCTGGCTGGTGTCTTGTCACAGCTGCTCACATTGCTATCGCGACCGCCCTTCACCTCCGACCCCCTTTTCACCTGCAATCCCCCTTCACCTCTGCTAGCTGGCTTCCTGTCGCAGCTGTCCATATTGCTATCACAATCCTTCTTCACCTCTACTGAGAATAAAGATCGAAGATTTTTCCTTTAACCTGAATTCCTGACTCCGGCTGATTTTAAATACACGGTCATTACAAGTTGATTAATAGTTTGTTCTATTTCTTTTTCTAAAATGGGACTACTTAAGTAATTTATTTCCTCTTCTGTAGATCTGAACAATATATATTTGTGTAAATATTCATCCATTTCACTTAAATTACCAGATTTATTTACTTATAGAATGCAAAAACATGCAAAAAAAATGCAAAAACAACCTACCAATATTTTTCTATATATGTTTATAGAAAATATGCATAGATATCTATAGATAGGTGCACATATGCAAGTATCTATGCATATATCTCTATGTAGATACAGGTGTGTATATATTTATATATAATAGTTGTATATGTGTATGTATACACAAAAATATATTTTGTTATTCATTCATTTCAATTGTTTCTGACTCTGTGTCCCCATCTGTTTTTCTTAGCAGATGTACTGAAATGGTTTACCATTACCTTTTCTAGTTCAACTGAGGCAAATGTGGTTAAGTGACCTACGCATGGTCATCCAGCTAGTAAGTTCCTGAGGCTGAATTTGAACTATGATCTTCCACATCAATTATCTCTAATTTGATTTTTTAAAAATAAGGGTCATTTCCTTGAAGTTTTTATCCTATATGTCTTACAATGTAATAATCAAGACAAGAAGTTTTGGCTTCATCTTTAAGCAGAGTTCTGTAAAATTCCTTTTTTTGTTTTCTATATATAATACTGCGTCCAAAGGAGAAAAAAAAAAATTTAGCAAGGCAGAAAATGTCACCATCTTCCTCCAAGTCTAAGAGAAAAGTATATACAGGCCAAAGCAAGGTATTGAACATATCATGCAGAAAAATTATGGACTTTCTTACCCCTTAGTCACTCTAAAAAAAGGAGGCTCTGCATCTTAAATACAGTTGAATGATCCAAATTTATTTGGCATAATAGTCACTCTTTGCCCTACAGCCTGATACTCAGAAGAGAGAACTTCACATATGCAAAGATGTCAGCCATATGTCCTTCTTTCTTCTCTCATTCGGGTTAAATACTTCTAATTTTTTTTTTCCCCAACAAATCTCTAGTATAAATTGGAGGACCTTCACAGTCTTTGTTTCTTGACACTTTTTGGTTTATCAAAGAATGTAAATCCACTTTTATGTACAATCATGTAGTTCAACTTTTCTCTAACTTTTCTTTAAAAAATTAACATGAGAGATTTTGTACAATTTAGTTAAAAACTCACAGTACTAATCTGATATGCCAGCCTGGTAACCTTGTGTAGAGGGCTGAAACTCTTGAGTCATTGCACTGAGGTTGGTTCAAGCACTTAGGGATCATTATTGATTGGACAATACTCTATGGGCATATGCTCAGAAAATGGTCCTTCCCACTATCCTGTGCTGGCTCAATGATTGGTATATACAGAAAATTGTAGGAGGGGCTAGGAGGTAAAGTAAGATGAGTCAGAGTCACTCTTTGCGGTAGACAAGGAAAAAGGCAGTCCTGGAGATTCTGCTTCCTTCCTGTTCAATCCTGTCTAAAGACCAAGAATAAAGACTAAGGATATTTGCTTATCCTGACTCCGGCTGATTCTGGGGTGTCCTGGGTGCTAGCTCGGTTGTCACAATCTTGTCCAAAAAGGAAAGGTTTCACTGGTATGGCCCATGCTGGGTGACTTCTTTTTTGAAATTTTCATTAATTCTCCCTTTCATAACATGTCCTCAAATTTTGCCAGGCGTTTGAATCAAATGCAATAATTTGTATACTTGTCTCATTCCATTTTTGAAAACTGGGGCACTTGCCCTTCTCCAGTTCACAGTACTTTGCCTATTTTCTATGATCGTTTAATAGTTAGTGTCATATAGGTAGTGTCAGGAAAATCTGGAATCAAAATCTGCCTCAGAAACTTATTGTTTCACTCAGGTCAATTTTTTAATTATTCCAGGTTTCAGGTCATTCATTTGTAAAATGATAATTGTACTTAGTGACTGCAATAGTCCTTTTAGCTCTAACTTTGTGTTCTTTTGTTCCTATAATCTTCCAGGGATCAACAAAATGCCTTTTTTTTTTTAACTGCCCAAGGATGCAGTTCTTTTGGTCTGACAACTTAAATTCATCATGGACTCATGTGTACTCTTTACTATCTGCTTATTTATCTTAATTCAAACTCTATTTGCTATATTTGTTCTGCCTTTCTTGTCTGGAGATTCTTTTCATTAATAGAAAAAAGAGCTCTATATTTTGTCTGTGGTTAATCATCATTTTTCCAAGAAGGAATTCCTGCACCTTTTGGGATAACCCTTTTTTCCTCAATAGAAATAAAACAAAACAAAGACAGCATTTTGTACCCTTTCTTATTTTCTCTTACTAGCCTCAGCTCATTCACAGCATTGTCACTCCAGATATTATTGTTCTGGTACTTTGCCAGGATTAACATTAATTCTGTATCCTAGTTCAGGCCCCTCCCACCTCTTATTACCTCTCTCTCTTTGACTTTTTCAAGACTCACTTCTTTCCTGACCAAACTATTATCCATATGTTTGCTAAAGTGATTCCAAAAATACAAATCTAATCTCCTACTTAGATAGTTCCAACAGATACTTTTACCTGTAGAATAAAAGAAAAGTCATCTATTTGACTTTTCAAGCCTTTCACAATCTGGATCCTATTGTGACAACTGCGCTAGCATCTCAGACACCCCAGAATCAGCTGGAGTCAGGATAAGCAAAAGTCCTTAGTCTTTGTTCTTTGTCTTTAGACAATCAGTAGTTAGCCTCAAGTGCTCTGCAGTCCTGACCTCAGTGCATTGACTCAATAGTTTCAGCCCTCTACATCCTATCTACCTTTTCTGACTCATCAGATATCATTCTTCATGTGTGAACTTTCTATATCACCAAACCTACTTTCTACTATCCGTATATAACATTCCATTTCTAATCTCTGTTCCTTTGTAGTTTCTCTCAATTTCTAGAATATATTCCTTCCTGACTTTTACTTCCCAATATTCCTAATTCCCTCTAAAGTTGATTTCAATGCCACTTCCTTCATGGAACTTTTTCCTATTTTTCTCCTACCTGTTCGTGTTCACTCCAAGGTTCACCACAAATTACTTTTCATTCAATATCAATCATTTAGTAATCACTTACTATGTGCCAGATAATTTGTTAATCAAGAAGAAGACAAATAAAATCTAAAACCAATTCCCTCCCTGAAGTAGACCACCTTCTAGTGGAAGGGATATATATTATTTTGTGAATACTCTTTTAACTTATATGTGTATTGTTTCCTCTGGTAGACCACAGGTTCCTTGAAAACAAAGACACCTTTATTTTTTTATTTTTGAATTCTCAGTATGTTACCAACTGACTCTCATATGACTGGGGCTCCTTCCTAAAATTCTTTATATCTATTTTATGTTTTGTATTTGTCTATATTGTATTCTGTAGATCTCCTTATAAAATATAAGCCTCTTGAAGTCAGAAATTGTTTCTTTTTTTATTTTCTAATGCAAGAAACAGTGTGGTATTTGTGAATAGAAAAGTAGAAAGATTTGGATTCAAGTTCCACTTCTGACAAGCAGTCACTATGTGATGCTTGTCAAATCATTTAACTTCTGAGTAACAACTAAGATATAATTGCATTAAATAAATTAATGCAAGAAAAATTGATTGAGCATTCAATTATGTGTCAGGCACTATGACATGGGGATCTACATATACACACATTAATGGACATGCATATGCATACACACACACACGCATACACACCCACACACGCACATATGATAACAACATGCAGGGATAAATTTTCTCACCAGAAACTTCCCTGGATCAATGAAATCAAATCACAGGTCCAGTTCCTATGGTCATCACTTAGTACAATGTATTAGCACTTAATGATTGACTGTTGAATGATTCTTGACTGATTGTTCCCTGGGATATAATTTTTCCTAAGATACCATTCATTCTAGACTATAGGAAGATTAAAAATGTCTAGGGAAATGTGACTCATCAGGTACCTTATCTCTTCTTCAAAAATGTCCTCAGACTTCCGGGGGCGGAGCCAAGATGGCGGAGCCAAGATGGCGGAGCAGGCACACATGACTCTCTAAGCTCCTCTCATTCCCCTCATAACCAACTATTTAATCCAGCCTCAAAAATAGCTCTTCACTACTTAAATTCATGAAGATTAGAAGCACTACAACTTACCAGCCAAAGTCAATCTGGAAGATCGCCAGGAAAGGTTTGTCCTGAGGGACCAGGAACAGACTAGCACAGGCAGCGAGAGACTAGTGTCCTGAGCAAACCAGGGGCTGGGGTGATCTCTGTGGCTAGAGAAGTTATAGGGACCACTCTGCTATAGGCTAACTGCTCTGCCTTGATTACAAAGCAGTAAATTGGCAGAGAAATTAAAGCCTAAAACAGGTGTTCTAAAAAACGCCAGAACATAACGAGATCTGGTTGTAACCCCTCAAATCCAGAAGTGACTCAGGAGATTTTATCGCAGCCCTGTGGCCATATCCTGCAGATCTGGGCTTTTGCGGGGGCAGTTACTAATCTGCACGGCAGGGGGTCACAGCCTGCACAGCCTCTAATCGGCAGTGTGGGGGGCTCGGCCTGGGGCAATAGAACCTCCCCAGCTGACTGCGTTTCCCTGGCAGACACTTCCAGTCCCTGCAAATCCATTCACTACTCAAGTGCTAACACCCACAGCCCCAGGGCAGGATTTGGCTTGGGGCAGTGAAACTCTCACTGCTAAGTGTCTAGCCCCAGGGCAGTTGTTATCTCGAACAGCTGGGTTCTTTGAAGGGCACTTTCCCAGACCGGCCCTGCAGGCCTGAGTTACTTTCGAGTGGGGAACTTTTTCCCAGAGCACTCTAGTACCTCGCTGCTTTTTGTAGTCGGTTGGTAGGACAGCTACCCGTCCATATACCTTTCACTGCTCTGCAGAGGAAGCTGGTAACCTCCTGGCTCTGAAGGCAGACCTTACAGGCTTTAACAAAATGAGTAAAAAAATCAAAAGAACAATTGATAGTTTCTACACAGAAAGAGAACAGCTTTTCAACCCTGAAGAGATTAATAGCAGACAGTCTCCAGACGATTGTTGGTCTCCAATACAAAAGGCTCTTCTAGAAGAGACTATTAAAAACCTTAAAAGAGAGCTAGAAGAGAAATGGGGAAAGACATATAACTCACTAAAAGAAAAATCTGATAAAGTGGAAAAAGAAAACAACTTCCTGAAATGTGAATTGGAAAAGGTAAAAAAAAAAAAAAAAAAAAAAAAGCTCCCAAGGAGTGCAGGGAAACAGAATTTGTGAATTGGAAAAAGAAAATGACTCACTAAGTGGAAAAAAATTCCATAGAGCAAAACAATTCAATTGGACATATACAAAAAGAAGTAAAAAAAAAAAAAAAAGAGCTAATGAAGAAAATAACTCACTAAAAATCAGAACTGAACAAATAAAAATGACTGATTCATTGAGACATCAAGAATCAGTCAAGCAAAACCAAAAAAATGGAAGATTGGGAAAAAATGTCAAATATATACTAGGAAAAACAACAGACCTGGAAAATAGATCTAGGAGAGATAACCTAAGGATCATCGGACTGCCAGAAAATTATGATGAAAAAAAGAGCCCAGATACTATTTTACAGGAAATCATCAAAGAGAACTGCCCAGAAGTAATAGAAGTGGAAGGGAAAATAGGCGTTGAAAGAATTCGTCGAACACCTTCTGAAAAAGACCCTAAAATAAAGACTCCAAGGAATATTGTGGCCAAACTTCAAAATTTTCAGACTAAAGAAAAAATTTTACAAGCAGCCAGGAAAAAACAGTTCAAATACCGAGATGCCACAATAAGGGTCATGCAAGATCTGGCTGCCTCAACATTAAAAAATCAAAGGGCCTGGAATCCGATATTCCAAAAGGCAAAAGAACTTGGAATGCAGCCAAGAATAAACTACCCAGCTAAGCTGAGTATTTTTTTCCATGGAAGATGGACATTTAATGAAATAGAGGAATTCCATCTGTTTCTAAGGAAAAAACCAGACTAAAACAAAAAATTTGATCTCCAACAACAAAAATCAAGAGAAGTAGAAAAAGGTAAAAGGAACTCTTGAGAACTGTATTTCTGTTGTGGATATACATAAAAACCATATGTATAATTTGATTTTATGAATATAACATAAAAAAGGGAAGTAGAAATGGAAAGGGGATAGTGTCAGAAAAAGGGAAGAGGGGAGATAAAAAGAGGGAAACTATATGTGACAGTGAGGCAAAGGAAACCTATCATATATGAGGGAACTTAGAGAGGGGGAGGAACATTGTGTGAATCCTACTCTCATCAGAGTTGGCTCAAAGAGGAAACAATTTACATTTTGTTTTATAGAGATTCTTCTCTCACTTCATTAAAAAGTGGGAGAGGAAAAGGGAGAAGAAAAAAGAGTAATAACGGAAGGGTACAAGAAAGGGGAAGGGATTCAAAGGGAGGAGGAAGGGATACTAAAGAGGTAGAGCTGCATGACGTTAGTGGAATCAATAAGTTTAATACTAGGGAAGAAGGGAAGGAGGGCAAGAAAAAGAAAAGTATAATTTTCTTGGACATATACAAAAAGAAGTAAAAAAAAAAAAAGCTAATAAAGAAAGTGAACTCACTAAAAATCAGAACTGAACAAATAAAAATGATTCATTGAGACATCAAGAATCAGTCAAGCAAAACCAAAAAGATGAAAGATTGGGGGAAAATGTCAAATATAGACTTGGAAAAACAACAGACCTGGAAAATAGATCTAGGAGAGATAACCTAAGGATCATCGGACTGCCAGAAAATTATGATGAAAAAAAGAGCCTAGATACTATTTTACAGGAAATCATCAAAGAGAACTGCCGGTTATTTTAACCGTAAATGTGAATGGGATGAACTCTCCCATAAAGAGGAGGCAGATGGCAGACTGGATCAAAAGTCAGAACCCTACAATCTGTTGTTTACAGGAAACATATTTAAAACAGGGAGATACATACTGAGTCAAGGTAAAAGGCTGTCAGAATTTATTATGCTTCAGGTGAAGTAAAAAAAAGCAGGGGTAGCCATCCTTATCTCAGATCAAGCAAAAGCAAAGATTGATCTAATTAAAAGAGATAAGGAAGAAAACTATATCTTGCTAAAGGGTACTATAGACAATGAAGCAATATCAGTATTAAACATATATGCACCAAATGGTATAGCATCTAACTTCCTTAAAGAGAAGTTAAGAGAGTTGAGAGAAGAAATAGACAGCAAAACTATAATAGTGGGAGATCTCAATCTTGCACTCTCAGATGTAGATAAATCAAATCACAAAACAAATAAGAAAGAAATTAAAGAGGTAAATAGAATATTAGAAAAATTAGGTATGATAGATCTCTGAAGAAAACTGAATGGTGATAGAAAGGAGTATACTTTCTTCTCAGCGGTTCATGGAACTTACACAAAAATTGACCATATATTAGGACATAAAGACCTCAAGATTAAATGCAGGAAGGCAGAAATAGTAAATGCTTTCTTTTCAGATCACAATGCAATAAAAACTACATTCAACAAAAAGTTAGATATAAATAGACCAAAAAGTAATTGGAAACTAAATAATCTCATCTTAAAGAATGATGGGTGAAACAGCAAATTATAGACATAATTAATAATTTCACTCAAGATCATGCCAACGATGAGATATCATATCAAAATTTATGGGATGCAGCCAAAGCAGTAATAAGGGGAAATTTTATATCCTTAGAGGCTTACTTGAATAAAATAGAAAAAGAGAAGATCAATGAATTGGGCCTGCAACTTAAAAAGTTAGAAAAAGACCAAATTAAAAACCCCCAATCAATTACTAAACTTGAAATTCTAAAATTAAAAGGAGAAATTAATAATATAGAAAGTAAAAATACTATTGAACTAATAAATAAAACTAAGAGTTGGTTTTATAAAAAAAAATTGATAAACCTTTGGTAAATCTGATTAGAAAAAGGAGAGAGGGAAATCAAATTAGCAGTCTTAAAAATGAAAAAGGAGAATTTTCCACTGATGAAGAGGAAATTAAAGAAATAATAAGGGGTTACTTTGCCCAACTTTATGCCAATAAATTTGATAACCTAAGCGAAATGGATGACTACCTCCAAAAATATAGGCTTCCCAGATTATCAGAGGAGGAAGTAAGTTGCTTAAATAGTCCCATTTCAGAAAAAGAAATAGAACAAGCTATTAATCAACTCCCTAAAAAAAAATCCCTGAGACCAGATGCATTTACATGTGAATTCTACCAAACATTCAAAGAACAATTAGCCCCAATGCTTTATAAACTATTTGAAAAAATAGGGAATGAAGGAGTCCTACCAAATTCCTTTTATGACACAGACATGGTACTGATACCTAAACTAGGTAGGCTGAAAACAGAGAAAGAAAATTATAGACCAATCTCCCTAATGAATATTGATGTTAAAATCTTAAATAAGATATTAGCAAAAAGACTACAGAAAATCATCCCCAGGATAATACACCACGATCAAGTAGGATTTGTACCAGGAATGCAAGGCTGGTTCAATATTAGGAAAACTATCAGTATAATTGGCTATATTAATAATCAAATTAACAAAAACCATATGATCATCTCAATAGATGCAGAAAAAGCATTTGATAAAATCCAACATCCATTCCTATTAAAAACTCTTGAGAGTATAGGAATAAATTGACTTTTCCTTAAAATAATCAGGAGCATCTATTTAAAACCAGCAATAAGCATCATATGTAATGGGGACAAACTGCAACCATTCCCAATAAGATCAGGAGTGAAACAAGGTTGCCCACTATCACCATTACTATTTAATATTGGATTAGAAATGCTAGCTTTGGCAATAAGAGTTGAGAAAGAGATTAATGGAATAAAAATAGGCAATGAGGAAACCAAATTTTCACTCTTTGCTGATGATATGATGGTATACTTAGAGAACCCCAGAACCCCAGAGACTCTACTAAAAAGTTATTAGAAACAATCCACACCTTCAGCAAAGTTGCAGGATACAAAATAAACCCACATAAGTCATCAGCATTCTTATATATCACTAACAAAACCCAACAGTTAGAGTTACAAAAAGAAATTCCATTTAAAGTAACTACTGATTGTATAAAATATTTAGGAATCTATCTGCCAAGGAATGACCAGCGGGATGAATACAGAGAGGACTGGCGAGACTTACATGAACTGATGCTAAGTAAAATGAGCAGAACCAGGAGATCATTATATACCTCAACAACGATACTGTTTGAGGATGTTTTCTGATGGACGTGTTTCTCTTTGATTAAGAGAGCTAATTCAGTTTCAATTTATCAAAGATAGACAGAAGCAGCTACACCCAAAGAAAGAACACTGGGAAATGAATATAAACTGCTTGCATTTTTGTTTTTCTTCCTGGGTTATTTATACCTTCTGAATTCAATTCTCCCTGTGCAACAAGAAAACTGTTCAGTTCTGCACACATATATTGTATCTAGGATATACTGTAACCTATTCAACATGTAAAGGACTGCTTGCCATTTGGGGGAGGGGGTGGAGGGAGGGAGGGGAAAAATCGGAACAGAAGTAAATGCAAGAGATAATGCTGTAAAAAATTACCCTGGCATGGGTTCCATCAATAAAAAGTTATTAAAAAAAAAAAAAAAAAAAAAAAAAAAAGAATGTCCTCCCAGTATCTCAGTGGGAAGATTTATAATGCCATGGTACTTTTAAATATATATATATATATATTTATATATATATATATATATATTATATATATATATATAGTACATACATGTACACATGGGTCTACGTATGTGTGTATATATAGTTCCATAATATATTTTATATATTTATATCATGTATTACATAGAATAATATTCTATAATGTAGAATTTATTATGGTTGTGTAATATATACATATAAACACAGATATACATAATACACAAATACATGTGTGTATACACACATACACATTATATTGATAGGATCATAAATTTAGAACTGGAAGAGAACTTAGAGGTCATCAAGTCTTATATTCAAATTTTATAAATCAAAAGACTGAGGTACAACTACTAAGAACCCCAGTTCCTCCAGATTCCTATTGTGATTATTTAGTCATTCAGTTGTGTTGGAGCTTCCTGACCTAATGGACTTTTTGGTTTTCTTGACAAAGATACTGAAGTGGTTGGCTATTTTGTTTTCCTGTGTGTCCCCTATTTTATAAATGAGGAACAGAGGTAAATGGGGATTAAGTGATTTGCCCAGTGTCACACAGCTAGAAAGTATTTTAGGCTGATTTTGAACTCAAATTTTCCTGACTCTAGATGGAATACTCCACTTATTGCTGTCCCATCCAGATTCCAAGACTGGTACTTTATGTACCACATTTATAGATGAGGAAATTGAAATACAATTAGTAAGTATGTGAGATAGAATCTGAATCCAAGAAGTCTAGACTTCCATTGCAGTATTCTCTTCACTACACTCTACTGTAGCACCATGCTTTTTTCTGAGTATATTTCATGAGTGGAATATACCAATCAATTAGGCATTTTATAATGAAACAAAATGTGTAGCAATTATCAATAACAACGAACCCTAGCCAAAATGACATACAGATTTTTCTGCTTTACATAAATATTTTAATTTACTTATTAAAGACTCCATTGCCTGGTTTTAATTAATAATAACATCTTTCAGCTCTATGATTTTATTCTATCTAAGGCACTGGTTAGAATTCTCCAATATTAATTTAGTGGAAGCTTCCAATGGCATTTGATTAGATTTTCCCAGTTAAATTACCATGATGAACTTTTAATAGCTCTTTTAATAGACACTGTGAAGAACCAGAATACTATAAAATTCAAATCAGTTTCTCAATGATTTCTTTAACTTTCCACAAAAATAATATAAGAAATCATTGATACAGGACTTGTGAAAAATCACTAGAGATGCATTGTTCATTTAATTCAGCAATATTAACAAGGATGGTGACAAAATGAACATGGACATGCCTGCGTTGAACAAGACTGTTTAAAAAATAATAATAATTTTTTCATAGGATACTAGTGTTATACCTGGAAGGGATGTTAGAGATCAGCTACCTAATCTGAAGCTCTCATTTTACTGAATACTCAGAATGAGGCAGTGATGTGTCCAAGATCCCAAAAGGTACTAACTGAAAAAACTAGTATTTGAACTTAGGGCCTACAACTCCAGATCCAGCATTGTTGCCACAAAAATAGCTGGTCGTCACCATAATTCTCTGCACCCCTTTTTTCCTAATCAAAATACACATACAAGAAGAGGGTTCCTAAAATTAGAAGATAATAATAAATAGATTATATGTTTCACATCATGGGGTAGTATGATCAATGACTGGAATCCTTTACCTAAAGTCAGTCTTGGAGCCATTAATCTTAACAAAAAATCAGAAAGCATTTGATGGAAAGGTATATATGTGGAGGGAGGGAGGCCATTCAAGAACTTCTTTTGCTGCTAGGAACAAATCCCTTTAGTGAGATCCCCCATTCTCTGAATTAAATAAAGGAAGAAAATGCTTGAAGTTAGCTTGTTTTTGGTCTTGGTGAAAAAAACTGTAAAGATGTATTTGGGAATTCTCTTAGGATACATTTTAAAGAGATTTTTGCAGGAAGATGAGTTGAAAGCTAGCCGTTATGTAGGGTTGGTAATGGAATAGAAATGACTCTGGGAATGAGAGCTGTAACACTGTTAAATTATTTGTATGCTGCTAAATCGTATTGCAATGGGGATACAAAGGCCCAATACTATATTCCCTTTGCATCTCCTATTTGCCTTTAATAACTTGGGAAGAGTATTTCAAAATAATTACCTAAGATGCATAATATTCATTTAATTATTCAACTCACATTTATTGAACTCCTACTATGTGTCAGAAACATAGATTTACAAAGAATTCAAATTTATTTGCAGATCAATTGTATAGAACTCAAAACACATTTTTTCCCTATGGTAACCACATTATCAAGGACTTTAATGTTTCTGTATGCTGTGTTTCCCTTTGGCAATCTGGAGTGAGGCCTATGGATCCCTTCTCAGGCAAACCTTTCTAAATGTACTAAATAAAACTTAGAGGATATATATGAATGCAATTATATAAACATACAATTATTTTTTTTAAGTCTAAACACTTTAAGAATTTGTACAACATAGATATTTGGTTGCTCAGTGTTAATACTCCCAAAATATTAATCCATGATTACACAGACTTATATTATTACATTATTTTTTTTTTTGAAAAAATGCATTCCAACTTCAAATCATCAAAACAAAAATGTATCTCCAACTTTCCCAACTTTACTCTACCTTCTCCAATCCCACTAGCAGGAAAGCAAATTCTGCTTGTTGTTAAATATGATAGCCACAGCCCAAATAAATTTTTTTAATTTAATATTTTATTTTATTTTATAATAACTTTATCTTGACAGAATCCATGCCAGGGTAATTTTTTTTACAACATTATCCCTTGCACTCATTTCTGTTCCGATTTTTCCCCTCCTTCCCTCCACCCCCGCCCCTAGATGGCAAGCAGGCCTATATATGTTAAATATGTTGCAGTATATCCTAGATACAACATATGTGTGCAGAACCGAGCAGTTCTCTTGTTGCACAGGGAGAATTGGATTCAGAGGGTAAAAAACAACTCGGAAAGAAAAACAAAAATGCAAATAGTTCACATTCATTTCCCAGTGTTCTTTCTTTGTGTGTAGCTGCTTCTGTCCATCATTTATCAATTGAAATTGAGTCTTTGTCAAAGAAATCCACTTCCATCAGAATACATCCTCATACAATATCGTTGTCAAAGTGTAAAGTGATCTCCTGGTTCTGCTCATTTCACTTAGCATCAGTTCATGTAAGTCTCGCCAGTCCTCTCTGTATTCATCCTGCTGGTCATTTCTTACATTACAATAATATTCCATAACATTCATATACCACAATTTACCCAGACATTCTCCAATTGATGGGCATCCATTCAATTTCCAGTTTCTAGCCACTACAAACAGGGCTGCCACAAACATTTTAGCACATACAGGTCCCTTTCCCTTCTTTAGTATTTCTTTGGGATATAAGCCCAATAGAAACACTGCTGGATCAAAGGGTATGCACAATTTGGTAACTTTTTGGGCATAATTCCAGATTGCTCTCCAGAATGATTGGATTCGTTCACAGTTCCACCAACAATGCATCAGTGTCCCAGTTTTCCCGCATCCCCTCCAACATTCATCATTATTTTTTCCTGTCATCTTAGCCAATCTGACAGGTGTGTAGTGGTATCTCAGAGTTGTCTTAATCTGCATTGCTCTGATCAATAATGATTTGGAACACTCTTTCATATGAGTGGTAATAGTTTCAATTTCATCATCTGAAAATTGTCTGTTCATATCCTTTGACCATTTATCAATTGGAGAATGGCTTGATTTCTTATAAATTTGAGTCAGTTCTCTATATATTTTGGAAATGAGGCCTTTATCAGAATCTTTAACAGTGAAGATGTTTTCCCAGTTTGTTGTTTCCCTTCTAATCTTGTTTGCATTAGTTTTGTTTGTATAAAGGCTTTTTAATTTGATATAATCAAAATTTTCTATTTTGTGATCGGTAATAGTCTCTAGTTCATCTTTGGTCACAAATTTCTTTCTCCTCCACAAGTCTGAGAGATAAACTATCCTATGTTCCTCCAATTTATTTATAATCTCGTTCTTTATGCCTAAGTCATGAACCCATTTCGATCTTATCTTGGTATATGGTGTTAAGTGTGGGTCCTTGCCTAATTTCTGCCACACTAATTTCCAGTTATCCCAGCAGTTTTTATCAAATAATGAATTCTTATCCCAAAAGTTAGGATCTTTGGGTTTGTCAAACACTAGATAGCTATAGTTGACTATTCTGTCTTGTGAACCTAACCTTTTCCACTGATCAACTAATCTATTTCTTCCAAATAAATTTTTTTAAAAAAAGAAAACATATGAAAATTTATGTTTCAAATGTATAAGAATACAAGCCCTTCTTAATTTGAAATAGTCAAAATTTTCTATTTTGTGATCAGTAATGGTCTCTAGTTCATCTTTGGTCACAAATTTCTTTCTCCTCCACAAGTCTGAGAGATAAACTATTCTATGTTCCTCTAATCTATTTCTTAGCCAATACCAAATGGTTTTGGTGACTGCTGCTTTATAATATAATTTTAGATCAGGTACAGCTAGGCCACCTTCATTTGATTTTTTTTTCATTAATTCCCTTGAGATTCTCGACTTTTTATTGTTCCATATGAATTTTGTTGTTATTTTTTCTAGATCATTAAAATATTTTCTTGGAAGTCTGATTGGTATAGCACTAAATAAATAGATTAGTTTAGGGAGTATTGTCATCTTTATTATGTTCGCTCTGTCGATCCAAGAGCACTTAATATTTTTCCAATTATTTAAGTCTGACTTTATTTGTGTGGCGATTTTTTATAATTTTGCTCATATAATTCCTGACTTTCCTTTGGTAGATAGATTCCCAAATATTTTATGGTATCAACAGTTATTCTGAATGGAATTTCTCTTTGTATCTCTTGCTGTTGGGTTTTGTTGGTGATGTATAAAAATACTGAGGATTTATGGGAATTTATTTTGTAGCCAGCTACTTTGCTAAAATTATGAATTATTTCTAATAGCTTTTTAGTAGAATCTCTGGGGTTCTCTAGGTATACCATCATATCATCTGCAAAGCCTTTGTACAAACAAAACTAATGCATTGTTGGTGGAGTTGTGAAGGAATCCAAGCATTCTGGAGAGCAATCTGGAATTATGCCCAAAAAGTTATCAAATTGTGCATACCCTTTGACCCAGCAGTGTTTCTATTGGGCTTATATCCCAAAGAAATACTAAAGAAGGGAAAGGGACCTGCATATGCCAAAATGTTTGTAGCAGCCCTATTTGTAGTGGCTAGAAACTGGAAAATGAATGGATGCCCATCAATTGGAGAATGGCTGGGTAAATTGTGGTATATGAATGTTATGGAATATTATTGTTCTGTAAGAAATGACCAGCAGGATGAATACAGAGAGGACTGGCGAGACTTACATGAACTGATGCTGAGTGAAATGAGCAGAACCAGGAGATCATTATACACTTCGACAATGATATTGTATGAGGACATATTTTGATGGAAGTGGATTTCTTTGACAAAGAGACCTGAGTTTCAATTGACAAATGACGGACAGAAGCAGCTACACCCAAAGAAAGAACACTGGGAAACGGATGCGAACTATTTGCATTCTTGTTTTTCTTCCCGGGTTATTTATACCTTCTGAATCCAATTCTCCCTGTGCAACAAGAGAACTGTTCGGTTCTGCAACCATATATTGTATCTAGGATATACTGCAACATATCCAACATATATAGGACTGCTTGCCATCTAGGGGAGGGGGTGGAAGGAGGGAGGGGAAAAATTGGAACAGAAATGAGTGCAAGGGATAATGTTGTAAAAAAATTACCCTGACATGGATTCTGTCAATATAAAGTAATTATTAAATAAAAATTTAAAAAAAAAAAAAAAGAAAAAGAATACAAGCCCTTCTCCAGTTGATAAATGGTCATATCATGAGATTTGAACAGACAATTTTCAAATGAAGAAATTAATTTCTAGTCATATAGAATGCTCTAAACCATTATCAGTTAAAGAAATACAAATTAAGACAACTGTGAAGTAACACTACCTATCTCTCATATTGGCTAAGAAAAGAGGAAAAGAATGATAAATGCTAGTGGAGATGTAAGAAAACAGGGACACTAATATATTGTTGGTGGATTTGTGAACTGATCCCACCATTCTAGAGAACAATATGGAACTCTGCCTAAAGAGCTATCAAACTGTGCATACTCTTTGATTCACCAATGTCTCTATTAGATCTATATCCAAAAGAGATCATATAAAAAGGAAAAGGATCATAAAAATGTTTGTGACAGCCCTTTTTGTAGTGACAAGGAACTGGAAATTGAATGGATGTCCATCAGTTGGGGAATGGCTGAATAAGTTATGGTATATGAATGTTATAGAATATTATTGTTCTACAAGAAAGGATCAATAAAATGATTTCAGAGGAACTGGAGAAACTTTCATGAACTTAGGCTAAGTAAAGTGAGTAGAACCGAGAGAACAATGTATATACCAGCAAGATTTTGTGATGATCAATTCTGATGGACATGGCTCTTTTCAACAATGAGATGAATCAGGCCAACTCCAATAGACTTGTTATGGAGAAAGCTATCTGTATCCAGAAAGAGGACTGTGGGAACTTCATGTGGATCACAATATAGTATTTTCACCTTTTTTTGTTGTTTATACTTTCTTCATAGTAATTCTATGAGTTGATAGGTAGATCCAAAATTATTGTCCTCTTTTTATAGAGAACAAAACTTGTAATGACTGCGTATTTAAAATCAGCCGGAGTCAGGAATTCAGGTTAAGGGAAAAATCTTCAATCTTTATTGAAGTGAAGAGATGAATAAGGATTGCAATAGCAATATGGGCAAGAAAGATTGTGATAGCAATATGGGCAGCTGCGACAGGAAGCCAGCTAACAGAGAGAGATCTGAGCTGAGCAAACCATCACAATGGCAATGCAAAAAGTCTCTCCTTCCCCTTCCTTTTCCACTCCCCTACCTCCACCCACCAAAATCGTCATTTCCTATACAACACATCAGGACTTGCACAAAGAATGGGTGGGGGCCATTCTTTCTCCAAGCTTATATATTAATAGAGTATGGTCCATTTAGCCTCATGTGCTTGGGACCTCAGTACATCAACTCAAGCCTCAGCCCATTACATCTCCCGCTTTCTTTTGTTTTAGAACACAGGTGATCATGCCATCCCTGACTCCTCAGGGAGGTCAGAGCCCCCAAGGGGAGGTGATCATACCCTCCCTGACTTCTCAGGAAAGGAGGTGAAAGCACTGAAAAGGAGATAATCACGCCCTCCCTGACATCTCAGGAAGGGAGATGAAAAGCACCAAAGGGAAGTGGGGGTTGCTAGCAGGTTTCTGGGCTCAAGGGTCTTATTATGCACAAACCCATCAGCATGGGAAGTATTAAACAAGCACATAGCAACAACGCAGAGGCTATTAGTGATGACTCTCCCTACAGTCAGTGCAGGCTTGATGTGGTGTAACAACATGAATTATACACCCAACTAACAGTATTACAAACAATATAAATCAACATTGTGTAGTAAGAGGTTGCCAGAAGTCCTAGAAGGAGAGTATGTAAACAGCAGTCACACAGGCACCTTCTTCAGCAGCCAAGAGATAGTCCAAAACCAATCTATTGTCCATTGCTTCACATATCAGGGAATCCAATGACCCCCCCCCCCCAAGTTTTTAAATTCCAGGAAAAGTCTTTTTATGTCTTAGGGAATCCAATGATTCCAGCAGATTTTGAAGTCCTGTAACAGTCTTATTTCTCAGAAAATCCAATGATTCCTGAGGGCTTTCAAGTTTTATGTCTCAAAGAATCCAATGATTCCTGAGGGATTTAAAGTCCTACAACAAATGATTTTCTATGTCCATGAGTCAAACGCCATAACTGCCACACTCTTTCAATGGTGAGCACAATCAGCAACAGAACCACCCGATGTTTCTTGGGTCTTCTCCTTTGTTTCAAGGGTCTGCTCCATCTCTCTGTGATGGACAAGGCGAATACGGCTCGTTGGCACCCATCTGATTCCTTCTCCACCTGTAGAGATACAAGCAAACTCTCTTCCCCAAGCAGCTAGCCTATCTGGTCCCTTCCATTCACCACTTTCTGGGTCTCTCCACATCACCTGGTGATTATCTAAAGATAGTGGAGCTGCTTGCACTGGACACTGCCCTTCTGGTGGGTTATAAAACCTGTCTGCCGGAGCCAGTGCATCTTTGTCAAAAATCAAGAAGTTAATAGTATAAAGTGCTAGATTTAATAGTTCTCTAGGGTTACCTGTGGCTCCCTTTTTCTTTTGTTTTTGGAGCAGCGTCTTAATGTCTCTGTTTCTCCTCTCTACTATTGCCTGTCCTTGAGGATTAAAGGGTATGCCAGTGGTGTGTAAAATCTTATACTGTGCACAAAAGTGTGCAAAATGTTTGGAGGTGTATGCAGGACCATTGTCTGTTTTTATTGCTTGTGTCACACCCATAATGGCAAAGCTTGCATGAGGAATTCAGTGACCACTCGGGCTGTCTCTTTTGATGCTGGTATGGCAAAAGTGAATCCTGAAAATGTATCTACCACAACATGGATAAAAGACAGACGACCGAAAGATTTATAATGGGTCACATCCATTTGCCAGATTTCATTGGGTCTCAAACCACGAGGGTTCTTCCCTGGAGGCAGTGTAGGAGCGTGGAAAGGAAGGCAAACTATACAGCTTTTTACTATGCTCCTAGTTTCCTCTTTTGTAATCCCAAATTGTAAACGCAAAGCTCGAGCAGCCTGATGGTATTTAGAATGGGATTCCTGTGCCTCCTGAAATAAAGGCGTACTGGCTAACATAGTTAAAAGGCTATCTGCCTTTGAATTCCCATCAAAAATAGGATCTGGAAGTCCACTATGTGAGTGGACATGCAAGATATAAATCTTACCTGGATGTTTTCTCACTTGCTCCTGAAGTTCCCTTAAAGAGTTGATATATATTGGAAGCTGCAAATTTTATTTGGGCTGTGGCAATTCTTTGTACCACACCTACTGAATAGGCTGAATCAGATATTATATTTATGTCTCCTGGGTAATAAGTGAGAGCTAGAATGATCACATACAATTCATTCTGCTGAGTGGACTGAAAAGGAGTTCTGACTACTCTCTTTATAATTAAGTCATGAAAATATACAGCACAAATATTATGTTTGGATGCATCTGTAAAGATAGTTGGTCCTTTAAGAGGAATTTAGAAACTTTTTCTTCAAGAATCCATCGCCAATTATGTAAAATTCAGGTTATCTTTAATGGAGACTCATGTGTAAAATTTGGAGCCATGGCTAATAAAATTTGCCTCTCTGGGATGGTCTCACAACAAAAATTAATTTGTGTATTAGTGTAAAAAGTGTATATCTTATCAGGTCTTGCCCCAGATAATTGTAATGCTCGCTTAATGGCCTTTAACAAAATTCTAGCCACAAGCACTGGGTAAGGAGTAAGGCTTTGTTCTGGTTGTGCCGAGAGGTTCACCCACTCTATCACACTGTCTCCTTGATGAAGGACTGCTGTGGGTGCCTCTTGTGTGGCAAAAACGGATATTTCCAAGGGTTTTTGAGTGACTCTTTGAACCACATTGGATAAAGCCAGTTCAACTTCTCTCAAAGCCTGTTGAGCTTCTTTTGTAAGCTGGTGTATTGAATTTAAAGCACTGTCTCCCCTTAAAATATCATATAATGGTTGTAACTGATAGATAGTCAAGCCTAACACTGGTCGCATCCATTGGATATCTCCTATCAATTTCAGAAAATCATTTAAGGTGTTTAGCTTCTCTGTTCTTAAGGACAGTTTTTGTACTGTAAGCACCTTAGGGTATACTTCATATCCTAAATATTGAAAAGGAGCATGTCTTTGAATTTTCTCTTCAGCTATGTATAATCTGTAGTATCTTAGTGTTTCTATGGTCTTTTGTAGACATGCTTCTAGCGTTTGTTCCTCAGGTGCACATCCCAATATATCATCCATATAATGTAATAGCATAACTTTGGGAAATGCTTTTCTTATTGGAGCAAGAGCAGCAGCAACATACATTTGAAACATAGTGGGGCTGTTTTTCATTCCCTGTGGCAAAACTGTCCATTCATATCTTTTATAAGGCTTAGCTAAGTTAACGCTGGGCACTGAAAAGGCAAATCTTTTCATATCCTCCTTATCCAGAGGGATAGAATGGAAACAAACCTTAATATCAATGACCCAAAGAAGCCACTCTCTAGGCAATTGAGTAGGAGATGGAAGTCCAGGCTGAAGAGTTCCCATAGTTTCCATCTGTTCATTCACTTTTCTTAAATCAGTGAGTATCCTCCATTTTCCAGATTTCTTATTTACAACAAGCACTGGGGAATTCCAAGGACTTAGAGAAGGTTGTAAATGCCCTTGCTCAAGATGTTCCTGTACTATATCTAATAAGGCCTGAATTTTATCGCTACCTAAGGGCCACTGTTCTATCCACACTGGTGTATCAGTTTTCCATTGGATAGGAACAGGTGAAAGTGTTGGCAGGCCTTCAACATCAGCCCTGCTTAAAAAACTGAAGTACTCATTTTTAACCCTAATTGTTGTAAAACGTCTCTTCCCCACAGATTGATGGGGATTTTTTCAACTATAAAAGGAGTAAAAACTCCTGTTTTGCCTTCAAAAGTCCACCTCATAGGGGCAGCACTAACTTCAGCTGCTATTGATCCTCCTATGCCAGACATGTGGGTGTCTGCTTTAATCTTTGGCCAGTGACTGGGCCAATTGGCACCTCTAATAACTGTATGATCTGCACCTGTGTCTACCAATCCTTCCAATGGTAGGCCATTTATATAGATTGTGAGCATAGGTCAGTCAGCTGTTACACCTGCTGTCCAGTATATTCCTGGATTTTGTGGTCTGGAGTCAGAATCTGGGTGACTATTACCAGGTTGCTTATTAGGATTCTGTATGAATAAACCTGATGCTACTACTTCTCCTGAGTGATAAGTCACACATTGTCTACCTGTATTAGTTACTGGGATATTATCTACACATTCCCCATTTCCCACATCAGTGTGTGGATGGACACTATTTTGTACGTACAAAAAGGAGGTGAAATGGTCAAGCCTATTGAGCCTGGAGGGAAGGGATCCATAGGCTGGAGAGGAACAGATTTCACCTCTCCAGGGGGTATCTCAGTTGTCCCAGCTTCATACAGCGCTATTCTCCCCAATTGTAATTCCCTTTTGCCATCAGGTTGCTTCCTGGCTGGTTGACTGTGTAATCCCCTTCTCCCATCATATGGCTTTCTGGCTGATTGATCATGTCTGGTACTGGACTTCTAGGCACTCTCTAAGTGCACCATTGACTGCCATCATGCCCCAAGTGTTTTTTGCCTTGGGCCCTGGGGCTGGGCCCCTCATCCCGTTTCCCTGAATCTGTCTACATTCTGAGGCCCAATGGAAGCCTCTGTTGCATTTTGGACATGGGATATTGGGTCTTGTTCTCCCACCTTGTTTTCCCATTCTATCTCTATACCAACATTGAGCTTTCAGATGCCCTACTTTTCCACACTGAAAACATCTCCAAGTCTCTCTAGAAGTCCCTTGCCAAGAGGGACTCTGTCTTCCCATGTTTGGATTTTGGAAAGTCTGCATCATAGCCTGGCTATAAAAGACATCTGTGCCCACTGTGGCACAGCGTCTTATGAGCTCCTCTAAAGGAGCATCCTTGCACAGTCCTAGTACACTAGGTCTGCAAACCTCATTAGCATTTTCCTTAGCAAGTTGCCTTATCAAAATGTCTGTTATTGGATTTTCTCCATTTGTTCTTGTGATAGCTGTCTGCAAACGTCCCACAAAGTCAGCAAAGGGTCCATTTGGCCCTTGTGTTATTTTTGTGAAGGCCCCACCCTTGTCGTCTTTATTGTGGAAAGAAGCCCACACTTTGATAGCATTAGCAGCAATTTGCTCATATGCTGCTATAGAATAATTAATTTGTACTGTGACATCTGCATAAGGACCTACACTGTTAGTAGGTCATAGGTGATTGCAGCATAAACTCCACTTTGACTATTTTGTTGGGCTTGTATCCTACAGAGCTCACTATATTCAGAAAGCCATTGCTATAGATTTCCAGTCATTAGGGGTCAAGATTTCAAAAGCCAAATTCTGTAATAACATCATAACATAAGCTGATGTAGCCCCATAAAGAGTGCAAGCTTTTTTCAGGTCTTTGAGGATATCTATATCAAAAGGAGAGTATCTTGTACTTTCTTGACCTGAAGAATTAAACTGTTGAATAACGGGAAAAATATGGTGTTGAAATTCCAATACATTTTTCCCTTCCTCTTTGGCCTTAATTAGTCCCTTTTGCAATCTACTCAAAGAAGCAGCTGGATGCAGGGGGAGAGGTGCTGGATGCTGGGGGGGGGAGGTGCTGGTGCTGTCACTGCTCCCCCCACTACCCCTCCTCCCTCCATCCCGGAGGGTGGAGTTGATGGAGGAGAGTCAATTACCTGCTCCTCAGGTGGGGCTGAAGCTGCCTCAGATTCACCCCGCCCTTGAGCATCACTTAAGTCTCCATACCCTGTGGGGATATGGCCATTAATCTGTTCTTTGTCTTCCTCCTTTATCTCAGGCTTCCCCATTTGGCTTTTCCTAGAGTTTTTTTTTTCCTTTTCTCCTAGAACTTATACGGTATCTTAAGGCCAACTGTATTATATTGTATAAATAGAATGCCTCAATGGAAATTGAATGAGGACCGTTTTCATTGTTATATGCGGAGAGCTGTTGACCCAGTTATCTAGAGAGATTTGCTCTTCCTCTAAGAACCAAAGGGAGGTGTGTTTTAATGTACCAAGAAGTCTAGCTGTCTGTTCCCAAGTTATAAGTAGCCCTTGATCTTCTATCAGCTTAAGCAGGCTTTCTATAGCACCACTCCTGGGTGGGACTGGGGGTGAGGGGGTTGGGGTGGGGGATGGAGAATCTTTACCTAGGAACTGTCCCATTTCAGCCAAAAAGTTACTAGTTTAGTCTTTAAGAAAATAAGTTCCCTGTTTGTCTTATACTCACCTAAGTTCCTGGTCACTGGAGACTTCTTCAGTGAAAGTAGGGTCCTTGGTTCCCATGCTTGGGCGCCAAATGTAATGACTGCGTATTTAAAATCAGCCGGAAAAATCTTCAATCTTTATTGAAGTGAAGAGGTGAATAAGGATTGTGATAGCAATATGGGCAGCTGCGACAGGAAGCCAGCTAACAGAGAGAGATCTGAGCTGAGCAAACCATTGCAATGGCAATGCAAAAAGTCTCTCTTTCCCCTTCCCTTAACACTCCCCTGCCTCCACCCACCAAAATCGTCATTTCCTATACAACACATCAGGACTTGCACAAAGAGTGGGCGGGGCTATTCTTTCTCTAAGTTTATATATTAATACAGTATGGTCCAATTACTATTTAGCCTCATGTGCTTGGGACCTCAGTGCATCAACTCAAGCCTCAGCCCATTACAAAAACTGAGACCCAAAATGTTTAAATTATCATTTAGCCTACTAAGTGTTAGAATCACAATCTGACTCCAAATCTCATGATTTCTAGTTCAGCCCCTTAACCACTACAACATGTTGCTACGTGCTAAGAAGGAATTATGATTTTCCTATCATTTCCATGAAAATGGGATATCATTACATCTGGATTTAATACACAGAAATATTCATATCATGGACTTGTCCACTTATTTAAGTTATTCTTTTTTTAAATCCTATACTTCAGCAAATCCTCATTTTGACAGGTGCAGCTATTACAAACTAGTATTCTCAGACTAAAGGAAGCATACTCTAAGCCTGACAAATAAAGTCACAGGTAGGAGACTTTGTCCTAGCTATGTTCTAGAAATTTGTTCTTATAGATTCTGTCAATGTGATAAGTACATTATTGGAACTCGAGAAAATTACCTTTTAATCCTAATTATGATATTGACTTCTTTAGAGACAAAAAGAAAGTTACTAAACCTCTAGAACTCAGTTTTCTTTCTGCAAATGAGGAATGGTTATTATTTATTCCTAACATTTGAAAGCAAGGTTTGTTTTTGTTCTTTTTAATCAGTAGTTTTAATTGTAACTGGAACTGAAGTCCTTTGAATATTTATTATATTTCTTTCTGCATAAATTAAAATGCTTAGCAAAGAAGGTAATAAACTGAAAATGTAATTAAGGTGGGTTTTTCTTCTTTCTCCCCAATAACTTTCATGATTTCTTACATTCTTAAATATTTCTTGTCAGAGTGCCTTAAGAGTTATAGGCAGTGTCTTGCAAAGTAAAACTATCTTTTTCCTGAAATAACAATACAGTAGACTAGATGAGTGCCAGACTGAAAATCAGGAAATCCTGAAACTTCCTACTTCTGTGGTTCTGGCCTACCTAAATCTCTTAACCTCTCAGGAACCTTAGTTCAATCATTTGTAAAATGGAGATCAATAATATTTATATCACTTTACAGAGAAGGAAACTGAGGCAAACAGGGTTAAGTGATTTGCCCAGTCATGTAGTAGCAAACTTCTCTAGTATATCCGCAAAAAAAATATATCAAATGGGTCATAAATAATTGGACATATCTGAAATAAACTCAATAGCAATAACTTTATCTTGCAGACTATCGCAAAGATAAAAATAGGTAATTTATATAAAATGTTTCATAAACCTTAAAGCACTATGTCAACATGAGTCACTATTATTATTATTGTTACTGGTATTTTTGGTGTTATTGGTATTACTACAATAGTAGCTATTCCATGGAGTTGCTCTGAAATTAAAATGTGCTAAAGTTTGTGAACTCTAAGCTAGCTATATAAACATCATTTGTGATTAAGTATTTGTTTAATTTCTGTTTCCTCTTATTCCCATTCACCTCCTCTCTTCTCCACAGAAATTTCCTATGGTAAATTACAAAAGATTATGTGGCATAATAGATAACATTTAGCCAATGAAAAGTCTGGGTTTTTATTCTCAGTTATGCTTCTGTCTGTGGAACCTTGGTAAGTTATAAAGTCATATTTATATAAAATATTTTTTTCTTTAAAAAAAAATCTTCAGAAGCTATTTCAAAGTATCTATTACAGACTTTTTTCCCTTGAGTTTAAAAATGACTTACAAAACTCAGTTGTCTTTAAGCACTTGCTCTTGTTAAATAAATATTTAATTACATTGTTATGTCTGATGAATAGATTGTAAATATGTCATATTCATCTATATAGGACGTTTACATGGGGGGGGAATAGCTGTGTGCACTTTTAAATCTTAATAAAAACAATAACATTTTAATGCTTATATATAACGTCATAATATTATTTGATAATAATTTATTATTACATAGTACTTTAAGTTTTGCAAGACATGTTTATCAAAATTATCTCATTTTTATCCTCACAGCAATCCTAGAAGGTAGGTGCTACTATTATTTATGTGTGTATATATGTGTGTGGGCAGATATATTTATACATACATACACACACAATTATCAATATATAAATAGCTCAAATAATTTGAATAGGATTACACAACTAGGAAATGTCTAAAACAGATTTTGAACTTAGGTCTTCCTAATTCCAGATCTAGTACTCTGCCCAGTGTACCACTAAGTTGCCTTTAGAATAGAGCATTAGACCAGGAGGGGAGAAAATTTGAGTTCAGCTTTATTCTTAGATACTATATGATCTTGTATAAATTACTTCACCTCTGTCTGACTTAGTCCCCCCATCTGTAATGTGGAAACAATAATAGCATCTACCTCCTCAGGTTATTGAGAAGATAAAATGAGATATTATTGGTAAAATATTTTTGAAATTTCAAAATACTGTATAAATAATTGTTTATCACTGTTTTATTGCTGGCAGAAAACCAGGTAGAAAAATACATGGTAATGAGTAACTCGATCTTGCAGCATTATTTATTCTTTAGAAAATGGTGAAAGCCACCATACAGAAATGAAGTGTTGAATAAAAAAAATGAAAATAAACATAAAAGTCATCAGTGTGAATTAAGTAGGAAAAGCAGACAGCAATCTGTGTTATGACAATAAGAATTTTAATTGTATTTTAACATGCAAAAGAGCACATTTTAAAAAGCACGTGTCTAAAGATTTCATAGGAAAAAATACTTTGATAATCATCTTGAAGCTAAAGAAATTCCCACAATCCACTGAAATATAAAAAGACATTAAAGCAAACATTACCATGTAATATAAGCAGAGAAGGTGAACTCCTACACTGTTCAGTGTTTAAAAGCTAAGAGAACTACTCAGAAACCTTTCTTGAAATAAATTTTGAATGAAAATAAGAAATCCAATAGAGCCATTAAAACTAATTTTTGAGAGCTATCTATATCTTTCATGCTATTCATTTCTCTCTAAACCCCCCAAAAAGACAAACTATCAAAATAACTTTCAAAGAAAATCTGAAACTTGTAAATCTTGAGGTTTATATCTTTTTTAACTGGAAAAAAATCTGTCCAACAAAAAAAATTTTTTCAGCTTGCCTTTGAAAAAAGCCTAACAGTATTCAAAGCTTCCAGAAGCAGTGGATTGTCCTATCTAAGAAGTATATGGTCAATGAAGAGGGTTTGGGATGATTGGAAAATACAGTTATCCCTTCCACATTGCCACTTTCCTCATTGCAGTTTCAATTTAATGGGAATTTAGAGGGAGTTTTGCAGAAGACATAGATAACATGTAGATGACATAAAAAGTTTAGAAATTCAGAAATGCATAAAATATATCGTCAGTATTATGTAATTTCAACATATTTTATCTTTTAATACCATAATAATTTAGACTTCTTTTATGGTACAACAGGAAAGCCAAAAACTTTTTTGTTAATTTTCCAGATTGCCGGGGCACCATGTCCCTTAATTCCCATGATGTGGAAGGAAGACTGAAATACTAGTACGTAACGGCCAAAGGAACATAGATAAATAAATGTGCAAAAGATTTGACCTAAAAATGACATTCTATCATATTTGTTCATGTATTTATAATGACTGAAAAGCAAATAAGGATACTTTATAGGAAATACAAATTCTCAAAAAGTATAAATCTTTGAGCTTTGAATTAGGCCCATACCTTAATAAAGAAAAGGGAAAGGAATGATCATCACAATAAAACAGTGATTCTTTTTATTAGTCAGCATAGTACAACCTTTGTAAAGAGGACAAATCTTGTTCTTTTATGCATTAGAAACTTTACCTCTTCAAAGTAATGTTTCTTTCCACATGTATGCAACTTTAGATGAGTTTATTTTTGTTTGACTTTGAAGAGATTATATAGTTACTACCCTCTAATGAATAATGGGGAGAACCAGTTTAAACACATATGATTTCACTTGCACCCTCATTACTGCACTGAAATGATTTTCTTAAAGGTAATAAAATGCCTCCCATGGCATCTAAATGTCCAGCAATTGGCAGTAAATGACTTTAAATGCAATATGATATTTTGATGATCTTTGAGTCCCACAACAGTACAAGTTACAACACAACTTTGCTCTCCTATCCTGTGCAACTCAACCCACATCCTCCCTCACATCCTTCATAGGAAGCACATCTGAAGTTTGTGTTTTTTTTTTTTAACATCATATGGAAACCAATGGAGCATGTGGACAATCCATCTATTACTCTTCTTCTCAAACCAATGGCCCATCTTACTTTCTATTTATAAATCTCTCTGATGACAACCTTTATACCTTTATGCTATATCTCATACATAGCTCTTGATTGGTTATAAGATTATAGATATAGAACAAAAAGGTGAATCTAATAGATCAGTTGCAAAATTTTCTCCTCTCCTCTCCCCACACAGCAAGCAATCAAATAGAGGTTAAACATGTTCAATTCATCTATAGATATTTTCATTTTCATCATGCTGCACAAGAAAATTCAGATCAAAAGGGGAAAATGAGAAAAAAACAAACAATAGAATGTAATAGATTCCTCACTTTATAAATCAGGAAAATTATTTGGCCAAAGTCACAGAAGCAATATAAGAAGAGGAATTTGAATGAACATCTTACTTTAAATGAAGTGCCCTGTGTATTGTATCATACTGTGAATGTGTTATAGGTTACTGAATATACCATTTGTCTCTTCATTGCCTCTTGTAAAATTCACAATTTTAAATGTTTGAAGACTATAGTATTCAGTGGCTCCTAATCACATATTGAAACATATTTTCATATGGAGCTTGGACTTGAAATTTCATTAGTAAACTCCAACTTGAGAAAACTTCTTCTACCAGTGTTTTCTCTATAGTTTATAACCTAAGAGAGTTGAATGGGGCCCAGCTTCTTAACTTGTGGGTTGTTATTAAGTACCCACTGTACTCTAGGCACTATGCTAAGTAGTTTACAAATACTCTCTCATTTGTTCTTCACAAAAGACATGGGAGATAGAATCTATTATTAGTTCCACTTTACAGTTGATTCTTTTACAGTTACTCTGAAGTAGATAGAGGTAAAGTGACTTGTTTAGGCTAACACAGCTAGTAAGTGTTTATACTGGATTTGAGCTTGGATCTTCCTGATTCCAGACCACCTATTCTAGCCACTGAACTTCCCAGAGATATCTGTGCAGAGCACAGCAATGACAATATTATTGATTTTACAAATTTGGGTTTAAACCCTACCTGTCAGCTTAGTCAAGACCCTTAATTTCCTTGGGCTTCAATTTCCTTAATTATAAAATAGAAGGAGGGTTAGATATCATCTGAGGTCTTTTTCAGGGCTCAGTCCATGATCTTCTCCTCCTAAATTGCAGTTTTTCTCTGGCTGGCTCCTTCAACAATTTTTTTGTATTGTTGGCTTCCAATCAAAACTGGCCATTTCCCTTGCTTTCAACAAGGTTTCTATTTCTTGCTTTGGATGCTTCAGGAAGCAGCAGAGAGGTGTGCTTAGCCTGGATCTGCCTTAAAGAGCAAGAGACCACTTAATATCTAATTACAATTCATATTTGGGCATTAAAAACATCACAGACCTTTAATAGAAAACCGAGAGAGATGCCTGAGAAAACAGCCATTACCACCTAGATGTCAACTTATCCACCTACAATTTCTACAAAAAAAAATAATAATAATAATAAATACAGCTAGATGGCAAATTATGTAGAGCACTAGATCTAGGGTCAGAAAAAATAAGTTGAAATCTTCTTTCAGACACATATTAGCTGTATGGCCTTAGGCAAGTCTATTAAAATTTATCTCAGTTTCTTCATCTATAAAATGGACATAATAATAACTCCTATATCCCTGAGTCATTGTGACGATAAATTGAGGTAATATTTGCATATAATTACACTATTTATGTATTTGGTGATTTTTGGCTACATAATCCCATTTGGGGTTTTCTTGGCTAAGATTTTGAAGTGATTAATTTTCTTCTCCAGTTATTTTTACAGATGAAGAAATGTAGATAAACAAGGTTAAGTGATGTACCCAGGACCATACAATAAAGAAGATCTGAACTCATGAAGATGAGTCTTTCTGATTGCTAGCCCAGCACTATCCACTATGCCACTTAGCCACCCATTGTAAACCATTTTACACATAAAATAAAATGAGATAAATGTAAAACTTTTGCAACCTTTAGAGTCCTATATAAATGCTATTATTATTTTCCTTTTTTAGCTTTTTAGTTTCAAAACATATGCATGGATAATTTTTCAGCATTGACCCTTGCAAAATCTTGTGTTTAAAATTTCCCCCTCCTTCTCCTTACCTCCTCCCCTAGATGGCAAGTAATCCAATATGTTAAAATATATATTAAGTCCAATATATGTGTATATATATATATATGTGTATGTATATATAATTTTCTTGCACAAGAAAAATCAGATCAAAAGAGAAAAATGAGAAATAAAATAAAATGCAAGCAAACAACAACAAAAAGAGTGAAAGTGCTATGTTGTGGTCACACTCAATTCCCACAGTCCTCTTTCAGAGTGTAAATGGCACTCTTCATCACAAGCTCATTGGAACTGGCCTCAATTATCTCACTGTTGGAAAGAGTCACATCCATCAGAATTGATCATTATATAATCTTGGTGGCATGTATAATGATCTCCTGGTTCTGCTCCTTTCACTTAGCATCAGTTCATGTCTCTCCAGGCTTCTCTAAAATCATCCTGTTGATTGTTTCTTCTACAACAATAATATTCCATAACATTCATATACCATAATTTATTCAGCTATTCCCAACTGATGGGCACCCATTGAGTTTTCAGTTTCTTGCCACAGCAAAAAGGGCTGCCACAAACATATTTGCACATGTGGGTCCCTTTCCCTATTTTAATAACTCTTTGGGATAATATTCACCTTTGCAAAATCTTGTGTTCCAAATTTTTCTCCCCTCCTCCCCCCAGACATCAAGCAATCCAATACAGATTAAACATGTGCAATTCATCTATAGATAGTTTTATATTCATCATGCTGAACAAGAAAAATCAGATCAAAAGGGGGAAAATGAGAAAAAAGAAACAAGTAAGCAAACATCAACAACACCCAAAGGGTAAAAAGATTATGCTTTAATCCTTATTCAGAATCTGTAATTCTCTCTCTGGATGTGGATGGCACTTTCCATCCTAAGTCTGTTAGAACTGCCTCACTGTTGAAAAGAGCCAAATAATCTTATTACAATATTTTCTTGGTTGTACTCACTTCATTTAGCATCAGTTCATATAAATCTTTCCAGGGTTTTCTGAAATCAGTCTGCTCATCATTTCTTGCAGAACAATAATATTCCATTATATTCATATATTGTGATTTATTCAATCATTCCCCAACTGAAGAGCATCCATTGAGTTTCTAGGAGTACCTATGTTCTATAGGAACTACTGTATCTGGGATCATTGTCAGTCATCTAGATCTATATCTGGACTCCAATGACTGGAGGAGAGAATAAGGTCGATGACTTTGAACAGTTCTGTCTCATTTAAATCCAATTCACTTGCAAGTCAAGATATCACCTTCCTGATGTTGTTACTGGTGCTCTTTGAAAATGAAGGACAAACAATCTATAAATAGTAGTAGCTGCCCCCTAGGGATCCACCCAGCTAGTTACAATTGGGCAATATAGCTACTTTTATTTTCCTCCTCTAAATAAGAGTTGAGACAAGATAAGAGGCAGCTAGTCTGCGTCTGTAAAATGAACTGATGAATGAAACAGCAATTTTAATAGTATCTTTGCCAAGAAAGTCCCAAATGGAATCACAAAGAGTCAACATGCCTGAAAAGATTAAACATTTAAGATAATTTTCCAGTCTAAATCTTTTATTCTATCAACCATTTGATTGATTTTCCTGTTAGAATCCTTACAAGCTGTTACGTCATTAGAATTGATAGAGACAATAATTATATAATTTAGCATGATTCAGTATGATTGATCTGATCTTACAAGGAGATGTTATGGGCCAGAACTGGAAACAAGGTACTAAGTGGAACTGATAGAAACAATGCTTGTGTTCACACCTTTAGAGAGCTTTAGAGAGAGTATATAAGCAAGAAGCTCTCAGGGCCAGGCATAGAGCACTCTGGGAGATACAGAAGCCCACTCTCGGAGATGGAGACAGATTCATTCACTTCATCTCACAACACTGTGGTGACTGGCCTCCTGAACTTCCCCCACTGGACCAAGGCTGGTCTGAAAGGCTCTCCAGAAAGCTGCTCAGCCCCAGGCAAAGAGACAAGACTCAGAAATCCAAAAATAAATGTTTGGATTTTATCAGCTGGCTGTATTTGGAGTGATTATTACTTTGAACTGAAACTAAGGCTGCCTCCAGAAAACCTCACCAAGAAACCTGCTCAGAGAGAACCATTATATTTTAAAGAAGAGAACATCACATTTTCCTTCCCTGAATTAAAAGTTGTTGAGACACTTTGGATGCATCCTCTTAATAAAGACTTGCCTTCCAGCTATATTTCTGTGTCTCCTCAATTTTCCCTATCCTCTCTGCTATGAGAACTCAGCAATGGAATTGTACTAATCTGACTCACTCTTTGTCTTGGTTTTGAAAATCTTTGAGGCAAGAAAAGTTTTTTGACCATCTTCTTAGTCAACCCCTAAGTCAAGGCCATCACTTTACTATGGAATTTCCTTGCCATGTAATACAATATCATCTGCTACAGGGAAAAATCAAGCAAAGGATAAGTGCAGCACAAGAGCAAAGAACCATCTGTTTCAAAAATATCTCCCATCTAAATATACCTTCTTCACTAACTTTAGCCCAGTTACCAGATTTTCAATTCCTAGGGCAAAGAAATAGAGGGGATTTCCAAAATGATCAATTAACTTATTTTCAGACTTTTTTTTTGCACAAGTTAATTTATTTGATTAACTCTAAAAGGGATTAGAGTCCTGATTGGAGAAAAAAAATTGTAGAGGGCTGGAACTTTGGAGAAGTATACTTAAAACTAGGATATTTACAACAAGGTGTTAACTCAGTGGAACTGATGAGATGCTGATTCTTTAGTATACATATACTTAGTACTTAGCATGGTAATGTAATGGTTCCCTAATTCACATATACATAGTGAGATGTGATGATATAATCATACCAAGTTATTTAAGGGCTGAAAAGGATGGGAAATGAGACATTCTGTTTTTGACCATCTTCCTGGTGGCTCTCCTGCCTCCTGCACTCCTCTACTAGGATCAAAAATGAGTCAGTCAGAGTCAGACAGACTGGAGGAGAGACTGAGTGAAGGAGATTATGAGAATAAATGTGTTCTAGCTCAATCTCAGACTCAAGAATAAAGACTTTAGACTCTATTCCTAATTATCCTTGTGGTGACCATCTTGCTGAGACCAAGGCTGGTCCCAAGATCCTCCAGAAAGCTAGCCTGACCATTACAAAAAGTATTTTTTAAATAGAAAGAAGATTTGATAAACTAGAATGTTCTTGAGAGAGAGAGAAAGTCTGAAGGAGATGGAGAAGAGAAAACATAGGAAGGAGTGAGGAGAAATAGAGAAGAAAATGAGCCATAGTGGAAGTAAAAAGCAGTATAAGGGTTCTGTTGGTTTTTGAATAAAAATAATTCTTTTTTTTTTCCTAAGGAAGAACCAGCAGCAATTACATTGATTTTAGTCTCAAAAGTCAATCAAATTCTGGAAATATTACCATTGCAGTTGCTTCATTATTTTAGTTTTAACCCTACTAACTATGCAATTTGTAAACAAATAGAAAATAAAAAAATATTTCTTTGATCATCAAAGTACCATACAAAACTCAAGATACTATGCACTTAATTTTAAAATGTTGAAAATAAAAAACATCTCTTCTGATTACATTGATGTCATTTCATTTCCAGTTCAAATTGCCATATGTTTTGAAAGGTTTCAGACTTTAATAGAATTGCAAACACTGGGATTGCTTAAAAGAAAAATCCATATTTAAGCTAGGGAAACAGAGAATCTTTGAAAAGCATTTGGCATTTTATAAAGTAACTTAATACTTCAAAATGCCTATCATGGCCCTTTCCCAAAGTACAGGCAAAATAGGCTTCCTATCTTCATATCTTGAAAGAGAACTTGTAAAAAATAAATAAATAAATAAATAAAATAATTTTAAAAGAAAGAGAACTTTTTCCCTTTAGAGTTTCCTATGCCATTTAAAGGCTCTCGCAAAAAGAATTTTAAAGTCAACAGGAAGTCATCCCTTCAGCCTTAGGGAAGAAATGAAAATGACTTCGCTTAGTTCCTAGAAACCCAGGGGTTCTAAGTATTAAGGGGCAGAAGGTAATTTTTTCTTTCTTCTTTCCAATAGTAACCCTGTTTCATCCCCATACTCTGGACTCACATTCACAGTTTAATTATTAAGTAATTCCAAAGCAGGGGAGAGAAGTGGAAAAAGAAGAAGAAAATTGAGCTTCTTGTCTCAGGACAACTAAATTTTTAAATCAATTCCAGAGCACTTTAGATTCATTTCACAGAAATATTGGTAACAATGGTCACATCTTTCTGTAATATCCTAGGCAATGATCTAAATCCTCTACCAGGATTTCCCCAGCATATATCCTTTCACCTGAGGTCTGGACAAAATTTTCTAAGTTCCCCCTTTCTACACTGGGCTTACCAGAATTTTTCTTTTCTTTTTTTTTCTGGGTTTTTATTCTAAGAGGCAAATTTTTCTTTTCTTCTGGGTTTTTATTCCAAGGGGCAAATTTTCCCCAGTATGTACCTGGTATAACAAAGTCAAGGCGTCAAGAATTCCAAAATCATTGAATAATAGGCCAAATAGTCTCAGAGAAAAGAGAAAGAAAATTCAATTAAACCCCTTACATGGGCCAGACTCTCAAAAAAAAAAAAAAAGAATTAAGTCCTAAGGGTTGATTACTTGGGGTTTCTGGGCTCACAGGAAAACTTTACCAATGGGATTTAAAGGAAATAAGTACCTTTCAATAAGACAAGCAGTGTAGGTATATTTAAGTTCCAAAGGAACAAAAGAAACGTTTCTCAATTATGTATCAACATTTTAGCTAGATAACTACATAATTCTCATATCATCCTGAACATAGATACTTACATAGGATTCAGGAATATAACAGGTAGTTCATAAATATTCAGCAAATTAAAAAATGCAAAAGTTCACAAAATTATGTCAAGCATAACTGATTTGTAAGGAACACAGACTTTGGAAAACTGAAAACAAGAAAAAAAAAAGTAAGTTTCTCTGGGATACTAAAAACTAAGATGATTCAAAGTAAAAAATTCCAGAGGAGAACTTTCAAAGTCCCTGAAAATGCAAAGGGCCTAAACCTCCATATGTATCCTGTGCTTTACTCCTACTTCCATCACATACTAAGGTAAGATAAAAAGTAAATGTGCCTCTAAGATTGGAGAAAGGGGATAATACATCTTCTAAGTAAATATTTTTTTCCAAATTTAATTAAATGTTGTCCTCAATATAGAAGTGAGGTGCCACTCATACATTGAAACCTATAGTGAAGCAAACAGAAGAGATGCTCACAAGCAATAAGAATATTACTAGAAAATTGAAAAGGGCTATGTAGCTGGCTTATCTCTATATGATGGTAGGTATGAACAGACTTACTGAATATCATAAAAGAAGTACAATAGAGGACTATCTCTTCCTAATCATGTAGCTTATATAATATTGGTCTTTGAATTTATTTTTCTTCTTCTTTTGAGAGTTATGTAATGGCTTATTTATTTTTCTTTCCCTGAAACTGGGTATTTTAATTCTCTACTTCTACTAATCTGTGTATATTTTATTTTAATGAAAAGACCATTCCTTTTACATTAATTATTAGTTTATTTGAAGATAACTGGATAAAAATTTTGAATCATTTCTTTTTTATTTGTGCTGAATTCTCCTTTCTCATTTTCAGTACTGCAATTTGGTTTTTCTTCCCCTTTTATATCAGACTAGTTACTTTCTTTCCCTCCCCTGAAGGTTATTAGTATTATTCATCAATTCAATATTTTATTTTGTTTGCATTCAATTTTATTAATCTCTTTCATTTTTAGTATTTCTGCTTTTCTTTGCATCTGGAATTTAATTTTTTTCTTATTTTTTTATTGACATGCCAAATTTATTAATTACTTAAATGAAAATAGTTGGAGATGTAAATATTCTCTGAGAGTCACTATGCCTATATTGCAAAATTTTTCATGTTATTTCACTACTTATTTAATGATATTAACTTTGTTTTAATAATATTTTGACCACTTAATTGAATAACTAAAAGATAATCATTTAGTCACTAAATTCTGAACATTTTTTCAAAGATATGTCCTTGAATACAAGATATCTCCTTGAATACAATTTTTGTTGTTTTGTGTTTAATAAAGTATGTTTTCAATTTTACTACTTTTTTCTTTTGTTTTTGAGGATTTTATTTTGTTTATATGTTCAATTATTTTCATAGATAGCTGGTATGTACATACATAAATGTATATGTGTATATATATATACATTTATATATTTCTATTCTGCATTTGGGAAGGATTACTATGTAATATTGGAGAAACTGAGGCAAGATAGAGATTAGAGAGTTTTTAATATTTTATTTGGATTTCAGACAGGGAGAGATTGTGCTGGGGGCATGTTGCCCCCAGAGCTGATGTCCAAAGCATCCAGCAGTGAATGTGAGTTCTCTAAGCTCAGGTACACAAAGTGAGGTAGAGTCCAAATTCTGGTAAGCATGGATCTCCAGGTAGGGACCATCAATTTGGTTCTGACAGATTGGGGGTAGGACCATAAATTCTTACCAACTGTGAGTTAAGGAAGTGTCCAGCTAGAGACAGGAGGTCTTAAATTTAGAGATACCAATTAGGTATCTGAGATAGAATATCTGGAGTTTTATCTTTTGGAATGCCAGATCTCTACAGCTCTAATTATCTTATTTCTAATAAGTAGAAAAGGAGGGTTACAACCAGGGAAATGGAGGCAGAACAAATAAGGAAACTGAGGCAGGACAATTAGGAAAACTGAGGCAGGACAATTGGGCAAACTAAGTTAGGACAATAAAAGGAAATTGTGGCTCAACAACCATATCAAAATTTCTGAAATTCTATTCAGGTTTATAACTCTTTTCTAGTTTATCTTTTGTTTTGATTTATCTAGGTCTAGGAGAGAGAATATTAAGATTCCCACATAGTATAGTTTTAATGTATTTTTCCTTGCAAATTAATTAAAGTTTCCTTTAAGATTTTAATACCAATCTAATCAGTACATACATTAAATATTGATATTAATTGTCTGTAGTGCTGTAAGCATTAATACACCTCTTTTTCTCTCTTAATCAGCTTTATTTTTATTGTTGTCTTGTTTGAGACCATGATTTCTACTTCTGAGTTCAACTGTAATATTATACATTTTGCTCCAGACACTTATTTTATCTCTCCATAAATCTTTTTGTTTCAAGTGAATTCTTGTAAATAGCATATTAGTGAATTAATTCAATGTTATTGTCCTCAGTTTTATGGATGAATTTCTTTCATTCATATTCATGGTTATTACTATAATTTATATATTTTCCCTATTTTATCCTCATATTTGTTCCCTCTATTTGTTCCCTACCAACTTTAAAAAAAAAAAAAGAAGAAGAAGAAGAGGGTGATGAAATAGGAAAAGCATCTAGGGATTATAGAGAATAGAGTACTAAGCTTAGAGTCAGGAATATATGAGTTAACTCTGGACATTAATGCTTAACTAGTTGTGTGACACAGAACAAGTTATATCTTCTCTGTCTGCCTCATTTTCCTTACCTATAAAATGGGGATGATAATAGAATCTTCTAGAATTGTTATGAGAATAAGATACTGAGGTCTTTCTAGAACTAAAATGCCAAACATTCAAATTCTACCACAGAGAGCACAACTCCATTGGGCTGGCCATATAGTTCAAATGCCACAGGTATTCTTGCCAAAAAGACTATTTTATGGAAAACTCACACAGGACAAACACTCATGTGGTGATCAGAAAAAGTGATAAAAAAATATTCTCAAATTCTGTTTTAAGCACATTACAATTGATTGTGACATGGGAGATATTGACACTGGAAGGCTGAGGATGGTATGCACTAAGAAGAGAAGGTGCTGTGCTCTATGAGCAAAGCAGAATTGAATTAGTTCAGAAGAAACATGAGATGTACAAAGTTCATAGGAATTATTTATGTCCCTCCTGTGGTAGAGCATTCCAAATTCATATCATTCTTATCAGTCATAATTGGGCATGTTAACTTGATTCTAACATAGTGATGCTATTTTGGTCAACTTCAAGAATGAAAGAAAACAAATGAGGATTTTTTTTAAAAAGGTATTTGAAAAGTGCTTTGCAACTTGAAAATACTTCATAAATGCTAGCTATTATTATTAATTATTATAATTCAATGCAAGAAATCTATAATTGATAAAATTTACTCCTCTCTTACATTTGTCTTTCTTTCTCCAAACTCTCTGATAATAGGTTCTTTCTATTTCTTTTATTCCTTATTTTATTCACTTTATGATTGATATTCTAAATTTAGAATTTGTTTTACTTATAGTCAATCTCTTCCATGAAACTATTCTTCCTTTAATCTCGATTCATCTCTGCTTCTTGCCTGTTGAGTTTTGTATATTGATACATAAAAATCTGTGTTCTTCCCTCCTTTGGCCAATTTCAATGAAAATGAACTTTCTGTTTACCATCTATCCCAAATCTTTCTATCATGTTTATACAGAATTCTTTTCATTCATACGCATTGTGTAAGTTCATACTCCAATGCCAGAACTTTCCTTTGCCATTCCCTTTTGTTTTTAACATTATCAATCTATGAAAAAAATCAGGCCAGAATCTTTTATTTTTGTGTAGTGTAGTAATAGTAATAGTAACTAGCAGAAGCAGTAGCACCAGCAGTAGTAGTAGTGTAAGAACAATGATATCAGAAGCAATTATCATTTATATAGTGCATTAAGGTTTGCAAATCTAATTTATCTCTTTTTTCCCTCCACAACAATTCTGGGGATTAAGTGCTATTATAATCCTGATTTTAAAGATGATCAAAATGAGGTTTATGGGATAAGTGACTTATCCTACATTATACAGCTACTAAATACCTATGTATTCATTCCTTCTGTGATCATTAAAGATTTTCAAGCACTAAAGGGATATTTGCTTCTTCCCTGCCAATTAGAATGTAAGTGTTTCCATATAGTTCAACTTCTCAAATGTATTTATTTTTCTATGTTGTTGTGTGTTTTTTCCAAACTATCTACTCAGCCGTGAACTTTTCATTAAGAATGGTTGTAAGTTCTTGATTTTATCAAAGTTCTGTTTTTACCTCTATACTCACTTATTCTAGATGAATTATTATTGATTTTAAGCCTTCATTTTTTCATCTTTTAAAACAACATATTTAGAATAGATGCCCATGAATTGGGGAACGAAATGACTAAATAAATTATGGTACATGAAAGTAATGGAATATTATTGTTCTATAAAAAATGATGAACAAGCTAATTTTAGAAAAGCCTGGAAAGATTTGAACCAACGGTGCTGAGCAAAACAAGCAGAATCATGCTTGGATATAGGATTACCTTGGAGATAGTAACAAGATTGTGCATTGTTCAACTATGAAAGACTTGGTTCTTCTCAGTGTTTCAATGATCCAAGGGAATCCCAATAAATTTTAGATGGAAAATGCCATCTGAATCCAAAGAGAGAAATTTGGATATTGAATGTAAATCAACACATGACCTGTTCCCTTTTTTTTCCCCCTTTTCCTTCTGTTTTTTCTCATGATTTTTCCTGTTTGTTCTGATTTTTTATCTCAATATTATTCATAAGGAAATGTGCTCTTAAAAAAATCTATGTTCATGTATAAGCAGGAAAACAACAAAACATATTTATAAACTTTTAAAATCATAGCTGCTATGTCTTGTTTTATCCTTACTGTTATTTCCTGGGTATTTGTACTCTTGTTTTCTGTCTTTTTGCTATTTGCACTATATTTTTCCCCTTTATCCTAAAAACTCTGAGTTTTGGCTATGCTGCTGTTGGGAATTATAATTTGGGGGTTACTTCCAGAAACTGATGAGAGAATTGTTTTAATTTTTTTTTACCTAGACTTTTTACACCTAAGAAGTTTTCATTCAGAATTTCTAGAAAATATACTACCTTTTTATTAGTTTGGTTGATTGATTATGGCTTTCTGGTAATCTGGGATTTTAGATTATCTAGCTATGGCCTGTTTTCCAGATTGCTTATTTTTCATAGAAAAAAAAGATGCCATATGAATTTTCAGTATTGATTTTGGTTATTTTTAGTGTCTCTTAATCTCCTAGATTCATATGGGTTTAATTTAATTTTCTAGCATTCAGTTATTTAACAAAGTTTTATATCTCCTGTATTGTTGCATATTGCCAGCCATTATAAGGCATAACCAAGGATGGTGAATCACCCTTGCATAGAAGTTCTGAGTTACAGTGAGCTAAGTGGACCAGCTGTCTGTACTAAGCCTGCCATAAATGGGTGATTTTCCAAGAGCAAGAAAGGACAATCAGCAGTCTGTCTAAGAGAAGGCAAAATAACCAAAGTTGGAAAAATATAACAAGTTAAGCTTCTCTGCAGGTAAATACTGGGTTTGGGGTAAATAGGGAGAAGTCAGTTTCTTCTTTAATTCTTTTAGAAATTGCATTTCCTTTCTGATTCTTTCCTCTTTAGTTCTTACCTGTGTTATATTATTTTTAAAAGCTCTTGCTCTGAAAAATTGAAAATGAGTTGATAAATGACATGAACTGAGGGCTGTGAAAAGAATTGGGAAAGCTTTGTACACAGCAACAGTAAGAGAGTATAAAGATCAACTAGATTAGACTTGGCTCTTCTCAGCAATACAGTGATCCAAGTCAATTCCAAAACATTTTGGATGGAAAATGCCATCCACATCCAGGGAGAGAACTTTGGAGACTGAATGTGATTGAAGCATACTGTTTTCACTGTTTTTCTTCTTTTTTTCTTTCTTGTGGTTTTTTCCCCTTTTCTGATTTTTTCTCTCCCAAACATGACTCATATGGAAATAGCTTTAAAAATATTTTTTTAAAAGCTCTTGCTCTATTTCTTCGAGAAATTCTTGCCAATCTTATGTTAAATCCATAATTTTGTTTGGGGCTTTGCTTTTAGAAGCTCTGGTGTTACTCTTTTCTTCTAGATTTGGAGACTAGAGTCTTTGCTTCATTCTATTTTATCATCAATGTTTTGTCTTTTATGTATGTGTTTTTCTGACTTACCTACCTGAATTGGAACTTTGTGTCAGAGTCTGGTTCTGGGCATTTCTGGAGAGGTGAGGGCTTTTGTCTTACTTTCTCTTTTCAGAGGCTCTCTGCTACTTTCAGGTGTTGTGATTTGTTCTCCAAGGACCTCTGGAGCAGCTTAGGTCATCATGCTGTACCAATACAATATGATCTAGGGTGCTGCTGATTTCCTGCCCTTTTGGTCTGAGTCCTAGAGGACCCTGAGCCTTGTAGACTTCCAACCCAGTATCTGTGATCAGAGTTAAGAAAGTAAGTTTTTCTAGCTTGTTTTACTCTGAAAGTTAAAAGGCTTTAGTGCACTTTTTTGTGCACTTCACTCCAGGACTAGACTTTTCTGCATAGAACCCATTTCTCATTCCTGCAGGATTCTGGCTCGCTCTTTGTACCAAACCAGAGAAGTAATATTCACTGAATATAGTTTCTCTTTGAACATTATTTGGTCTGCTGCTCTTTATTCATTTTTGCTAGAATAGGTGTGAGAGAGCTTGGCTACTCTGTTTCTATTCATTCTGTCATCTTGAGGACCCCCAAGGAATATTAGTTTGGCAGTGGTATGAACCTGCAAGGCTTATTAGGAAGTTATTACAGTAGGCCAGATGGATGATAATGAGAACATCTACTATGAGAATGACAGTAAAGATGGAGAGAAGGGGATGAATGGAAAGAGAAATTGCAGAGAAAAAATTTGCAGAATTTACTAATGGATTAGACATGAGAAGTGGAGATAAAGAAGTGTATTTTCTGAAAAATTCAGCTAGCAGAGACTATAGAATTCTACTTAACTTGTATGGGACATAATGATCCCATTTTCTCCCCTGTGCATGTCCCTTTGATAATTTTGTATTCTTGGAATCATTTATTTATGTCACTGTTATGTTGTTTTTCAGTCATGTCAGACTCTTTGTGATTCATTTAAGTTTTTCTTGACAAATATACTAGAATAGTTTGCCATTTTCTTCCCCAGATTATTTTGCAATTGAGGAAACTGTGACAGGGTTAATTGACTTGCCCAGGATCATATAGCTACTAAACATCTGAGACCAAATTCAAATTCAGGAAGATCAGTCTTCCTGAATCTAGACCCAAGACTCTTATCTATTGTGCCACTTAGTTGTACCATTTATTTACATATTATTTAATTCTGTTGTTTCCTCTATTTCACTTAATAAAATTGTAGTTAATTTTCCTATTGTGGCTGGCTTATAAATCTATAATTTATCAAATTGCAAAACTCCATTTGCATTGAGCCATTCCTTTGTCCTATGAAATTTTGTGGAATTTGTGCTAACTCATGATACCTACAGACCTGCATACCTGAGCAGTTCATCTATAGGAAAATTTGGGCAAGAATTTAAGCATTGTGGTGTGTGTGTGTCTGTGTGTGTCTGTGTATGTTTCTGTGTGTTTCTTTTAAAGTTATAGGCTTTTATTCTCCAATTGATAAATGGTCAAAGGATATGAACAGACAATTTTCAGATGATGAAATTGCAACTATTACCACTCATATGAAAGTGTTCCAAATCACTATTGATCAGAGAAATGCAAATTAAGACAACTCTGAGATACCACTACACACCTGTCAGATTGGCTAAGATGACGGGAAAAAATAATGATGAATGTTGGAAGGGATGCGGGAAAACTCGGACACTGATGCATTGTTGGTGGAGTTGTGAACGAATCCAACCATTCTGGAGAGCAATCTGGAATTATGCCCAAAAAGTTATCAAAATGTGCATACCCTTTGATCCAGCAGTGCTACTACTGGGCTTATACCCCAAAGAGATACTAAAGAAGGGAAAGGGACCTTTATGTGCCAAAATGTTTGTGGCAGCCCTGTTTGTAGTGGCTAGAAACTGGAAAATGAATGGATGCCCATCAATTGGAGAATGGCTGGGTAAATTGTGGTATATGAATGTTATGGAATATTATTGTTCTGTAAGGAATGACCAGCAGGATGAGTACAGAGAGGTTTGGAGAGACTTACATGAACTGATGCTAAGTGAAATGAGCAGAACCAGGAGATCATTATACACTTCGACAATGATATTGTATGAGGATATATTCTGATGGAAGTGGATTTCTCTGACAAAGAGACCTAACTGAGTTTCATTTGATAAATGATGGCTAACTAATTAGAGTTTATCCTGATCTTACAAAAAGATGTTTTGGGCCAGAAGAAGAGTTTTCAGAGGAAAAAGCTACGAGTTGAGAGTTAAGCAGACAACCAGATTCATCTTCATCTCACACCACTGTAGTTGGTGGCTGGGCTCCTGCACTTCCCCCACTGAGACCAAGCTGGTCTGAAAGACTCTCCAGAAAGCTAGCCGAGCCCCAAGTGAAGGAGACAAGAGATTCATTCCACCTCTGTGCTGATTGGAGGCTGAAGAAAGCAGAGGCACAGGCTAAAGGACAGAACCTTTGGATTTGGATACATTAGGAGGGCTCTAAGCTAACCGGGCTATATTGGAGATAATAAAAGATCTGAACTTTTATCACCTGGCTGCATTTTGAGAAGAAGAAGATCACCACAGGAAACGAATATGAACTATTTGTATTTTTGATTTTCTTCCTGAGTTATTTTTACCTTCTGAATTCAATTCTCCCTGTGCAACAAGAGAACTGTTCGGTTCTGTAAACATATATTGTATCTAGGATATACTGCAACATATCTAACATATATAGGACTGCTTGCCATCTAGGGGAGGGGGTGGAGGGAGGGAGGGGAAAAACCGAAACAGAGGCAAGTGCAAGGGATAATGTTGTAAAAAATTACCCTGGCATGGATTCTGTCAATATAAAGTTATTATTAAATAAAATAAAATTTAAAAAAAATAAAATAAAATAAAATAGAATCTTCTCTATTTTATTTTTACAGACCAATAAATTGATATGCAGTTTAAAATTTTAAAAAAGGGGGAGAGTGCAAAACCTCAGTTAAAAAACAAATTGAAAGTTCTAAAAATTGAAGTTAAGATTAATAAAATTAAATGTAAGAAACTATTGAATTAATACATAATTATGAAAAATGAATAAATATGTAAACCACTGACTAGCGATTTAAACAGGAAGAGAAGAAAACCAAATCACTGCTATCAAAAAATTAGAAGGATAAATATACCACTAATAAAATGAAATGAAAGGAATTAGGAGTTATTTGCCCAATTAGATAACAATGAATTTAACAGTTTAAGTGAAATGGAAAACCACTTACAAAAATATAAACTGCTTTGATTAACAGAAGAGGAAATAGAATATCTAAATACATCTATTTTAGAAAAAGAAATTGAGCAGGCCATACATTAGCTTCCTAAGTAAAAAAAAAAAAAAAAAAAATGAGGATGAGATGGAGTTACTGGTAAATTCTGTGAAACATTTAAAGATCAACTAATTCTAATATTAAATTTATTGCAATAATAGGCAAAAAGGGAGTCCAACTCATCCTAAAACAAATATAATGATGATATCTAAAATAGGAAGTGCAAAAATGGAGAAAGAAAAATATAGAACAATATGGATGCAAAAATCTTAAATAAAATATTAGTCAGGCAACTGCAATAATATATCACAAAGATTATACATTGTAACCAACAGGGCTTTATGCCAGGAATGCAAGGATGGTTTTGCATAAGGAAAAATACTAACATAATAGATTATATTAAATAACAAAAGTAACAAAAAAAAATTCGATTATATCAACATATACAGAAAAGGGCTTTTGACCTAATACAGTACTCATTCCTATTTAAAAAATAAATAAACTTGAATGCACAAATTAATATTTCCTTAAAATGAGAACAAGCACTAAAACCATCAGCAAGAATTTGTAATGAGAATAGGCTAAAAATCTTCCCAATAAGTTTAGGAGTGAAAGAAAGTTATCTATTATTGATATTGTATTAGAAATTCTAGCACTAGCAATAAGAGGGGGAAAGGGAAATTGAAAAAAAATCAGAATGGGCAATAAAGTAATAAAAATGTTTTGCAGATGACACACTTGGAAAGTCTTAGATATTCAACTAAAAAGCCAGTTTAAAATGATAATTTTAGCATAATATAAAACAAATCCACATAAATCATCAGCATTTCTATATATCTATATATATCTATATATTACCAATAAAATTCTGCAAGCAGGGTAGTAAGTGATAAGTGATTTAAACTGGTATATAACTGCCAAGAAAAACCAGGAATTATATGATTATAATTATATTCATGTAATTATATATGCATCTATATATGTATATGTACGTGTTATACATATAAAACAGTTTCTATGCAAATAAATATTTTAAAAATTGAAGAAATATTCATGCTTCATGGGTTGGCAAAGTCAAGATAAAATGATAATTCTATCTTGATTAAACTACTTTTTCAATGGCATCCCAATTAAATTATAATTTTTTTTTGTACTAGCAAAAAAAGCTAATACAATTCAGGAAAAGAAAGGAAGGGGAAGAGCATTATCTAAAGCTTGATCTCAAAAGTTTTGGTTCTAAGTGGAAATAACAATCATTCAGTTGAGAATATAAATTTATCTAACCCTAAAAAGAAGAAGGAAATGAAAGAGGAAATAAAAAGGAGGGGCAGGATAAAGGGGATGGCAGAAACACTAAGGGAAAAGGTTAAAGAAAGGAGTAAGGGGTGATACAAGATGAAATAGTAGATAGAGGATGTTAAAAAACACTATTTTTTTAATTTATTTATTTTTTAATAACTTTTTATTTACAGAATGCATGCCAGGGTAATTTTTTACAGCATTATCCCTTGCATTCACTTCTGTTCCGATTTTTCCCCTCCCTCCCTCCACCCCTTCCCCCAGATGGCAAGAGTCCTTTACATGTTGAATGGGTTGCAGTATATCCTAGATACAATATATGTGTGCAGAACCGAACAGTTTTCTTGTTGCACAGGGAGAATTGAATTCAGAAGGTATAAATAACCCGGGAAGAAAAACAAAAATGCAAGCAGTTTATATTCATTTCCCAGTGTTCTTTCTCTGGGTGTAGCTGCTTCTGTCCATCTTTGATCAATTAAGGCTCTCTTTATCGAAGAGATCCACTTCCATCAGAATATATCCTCAAACAGTATCGTTGTTGAGGTATATAATGATCTCCTAGTTCTGCTCATTTCACTCAGCATCAATTCATGTAAGTCTCGCCAGTCCTCTCTGTATTCATCCTGCTGGTCATTCCTTATAGAACAATAATATTCCATAACATTCATATACCACAATTTACTCAACCATTCTCCAATTGATGGACATCCATCCATTTTCTAGCCTCTACAAACAGGGCTGCCACAAACATTTTGGCACATACAGGTCCCTTTCCTTTCTTTAGTATCTCTTTGGGGTATAAGCCCAGTAGAAACACTGCTGGATCAAAGGGTATGCACAGTTTGATAACTTTAAAAAAACACTATTAAGAGAAGAGGGGAAGGGAGATAGGAGATAAGGTAGTGGGCAAGGTGAGTAAAAAAGCACTAAGGACAGAGTGGAAAGAGAGAACAAAAGTATATATACGGGAGAAATAGGATGGAGGGAAAAGCAGAGCTGGTAAGCATAACTGTAAATGTTAATGGAATGAACTCTCCCATAAAATGGGAGCAATTAGCAGAGTGAATTAGAAAACAGAATCCTACAATATTTTGTTTACAAGAAACACATTTGACACAGAGAGACACACAGAGTAAAGATAAAAGACTGGAACAGAATTTATTATGCTTCAGCTGGAGATTAAAGAGTAGCAATTCTAATTTCAGATAAAACAAAAGTAAAAATAGATCATATTAAAAGAGATAATGAAGGAAGGTATATCTTGATAAAAGTAGAGTAAACAATGAAGTAATAACAATATTAAATGTAGAGGCATCAAGTAGTAGAGTAGATTCCTAAAGATTTTAAGCAAGTTACAAGAAGAAATAGACAGCAAAAATATACTAGTGGGGAACCTCAATCTTTCCTTCTCAGAATCAAACAAATCTAATAAAAAAAAAAAAATAAGAACAAAGCTAGGGAGGTTAACAGAATCCTAGAAAATATAATAATATTTTGATATGATAGACTTCTGGAGAAAATCGAATACAGACAGAAAGGAATACAAATTTTTCTAGGCAGTACATGATACCTATACAAAAATACAAATATATTAAGGTGTAAAAACCTCACAATCAAATGCAGAAAGGCAGAAACAGTAAATTCTTCATAGTCAGACTACAATGCATTAAAAAATTATATTCAATAAAAGTCCAGGGAAAGATAGACTAAAAACCAGTTGGAAATTAAATAACCTAATTATAAAAAATGAGTGGGTTAAACAATAGATCACAGAAACAATACATAACTTCATCCAAGAGAATGACAGTAAGGAGATAATATAGCAAAACTATAGGGTATGGGCTATCCCCCTGGAGGGCATCAGGGTTAGCCAGAGTCAGGATAAATTAAAGTCCTTGGTCTTTAAGGAGAGAAGTGAAAGAGGCAGGCAAGCAGAATCTCGGATTTGAGAGTCCAGAGTCACCAACTTCTCTCTTCCTTATCCTGCTGCCAAGTGTCTTTCTTGCCCTTCTCCCTCTGCCCTCCAATCCTTGCCTATAATTATCTTAACACCAAACATTCAGCAAGCACCACTGGTGAGAAGAGCCATTTATCCAAACATATTAGCATTTATCCAATGCTAATAGAGCCATTGTCTTACATCAAATAGGTAATTAGCCTTAAGTGCTCTGTTGTCTGATTCAAGCATATCTTTTGGAGTTTCAGCCCTCTATACAAAACCTATTGGATACAGCCAAAGCAGTTGTTAGGGGAAATGTTATGTCTCTAAATACCCACATTAAAAAAAAAAAAAATAGAAAGGAGAGATCAATGACTTGGGCATGCAACTAAAAAAGCTAAAAAAAAATTAAATATCAAATTAGAAATTCTGAAATTCAAAGGAGAATGTAATAAAATTGAAACTAAGAAAACTAATTAACTAATAAATAAAACTAAGAGTGGTTTTATAAAAAAACTAGATAAAATTTTAGTTAATTTGATTAGAAAAAGGAAATGGAAAAAATTATATTTATTTTATTTATAAAAATATATATTTATTATAATCATAATAGCTGATGTTATATGTTATATGGTGATGGCACTGAGCTGAATGCTTTAAATTATTATCTCATTGGTCTTCAAACAACTTTTCTCTAAATGTCCCGTCTCCAAAATGGGTTTTTTGTTGTTTTTGTTGAATCATTTGAGGTTTTCTTGGCAAAAATACTTTGCCATTTCCTTCTCCAGATCATTTGACAAATAAGGAAACTGAGGCACAGTTAAGTGATTTGCCCAATGTCACACAGCCAGTTAAATGTCTAAATTTAGACTCAGTTTGAACTCAGAAAAATGAGTCTTCCTGATTTCACACCCAATAATTTGTACACTGTGCCATCTAAATGTCCCTTCTAAGAGGGATACCAGGCTAGGGTGTGTTTGTGTGTGCATGCATGCATGAATGCACTCTCTCAACTATATATCTGGTCTAGGAGTATGAGTCTGAGTTTAGAAACTTGCTCTAAAACAAGGATCACTCTTAGTTTATATTTTCCAGCTTAACTTTCACAAATAGTGAATAGCAAGTAAACATTTTCATCTAAGCAAAATAGCAAACTGAAAATGGAGAAGATCTAAAGTAGAATATATCAAAAATCGAATCTCCAGGTAGGATTGATCTCAGCTCAAATCAAAAGAGAAAGCCTCAGTCCAGTCAAAAACTCTTGCACAGAAGACTCTAGGCCTTCTAAGATAAGATAAAAATCAAGGATATATTGAATATATAGCATTCTTCCCACTGTGCCATGTTGCCTCCTATCTTGTCTTGTTTTCCACATTTCTAAGATGGAATTACTATTTCTTTTAAAGGTGAAGGGAAAATAAAATATATAATGAAATATTGTATAATTAAAAATATATATTAAGACTATATAGCAATTTCTCATACTTTAAAGTGGTTTGAATTTTGAAAAGTATACTGCATTGACTCTCTTTATTATTGTACTAAGTTTATTTACTTTTAATACACATTGCTTTATGAATTATGTTGGAAGAGAAAAATCAGAGCAAAAAGGACAAACCATGGAAGAAATTTAAAAAACAGAAAAAAGAAGTGAACATATATTGATTTACATTCAGTCTCCTTAATTATTTTTTCTGGATACAGATGCCATTTCCTGTTCAAAGTCTATGAGATTGCTTTGGATCACTGAACCATTTAGAAGAACCAAGCCTTTCATAGTTGATCATTGCATATTCTTACTGTTACTGAGTACAATGTATTACTGATTCTGCTTGTTTCGCTCAGCATACCTTTCTGTAAATCTTTCCAGGCCTTTCTATAATCAGCTTGTTCATCATTTTTTAATACAGCAATAATATTCCATTATCTTCATGTACCACACATTCATCCATTCCCCAACTTATGGGCATTCACTTCATTTCCTACTCTTTGCTGCCATAAAAAGAGCTGCTACAAACATTTTTGCACATATGAGTCCTTTTCCCTTCTTTATGATTTACTTGGGATATAGACCTAATAGTGGAATTTCTGGGTCAAAGGGCATGCACCCCTTTTTTTTTATAGTCCTTTGGGCATAGTTTCAGATTGCTCTCCAGAATGATTGAATCAGTTCACAATTTCACCACAATACATTAGTGTCCCAGATTTCCCACATCCCCACCAATATCTATCATTATCTTTTCCTGTCATCTTAACCAATCTGAGAGGTGGAAGGAGTATACCTCAGAATTGTTTTAATTTGTATTTCTCAAATCAATAGTGATTTAAAAGCATTTTTTCATATAACTATAAATGGCTTTAATGTCATCATCTGAAAATTGTTCGTATCTTTTGGCCATTTATCAATTGGAGAATGACTTGTATTCTTATAAATTTGACACATTTCTTTATATATTTTAGAAATGAGATCTTTATCTTAAAGAAGGGAAAGGGACCTGTATGTGCAAGAATGTTTGTAGCAGCCCTATTTTTAGTGGCCAGAAACTGGAAACTGAGTGGATGCCCATCAATTGGAGAATGGCTGAATAAATTGTGGAATATTATGGAAAATTAAGGTTCTGTAAAAAGTGACCAACAGGATGAGTTCAGAAAGGCCTAGAGAGACTTACATGAACTGATGCTTAGTAAAATGAGCAGGACCAGGAGATCATTATATACTTCAACAACAGTACTATATGATGATCAATTCTGATGGATGTGGCCATCTCCAGAAATGAGATGAACCAAATCAGTTCCAATGGAGCAATAATTAATTGAACCAGCTACATCCAGAGAAAAAACTCTGGGAAATGACTTTGAACCATTACATAGAATTCCCAATCCCTATATTCTTATCCACCTGCATTTTTTAATAGTACACTATTTCAAAGTCCGATTCTTTTTGTACAGCAAAATAACTGTTAGGACATATATACATAGATTGTATTTAATTTATACTTTAAACATATTTAATATGTATTGGTCAATCTGCCATCTGGGGGAGGGGATGAGGGGAAGGAGGGGAAAAATTGGAACAAAAGGGTTAGCAATTGTCAATGTTGTAAAATTACCCATGCATATAACTTGTAAATAAAAAGCTATAATAAAAAAAAATTTTTTTAAGAAATGAGATCTTTATCAGAAATACTCTTAAAGACTTTTCCCCCCAGCTTTGTACTTCCCTTTTAATTTTGTTTCTACTAGTATTGTCTGTGCAAAAACTTTTCAATTGAATGTAATCACAGTTGTCCATTTTGCCTTTCATAATGTGACTAGACCTGCTCATTGGAGGATTTCAGATACCAGCTCAAATCCTGATCATGGAAGAGAAGTGAAAGGGCAGAACTCATGAAGATGGTCAAAAAGTAGTCTGCTTATTCAAAAATTTCTCAGCCTTATTTTCCCCAATGTATTTACATAACATTAGCACAGCGTGCATGTGCTAACTACATACTGTGCATTTGGGACCACATAAACAAATTGCTAATGTGTGCAGATGTTTCCTTGCCACTTTAGTATAACTCTGCTTTAATTACAACACAGATTGTAATGCCCCCTGACTTCTCAGGAAGGCCAAGATGCCCCTAGGGAAGATGGGGAGCCAAACCAGACATATCAGCTAGGATCTACTGTTCTAAAGGGCCTTATACCTCACCCAGTGTTCCCCACTATCTGAGACCTTCTACAATAATGTTCTCTAGTTCTTCTTTTCTCATAAAGTCCTCCCTTCTCCAAAGATCTAAGAGGTAAATTATCCCTTGTTCTCCTAATTTGGTTATGGTATCATCCTTTATGCCCAAATTATGTATCCATTTTGATGTTATTTTAGTATGGGGTGTGAGATATAGGTATATGCCAAGTTTCTGACATTTTCTACTTTTTTCGGAATTTTTTGTCAAATACTAGATTGCTAAATTTTCAAGTTGATTCATGTTATTTGTTACATTATTACTAGCCTGTGTTATATTGCTATGTGCTTATGTAAATTAAGTGTAATGCCTCCCATATTGATGGATTTATGTATACCATGTACATCTGTTTCAAGTTCTGGCCCATATTGATGGATTTATGTGTACCTGTTTCAAGTGAGCCCCTTTAGAAACCCGCTAATCTGATTTGACTTCCTATTTCCTTTGGTGTTTTCATCTCCCTTCCTGAGGTGTCAGGGAAGGCATGATCACCTTATTTGGGGGTTCTCACCTCCTTGAGAAATCAGGACCATCCTATGTTCTAAAACAAAAGAAAGGGGAAGATGTTGGAATCTTTACAAACTGCTAATTCATTAGAGTTGATAGATTATTGATCTGATCTTACAAGAAGATGTTTTGGGTCAGAACCTGAAACAAGGTACTAAGTAGAACTAATTGATACAATGCTTGTGTTCACACCTTTACTCCTTGGAGTTCACACATATGGGAAATTTCAGGGTTTAGTATGAGATCTCTGAATTCACACCTCCCTTAAAGCTCTTAGGGCCAGAGAGCACTATGGGAGAAAACTTATAATCCCATTCTCTCAGAAGAGTCATATATATGCCAGTGAAGAGTGATTCAGGAGAATATTTTCCACTTGGCTAGCTGGTGGCAGAAGGAGAGTTTTCCGAGGAAGAAGTTACGAGTAGAGAGTTCAGCTGAAGATTGAGAAGGCTGTCTCAGATTTGAGACAGATTCAACTTGGTGCTGGCTCTGGAGGCTGAAGAAAGCAGAGGCAGAAGCAAAGGACAATCTGCAAGAGCTCTTGGAACCAAGCAGAGAGATAGGCCTCAACTAACCAGGCTATTTTGGAAGAAGAAAATAAACTTTTGCATTTCTACCAGCTGGCTGCATTTGGTGTAATTATTGATCTGAACTGATACTAAAGCTTCCTCCAAGAAAATCTCCCCGAGAAACCTACCTTTTAAAGTTCTTTTGACAATAGTCAGCCATCTGATTCCTTTTCCACCTGTGGAAATATAAGCAGATCCTCTTCCCCAAGCAGTTAACCTACCTAATTCTCTTCTATTTACCACTTTTGGGATTTCTCCTCATCATCTGGTAATTACGCTGGAGCTGTTTGCACTGGATATTGCCTTGTTGTCTTAAAAGGCCTGGATTCTCCCCAACTGTAATCCTGATTGCTTTTCTGTTGGTTGATGACATCAGAGACTTGAATTTCTAAAGTCTCTCTGGGTATAACTTCAGCTGGTATCATGTCCCACCTGTCCTTTGATTGATACTTTAAAGCTGGGCCCAGCCTCTCATTCCTCTGGGTCTATATACATTTAAAGGCCCAGTGAAAGCCTCGGTTACATTTTGGACATGGAGTTTTGAGTTTTCTCTCACCCTATCTTCTCACTCTATCTCCATTTCTACATTGGGCTCTTAGATGTCCAACTTTTCCACACTGAAAACATCGACGAGTTTCTCTAGAATTCCTCTGCCAAGAAGGACCTTGTCTTTCCATGTTCATCATAGTCTGGGCATAATAAGCATTTGTGCCCACTATGGCACAGTGTCTAATGATCTCCTCTAAAGGAGCATTTTTGTCTAGCCCCCATATAATTCTCTTGCAAACCTCATTGGCATTTTCCTTAACCAAATGCCTAATCACTATTTCTGTTGCTGCATTGTCTCCAATAGTTCTTATTACAGCTGTTTGCAAACATCCCACAAAATCTGCAAAAGGTTCATTGGGACCTCACTCTATTTTTGTGAAAGCATTATTTCCATCTTTCTGTCCAGGGAGAGAATTCCAAGCTTTTATTGCAGCCTTAGAAATTTGCTCATACACTGTTATGGGATAATAAATCTGTTCTGAACTCTCTGCATACTGACCTTCACCAGCTAGTTGGTCAAAAGCAACTTGTACAATAGCGCCTGTTTGCTTGTTGCGTTGGGCTTGAATCCTACATAATTCATGAAACTCTGAAAGCCACAACAAATTTTGTCCCGGTTCTAGACATGTCTTAGCTTTGATTATTGTGTCATGTGTATGTAATCTATTGCATTGATTCACCACTTTATTTCTTAGCCAGTACCAAATGGTTTTGATGACTGCTGCTTTATAATATAGATTTAGATCTGGTACTGCTAAGCCTCCATCCTTTGTAATTTTTTTCATTAATTACCTTGATATTCTTGACCTTTTGTTCTTCCAGATGAATTTTGCTATTTTTTTCTAGTTCTATAAAATAATATTTTGATAGTTTGATTGGTATGGCACTGAATAAGTAGGTCAATTTAGGCAGAATTTTTAGCTCAGCCTAGCCATGAAAATGGATATTTTTCCAGTTGTTTCGATCTGATTTTATTTATGAGAGAAGTGTTTTGTAATTGTGGTCATATACTTCTTGGGTTTGCCTTGGCAGGAAGACCTTCAGTGTTTTATTTTGTCTGCAGTAATTTTAAAACAAATTTCTCTATCTCTTGTTGATGGACTTTGTCAGTAATATATAGAAAGGCTCGTGATTTGTGTGGATGTATTTTATATCCTGAAACTTTGCTAAACCTCTCAATTGTTTCCAGTAGGTTTTTGGATGATTTTCTAGGCGTCTCTAAGTATATCATCATCTCATCTGCAAAGACTGGTAGTTTTATTTCCTCATTGCCTATTCTAATTTCTTTAATTTTTTTTTTCATTTCTTATTGCAAAAGCCAAAATTTCTACTACAATGGTGAATAAAAGTGGTGATAATGGGCATCCTAGTTTCATCCCTGATCTTACTGGGAATTTGTCTAGCTTCTCTCCATTACAAATAATGCTTGCTGATGGTTTTAGAATGATTCTGTTTATAATTTTAAGGAAAGTTCCCATTATCCTCTCTCTAGTGTTTTTTAATAGGAATAGATGTCATATTTTGTCAAAAGCTTTTTCTGCATGTATTGAAATTATCATGATTTCTGTTCATTTGTTATTGATATGGTCTGTTATGGTATTAGTTTTTCTGATATTGAATCCCATTTGGTCATAATGCATTATCCTGCTGATAAATTGCTATAATCTCTTTGCTAATATTTTATTTATTTATTTGCATCAATATTAATTAGGAAGATTGTTCTGTGATTTTCTTTCTCTGTTTTGATCTTTTTTGACTTAGATATTAGTGTCATATTTGTGTCACAAAATGAATTCGGCAGTACTCCATCTTTGCTTATTTTTTAAATAGTCTACATCGTATTGAAATTAATTGTTCTTTAAATTTGCTAGAATTCACTTGTGAATCTATCTGACTCTGGAGATTTTTTCTTAGGCAGTTCATTAATGACTCGTTCAATTTCTTTTTCTAAAATGGGACTCTTTGAGTATTTTATTTCTTCTTATCTTAGTCTGGACAGTTTATATTTTTTTAAATATTCATCCATTTCAGTTAGTTTGTCAGACTTGCTGTCATAGAGTTGGGTAAAATAGTTCCTAATTGTTACTTTAATTTCTTTGTCTAAGTTCACTCCTTTCATTTTTGATACCGTTGATTTGGTTTTTTCCCCTTTCTTTTTTTCTGATCAAATTAAACAAAGCTTTATCTCTTTTGTTAGTTTTTTTCCATAAAACCAATTCCTAGGTTTTTTAATTAGTTCAATAGTTTTCTTAATTTCTATTTTATTAATTTCTCCTTTGAGTTTCAAATTTTCTAATTTGGTATGTATTTGAGGGTTTTTTTCCTAGCTTTTTTATTTTATTGATCTCTTATTCTATTTTATTTTATGTAGCTTTTTAGAGATATAAAAATTTCCCTAAGAACTGCTTTGGCTGCATGCCTTAGGTTTGGTATGTTGTCATATTATTGTCATTTTCTTGGATAAAATTATGGATTGTTTCTGTGATTTGTTGTTTGATCCACTCATTCTTTAACATTAGCATTATTTAATTTTCAATTGATTTTTATCTTTTCTTGGCCCTTTATTGAATATAATTTTTATTACATTTTGGTCTGAAAAGGAAGCATTTACTATTTCTGCCTTTTTGCATTTGATTGTGAGGTTTTTGTACCCTAATACATGGTCGATTTTTGTGTTGGTGCCATGTACTGCTAAGAAAAAGATGTATTCTTTTCTGTCTGTATTCAATTTTCTCCAGAGGTCTATCATATTTAGGTTTTCTAGGATCCTATTAACCTTCCCAGTTTCTTTCTTGTTAATTTTCTGCTTAGATTTATCTGATTCTGGGAAGTGAAGGTTGAGGTCCCCCACTAGGATAGTTTTGCTGTCTATATATATATATTTATAACTGTCTTAAAATCTTCTCTAGGCGAACTCACCACTAACAAAGAGGAAATTAGAGCAATAATTAGGAGTTACTTTGCCCAACTTTACGCCAATAAATTCGACAACTTAAATGAAATAGAAGAATACCTCCAAAAATATAGCTTGCCTAAACTAACAGAGGAAGAAGTAAATATCCTAAACACTCCTATCTCAGAAAAAGAAATAGAACAAATTATCAATCAACTCCCTAAGAAAAAAACCCCAGGACCAGATGGATTTACATCTGAATTCTATCAAACATTTAAAGATCAATTAACTCCAATGCTAAATAAACTATTTGAAGAAGTAGGGATTGAAGGAGTCCTACCAAACTCCTTTTATGACACAGATATGGTACTGATACCTAAACCAGGTAGGCTGAAAACAGAGAAAGAAAATTATAGACCAATCTCCCTAATGAATATTGATGCTAAAATCTTAAATAAAATATTAGCAAAAAGATTACAGAAAATCATCCCCAGGATAATACACTATGACCAAGTAGGATTTATACCAGGAATGCAGGGCTGGTTCAATATTAGGAAAACTATTAACATAATTGACTATATCAACAACCAACCAAACAAAAACCATATGATCATCTCAATAGATGCAGAAAAAGCATTTGATAAAATCCAACAGCTATTCCTAATAAAAACACTTGAGAGCATAGGAATAAAAGGACTTTTCCTTTAAATAGTTAGGAGCATATATTTTAAACCTTCAGTAAGCATCATATGCAATGGGGAAAAACTGGAACCTTTCCCGGTAAGATCTGGAGTGAAGCAAGGTTGCCCACTATCACCATTATTATTCAATATTGTATTAGAAACACTGGCCTCTGCAATAAGAGTCGAGAAAGAGATTAAAGGAATTAGAGTAGGCAATGAGGAAACCAAACTATCACTCTTTGCAGATGATATGATGGTATACCTAGAAAACCCCAGAGATTCAACTAAAAAGCTATTAGAAATAATTCATAATTTTAGCAAAGTAGCAGGATACAAAATAAATCCCCATAAATCCTCAGCATTCTTATACACCACCAACAAAATCCAAGAGCAAGAGATACAAAGAGAAATTCCATTCAAAATAACTGTTGATAGCATAAAATATTTGGGAATCTACCTACCAAAGGAAAGTCAGGAATTATATGAGCAAAATTACAAAAAAGTTTTCACACAAATAAAGTCAGACTTAAATAATTGGAAAAATATTAAGTGCTCTTGGATAGGCCGAGCGAATATAATAAAGATGACAATACTCCCTAAACTAATCTATTTATTTAGTGCTATACCAATCAGACTTCCAAGAAAATATTTTAATGATTTAGAAAAAATAACAACAAAATTCATATGGAACAATAAAAAGTCGAGAATCTCAAGGGAATTAATGAAAAAAAAATCAAATGAAGGGGGTCTAGCTGTACCTGATCTAAAATTATATTATAAAGCAGCAGTCACCAAAACCATCTGGTATTGGCTTAGAAATAGATTAGTTGATCAGTGGAAAAGGTTAGGTTCACAAGACAGAATAGTCAACTATAGCAATCTAGTGTTTGACAAACCCAAAGATTCTAAATTTTGGGATAAGATTTCATTATTTGATAAAAACTGCTGGGATAACTGGAAATTAGTATGGCAGAAATTAGGCAAGGACCCACACTTAACACCACATACCAAAATAAGATCAAAATGGGTCCATGACCTAGGCATAAAGAACGAGATTATAAATAAATTAGAGGAACATAGGATAGTTTATCTCTCAGACTTGTGGAGGAGAAAGAAATTTGTGACCAAAGATGAACTAGAGACCATTACCAATCACAAAATAGAAAATTTTGATTATATCAAATTAAAAAGCCTTTGTACAAACAGAACGAATGCAAACAAGATTAGTAGGGAAGTAACAAACTGGGAAAACATCTTTACAATTAAAGGTTCTGATAAAGGCCTCATTTCCAAAATATATAGAGAACTGACTCAAATTTATAAAAAATCAAGCCATTCTCCAATTGATAAATGGTCAAAGGATATGAACAGACAATTTTCAGATGAAGAAATTGAAACTATTACCACTCACATGAAAGAGTGTTCCAAATCACTATTGATCAGAGAAATGCAAATTAAGACAACTCTGAGATACCACTACATACCTGTCAGATTGGCTAAGATGACAGGAAAAAATAATGATGAATGTTGGAGGGGATGCGGGAAAACGGGGACACTGATGCATTGTTGGTGGAGTTGTGAACGAATCCAGCCATTCTGGAGAGCGATCTGGAATTATGCCCAAAGAGTTATCAAACTATGCATACCCTTTGATCCAGCAGTGTTTCTATTGGGCTTATATCCCAAAGAAATACTAAAGAAGGGAAAGGGACCTGTATGTGCCAAAATGTTTGTAGCAGCCCTGTTTGTAGTGGCTAGAAACTGGAAAATGAATGGATGCCCATCAATTGGAGAATGGCTGGGTAAATTGTGGTATATGAATGTTATGGAATATTATTGCTCTGTAAGGAATGACCAGCAGGATGAATACAGAGAGGCTTGGAGAGACCTACATGGACTGATGCTAAGTGAGATGAGCAGAACCAGGAGATCATTATACACTTCGACAACGATATTGTATGAGGATGTATTCTGATGGAAGTGGATTTCTCTGACAAAGAGACTTAACTGAGTTTCATTGGAGAAATGATGGACAGAAACAGCTACACCCAAAGAAGGAATACTGGGAAATGAATGTGAACTATTTGCATTTTTGATTTTCTTCCCGAGTTATTTTTACCTTCTGAATCCAATTCTCCCTGTGCAACAAGAGAACTGTTTGGTTCTGCAAATATGTATTGTATCTAGGATATACTGCAACATATTTAACATATATAGGACTGCTTGCCATCCTGGGGGGGGGGGGGGAGGAGGGAGGGAGGGGAAAAAACGAAACATAAGTGATTGCAAGGGATAATGTCGTGTAAAAATTATCCTGGCATGGATTCTGTCAATACAAAGTTATTATTAAATAAAATAAAATTTAAAAAAAAAATAAAAAAAAAATCTTCTCTAGGCATCTGCATGCACACACATTTAGTAGTATTACTACTTGATTATTTAAAGTACCCTTTATCAAGATGGACTTTCCCTTATTATCTCTTTTAATAAAATATATTTTTACTTTAACTTTATTTGAGTATTTACAATTGCCACCCCTGCTTTTTTTGCTTCAGTTAAAGCATAATAAATTTTCTTCCAGCCTTTTATCTTTACTCTGTATGTGTGTCTCTCTGTCAAATTGTTTCTTCTATACAACATATTGTAAAATTCTAGTTTTTTAATCCACACTATTTGCTTCTATTTTATGGGAGAGTACATACTATTCACATTAACAGCTACCTTTAACACCTCTATTTCTCTCCATCTTATTTTCTCCCATGTATATACTTTTGTTCTCTTTGCACTCTATCCTTATTTGTGTGTGTGTGTGTTATTTTACCCACCCCACCCACTACTTTATCTCCTATGACCCCTTCCCCTTCTCTTACTAAAGTTTTTTTTTTATCCACCCCACCCACTCCCTTATCTTTTATCAACATTTCTCCCCTTCTCCTTTTTCCACTAGTGTTTCTGCCTTTCCTTCTATCCTGTCCCTCCCTTTTCTTTTCCTTTTTTTCTTTCCACTTCTTTATTTATAGGGTTAAATAAATTTCTATACCCAACTGAATGATTAGATTATTTCTTCTTAAAGGCAAAACTGATGATGAGATCAAGATTCAAACAATGCTCATACCCCTCTTTTTTTTTTCCTTGGAGTTTTTGATCGGCCTTTCAGATAGGCCAATAATTGTGTCTTCTGTATCTGTTTTAACAAGTCAGCTATTTTGCCAATAAGATATTTCATATTTTCTTCCATTTTTTTCATTATTTTTTTGACCAATTCTTGCTGTCTCACAAAGCCATTAGCTTCCATTTGTCCTGTTCTGATTTTTAATGTGTGATTTTCTTCAGTTACCTTTTGTACCTTCCCCCTTCCTTCCCCCCATTTCCATTTGGTTTATTCTACTGTTTAAGGATTTGTTTTCTTCAGACAATTTTTTTTCCTTCCTTTTCCAAATTGTTGACTCTTTCATGCATACTTCTGATTTCTTTTCTCATTTTTTCTTTTACCTCTCTTGTTTGCCTTTTGAAGTCTTTTATGAGCATTTCCAAGAAGCCTCTTTGGGCTTGAGACCAATTTATCTCACTCTTTGAGATTTCTTCTGTGGATATTCTGTCCTAGTCTGAGTTTTTATTTTGGTATCCCCTGTCACCAAGTCTTTCTATGGTCAAGGGTTTTTTCTGTTGCTTGCTCATTTTCTTTCCTTTTCTTCTGGTGTTTCTTCTTTTCTTTTTTTTTTTTAACTTTTTAAATGGAATTCTGTTCCTAGGTAAAGTTGAGCTATCCCAAGCTTCCCGTGTATCTCTGAGCCTTAGCTTTGAGCACAAGGGCACCTTATATTTGTAAAGGGATGGCTTTGCCTGCTCTCTTCAGGAAACAGCCTGGTTTCCCAGAATTTGCCTTCTGAGCTGGGCCTCAAAGCTGTCCCACTGATTTGTTCCTCTACTGAACCAGAACTGAGGATCTTAGTTGATATGTTGCTGTGATTAAGACCCTCTCACCAGTTTTCACAGTCTATTTGACCTGGGCTGAACACTTTTTTCACCCCAGTGAGACTAATCTTTGTTGAAGTTTTTTCAATCTGTCTTGAGCTGGAGTGTGGTTTCATTCCATCAGATTCTGATCAGAGGCTTGATTTCATGTGGTTTTTGAGGGAAACTGAGAGAACTTGAGCAGTTTCCTGACTTTTACTTTTTAGCTCCACCTCTACTACATTGACTACACTGACTTTCAGTAAATACTTACTGATTCAATTATTACTTAACTTCTTACCTAAAAGTTAATACTGTAATGAGTAAAAAATAAAATGACTGTGGAAACAAAAATTTGAGTTTCTGAGTATTTCTTTTTTTTTTAAGCAATGTATGCCCATTATCTAATAATTCAGGACTAGGCTTCTTCCTCAGCTTGGGGATATAGAGACTTCAATAAAAATGGAGAAACACTTGTATACACTGAAAACAGTTAATCAAATAAAACTGATTAATCAAGATAGAAATAATACAATATCATTTAATGTGATTTCTAATTGGATGAAATATCAGGGACTTTCCAAGTTGGGAGAGAAAGAGTGAATAAGTACAATTCTCTGAACTCAGAAAAAGAAATATCCCACTCCCTTAACCCAAGTATCTTTAAACAATCAAAATAACATGGGAACAACAACTGATTGATAAGTACAGGGCTTGTTTTCAAATAAGACATATGAGTTGCTTGAAATGTATATTTGTGAGAAAATTTCTCATATTAGATTGGTTTTCGTCAGCATAATCTAAGTCCTTAGTTAAGTAGATCTAAACATTGCTTTAAAAAATTCCCAGCAACATAATACAATAGCTTCAAACAATACAATACGGCTTTATCCCAATTTTCACAATTACATAAAGTTTCTTCTAAGATAAAAGTTGGACTAGATCCATAGTTGTATAGAAAGGGAACTCTAGAATAGAATTATGAGATCCAATCAGTAAGGTTCATTCAATTCCCTCATTTAGCCACTTGCTGCTCCAATTCCCTCAATTTCTTCAGTGCTACTTTACTTTCATTCTTGTTTATTGTGATAATTTTGGCTCATATCACTAACAGTGTCATTACAGCTGTAGCTTAGCATTAATTGTAAATTAACAGCATGTCTCTTTCTATTCAGTACAAATCTAGGAACAGTTATATCACTGTGATGGCAAACTCCCACTATAACAATCCTATTAAGAATTATCAGGTATATAAAAATATACAGAATGTTCTTCCAAATGATGTTATTTTATTACTTGATTTAAGGATATTTTACTTTCTTTTTTGAATATCAAGATGATTTGAAGATAGCTATTAAATTTCTTCTTGGCTATTTAAAAAGTGTAGAATGTTTTCAAATGGTTTCCTTCATTTTCTCTTTCCTCTACCCCATTTTGTTCTTTGTCGTTATAAATTTAACAGTGATGAAAAATCACAAATTTTCTTTTTTTTTAATTAAAGTTTTTTTTTTTCAAAACATATGCATGGACAATTTGTCAACATTAGCCCTTGCAAAACTCTGTGTTCCAATTTTCCCCCCTTCCCTCACACCCTCTCCTAGATGGGAAGTAGTAAAATATATTTTAAACATGGTAGAAATATATGTTAAATCCAATATATGTACACATATTTAAACAATTATTATGCCGCAAAATAAAAAAAGAGAAGCAAAATAAAATGCAAGCAAACAACAACAAAAACAGTGAAAATGTTATGTTGTGAACCATACTCGGTTCCCGCAGTTCTCTCTCTGATGTAGATGACTCTCTTCATCACTGAACAGTTGGAACTGGTTTGAATCATCTCATGTTGAAGAGAGCCATGTCCATCAGAATTGATCATCGTATAATCTTGTTATTGCAATGTATAATGATTTCCTGCTTCTTCTCATTGCACTTAGCATCAGTTCATCTAAGTCTCTCCAGGCCTCTCTGAAATCACCTTGTTGGTCATTTCTTACAGAACAATAATATTCCATAACATTAATATACCATAATTTATTCAGCCATTCTCCAACTCATAGGCATCCATTCAGTTTTCAGTTTCTTGCCACTATAAAAAGGGCTGCCACAAACATTTTTATACATGTGGGTCCCTTTCCCTCCTTTAAGATCTTTTTGAGATATAAGCCCAGTAGAAATACTGCTGGATTAAAGGTCATGCACAGTTTTTGATAACTTATTGAGCATAGTTCCAAATTGCTCTCCAGAATGGTTGAAATCACAAACTTTCAATAAAAAAAGAAAACTGTTTCCTCCATTTTTAGTATTTTGTGAGGTATCTATGCAAATATTGCTTTGATTTTTTTAAAATAAAATTTCTCAAATGCAGATCTTCTCATATGCTAGAGAATTAGCAAAAATTCTCTTCCCTTGTTTTATTTTGTGACTTTTCCATTGAAGATGCTTTTTTTCTTCTGACACAGAGTATATATACAATGCACCATTTATTTTTTACCCATTTGGTTAATATTGCCTCAAATTGCTTTTATTTTGCCCTTGAGATAGATTCACCTAAATTACCTTTGTCAAATTAATTTTAACAGTTTCTTCTTTTTTGGGTTGCTAACTTTCTTTTCATTTCCAATATTTTTTTAGCTATAACTGTAAAAGGAATTCAATTCATAAAGTCATACTGAATGTCACTTATTCCTTTCTTCCTTTACTCAGAAAATGTAAACTATTGTACTTTTTTTTTAATAATAACTTTTTATTGACAGAATCCATGCCAGGGTAATTTTTTTACAACATTATACCTTGCACTCACTTCTGTTCTGATTTTTCTCCTCCCTCCCTCCATCCCCTCCTCCATATGGCAAGCAGTCCTAAACATGTTAAATAGGTTACAGTATATCCTATATACAATATATGTGTGCAGAACCATACAGTTCTCTTATTGCACAGGGAGAATTGGATTCAGAAGGTATAAATAAACCAGGAAGAAAAACAAAAATGCAAGCAGTTTACATTCATTTCCCAGTTTTCTTTCTTAGGGTGTAGCTGCTTCTGTCCATCATTGATCAATTGAAACTGAGTTAGATCTCTTTGTCAAAGAAATCCACTTCCATCAGAATACATCCTCATACAGTATCATTGTTGAGGTACAACTGAAATCACCTTGCTGATCATTTCTTACAGAACAATAATATTCCATAATTTTCATATACCACAATTTATTCAGCCATTCTCCAATTGATGGGCATCCACTCAGTTTCCAGTTTCTGGCCACTACAAAGAGGGCTGCCACAACCATTCTTGCACATACAGGTCCCTTTCCCTTCTTTAGTATCTCTTATAGGTAAGCCCAGTAGAAACACCACTGGATCAAAGGGTATGCACAATTTGATAACTTTTTGAGCATAAACTATTGTACTTTGAATAAAGAATCCTTGCCTCTGAACATCATTTCCAATCTATACTGGATTCCCATCCCTACCTTTCTTCTCCTAATTCCAAATTTCCTAGAGATATTCAAACAGAGAATTTGTATATGGTTAATTTCCCTTTATCTAAGTCTCAGGATTAGAATTCTGATTCCCAGGGAACAAGGAGCCTTAGTTTTCAAAAAAGTCACCTGCTATCCAAATAGGTAGCCATATTAAAAGTAGAAATGGTGTTGGAAGTACTTTGGTAGAATTAAAACTAAGATGTGATGAAGTAATTGTCCATAAAGACTTTTCTAGGACAATTGAGCATGGATAGTGCTGATGAAAATTTTTCTTCTGCCTGGTCTGCTGCAAAGGTTTCCACATCAATCTTTCTTAAGCCTTCTCCAATCCATTCTATGTAACTGCCAACATTTTATTCCTAAATCATAGGTCTGACCATATTATCCCCTCCTCAGTGAACATAGGTGACTCCTTATTACCTCTAACAATAGAATTGCCCTTCATTTCTGAAAACTATTTTCCCTTCACCTCTTAGATTCTGCAGTTTCTTTCAAAAAGTTCACTAAAATGCTTACACTCTGCATTTACTTATTTAATATAGAAATACATGAACAGGATTCCCATATGTATGTGTCCTCTTATAGAATGTACACAACTTGAAGAAAAGGATTGTTTCATTATTGTTTTTGCATCCTAAATACTTATAACAGGTGCTTTAATCAGATAAGTGGCACTGCGGGTAAGAGTACTTGCCTTGGAGTCAGGAAGACCTAAATTCAAATACTGAGCAGCTGAGTGGTGAAATAGTAAAGAACAAATCCTTCCATCTTCCTCAGCCTCAATAACTATCTATAAAAGGGGAAACCCTATCTCATAGGGTTGTTATGAAGACTAAATGAGATTTTATGTACACATTTGTTTATATGTAAGTATATGTGTATGTACATGTATATGTATATATGTATATATTTAAATGTGCATGTAAATACGCATATACATGCATATGCATACACATAGTTCCTTAAAGAGCTTAAAGTTTAAAGAACTATAGAAATATTCAGTATTAAGATGGATTCCATAATATATAGTTCTCAGAAATAGTATTTATTAAGTATCCAATGTGTCTTTCCAAAAAAATCAAGATAAACTTTTCCAAATAAACTAGCATTGGGCAAATGAAGAGAGATACCTTTCCAAACTTGATGAAAAAATATATTTGTATAATGGAAAATGAGGAACTTACGCTGGATCTTGGGATAATGGCAGAGGATAATGCATTACAGAAAAGGTTGATGAAAAGTAGAGAATGTGATAGTACAAAAAGGAAAAAAGAAGGTACAGAGTTTAATTAAGAATAATGGTTCTCTGAGCCAGGCCTGACTTAAGCCACTCCAGGAAGTTCAAGTTGTGTCCTGGAAGAAAATGAGCACCCATAGACCATCTAACATTTAACAAAAACCTTTTCCTAAATAATATGTTTCAGAAAGATTGTTCAGCAAAAATACAGCACTGATTCAATTGACATAGTTTCCTTGACTTTGCTTTTGTTGTGATGATTAGATGCAACCTGAAGAGTTCTAGCTACTGATGTACTGGGCTTTTGTGCTAAGGTATCCAGGAACCTATTTTAAAACTTCAAACCTAATCCCTTATACTATTAAAGTCTCAAGAACAGTTTCATTATTTTTAAAGAAAAATTATTAGCCTAACCTACATGGCTCCCTTAAAAGATGTGGCTCCTATCACCCCTTTTTGTTGCCAACATCTTAAAAGTCTTTATACAACACCTTCACTTAAATGGTTTTGGGACCATTATTTAAAAAAACCTTTATTTTAAGGGATTGAATAACATGGGCAATAGAGAAGGAAGGGATTAGTATATGCAGGTAAAAGGTTAAAAAATTATTATAACAGCTTTCTAAAGAAATTATTAAATATGGAATATAATGAAAGACAGTTATCTCAGGTTTCCTTGCCACAGAAAGACCAAATCCTTTAATTTAATGATCTTATTTCACCTATATTGATACCAAGCTAGTGGCTTTTTAATTACCTGACTTTTTCAGGGTCCAAGTACAAGTATTTGCTGTTAGATTGAAAGTTGTCCCTCCCTAGCAAAGTCTATATGTTCCTTTCCCTTTTTCCAGATTCATGTGCTGCCCCAGGTCTTTGTCAGAGCATTCTGGGAGGTACTATTACCATATCTTTTTCCAGCATTGAAATGTAAATGAAGGTGCCCAAGATATCTAATGTTTTATCCATTTCCTTTGACTAAAGGCTAGAGACTCAAGGAATAACTCAGACAATTCCAATGATTTGGTCAATTAAAACAAAATTTGGACTCTTGACCCTATTAGAAATCATCTTCTCTAATGAAGAAATTCCTGCTTCTGGTAATTTCTGTCAGAGGTACCTGTGTTGAGGTTGGGAAGGTGATCCCAAAAGTTGGGGTCACAAGGTGTCTCAAAAGAATTTGCAGGCTTGAACCCATTTCCTACAACCCATTGCTATTGCAATGCCAATTACAAGTGGACTAAATTCCAAGAGAATTCAGCAAAGAAACAAAAGCAAGGAGATCCCTTTATCCTCTTTTCTATTATGGACATGCTAATCCTATGGGCCAGAGGAGTGATCTCTGGAATTTTGTTCTTGCTGACCACATTATTACTAACCAGATTATCAGTCAGCAACGAATTGAGGAGTGTTCTATTCAGAATTTGACAGATTGTAAAAACAAAAGCATTCCTAGGTTGAGTGGAGGTGAGGGGGGACAAAGTCAGAGAAGTTTGGAATCAGATTGCCAGAACAGAAGCTCCCCAAAATCACTGCTATATTTTCCTAGATGCTATAGTTCTTCATCTGGAAGCTCCTTATTTCTTGAACTACTTATTTAATTTATTTCCTAGTCCCCTCAACAGGATTTGAATTATGCCAATAAGAAGGACTTCCAGATGCATCATGGCCACAGGGAACAAGGCTTCAGAATCAAATCATGTGATTACTTAGAGCTTACCCTTCTGCCACTTTGACCATGAGAAATTTATAATCTAATCTTACCAGCTAATACTAAATGTTGTGGGCCAGGCTTGACTTAGGATGATTTAGTCATTTCTCTTTGGAAACATAATGAAATTAAAGATTCCTATATATCATCAAACAATAGGGAGCTTGGATAGTCCATGGCAGTTAGAGAAAATATTGAAATATAAATACTTATTCTGGAAAATATGGTATTCAAAAGTAGCATTATACAATATATTAGCCTAAAACATTTCACTGATTGAGAATTTCTTTCATATCTCTCTTGCATTAACACTACTTTCATGACTTATAAAAGAACTTGAAGTTTGCATTTAGTGATTTTTCTGTTTCTACAATCCTTAATTTCTGCTGTTAAAGCTGAAAATAATCTGAAGTGCATCATAAATTTAAGAAAATATGGTTTTTTTAATTATTTTCATAGAAAGGATATGTAGGATCTCATGGACTAAAATTCTATGTGCAAAAATAGTCCAAGAGGTTTATGAACTTGTACCTAAACACTGAGATTTAAAAAAGCATTTAGTGAGGTTACTTAAAGAAATTATTATGGATGCTCAGGAAATGCTCCAGCTAATTTAGTATTTTTTAAAATGTACAGAAGATGAAATCAAACATAGATGACAGGAATGGATTTTTAATCCCTATATAAACCCTATATCTCAGAATATCCTAGGGATCCAGAGAAAAGTAAAGAAAATTTTAAAAACATTCAAATGATAAATTGGGGAGCACAAAGGATCAGGAAAAAGATAAAACTACTGAAGAGGATGGAATTATGAAAAAAGATAATAGAAGTT